>NW_027555736.1:247781899-248497524 GCF_003287225.1 Phascolarctos cinereus | reverse complement strand
TGAGTACTTGTTCTCAGAAGGAATGTGAAGGTGAAAGATTCACTAAGGGACAAATTTCACTGACCAAATGTTGAGAAGCAGATCATTTTGCTTCACTTAGACATCAAAGAGGGAAGAAAGTGACCTTTCCTGCTCCTTTTAGAATATTCCGAGTAGTTGAAAGGGTTCTTCCTGAAGGTGACTAAAGAACAGAGCAGAAATTATTTCTCCGTTACATAATCTTCTTCACTTTTATTCCATACTCCCTATTAGCTACAGTGACCCCAGCCCCTAAGAGACTGAAGTAAGACATCTGACCTTGAAATAGCACCAGAAGTGCCTATTAGCTCAGTACATATTTGTTTGAGTCACAATAATGAGGTTGGCCCGGATCAATCTCATGCATGTTCTTCCACAGTTACCTCCTATAAGGTCAATAGTCTGAGTTAGAGACTCAATCTATGATCAAAGAGATCATACAAATATCCACAATAACTATACCAGAAAGTGACAATGCCACTTACCCCTAGATTTTCTTACCTACCTTTAAAAGTAGGCAAAATGTAATCCAATCATAGTCCAAATTAATAGTATTAATTTCAATTAGCTTGACTCCAAAGAAAAACTCATGAGAAATACACCACCATCCAAATCTGTAATGTATAAATTACTCTTCCTTTTTAGGGAGTTCGATCCCTTGATGGCACCTCCCTAATCTATTTTTTTTCCCTATTAAAAAAGCTACCTCAATTCTACATTTTAAACATTGTTAAACATTCTTTTAAAGTTCTAATAAAAAAATATTTTAAAGGAACAGTATCCTTTCCTATTCTACTATTCTCAACTATAACTTAAAAGGCAAATATCAAGTGAAGCAATACAGAACCTGGATGATGATAAATCACACCACTTATGATCATTATTTTTAGGCAGTTAAGAGGTACAGTACAATTACTTAGTTGCATTTTAAGAACCATCATCCTAAGAGTCTCAAATGCCTAAACCTTTTTATGTCTGATATACCTAAACTGCAACACTCTATTATTGTGGAGGTTAACTACCTATTTCTGCTTTTCCTTCTTTCTTGAAAGGATGTTGCAATGTCTTCTTTTTCTAGCTGACAGAAACTTTTCTAATCCAAGGAGTTAATCCTTTCTTTTCTCACTGAGGTATGATCCCAAAGGCCAGCTGCTCACCTACCCAAGTACTCCTAACTCTGAATTCTTAACTCCCTATTCTCATTATACTTTGATGGGGAATGCTTTCAATAGGAGTGAAGAAGGAAGAAGCCTAGTTAAATATCCCAGAAATTTATTGAACGTTCTGCTTGAGTACAATGAATGTAGAAAGAATGGGACTGTTTGCTTTTGGTGCTCCTGGTAAATCTCAAAGAGGCACTAAATGGAAGCGGCTGCCAATCAGAAGTAGAGATTGAAAACCTCAGGCCCAATTGTGTGGATGGTCTCAGCTTGTGAGGTTTTAGTCTCTTAGTGAAATTAGGCCACTCCCTTTAAAAGAGATCAATGTGCCAGCATTTGGGAGGGCATTTCACATGCTGGTCTGTTGAAACATTTAAATACTTTCAAATACAAAATATTCAGCTTTGAAGTTTTCAATACTGGAAAACTTTCAAGTCTACAGTGTCTAAGCCAAGAAGAGCTGGTCTGTGTTCCTCCAGTTGGACGCCCTTTCCCAAAAAAGTTAATCTTCAGCTTTGGCTTCCATTTCTTCAGCATCATCATCTCCGTCCACCTCAGCATTTTCCCTCTCAAGCCTCTCCAGCTGTCTCGCAAGCTCAGTTTCATCTGTGTCCGTAACCACTTTGGGCTGTGGAAAGAGGATCAGCATATTACACAAAATTTAAGAGCTAAGCAAGCAACCAATTCAGTTTCTCTGACACATTTTAATGTCTAGCAGTAAATTCTTCAAAATGGCAACTTTCATAATTGCCCTGTAAAATACCTGACAGTTTCAAAATAAATGATGTTATCGACAGTCACAAATAGAAGAAATTCTTGAATATTTTTCAATTTGAATAAAACAAAAAAACCCTGTGACCAGGCATTTTATTAAACTCTTAAAAACAACTTTAAAAAATAACATATTTGCGTTTGTGAAAGTGACTACTCTAGGGAACATCTAAAATACCACCAAAACGTGGAAAAAAGTTTGAATTTCAAAATAAGATCCACAGCAGGAATCACAGAATCTCAGAGCTTTTAGAGATAGAAAGGACCTTTGAGATTACATAAATCTAACTTCTTTATTCCCCCCCAACACAGAACAGAAAAAAAAGATGACTGCACATGCCAACTTTATGTACAACTTGCTATTCCTTTTTAATACAGAGTAAAGTCATCATGCTACTTTTTTTCCTTCGCTCTTCTGCCTCCTCTACCCTGCCTTAAAGGTGGTTGCCATTAGACACAAACATGTAAGGAGTAGAGCAGTGAAGCGGAGTAGAGTGCTGGGCCTGGAGTCAGAAAGACTAGCTTCAGATGATTGCTAATTGTCTGACCCTGAACAAGTTAGTCAACCTCTGTCTACCTTAGTTTTCTCATGTGAATGGTAATTAGCATCCTCCTAATAATGTTGCTGTGAAGATCTAATGAGAATTAATATTTGTAAAGTACTTTGAAAAACTTAAATTGCTGTATAAATGCCAGTTATTATTACTACTTTTATTGCTGTTATAGTAAAAAAGAGATAATTCACCAGCTGAGTGAAGAGTACCTAACATTCTAGCTTTGGACAAGTCAAAATCTGAATAATACTAATAGCAAATTTATTACTCCTGCCTCTCTCATCTTCTCTGGACATTTCTGTCATACATTCCAAGGCGGCATGAAAGTGGGTGGGGCAGGGGTTAATTGTAACCTCTTTATTTTGAGATTAATAACATTTTTTAGTTAAAAAGGAAAAGGTAATTTTTATATGAAACCTCAAAGAAGAAAATGAAATTGTATGCAACAAACTCTGGAAATATTTACTCATTTTCTCCCTTAAAGGGCCATTTCTCCCTCAAAAACAAAATCCTCAAGGCAGCTAGGTGGCACAGTGCATAGAGCACCAGCCCTGAAGTCAGAAGTACCTGAGTTCAAATCCGGCCTCAGACACATAACACTCACTAGCTGTGTGACTCTGGGCAAGTCACTTAACCCCAACTGCCTCACTAAATAAATAAATAGGGTTAAAAAAAAACAAAAAAACCCTCTAATAAGATCTGAGAGCCACAGAAATGAATAGTTTTCCACTGACAGCTCCTCTTATTAATCCAAAATACTAGTCCAAATACTTGTATCTGATTTTAATTTTTAAAATTTTGCTCATTCAGGTACACGTAAATTTTATTAATAAGAATAGCCATAATACTTCATTTCTCACCATGAAAGTTAAAAGTTTAATGGCATATAAATAACCAAGGCACTAATTAGGAGCCTTATAAAACCTCTCTCACCTCCATTTGAACATTGAAGACACCTCTTTTCTCCTCAATCTTTTCTTTGATGACAGCCATAGCCTGATTGAGGACAGACAGACCTTCTGTTCTCTCTAGGGTTGTAGTGGTCATCACATACCGAGGAGGTGCTATCAGGTTAATCTACAAGAGAAGGGAAGATAATAATTCCACCAAATTCTGAATACAATGAAACTCTCTTCACAGTATAAATTATTATATTAAATCATTAGTCCTATCCTTCTTATTTTAAAATACCATTTAGTTTAGGAACATCAGACCTGAGTGCTCAATGTCTCTTTCCATACAATCTTACCTCTGAGCAATTGCCTTATTTTATGATTAAGGGGAAAAAAAACCCCACATTATCATGGTCAGTCATAAACTCATCTAATATAAGGAATATACATGAACTAAAAAAGAAACTGCTTTCTTGTGAAGTAGGAAAATAGAATGACAAGACTAGATTTTTATGTGGATTGGGTGTCACTTACCTTGATGGGCATGTTTTCTGTGGAACAATTCAAACCTGCTCTCAGAGCTTCTTTTACAGCATCAATACCCTCATAACCATAACAAGCCACTTCGATATCTAAGAAATAGATAATAGTGAATTAACGTGAATAGAATGTCCAAAGATTTTAAGGTTTTAAAAATCTGACATAGATTTTCTGTATATAATATCTCATACCATGAATTCTCATTTACCTCAACTACACAACAAAATGGAAGCTACACTATTTTGTAATCTCATCATTTATTACTCATAAAGTTAAAGAGCTTATGTCCCCCCTTCATCTTTACACAAATTCTTCTAATGATTAAACTACCCCCCCCAAATTTAAGAAATCACTTTTGAGTTTGCTGAATTGATAATTGTAACAGGCTTCATTGCTACAACATATAAATTTTGTGAAAATTCAATAGCAGCAAAATAGTATATTCTAAGTATTCTTTCCTGGTAAAGATCAAAAGACTGGTATGTTTGCAAATACTTTTTCATTATACATTACTATATGGGGCAGCCAGGTAGCACAGTAGATAAAGCACTGGTCCTGGAGCCAGAAAGACAAAGAGTTCAAATATAGCCTCAGAGACTTACTAGCTATGTGACCGTGACCTCTTTGCCTCAGTTTCCTCAAAATAGCACCTACCTTGGAAGACTGTTGTGATCAATTGAAATAATAATTCCACAGTGCCTGGCACAGAGCAAACTTTATATAAATGTTGGCTATTATTCAATTTGCTTATCCAGAAATTTTTTATCCAGTAAGATTCATTATTAAAAGTTTTCTTAATGAATGCGAAATCTTAAACCAAAACAACTTAATATTTACCAGCTCGGATTTTGACAGCTTGTGGTGTCAAGCGCCTATTTATATTATCAATCAGCACTCGTCTTTCACGTTCATTCAAATCCAGTCCATCCAGGATCGAAGGGTCTCTGAAGCAAATTTAAAAAACTGAATGTGCTAATATTGACTGTGATATTACATACAAATTGTTAGAAACAAAATTTCTGGGGCTCTGAGGAAGATGGGCAATTTAATTAGGAGTTTTCTAATTCTTCTAACATTTCATTGTATCTACTATCTCTACACTGCCTGGCATAGTAACCTGCACTTCACAAATTTGCTTCATTAAATTCACCTTGTAATTAGAGCCACCCCTAAAAGTGTTACTACTGTTAATATATCTGAACATACTCATAGCTCTTTCCAATGACATACTAAGTTCTGACAGTTTCTGCAAATAATATACCCTCTTTGTAATCTCATTTCTAACTCTACAGTATCTTTTCGTACATGTCATCTTCTCTCCCTCAACAACTACCATCTTCATCACCTCTTGCCTGGATTACTACAACAATCCTAATTCTTCTCCCTGCTTCAAGTTTCTTCCCTCTCCAAGCCATCCTTTACACAACTACCAAAGTGATTTTCCTAAAGTGCCAATATGACCATGTTTCCTCAACAAACTCTAGTGGATCCCTAGTGCCTCTAAGATCAGATTTAAACTTTCCTGCTTGACACTTAAAAGCTTTCCCCAGCCTAGTTATTCTCTACCTTTCCAGTTTTCTTCTATAGGCATCTCTTTTTGCAGTAGTTCTTTTCCTGCTCCCTCCAGCTGCTAGTAGTGCCTAACCTGGCTTGTATCTTGCCTATACTTATGTACGCATGTTGCCTGTGCTTTAAAGGCAGAGGCTATTCTCTCTCAGCACAGTGCCTGGTACCTAGTAAGCACTGTTTAAATGGCGACATTTAAAATTAATGTATTATTTCCTTAAAAGGTACATGGGAAATCCAGACTGTCCAGTGGGCTGAAAATAAATTTAACAAATCACTTCCTTTTTCTTTCTATTTAGTCTTCAAGAGAGAACCTCATATGCAAAAGTCCAATGTAATGATATTCATCTAGTTGAGTACAGGAAGGTAGTAATAGTAAGACAGAACAAAAGCACCAAGATTCATATTGAACACATCTAGATTACCTTGCAACTATTAAAAAAATACCAAACCATGAACTATTTTACTTATTTATTAATCTGTTCTTATTGTGGATGGAAATGGAATACCGATGCCCTGGAATGGCACCTCAAACACCTGTGTGGCCATAGAACAAAGAAGCCCCTAATTATTTTTTCTAATTATGCTTTTAAGAATTTAATCTAAAGAAGGAATTAAAAGGAATTTTAGATGTATCAAACGCTCATTAAGCCAAGTGGAAATATAGTGACAACCTGTGCCTGGCATATAAGAGGTGATCAATAAATGCTGGTTGACTGATTATATGCCACATTAACCTAGACAAAATCTTGAAGGTCAACATCAAAATAGAAATTGTGGGAGTAGCCACAAGCAAATCAAAAGGCTCGAACCTCTCTGTATTCTTATATTGCTGTCGTTCCCGCCAGCAATGCCCCTACTCAATACAGTGGGAAATGAGAGACTGTGACGTTCAGTCTAAACAAAGAACACAAGATTTGGAGTCATCAGTTCAAATCCTACTCCTGACATTTACTAGCTATGTGACCTCGAGTATATCACTTAATCATTCTAGATCTCAGTTTCCTTACCTGTAAAATGGGGACAATACCTATATCTATCTCAAAGGAGCACTGCAAGGATCAAATTAGAATATGCAATACGTTGTAAACATTAAGGCAGCATGTAAATATCAGCTAAATAATTTCTTACTTGAAAAAAATGTGGAATGTACTTTTTAAAAAAAGTATAATAAGCAACACACAAATAAAATATGCAAATTCTTTGCCTTAAACAAGTCTCCCATGTTTGACTGTCATATCAACAGAAGGAACACCAAGGCCTTTTGTATGGTTGGTCTAAAATTCATCTTGAAAACCCACAGGTCAAAATCTAGGCATTAAGGGACCAATCAGGGTTCTAAATTTAGAGAATGCTCACAGCTAAATGAATTTGACAATCAACTTAAGTATCTCAGGAAATCCTTGAGAAGCAAAGGAAAAACATAGCCTGCTCATTCAGAGAACGGGCAAGGGTCAGATCAGTCTCAACTGTGAAATCTACTTCCTGTAAGGATTAGAGCTTGCTTACTTTAAGGGGCAAACAGAACCACTTGGACGTGACTTCCATTTAGGATGACTTGTAAGAAAATGGAACACAGAATAATTTTTGCCTATTTTAAAATCAGGGCAACTCAAGAGGAAAAGTGGCAGTAGCTGCATATCTTTAAAGCAATCTCAGTCTTTTAAATATCAAGATTTGGTTTTTTTGGTACAGAGCTATTATTCCATCAGTATTTGTTGAGTGCAAAATCTGTTTATAGTGCAGCATAGAAGACAGAGGGTTAGACTTGAAATTAGGAAGACCTGGTGTTCAAGTTCTCACTCAAAAAAATAGTAATTACATGAGCAAGTCAATTAACTTCTCAGTGTTCCCTGTAACTGCCTAAGATTTTAAGTTATAAACTAGTTGCTGATTCGCACTGATGGAAAGAACAAGATTTTACTATATTATTAAACTATTAAATGTTGTTAACAAGTGCATTAAGACTCTGCACCTGCCTTCTACGAGAGCAGAAATGCAATTTCTTAAAAAGATTCTTACGAGACTGCATGTTTAAATGCATCATAGGCACCATATCCTGGTCTCTTGTACTTGTCATCAAAGACCCAGGCAGTTCTCTGGAATAGGCTCTCCAGCTGCTCATCCTTACTGTACTCTAACACTTCAGCAACATGGCGAAGGATGCTATAAACCTAGAATCAGAAAGGGAGGTTTAACAATTTGAAAAACACTCATCTGCATTACCATCACTTTGGTTTTTAGACTGTGTTAATTTCCTGGTGATGTTGCTCCACAGTCTTCATTCCCTTCCCCCATTTAATTTATAAATGAAACGAAATTAAAGCTCTGTGTGTGTGTGTGTGTGTGCGCGTGTGTGTGGCACCAGCCAAGACTACTCTCCCTCTCAGATACAATTCCAAATAAAGCAGGTAAATAATTTTTTGTTTTTGGGGAAAAGGGAAGGTAGGTCCTGGATCTGTGATTTAGTCAGTGTAGATCAATGGTGTCAAACTCAAAAAGAATGGATCCTAGAGGCAGCTTCTCCCAGACACCTCTGCTATAGCCCACTCAAGAAACATCTCCTATGAATGTAACATAACATTTGGATTTTTTAATATAGAACTCAACATTTTGCTGTAGTTCATTTGAGTATACAACAATTAAGAGTTTCTGTAATAAAGCTTTCTGCACATATTAAAGGTTGCTATCAAAAGGAATTATCTTGGGGCAGCTAAGTGGTGCAGTGGATAGAGCACCGGCCCTGGATTCAGGAGGACCTGAGTTCAAATCCGGCCTCAGACACATAACACTTACTAGCTGTGTGACCCTGGGCAAGTCACTTAACCCCACTGCGTAGCCGCTCCCCCCCAAAAAAATTGTAAAAAAAAAAAAAGAAAAAAAAAGGAATGTTATCTGCAATATGCATTCTCTCCGTAAGAAAATAAACTTGAGTGGTTATTATTTTTTTCTGTAAGAAAGCTCAAGTCTTCATACTTTTAGTCTCATAGAATTTAGGGATAGAAAAGATAAACTATCTAGCTCATCTCCCTCAGTTTACAGATGAGGAAGACCAATGAAGTCGAATCACTTGCCAAGGATCACAAAGGTAACATTAAGTGATAACCAGCAATTTTTTTTTTAACCATTAATTTATTGGGATTTTGACATTATTTTAGAGAGGGCATGGGACAAGGGAGAAAATTACCTCTGAAATTAGAACAAAAAAAGAACCAATGGTACAAAAGACAAATTATGATCCCAGGAAAATGGAACAAACAACATAAACATGGGTATGGGTAGTGAATCTGGATGGGAGTTGGCAAAAGATAAAAAACTAAAACACAGAAATGATGAAGCATGCATCAATGGAAATGGGCAAGACTTCAAGGATCCATGTGGGTATTCCTCCACACAGACTGCATTATAGCTCCAATTTGTAGTAGACAGTTTCATGACTGCTCTAATGAACCCAGAGTCGCTTGCACACCACACTGAGGCCTCTGAGGTAGAGCTTTAGTGAGATACACAATGAATAGTAATAACTGGCATTCATACAACACTGCATGGTTCACACAGCACTTACATACTAAGTACCAGAGCCAGTAAAGCTCAGGTCATCTGCCTCCAAGTCAGTGCTTCTACTACCTCAAGGCTTCTCCTGGCCCATGACTGACATGCAGGGACACTTCCAGAAAGGACTAAATGGGAGGGGTGGGGGGAACCAGAAAAGCAAAAACAGCAATAACAACAAACCAGTTTACAGATCCTTTGCTGTCCTTCCAAGCTCAGAGATCTTGTAAGCTGTTACCCAAGTCCTACTCCTCCTTAAAACAGAAAGCAGGATGTATCTGTGATCCTCATCCCCAAAGAAAAGAGCCAAAAGGAGCCAAAAAATGGCTAAACTTCCAAAATTTACAGAAAAGGGGACTACCTAATTAGCCACCAACCAAAACTAGCAGAAATCATGTAAATTGGCTAAAAGCTACCTTAAAACAATAACTTTCAACACTAACTTCCTTACACTGGATATAAAACTGTAGCATATCATCGCTGAGGTCTCCTTATTGTGAAACCTCTCTGACTCCAAGAGTCTCTTTTAACAATTTTAAAGCCAACAGCAAACGTAGGAATATCTATTAGAGCCACTAGTCTGTCCTCAACCTAACCAATGAATATTCTCTTGAAATTAGTCTTGATTTCATATTATTTCAAAATATAACATGCCATCAATCATGTATGTTCCTTTGAGTTATGGGAAGGCAATCTGGTTGCAAAGGACACTGATTTAAACAGTTTTCTTCTAATATTAAACTTACAGTTTTGGATTTGGTGAATTTGTCTTCACATTTGATTGCTTCTTCTGGAGAAACTCTTCTTTTTGACAAATCGATATATCCTGATGTGAGGAAATTAAGAAAAATTAGGATTTCCAAACAATGTTCTTGAGATCACAACTTTTACTCTCAAGATAAATATTCAGAATTTGGAGTCAGAAGACCTATTTCAATTCCTAGCTCTTCTACTTGCTTCTTGAATGGATTAAAATAAGTTACTTAACTTAAATCTGAGTTTTCTCTCTATACAAAGGAGACTGGGTACTCTAAAACCTATAATCCTATGGATCCACTGTGAATTCAAGTCTCCCTCAACATTATTTTCAAATTGAAATGTGAGACTTTAACATTTGTCCCATGCATATTTCAGCTTGCTAGTTTCAGAATATTATTAACTACTAGTGGAGATGTTCTTCAATCTTGAATGCTTCCTAATAAATTACATTCACACTGGTTATCTCTCATTGATTTGT
Source organism: Phascolarctos cinereus (assembly GCF_003287225.1). NCBI lineage: Eukaryota > Metazoa > Chordata > Mammalia > Diprotodontia > Phascolarctidae > Phascolarctos > Phascolarctos cinereus. The sequence goes on along the minus strand of NW_027555736.1, from coordinate 248,487,233 downwards.
GCCATCTGAAAATCTGATGAACATGGGGTCATGCAAATTGTTGAAAAAAAAAAAAGAGAAGGATAAAGCAAAGATCAGAGCCCAGTGACAACAAAAAAGATACCTAGCCCAGGTTAATCCATCAATTGGCAATCTTTAGGAATGCTTGTTGACTCTACAAATCTATTTAACCCTCCTACATTTTTCCATTTTGACTGCCTATGTTGTTACTTCTCTCCAATCTATCCTTATATATGTCTACTCTGTCCAAAACTTTCTGGTCATTTCCTACTGCCTACAGATTAAATGTCATATTATAGGTCATTCTGCTATAACTCAATATATGCTATGCAAAATTATGCAATAAAACAACAGAACTTATGGAAAACATGGGTTTGGGGAATAACATTCCAAAACTTGTCAGTAACACATTCAAAAAAGATAGGAACATAATAAAAAATTGTAGCACAGTTTTATAAATGTCAATTGGTTAAGAAATACAATAACATATAATATATATAATGTATATAATATATAATAATATAAATACAGTAATATACAATAAATAATACAATAGCCCTAGGCTGCTGGTCAGCCTGTGCCATATAGTAGAAGGGCAAGGGAGTGATGTGCACCAGCCTCAATTCTTCTCCTTTCACAGCTCCTACTACACCAGAAGATATACAATAAATATGGCCCTTTACTTTGACAAAGACCTGAAGCTTACTTGTGGAGGTGCAGAAGCAAACTTGAAATTTGTGTTATGCTCAAAACGTTCCCTAATATGTCACTCACACTGGAACAAATTTACCCTATTGAAACAGGTGTTATAGCAGAAGTAAGTGTACTTTGCCTGGAATTCAAGGTCCTTAAGCCTCCTCTCAAATTATTTCCTACCTGTGCTTTATTTATAATCCAGCCAAGCCACTCTGTCCCCAAATATGCTCTGAGGTTTGTTCCTGTACCTTTACTCATGTTAGAATGTCCTCTCTTCCGTCAATTCCATGTTAAATTCCTATTTATCCTTTAAGGCCAATGCAAGTGCCACCTTCTCCAGAAAGTCTTCCTAAACCCAATACTTGCCAGTTAACAACCTTTTCATGTATTATCTGTGTATGCCTAATTCCTATGCTAAATTAAATTCCTTTAGATCAGAAATGTCTTATGTATCCTCCTTTGTTGTTTAAAGTGGTCTGCATAAAGCAGGCACTTAGATTTTTGTTGAACTGAACTGAAAGGAAGCAATGTTGGTTTTGCATGACTTGTTTTCAATGAACCAATATTAACTCAGTGATTATTGCCACCCTTTCTAAATGCTCAAAAACTACCACTTAATAACCTGCTATGTAATTTTGCCTAGATGCATATCAAACTGATTTATCACTTTTTTGAATTTACCTTCTCTCTTCTGAAAATAGAGACATTTGCAGAAGCTGAGGCTGTCTAAGTGACTTAGTCAACAATGCAGAGCTAATAAGTTGAAAAACTAGAATGCAACTTAACCTGATCGGTCACCCAGTACTTTTTTCATGACATCATGTGGCATCCTTACTATTTTCCTTACCCATCTTGGGATTCAATTTTGTTCTAACCAAATTTGCTCTACTTTTTTAAGTTAGAAGATTGTTCTCCTTGATGGAAATAAAAGTTGCATAGTTCTTTCTCTGATATCTGCTTTTTAATTTCATTTTATTACCAGGGCCATATTCTATCATTCCTCTCCTCAAATTGAGAAAACAAGATACCCCCCCCAAACACGTGTAGTCAAAACGAATCCCACATAGGCTATGTCCATATCTATATCCATCTGCCCATACCCTGCTCCCACCCCCACTCCCCATCTGCCTTGAGTCCATGACTTTTCTACCTGGAGGCTGGCATCTGCTACCTATATGCCTTTTTTCATTGCCCCTTTAATTAGTAATATCAATAGAGAGACACAAACTTGCCAAAGACATCTATCAAAACCAGTGAGGAAGTTCAAGCAAGAGTCCCAATGAAAGAGGGATTCTTGTTAGATGTTCAGATCCTACCGATGCTTCTGTCTGCCAGATGTGCCTGCTGCACTGAGTCCCAGAGCAGTGCATGTGAAAGCCACAATCACTTAGAGCTTGGCTTCACCTTCCCCACAAGAAAAAACAAATGGATTAAAAATGACTGTTGTCCAGACTATGATACTTGGCTGAATGAACAAATTATAGGAGAAAGGAAACTGACTGGATTGCATTTTGGAAGCTGAGCAGTACTTTTAATGACCCCAAGCTTTACCCTGAAACAAGGGTAAACATCAATGGAGAGGTGGATGTTGGATTTTAACAGCCTACGATATGCTGCCAAAAACAATAATTACATACCAAAAGACATCATCAAAGAAGCAAACAAAAGAAAGCGGAGGTGGGCCAGTCATGTAATGAAAGGGGAAGGATAATAGATGGAGAGCTACGTGTTCTCCTGGGACCTACCCTAGTGTCAAAGAAACTAGAGAAATGCCCGTGGCATGCTGGATCCGGCCCTATTGAGGACACAAATAGAGCTGCATAAGATGAAGTATGTACGGATGGGCACATATGAATTAGACCACAGGTCTTACAATGCTGAGTAACAGCTTTTAAGAATCAGGAAGATTCCCTCATCTCACCTTTGATAACAGCTGTGTGCCTATGGGAAAGCCACTTTATTTTTCTGTGCCTCAGTTTTCTCAACCATAAATAAAATAGAGATGACACCTTGCTATTTGGTTAAGGATACATCTGTAAAGCACTCTACAAATTCTTAAATTACTCTTACAATTACACTCTTAAATTCCCAACTTAGTTATTCTTAAGGAATAGAAATATACACACAAAAATAATTTTAAAAGCTGTCCAAGCAATCAAGACAGTGGTAGTTGCCTAAGAGGAAGTACAAACAAAAAGCTATATTCTTTTGTCAGTTTTTGCTTTGGGCAGAAAAATAATCAACTAAATAGTTAAACTGATCCCTTTAAACAACTTTGGGAAGTGTATAACAGAAGGAACAAAAAGTGTAAGACTACATTCTGTCCCCAAAGGACATAACAGAAATTATCTAGCTTTCTAAATCTAAAAAGGAAAGACAGAGGCTTAGTTAATGGTATCAAATTATTATTTGATTATTATTGAGTACCTGGCTAGGTAGCCAGCATTATGGGAAGTTCCATGAAGGAGAAAAAAGAAATTTAAGACCAAGTCCCTGTTTTCAAGAAGCTTATAATCTCCTTCAGAAGTTAAACATGTGAAACAGAGTAATATAAGATGGTCCATAAAGAAGTGGTAAACAATATTGGACAGTATAAATTCAATAAGCTCTCAACTCTGCATTCATTCTCTCCTCTCTTCCCAATCTCAGTCCCTTAATTAGCCAGTTCAAATCTACACTACTTTCTAAGGTCAAATCCCTTATTCCTAATCACCACTCATTCCTCACCAAATTCCAACTCTGGAACACTCCCACTATATGGCTCCTTTCTGTTCCTACTGCTGGATTTAATGTACTTTAACAGAAATAAACTAGATGTAGTCAAACCGTGGTTTTATATACAATCCCCATTTTCTGACCTTCTTTGCTGTATGGAAATGTTCATGTTTGTTGGTGATTTTTTTTAGTTTACTGGAAAAAAAAAAGATTTAGTCTCATATTTTACTGAAAAGAGAGACTTTCAACTCACCCTTCTCCTTTTATCCTATATCCCTTTAACATGGTCTCTTTCCTTTACTCTAGTTTCTGGCACAGACAGCCTTTCTACTTACCAGGACACCAAGCTCTCCCTACGTGAACCCTCATTCCCCTTTTCAATCTACTACTTGCACCTACAAATATGTCAAAGTGTCTCCCATCCTGGGAAAGACAACTCACTAGGTCCTAACATACCCTGTATTATCCCTTTCTCAGGAACTATTTTTTAAAAGTTACCTATCTCAACCCTCTGCAATCTGATTTCCAATCTTATAACAACAGATTATTCTCTCTGAAGTCACCAATGGTCTCTTGATAGCCAAGTCTAACAGTCTTGTCAAATCTTCACCTTCCTTGTTCTCTCTGCAGTGTTAACAATGCTTTCTTCCTGGATCCTCTCTTTTCTCTGGGTTTTTGTGACACTATTCTTTCTTGGTTTTTCTTTCTACCTACAGAATCACTTTTTCTCAAGTCTCCTTTGGTTGGCTCATTTCATGGCCCCTAATTTCAGGAATACTCCAAGGTTTTGTCTTGGGCCTTGTTCTCTCATCCCTCTATCATCTCTTTCTAGGTGATCACATCATCTCCCACAGGTTTAATTATCACTGCTAATGCAGATGACTCCCATAACTATATATGGAGCCCTTGTGTCTTTACAGGGCTCCAGGCTCGACATCACTACTCTGTATCTACTTGACATCTTGAACTGGAAAGCATGATATTTTAAACACATTCAAAAGTGAATCCATTATTTATGTCCTCAAACCTGGACCTCTTTTGAATTTTCCTATTTCTATCCAGAACACCACTGTCCTTCTAGGTACCCAGTTCCCAACCATGCTGCTGCCCCTTCTACTTTCTCTTTCCCTCCCCTCTCATACTAATAAGGTGCTAAATTGTGCTGTTTCTACTTCAACGACATTTCTTGTACCTGTCTCCTCCTTTCTACTCACTACGTGACACAGTGGGGCAGCTAGGTGGTACAGTGAAGACCTGAGTTCAAATCGGGCCTCAGACACTTACTAGCCGTATGACTTCACCTAGCTTGCCCCAGTTTCCTCCAGCTTTAAAATGAGCTGGAGAGGGAAGTGACAAACCACTCTAGTATCTTATGCCAAGAAAACCTCAAATGGGGTCACAAAGAATCAGACACAACTGAACAACACATAGTCCAGGCCCTTATCTCACCTGGACTGTTGCAACAGCCTCCTAATTTGTCACCCCGTCTTAAGTTTTTCTCTTGTCCAAACCATCCTCTACATCGATGCCAAAATGACTTTCCTAAAACAGTTATTCTTCTACTCAAAAAACTTTAGTAGTTACTTACTACTTCTAGGATAAAGCATAGACTCTTGTCACCTTCACAAACTGGCTCCATCCTAACTTTTTGGACTGATTACACACTTTCCCACCACACACACAAACCTTCCCATTTCTCATACACAGTGTTCCATTTCTATAGTTCCTGTGGTGTGTGCCTTTGCACAGGCTAAATGCACTCCCTCCTTACTTCTCTCACTAAGGCATTATTTTCTATATAAAGTCCCTCTTCATCTCCCCAGCTGCTGGTTAGTGCTTTCCCCTCAAATCACTGTTTACTTATTTTGTATATACTGACATGTGTACATGTTGTATCTATCTTCTTGCTTAGATTACGAGCTTATCATGTTTAATAAATGTCATTTGATTGTTTTAACATTCATCATTACCACACCTTCCAAATTACCCAAAATATTTAATAAGTACCTACCAGCTGCAAGGCAGTGGGAATACACAGGTGATAAACCAGGATAGTTCCATGCAAGAGCTTAGGGACTGCATGAAATGCATGCATAAGTATAAAGATGGAGTTGTGATGAATGCAAAGGAAAGATGCAGGTAGTTTTCTTGGGAAATACGAGTATGGAGAAATCATTTTTAGGTGGCTCAATTAGGGAAGACCTCATCAATCCATGACACCACCAAATCTGGTGTCAGCTAAGGTGGGCCTTGAGGAAAGAAGACAGACAGGGATGAAAATGCAGGCATGTGGGAATGAGTGAGAAGAAGGCAAGTTGTGATAGTAGATTTTACAATTCAGGCCTGCAATTCTTCGATGAGAATTGCTTTAATGTTTATACAGAAGGGAAGGTTATTAAAGGAGTCAAAGAAATACACCATAAAAGGGGTTGATTAAGCCATGCTTATTAAAAAAAATAGTACTTGACACTTTTTATTTGAAGTAGACAATTTACAAAAATATTCAAAAACCGTGATTCCGACATTCAAATCAAGAACAATTTCCTAGTTCATTTTTAACTTACCTTTTTCTTTGTCCACTCTAATGACAACCACACATTCATTTCTGCCAATTCTGATGAGTTTGTTAATGGAGCGGATACGCCTTCTAGAGAGCTCACTAAGAAGAATCATGCCCTCAATATTGTTGTATTCCAATAGGCTGACATAAGCTCCCATTTCAGCAATGGACCGTACATTCACCATTACTACATCTTCCACTTCAGGAAATTTGTGCTGGTAGAATCTACAACTTAGTCCTGGCATTCTGCAATTGGAATGAAAAAACCAAACAGTGCTCAGACGGAAGCCAACACAAAGTTTATAGGTTTAAGGTGGCGAAATTTCTATATCTTGACACCAAAAAGAAAAAAGTGTTGCTTATTTTCAAATTTTAACCATTTTCTGAGTACACTATGAAGAAACAAATTTTATTTCTAATTTTGCTAAAGATTTTTGTGGCGCATGGGTGTGTCTTTACCATTAGTTTCAAGGAGATACTGTAAAAATAATTAGTGTCTGTAAAACACTGAGAACTAAGGATGAAAGGTATTGCCCAGGAGTAAAGTACTATTAATACTCCCATTTTAAGCAATATCAAACGATGGGTAGGGCAGCATTGTTGTTATAAATATGTTCTAGTCTGTCAAGGAAGTAAAACCAGAAGCATGCTTTCTTCACAGCAGATAAGATTAAAACTCATACTGTAATTTTTTAAAAAATATTTTTTAAAAATCCAACCAAAAGACAACCACCTCACCCTAGCCTTAATTTCTCTGAAAACAGGTGTTACCACGTATATTAAGAGGAGAAAAAAGAGTTGTGATAACACTATCACAAACAAGGAAATAATTTCAGACACATAGAAGGACTAGCTTAATTAAATGCCACAAAAAACAAACAAACAAAAAAACCCCGAATGCCACTTTTTTCTAGGAGGTTCTTTCTCTTTTGCCACTTGAATTTGCTCATACATCCATGTTGAGATCCCTCGGTGTCTTGTAACTTTTCTACATTCAATACCACAGATGCAAGTCCATTTCTCCAATTTAAAAAAAAATATTGTCTTGCCTTCCACTTTTCTCATTACTCCTATACTTAACTGTAAACACAAGCCATGATCCCCCAAACCCCCCAATATAACTAACCCAGTTACTGTAAATAGCTTTATTGAATAAGATTAAGGTACTGCAACTGTAGTGTTTTCATCAGGCTTCTTCTCTTCATCGAACTTGGATGGGGAGGTATCTGCTTGAGGAAGATAAGGTCTAACCACTTCGGAAGACATCTTTGTCCAGCTTGCAAGACATGAGGTGAAAAATCACACAACCAAGTCACACATTCCACTCAGTGCAGTGAAAAGTCTCTTCCCTGTTATTTACAAAATCTTCTTTGGCTGTCCTTTTATTCTTGTTCCTTGTAGCTGTTCATCCTGCCTTGCAATAGTGACCTTTCCCCAATTCTTACAGCTTTTTATTTTTCCATTATGCTTCTTGCTCCTGAGAATTAGTATTTCCAGTGTTTCCATTTCTGGATACTCTCTAGTTCTCATTGCAATACTTGTGAAATAATAACAATCTCTGGGACCACAACTCTCCTGGTCATATTTTCTATATTATTCCATCACTAGGTTCAGTTGCAGGATGGTAGACACAAGAGGGGATGCTGAAGCCTTTGCATTCTCAATTTCCAATATTTCAATGGTGATAGGGCTTCATAACTTCTTGCCTTGTCTCTCCCTCTCTAACCATCCTTCGCACAATTGCCAAAATAATCTACTGGAAAACACCAGAAACATTTCTACTTCATCACAATCCAATGAATGTGAGAACTTCCTCTACAATATAGAATTCAAGAAATCCATTATTTCAAAGCCCCAGGGAGTTGTCTGAAGCACAACAAGGTAAAGTGACTTTTGCCCAGAGGTCTAAGTGTCACAGAGTGAATGAACCCAAGACTTCCTGATTCTAAGAATCGGCAGTCTATCCACTTCACCACACTGCTTCTACTTATAAAATAACATGGTATTTCATTACACATAAAAGTTTGCTGCCTTACCAAATCCCACATAAATAATACCGCACATCAAACAACTTAATAAATTCTTTTGAATCAGAGAACTGTGATGCCTTGGCGTTCAATGGCAGGCTGGTTATTTTGGTCAGTTCTGCTACTTAGTCATGGGATCTTGGGAAAATTGCTTAGCCAGCTTCTTTCTCTGAAAAATAGGGTTAATACTACTTTATAGGAGTAAATGAGGGTATAGCTATGAAGATGATTTATCAGCTATGAGCACTATACAAGGAGTTAACCCATCATATAACAGATTAAGAAAAAAACAATTCCCAAATGGCTAAAATTAAGATATTTCTATTTTTCAAACTTCAAAAAGTAATTTAGTAAGAAAATGGAGAAAAAAATTATCTTAGACATTCCTTTAAACTTAAAATGAGGGGCAGCTAGGTGGCGCAGTGGATAGAGCACTGACCCTGGAGTCAGGAGGACCTGAGTTCAAATGCGGCCTCAGACACCATGACACTTACTAGCTGTGTGACCCTTGGGCAAGTCACTTAACCCCACTGCCTAGCCAAAAAAAAAAAAACATTAAACTTAAAATGAAACAGTATTTCTTATACTACAAAAACTCAGTTATTGAACATTTATTAACCTCTTACTCCTTACAAATATTAAAAAAGAAGCGGCCTATCCCTAAGGAGTTTACGTCCTATCAGAGGAGGAGAGAGCAGAGAGAGGGGTAGGAGGAGAGAGGGAAGGAGAGGAGAGAGAATGTGTTTGTATGTATATAACAGCTAGGGGCAAGACCTATGATGTTACTGATACAAGGAAATGCTGCACTTTCTTCCAGAGAGTTGCTCACATAACCGAGAGATTAAGTGGCTTGCTCGGAGTCACACAACCAGTATGCCTCAGATGTGAGACTCGAACCCAGGTTCCTTGGATCACACGCCAATTCTCCATCCACTGTGCTACACTTACACAAAATAAACTGCAACTAATTTTCAGGCAGGGCAAGTAATCGACTTTTCGGGAAAAATTGTGAAAGATCACAGAATGGACGCTGTATGTGATAGTGAAATTTCACTGATGTGTTCAAACACAAAACTGAAAACGCTAAACTCTAGAATTCCGAAATCACAGCACAGCCAACTTTATGCCAACCTGACCACGATTCTAACTCTACAGCTTATTAAGCCAAGACCTCGGGCAACGTCACTTCTACCTCCCAGAGCCAGTTTTTCCATTTGTACAACGAGATGAACATGACCCCAGATTTGAGACTCCCGATCCTAACGAAAAAGAGCAGCGCTCCTTCACCACTTCTACTTCAGGGTTATCCCTATAGAATTAAACCCTGGATTTTCGAGACACCGGAGACCGGGCCCATAAACGTCTCGCTCGCCCATTTGTGCTCTTTCAGGGTTTTTCTAGCAGCCCCGTCGTACTCTCAGAGGTTGGAACGACAGGTCCCCGATTCCCCCAGCAGCACGTCTGGCCCAGGGTCTGGCGGGCGGAACGAGGGAGGGCCTGGGAAGGGGGGGCGGTGGAGGCCCCTGCACACAAAGCCCGGAAGTCGGGTAGTCCCCGCAGACCCAGCCGCCTGGGTCCCCACTCCGGGAGGGCCGAATGTGGAGGGGGTGGGAGGTCACAGAGCTCTCCGGCCGCCGCGGCCACACCCCCCACGAGGCCTCTCCCGGGAGCCCACGAGGCCGAGGCCGAAGCGGCCCCCTCCGGGCCCGTCTCACCATGAGCGCCTCTCCCTCCGCACGGCCGCCTTCGCCAGCCACGAGGCCGCGACGGCTGCCGGCGCGAGGCAGGGACAGACGAGGGAGGACAGCAGCGGGCGGCCGGCCGGCCCAGCGCTTCCGCTCGCTTGCCTGTCCTCGCCCCAGAGGAATGGGACGGGGGGAACTGAAAGGGAAGGAGGAGTCACCTGAAATCTGTGAGTGAGGGTCCCGAACCGGGTCCCCGCGCCGCTCTCTACACTCCGGGAGATGCCCAGAACTCGGGCCGCACCAGAACCAGCCGCCGCTGCCCTCAGCGTGCGTTGAGACCGGGCTTTCTGCGCCTGCGCGGCCACCCCTCACCCCTTACGCAGGCGCCGACGTCGGCGAGACCTTTTTTTTTCTTTATTTAACCATAGAGTCTCAGTCTTCCCGGGAGGGAGGGGGCGCTGGGCAAGTGGGTGACGTTGCTGACCTTTAGGAAAGGGGAAAGTACGCACTTCCTCGCTCCCGCTTATTTTCCGCCAAGGAAACTGCCCAGAACGGGCGTCAAAACCCGACTCCCTTTCCTGAATCGATGAACTGCTACCAAAATCTTCCCGACCGCCAGGTGGCGCTGCGGCTAAAGTCGGAGCGGAAGCAGATGTTACCTCACCCCCTCCCCCACTGCTTCACCCTTCCTTTACACGGCGCGGGTCGTGCCTAGTGCCCTCGCCGCGGGAGGAGGGGGAGAATTAGAGGGAGGGGTCAAGGCAGGCGTGTGAAATGTTTTGTTTTCGAGGTGTGTGCGCCTGTCACTAACATCCGGGCATTTCCTCCCTTCCCCTTTTTTTTTCTCCTCTCCTCACTTCTCTTCACCCGGCCCTCAACCTCCGGCAGTAGCGGACGGAACCGGAAGAGGACTGCCCGAAGCCGCTTCCGCTTAGCCTGCGGCGAAGGTGATCAGGTGACCTTTTCCAGCTGACTGTATGAGGAGGCGGAGGACTTCGGCAGCAGCTGGAGGTTTGCGCGCCAGAAGCGATAGGCCCGGGACCGAGCTGCCGCCGCTGGACAGAGCCCGCCGGGATGTCTGGCAAAGACCGCATCGATATCTTTCCTTCGCGAATGTGAGTGGCGGTGAATGAGGACTCCTGTCCTCCTGTCCCCCTCAGCCCGCGGCTTCCCCGAGACCTCAGCAGCCCTTCCCTCCTCATCTCGTTGCCTAGGTTCCTTATTTTTCAGGCAGCCCCCAGGGTCCTCTCCTTGAACCCTAGGACCTAGACGCTGTGATCCTCTTTATTCCATTCCTCTCCCCGGCGGGAGAGGGGCGTCCCGATCCTGGGCCTCTTACGTACTTTGTAGGACTGAAGACCTGCCCCTCAATGTGTGCACATCCCGAAGCTAGCCTCCCGAGGCCTGATGAACTCAGCGGGAGGAACAGTGAATGGTAGCAATATCCTGTACTTGTGCCATCCTACGAAGAGCTCACAATAACTTATAATGTATTTTCTCTTCTTTAAGAATACGCCCAGTAAGGGTAGGGTAATTTTTTCCTTCTCTGGTCTTTTTTTACAGAAGGTCAGGGAAAGAAAGAAAGGTGTAGAGTGGTATAGTGGAAAGATTTTGGGATTTGGAGTTCAAGCCACAGTTCTTACTAATTGTGTGGTCTTAGGTGACTTACCTCTCTGAGCCTCAACCAACTTACAATAAGTGTTTACTATGTGTGATCAGTGCTTTAAGACTACGAAGTTGAAGATCCTCTGTTGCTTTTTCTCAGTAGTTTCCTCATTATGAGTTCCTATAGCAATTAAAATTATAGGCCCAATCCAAAAAAGAAAAATCCTTGGGACTGAGGATATAAAGACAAAAATACTTAAAAGAGTTTCATTGTATTGTGAGAAGCTTATAAGTACATACTAAATATAGAATAAGATAAAAGATAGAGAAAGTATAAATAATGTAATTGATTTAGGGAATTTTGAATGACTAAACTCCCTCCACCAGTGCATAAAGGTATCTTCTGTTTAACTTACGCCCATAGTTGCCTGGGATGGGTACCAGGAGATAAAGTGACAAACACTTACTAGCTGCATGGGGGGAGGGGGGGGTGGCGGGTGGGCAGCAGCGAGTCATTTAAGTTTGGTTTGCCTCACTTTCTTTATCTGTAAAGTGGGAATAATAATAGCACCCACCTCCCAAGGCTTTTGTGAAGATCGAATGAGATAGTATTTGTTAAGGGTTTAGCACAGTTCCTGGCACATAAGTGGGTGCTATATAAATGTTAGTTGTTATTATTGATATTATTATTTGAACCTAGGTCTCGGTGTCTCTGAGGCTAGTTCTGTTTGCCTAGTTGCCCATCTTTTGTATATAAAAAAGTAAATACAGGCTACTTTGGGGAAAATCAGGAAAAAGCCTTTTCCTGGTGCTTGAGCTAAGCTTTAAAGAATTTAGGGATTTTAAGTGCCTGAGGTAAGGAGGGGATGCAGTCCAGGCCTGGGGAAATAGGCTGAATGGAGGGACGTTTTGTGTGAGGAAGTATAGAAAAGCCAGTTTGGCTGTGCCTGTCTAGAGTGCATAACAGGGAATCAGGTCTGGAAACAGGTTGGAGTCAGATTGTAAATGCCTTTAAGTTTTTATTGGGGCCTAGAGGCTATAGGGGCCTACAGGAGTTTCCTTATTCATAAAATGTACTAAATGACTTTTGAAGTCTTCCGCCTCTGTGCTGTTAGCCTGTATTGCAGAGAATCCAAGCTAGAACTTGGGGCAGGCTAAGTGGCTCAATAGATAAGAAAGAGTATCAGGGTTGGAGTTATGAAGACTGGAGTTCAGATATGGACTCACTATTTGTGTGACCCTGAGCAATTCAGTTTCCTCAGCTGTAAAATGAGTATAATAACAGCAAGTACCTCAAAGAGATGTTGTGAGGATCAAATGAGGTAATAATTGTGAAGCATTTAGATGGCGCCTGGCATATAGGAAGCATTGTGTAGATGTTAGCTAGTATCCTTATTACTGTTATTTTCTAGTGAGTAGCCTACGTCTTCCTTTCCGTGCTGTGGTGGTGCTGGGTTTGATTTCACAGACTATTAAGACTGGAAAGGTAGAGGCCAAATAGTCGAGTTCATTTTGCAGATGAGAAGTGACTTGCTAAAGATCACCCAAGTACTAAGGGGAACTGAGGATTCTTGACTTTGAGGCCAGTGATCTTACAACTGCAATATAATTTTCTCCTGCTCTTCTTGCGAATGAGATGACTTTTGGCCAATATTTACTTAAGTGCATGTGAAAGAAAATATTAAATAGCAATTTTGGAAAGTTTTCTTAAGCAGGTTGCAAAGCTAGAAAATGAAGTCCCCTTAAAGGCCAGAATATTAAACTGCACTTTTAAGAACGTGGGCTGCTTTCTGTTAGAGAACAATGTACTCGTGGCCACCCTCCTCAGAGGATTCTTTGTATTTACAACTACTTTGAATTATAGTTGTCTCTCTTTTGATTTCCAAACCGTCTATATTTTTAAAATTTGTGGCATGAAAATAGGCCTCTCAGGTTTTAGGCTAGGAAATGCTAGTTGTGTGGATGTGGAAATTACTGCGTGATTGGTATGTGTATGGGTCTGCTGATGAGGAAAAGATTCAAATGCAGGGAGTAATCTGTTGTCAGAACACATCAGTTCTTCCAGGGGCTGGCACAGACATTTTGTCATACGGTCAGATGTCTTTGATTCAGCTGGAAACAAAACTATCATCATACAAGCTGAAGGCCACAGTTCAAAGTGGGAGTGAATTGCTGTGGAATTGAGATGTTTCATTTTGAAAATCTGGGGAGCTCAGAAGAAAGAAGCAACTCATTAGCAAAAATGGAGAGTAATGGGAAAATTGCTAGAGTTGCAATCAGTAGAGATCTGGATTCAAATCCTACCTCTTACATTTACTAGCTATAAATGTTATGGGCAGGTCGTGTTCTTCTGAGCCTCAATTTCTCCATCCGAAAAATGGGGAATAATAACACCTGTGATACCTTCTTCACAGGATTCATATGAGATTATATATGTAAAACATCATATATAAATACTAGCTATTCTTATTCATTTATAGTGTTGTGAAATGCTGTTGATGGTACCTTTACCACTCTTGCCAGAAAAATAAAAACATGTAAAGTGTGCAGAATAATAAATAATACAAGCTTATATACATAACAGGTTGTGATCTAGCAAAAGCTGGTCTGCTTTTTAGTTGTACTTCCAGAAAACCATTGTGTCAAAATGTTATAGTCCTGTGATACTTTAGTATTGTAGGAAGTAGAATGGGTGAAATAAGACATCTATAACATTTAGAGTTAGAATGGACTTTAGGTGCACATCCCACTTCATCATTTTACAGATAAAAATAATAATCATTAACTAGCACTTACTAGTATGAGTTATGTGCCAGGTACTGTAATAGCAACCCTGAGAGGTAAGTACTATTACTATCCCCTTGAGGAGTTAAGTGACTTTCCTAAGACCATACATTTTGCCGTGTATTGGCAGAATCTAGATTTGAACCCAGAAACTCTGATTCCAAATCCTGTGTTCTTTTCAGTGTAATGCCCTAATCTGTACACTCCGGTTAAGAAGGAATTCAGTTCAAAATAAGATCCTTTGCTTAGAGGCAGGCTGGATTTGAAGATAAATAGTGAAAACCAAGGAGGTTTCTTGAATATTTTTTAGGCTTTGGGCAGATTACCTTTTGCTTTTAAGAAGCTCTAATAGAAGTATATTTTGAGCAGCTTGACTCCTTTTGGTAACTGATAAAATGGTTATGGAGTACCATAACCTTTAGCGGGGATAACTATTTATTCAGTATGTAAGAACACATTCTGTATTTTGTACTTTAAAAATGTTGACTCTAGAGAAATTACTAGAAAGCGAAAGAGTTTTCTAGTGCCAATTATCTCACTTTCATCTCTCTGTCAATATTTGGTGCCCATCAAGTTAGATCTAAAAAGAATACCATCCATCTCCTGCTTCCATTACCTCATAATTCCCTGGCAGTCTTGACTTTTGTCTCTGTTGTAGTGCTGAAACTATACCTTTTCTGTGTCCCTGCCCTCTGTTAACATCTGATACTAATTTCTTCTTGAAACTCTTGTCTATCTTAGTTAAGTCTCCAATAAACTACTTTAGAGTTTGGAGAAAAAAGGATTTTGCTAAACTCATCTGTGTTAAAATATTGCTTTCAACAATGATTGTAAGGCTACATTGTGGTTTCTAGTATCAGAAGGTGAAATCATGTTTGAAATAGTTTTGACTCTGAATGTAAACAGTGTGGTTTGTGAATTGTACACACTCAGATGGTTACCTCCTGCTTAGGCAAGAAACTGAACCAGTCCCGGTTAGCAGGACCTAGTTCGTGATGTGCAGTTGGAAATTGTGTTTAATTCTTTTAAAGATACAAACTGAAAAAAAAAAAAACAAACCTTAAACTAGTCTCTTTATAATGTAAAGAAGTCACTCTCCTGGTGCCTCTCATCTCTAGTTTATAAGGTTCAAATTCTCATATTTACTCAAGAACTTAGACAATGGCATTTTTCTTTTAGTGTCATTGATTATACCAGCCAATGTTATCATTAAAGCTAAAATGATTCCAATGGTATTTCTGTTTGTTTGTTTTTTGAAAATCAGTAGAAGAAAAAAAACTAATATATTTTGGATTCAGCATTTGTGTCACATGCAGCAGCTTAGGATCATTGATTTATAGCTAGAAGGGGCCTTAAAGGTCATCTAGTCCAACTCCCTTATTTTATAAACGAGGTCATCTTGTGCAGCCTCCTAACTTTACGGATGAGGAGACTGAGCCCCAGAGAAGGGAAGTGACTTGCCCAGCGCTGTACAGGTATACCTTCTCTCATAAAACAGTTTTGAGTCCTTAGGTTGTATAATTGATTACTAATCTTGCATGTTATTGACCTTAATAATAAAATTTCTTTAAACCATTGCAGTTAGAATAATCATTTTTATTATTTTCTTTTAAACTAATACTAAGTTTTGAGGAGGAGAACGGGAAGGAAAAATGCCGTATAATTTCAGCTTGTTAGGCAACTCCACATTTATTAGACAGCTACTAGCTCTCATAATAATAATAATAATAATAGCTCACATTTCTTTAGAACCTTAAAATTAAGCATATTACATAATGGTTGGTATTTGGGGTCTTAACTGAAGATCTTCAAGTGCTCTCTAGTCTGATTTTAAAAATACTCTTAGGCAGTTGAAAATTTTGCACAGAAAATGTAATTTATTGCACAAGTCACATCACTTATACTAAGCTGACATTAAAAAACAGATTTTTATTTACATTCCATTACAGCTAGGCAGAACTAATTGCAGATGCAAAAGGAGTATTTTCAGTTGTAATTTAGTTCTTTCTTCATTATAAATATGGCATGTTTACAGGCTACATAGCATTCTTCTTAGCATCTTAATAGAGACATGGACCTATAGAGTTAGAAAAATCAATTAAACTTGCACATTCAAGTAGTGGATAGTCTGCCTGGCAACCTTATTTAGATACCATGGCATCAAAGCTGGGTAGAGTGTAATTTTGCCAATTTGTGTGGGAAATGTTTGTGCATGATCTTGTTCTCTTAGATGATATTAAGGATTTTGTGTAACTGTGATTATTTCTATTGGAATTAGGGCACAGACCATTATGAAGGCTCGATTAAAAGGAGCACAGACAGGCCGAAATCTCTTAAAGAAAAAATCTGATGCCTTGACTCTTCGATTTCGGCAGATCTTAAAGAAGATCATTGAGGTACTATGAGTTTTGTTTTTTAATCAGAATTGTATGAGAGTTCAGTATGATTGATTATGCTTTAATTTATCTTTAGCTTTGTTATTTCCTGACTTGAATATCTCACTTTTCATTAAAGGGAAAGAAAATGAAAGATCAGTTTTGCTTACTAGTAATTGGAAAATAGTTTGAGGAAAAGGGCATTGAAACATCAAATTTCTAAAACATCAGTGGAAATAATTTATCCTTGTGCACTCCGTTTTCCATTAATGTAGTTAAATTTGAATGTTGGTTGTTCATAAAATTCATGCTTCTACCTTGGAATTTAGTATACACTATCAAATATCATTTCTGTGTCAGCTGACTTGGCTTAATTGTTTTGTTTTTAATACGGAGGAGCTTAATAGGCAATGACTGTGATGTAAAAATACAACAATAAGAAGATTTTTTAAAATTTCATTTTTCTCTCACATTTCTGGTGATATAAATCAAACATCTCAAGCTAAAATGGGAATAAATCTTTTGGCCCTGATGTTATTAGGTTAATAACACAGTATGCATGGCATTATAGAGCACCAAGCTGGTAGCATGGCGCAGTGCGGAAAGACCAGTGAGTCCATGTTCAGTTGGACCTTGGTTAGATTCCTGTCGCTGTGATTGCTACCAGTGTAATACCTGGACAGATGACCAACTCTTGGCCTGTCTGGACTAAGTGGCCCCCAGGGTCCCTTTCCACCCTGACCTTATCAAAGTCTTGCCTTATAAGCAGCTTAGTTTTGTCAATTTTTGATTTGTATTCTTGACAGACCAAAATGCTAATGGGTGAAGTGATGCGGGAAGCTGCTTTCTCCCTTGCTGAGGCCAAATTCACAGCTGGTGACTTCAGGTGAGACAATCTACACAGGACATTAGGTAAAAAATAAGTAGTAGGTGGCTTTCCAGAGCCACAGCCTGCTAGTGCCCTTGGAGTAATCCTGGATTTTGTGAATAGGCTGGTGTGTCCAAAGATTTCCATTTGTATCCTGGCTCTGCCTCTGATTCACTAGATGACAAGTTATATCTCTCTAGGTTTTCTAGGTCTGTTTTCTCGTCTGGGGGATTTGGCCTAAAAATGACTAAATTCTTTTAGTGTTAACATACTGTCACCTAAATAATAGACTCCATAATTTTTGCAGCTCAGTGAATAGTTCTGACAAGATAACTACTCAATACTGACTTTAGAACAGATGGTATCCTGAGAATTGAAAGGGAGGATGAGGGTGAAGGAACTGGAGAGTTGTTATTATATAACAATAATAATTTGTATATTTTATAAATGGATTCGGGAATCCTACAGAGTCCTGTTGTCCTGTGTTAACAAAATTAACAGCATTTCATTTAGGTAAGACTCAGGATAGAAACATGAGGCACTTATTAATTGGCTTCTTAATGACCAAATCCTGCGAGAAAAGAATAGCATAATGTAACTTAGACACCATTTACTACCAAAATATTATAATTAAGGTAAGAGTATTTTTCACATAGATACATCTCCGATGCAAGTGGAAATATTTTAGCTTCTGTGACATAATTATAGATCTATAATTTCACTTTACTTCTCAAATTATTATTTATTAGTTTTTTCTCAATTAAAAAATAATGTTTAATATCTGTTCTCTGAACCTGGCAGGAGGGAATGTTTGTCCTCATTCTTCTGACTGCAGTTTTTCAGTGATTAATGTTAAGCCCCAATCCATACTCTTCTTTCTCTCATTTACAATTTAATGTAAAAATTAGAAATAGTGGGGTCCTTTAGGTTAATTTTTCTCATGAAAATTTAGCCAGGTTAAAATAAAATTTAATATTTTTTTTCCTTTGTAGTACCACTGTTATTCAGAATGTGAACAAAGCCCAAGTGAAGATCAGAGCAAAGAAAGATAATGTAGCAGGTAAGACTTATTATACTTTTAGAAATTTTTAGAGGCAGGATAAAATTATTCAGTTGAGCTGCTTACCAAATAGATGTTTTCACTTTTTACTCAGAAGTAAATTAACTTCAACCAGCATTTATTTATTTATTTATCTAACTATCTATCTATTTATTTATTTATTTGTTCATTTATTTATTTATTTAAATGTTTTTGATTTTTGATGAGGCAATTGGGGTTAAGTGACTTGCCCAGGATCACATAGCTAGTAAATGTTATGTGTCTGAGACTGGATTTGAACTCAGGTCCTCCTGACTCCAGGGCCGGTGCTCTATCCACTGTGCCACCTACCTGCCCCGTTAACCAGAATTTATTAAAGAGTTACTATGTGGAAGGCACAGTTCTTGACAAAGATAGAAGACAATCCCTTATCCACTTTTCACTGACATGGCCATTCTATTAGGAACCAGAAGAGTTTTTTGCTGTTGGAAGATGAAAGTCCTATCAATATTTATGAAAGGGGAGAACTCCCCACACTTAGTAGAAACTGGCTAATTCGAATATCCACTCCCATGATTTTTGAGGATTTGGCAAAAATGAAAAAGATTCCAAGATCAGTACAGATAATTATACTTTGTTTTTCCTGAGTTATTTTTATAAATATTAATAAACTTGTATTTATAGGTGTCACCTTGCCAGTGTTTGAACATTATCAAGAAGGAGCTGACAGTAAGTAGTAAATTGTTTATCTTTTGTTGCCTGCATACTGTGCAGTTGGGTAATTCTGATTCTCCTAAAATGAACCCAGTTATAGAGCACATTGTAGGATGGAACTCCTTGGAGATGACCATTCTGTAGTTATTTTTGTAATGGTCTCTGCCACAGAAAGAGGTAAGTGCTATTGAGCCATTTCCTTGTGTTGTATATGGTGGGAGAGACAGAAGTTTGATGTTCAATTGAACAGACAGTAAGTACCTATTACGTGAAAGATGGACAAAGGCCTTTACAAAGGGCTAAGATGACATCAGCTCTCTTATGCTCAGTTGCATTCCTTGGAATTGAAAGGAAATCCCACCTCTCACTGAGTACATGTTTTTTGATTTAGTCATATTGTGAGTTGCTAAATGTAAGCAACTCTCAGCCTCTAGATGTGTTATGTTCTTGGGATAGAAATAAGAGGAAAAGTGTTGACTTTTTATCTTTTTGCTGTAATGTTTTTTCACTGGTTAATTTTAGGTTATGAATTGACTGGTTTGGCCAGAGGTGGGGAACAGCTGGCCAAACTGAAGAGGAATTATGCCAAAGCAGTGGAGCTGCTGGTGGAGCTAGCATCACTGCAGGTCGGTATAAGTGTCAGGAAGACTAAAAAGTCCAGTTTCCAGTTGTTGAATCTTGAACCTGAGTAGCATGCAAAGAAATAGTGCTTAAACTTCCTGAGAACCTGAATAAATAGGAAACAAATCTAAGGTCTGCTCGTTTAAGGTGAAATGAATTTTATGCTGTCATCTCCAGTGTTTGCTGTTGTCAAAGTATTTTGCTAGTATGATTGACAAGACTTCATATGTTAAACATAGAAAATGGCATCTAAAAGACTGTAGAAGAATGACTTTGTTCTTATTAATATGTATACACATCCTTTTACCATTATTCCTCTTTCTTCTTAACATGCTTGGTCTTCTTAACAGGTTTGGTTGAAGTGATTTAATTTTAATCAGAGTTAAAATGCAATAATGTCACAGTTCTGTAGGACTCCAATGTTTATTAGAAATCTGCATTTTAAAAACATCTCAAGAAGTGGGCTTGCTTCCAAAAAAGTTGTTTCAGCATTTGGAGCTGAGCCAGACGAGTTGATTATACTGGTTACGAGCAAAAGTTTGCTTATTTATAATTTGTTGTCTTGTCTTAGACTTCATTTGTTACACTGGATGAGGCCATTAAAATTACGAACAGACGGGTGAATGCCATTGAGCATGGTGAGTATGAGCAGCTCTAGAAGAAGTGGTTTCAAAAAGAGTATTGGAACCCACTGTACACACAGGACGAATTCCCAAGGTCTCCAGTGTTTCTTTAGTTCTTTATTATATGCATATCTGTTCCTTGTTCTCTGTACCACTGTTCTCCCAAAACAAAACATTGAACATTTAACATATTTCAGGCCCCAGTTTTGTCCTTGTTAAATGTGCTCAATCCATCCTTTGCCTAGAATAAGAGCCTCATAAGCTGTATGAAGCCCATTCAGTCAGTAAATACTTAATAAGCACCTATGTCTTGGCACGGTGCTAAGTGCTGAAGACATAAAAAGAGGCAAAAGACAAATAATACAAATAAGCTACATACAGAATATATAGGAAACAGTTTAAAGAGAGAAGGCATTGAGGGGTTGGGAAATACTGTCTGTGGAAGATGAGATTTTAATTGGTTCTTGAAAGAAGCCAGGGAAACCAGTAAGTAGAGATGAGCAGGAGGAGCATTCTAGATATGGGGGACTATCCCCACAACTCAGAGATGGAATGTCTCAATCATGGAACAGCAAGGAGGCTAATGTCACTACATCAAAGAGTACATAACAGGTAGTAAAGGGTAAGGAGATTGGGAGTGAGGAGGGAGTGTCGGTTATTTGGCAAGGCCAGAGCATTTTATATTTGATCCTGGAGGTGACACGGAGTCACCGGAGTTTCTTGAGTATACGAGTGTGACATGGTTAGACCTGTGCTTTAGGAAATTAACTCTGACTCCTGACCGCTGAATGGAGGATGGAGTGGAGTGGGGGGAGATTTGAGGCAGGCAGATGCACCCGCAGACTGTTGCAGCAGTCTCAGCATGAGATGATGAGGCCCTGCCCCAGAGTAGTGAGAATGCCAGAGGAGAAAAGGGGACGTGCAACAGCTTGCAGATGGAAAGTGAGGAATCCGGGATGAGTCCTAGTTTGTGAGCCTGAGGGACTAGGAAGCTGACATTGGCCTTGACAGTAATAGAGGTTAGGAGGGGAAAAGCTTTCATGGGGAACAATGATGAATTCCACTGTGGACATGTTGAGTTTACGATGTTCACTGGATATCCAGTTTGAGATGTGTGAAAGGCGGTTAGAGACATCAGATTGGAGGTCAGCAGAGAGGCTGAGGCAGGATGGGTACATTGGAGATGCATTAGCATGGAAATGGTGATTAAATACTTGGGAGCTGATGAGATTACCTGATGAAGTAGTATAGAGGGGGAAGTATAGAAGAGAAGATGCCTAGGACAGAACCCTGTAGTATACCTATAGTTGGAGGATGTTATTTGGGTGAGGATCTAGCAAAGAAGACAGAGTAGGAGGCTTCAGGTAAGTAAGAGGGAATCCAGGAGAGAGTGATGTTCTGAAACCTAGAGAGAAGAGAATATCAGGGAGGAGAGAGTGATTAACAGTGTCACAGCTGTAGAGGTCAAAAAGAATGAGGATTGGAAAAAAACCATTGGATTTGGCAATGAAGAGATCATTGGTAACTTTGGAGAGAGAAGCTTAGATGGAATGATGAGGTCAGAATCCATATCATAAGACTAAGAAGAGAGTGAGAGGAGAGAAAGTGGAAGCACCTGTTATAGATGGCCTTCTCAAGAAGTTTAGCCACAAAGGACAGAAAGAGATAACAGGATGATAGAGGGTATGGAAGGATCAAGTTAGGGTTTTTTGAGGATGGAGCAGAGTCCATGGCCATTGTTTGTAGGCGGTAGAGAAAGATCCAATAAAGAGAAACTGAAGATAAGGAATAGAGTGGGAATGATAGAGGGGTCAGTCTGTTGGAGGTGGTGGGGTGGAATGGGATCACCCATGTATATAAAAGGATTAGTCTTGGAAAGGAGTAAGGCCACCGAAGAGGTGAGACGAGGGTTGAGGAAGAGATAATAGCAGAAGGATCTGATAGGAGATGAGGAAGATGGGAAAAGAAGGGAGCTCATAGCAAATGGCCTCAATTTTTTTCTGTAAAATATGAAGCAAGGTCTTCAGCTGAGAGTGGGGAAGGGAGTAAGGGGAAACTATGGGAGGTTTGAAGAGGAATGAAAATGTTTGGAAGAGCTGCCGTGGGGAGTAGGATTGTGAGTTGGTAAGCAAGATGTAAAAGGATTGTCTAACAGAAACGAGGACCCAGTTGAGGTTGTATAACATAAATTTGTAGTGCACCCAGTTGGAACAGTTGTGTGATTTTTTTTTTCTTTTTGCCCCTTCTTTCATCATGATGTATATAGGAGTGAAGGTAGTGAATTGTGGGAGCAGTCCATGAGGTAAGACTTATATCACAGTGATACAAGGAAATCAGGAATTCAAGAGAAGAAGATAATATAGAGTTTAACTGATTGATCAGTGGGTCAAGATAGGGAAAGAGGAGAGGGGCTAATGCAGGGGAGGTGGTCTGGGAGAGAACTGAGGGGCTGAAAGATTGGAGATCATAGAATGGACAAAGAGTAGGGTCTGGAAAGGGAAGGCAGAGGGAAAGGTGAAGAGCCAATAAATTATGGCCAGATAATGGGGATTTTAGAATTCTTGAATATGGTGGTGTTGCATTTCTGGGTGATGGCAAGATTAAGGGAATGACCATCGTTGTGTGTGGCTGAAGTCAGAAGGGAGGAGTAGGTTGAGGAGCTGAGTGGTTAGGGTGTTTGAAGGAGGGTCTGTGTTAATTAATATTAAATTAATTAAAATTCCCTATTATGAGACAAGTGTTGAGGAAGAGAGAGAAATCGTGAGCCAGGTTCCACACTTGTTGAAGAAGGAAGGGGAGTGACCTTATCTGTCAGCAGTAATTAATCAGGATTTTGATTGGGTGGCAGATATGAATTACATGAACCTCAGTGTAGGAGACATTACTGAGTGAAGGAGGAGAACCTGGAAATGTCAGTGAGGAGCAAGTGAGCAGAGGGGAATGAGTGAAGGTACAGTCAGTGCTGGAAAGGGTGACCAGGGAGGCGGCCAGATTTCAGTGATTACTAGAAGATGGAAGGAGGAGTGGGAGAGGAGGAGGTTTATGATGAAAACAAGTTTGTTGTCTATGGAACAGGCTACATTAGTGCTCTAGAATTATAGTTGGTCATTGCGTTGATCGACATTTTCAAATCTTCCAGAGTTTTTTTTTTTATAATGTGGTTATCGTATAAATTGTTCTCCTGATTCTGCTCACTTCACTCTGCAGTATTTCATATAAATCCTCTGAAATCATCCTTTTCATCATTTCTAATGATATAATAGTATTCCATTATTTTCATATACTGTAATTTGTTCAGCTGTGTGTGTGTGTGTGTGTGTGTGTGTGTGTGTGTGTGTCCTTTTCCTTTTCCTTTGATTTCTGTGGTATAAGCCTAGTAGTAGTTCCACTGGTTCAAAGGCTCTAGTTCCAAATTGCTTTCCAGAATGGTTGGACTAGTTCACAACTTCTCCACTAATGTATTATTGGGCCTGTTTTTCCACAACCTCTCCAATATTGACTAAAATAATCTTTTTTCACCTTTGCCAAGTTTCTGAGTATGAAGTAAAACCTTGTGGTTGTTCTGATTTGCATTTCTCTTAATCATTTAGAGTATTCTTCATATATTGAATAGTTTTCAGTTCTTTTGAGAACTCTTCTCTCTTTTTTTTTTCCTTTTTGGTGAGGCAGTCAGGGTTAAGTGACTTGCCCAGGGTCACACAGCTAGTAAGTGTCAAGTGTCTCAGACTGTATTTGAACTCAGGTCTTCTGACTCCAAGGCTGCTTTTGAGAACTCTTGTTCATGTCTCTCGACAACTTATTTATTAGGAAATGACTTTTTTTACATATATTTGTTATTTTTCTATATCACAGAAATCAAGCCCTTACTTGAGATGATTGATGCAAAGTTCCCCCCCCCGTGATTGTTTTTCTTTTTAGTGTAGATGAATTAGTTTTGTTTCTGCAAGAATTTTTCAGTTTCATGTAATCAAAATTTTTCTTTTTGCAATTGCTTCTATTTCTTTTTTGGTTTTTACCTCCCTCTAGATTTTGAAAATCTAGATGTAAAATGTAAATGTCCTGCTTCTCTCTTCATGTTTTTTAAAAATTCTTTATATTCTAATTTCTTATGGTTAAGTAATATTCCATTGTATTTCTGTGCTATAGTTTGTATTCATTCCCAAAAGGATAGTCATGAAAATTTTGGCACATATGGATGGAACCTTCTTTTTCTGTCTTTGACTTCCGGGTGGGGGGGGGTAGGTGGGGGTATAATATGCCTAGCAGAAAGAGTCAAAGAATATGCACATTTCATTTTATTTATTTTAATAGATTTTTATTTATATCTTCATTATTTGGTAGAAACAGTAATCCTAACTTCCTACTCCCATCCAAGGTAGATTTATTTTTCCTTAAAAGGCTAAACTATTCTTGAGACTTAATTGGTTTAGGTGACTAATAGTTTAGGACATTGACATTACTTTCTGGTCACTTGAGTACAAACTTCATGAAAAATTCCATGGTCTATAAAATGATTCTTTGCAGACCGCTGTGAGCAACTCGGATATAGGGGAGCTCTGCTTACCTGAAGCAGCTTGCAGTATCTTTGATGCGTATCTTTATTAAATAATGTTTTCCTCATATGGCTAAATAAATCTCTTTTTTGTTAACTGTTGAATGACCTATGAGTGTATTCATTCTGGTATTGAAACTAAATAATTAGACAACTGATCTGAGTCAGGCCCAGCCTAAAACATTTCTTATACTAAATTTTTAAAAAAAGGAAAAATGCAGTGTACCACGCTCTGTAGATAAAAGGATTGGGGTGAGGTACCTTTTCATATCTCTTCTCTAGGGCCAAGCTGCTTCTTTATAAATTTCTCAGCATTCAGTTTCAATTTTTCTTTTTGTTCTCTCCATTTGCATTTTTACCGTTTGTCTATTGTTTTACTAGTTCTATTATTTTACATCATTCCTAAGTCTTCCCATATTACTGTGTTCATGATATTTTCACATGATATTCTTTATATCACAGCAATAATTCCCTTGCATTTGTGTGCCATAATTATTTTTCACCATTTCCAGTCAATGAGCATCTACTTCTTTCTTATGAAAAGTGCTGCTGTAAATATTTTGGTGTGTATGTTGGGGGGGGGGCATTTTTTTGTCACTGACCTCCTTGGTGTATATGCCTAGCCATGTAATTTTGGAATCAATGGATATGGACATTGAAATCACTTTGCATAATAGTAAATGTTTTCTAGAATTAAATTTCAACTTATTTCCTTATTTGATTGTTTGGTCTTTACATGGCCTTTTAAAGAAATGAAAGCTTTTACATTTCTTTAGTTTTCCTAGGTCTTTCCTAGGTAGGGAGAGAGCAAGTATTATTCATATCTTCAAATGAGTTAACTGATACCCCCAAAAGAAAAGTGATTTGCATGGGCCTTAGTATTAGAATGGGTTTATCTCCTTAACTTATTCTTTTTTTTTATTAAGGATGAATTATTGTAATGTACAATTATTGTAACATTGTATCATTGTAACATAGCATCAACATTTTATTGAGAGAAGAGGATGTGAAGATAATGTGCCTTCTTACTGTGTCTTTTATTATTCTAGTGATCATTCCCCGGATAGAACGTACACTTACTTACATCATCACAGAGCTGGATGAACGAGAGCGTGAAGAGTTTTATAGGTTTGTTGGGCTTGGCACTCAATGATTGGGGATACAACCGGTATCCAAATATAATATTTGCTGCCTATGGTGACATCTCCTATTTAGCCTTTTCAGTTGTCTTTGATTTGATAAATAGAAAGCATAAGGGTATCATTGAAAACAAGAACTCTTAATTTGAAGGTTGGTGTGCTTTTGCTTCCTTAGACATAGTCGCTTCTTGTAACTTGAGTGGTGTCCTAGGACACCTAGGAGAGGGAGGGCTAGGTTTGGAACCACAGCTCCATCTTCTTGCTCTGTATATGACCTTGGGCAAGTAACTGAACCTCTCTTAGCCCAATTGGAAAATGAGGTAGTCAGATAAGATGACCTGTGTGAGCCTTTCCAGCTCTAAACGATGATCTTGACACTGGATGAAAATGCTGTCACGTGCAACTGTTTCACTTTAAAATCCCTAAAATGAAGGGAGGGCGGACAGTAGTGTTATTATCAGCCAGTGACATGTTATAGTATCCTGGGTAAAGTACTGTATATTGTGGGAATAGGGAGAGAAGGCAGTGTACTTAAAACAGCTCATGAACAGCACAGTACAAGATGTAGTGAAGTTCAGTGGGGAATCTGGAGGGGTGACGATGAGTGAAGGCTGCAGCAGTCAGGGAAGCCTCGATGACGGAGGAAGGGCTTTGAGAATGCCAAAAGTGTGGTGGTTGTTGTTGTTGACAGTGTGAATGTGTTATTTGTATCATTGCCATTGTTGGATGCTTTTAGAACTACAGTCTTTAGGGCAGGTGTTCTTAACCATGAACTTGAATGGGAGAAAACATACATCTTTTATTTCGTTGTAATTGGTTTACTTTGTCAGGTTTATTTTAATATTTTATGAGAAGGGGTCCATTGTTTTCTTGAGGCTGCTAAAGGGATTTATAACAAAAAAGGTCAAGAACTACTAGTTTAGGGGCTAGACTGGCTGGACTCATGATCTAGAATTTTATTGAATACCTCAATTTAGATGCTTATTAGAGACCTGTAGTTAATATGTTCACGGTTAATAACTCAGAACTTTGAATGTTAGAAGCTTCGAATTCTGCTTATTTATTATTATTTTAAAATTAAAATAGTAGCTTAGGATTATTTCTGTCTGTGTGTTGATCATCCTTGTTGGGGGGGGGGAGAGAGCAGGTTGTTGTAGCTGTGGTGTCTCTTTTAGTGTTTAGTGTTGAGTAGCTTCTGGAAAAACTTTCCTTACTCTCCAGGTTAAAGAAAATACAGGAGAAGAAGAAGGTTCTCAAAGAAAAAACAGAGAGAGAATTGGAGTTACGGAAAGCAGCTGGAGAAGTGTTGGAGCCTGCTAATCTACTGGCTGAAGAGAAAGATGACGATCTTCTGTTTGAATAGCCCTTCCTATTCCGTAGTCATCTTTGAGACCTTGACCTTGTGGTTTTCTTACAATACATGGTATCCAGGTTCTATATGTAATGGGGCTATTTGTTATAGCCCAAGAGTCCCACTGGCTGCTGTGAAGTTATTGGGATTATTTGGAGAGATCATGATCATAATAGTCATTTGTAGGACTGACTGCTGTTTAGTGGTGATTGACCAGCCTAGGAGCCAGTAGAACTATGACCTACCGATGTTTATCCCCTTCTGGGTCTGTGTATATAAACAGTTGTGGTGGTGTATGCTTTAATCATATCTGAAAAACATTCCTTTGAAAATAGCAGTGATTCATGCGGATATGTAGCCTGACTCCTACATACACAGCCATCGTTTTGATTTACTTTCAGCCTGTGTTTTTGTCACATGGTGCTTCAATCTAGTATTGTGTGAACAACGTCACATCTTTTTTTTCTTGCATGGCTGGTCTCAGTCCTATGGAAGAACACTTTCCCCTCCATTATGGAAGAAATTCTGCCAATTCCTATGTAACTGTAGTATAAGCAGAGTAAAATAATTTAAAAATGACTTCTTTTATTTGCTGTTATTCTGATGCCTTATTCCGCTTGGAACGTTGTATATAATAATGTTATCCAAAGCCTACCTCTTTTGGGGGGGGGCGGAGAGGGGGACGACTAGGCAATGAGGTTAAGTGACTTGCCCAGGGTCACAACAGCTAATGAGTGTCAAGTGTCAGGGTGGATTTGAACCCAGGTCCTCCTGACTTCAAAGCCCAAGCTCTATCCACTGCGCCACCTAGCTGCCCCTAAAGCCTACCTCTTAAAAATGTTATATTGATGACTTATATTTTTATGGCAGTGATTTTTGGATATATACACAATCCTTGACTTCCCCCTTAAACCTTCCCTTATAACAAAAATAATTAACAGACAGCAACTGTTTCTGATAGTTTATGCCTCAATCTGAAGCCATAATCTTTTACCTCTTAAGAGGAAGTGTTTCATCATTTAAAAATATGTTATATGGGACAAAAATTGGTCATTACAGTCGATCTTAGTTCAACTGCCTTTTCACTGTTAACGGTTGTTGTTTCTGGTTCTTTTTACTTTATTCTGCGTGACTTAACTGTAATTCATTTAGTAATCTGCATCACATTCCTCAGAAATTCTTGTGTTTGTCACCTCTTAGGATCATAGATAGAGAGATGGAAGGGACTGCAGAGGCTACCTAGTTCAATTCCCTTAGTCACAAAGATGGTAAGGGCAGAGCTGGGGTTTGAACACAGGTGCTGGACTAAGCACTTTTCCCACTGTCACCTCAATGCTTTTTATGGTACAGTAATATTCTGTTACATTTATATACCATCTTTTTTTTTTGTGGCAGGGGTCTAGACCTGTTATTTCATAGATACAGGAAACTATAGGTGAGGAAGTTTTTTCCTGTAACTGTGAAGACCTGCAGTTAGAGCTTTGAAATGACCTAAGGGCACTTAGGTTAAATGACCTACCCAGGTTTACACAAAAGGCAAAGTTATCCCTCTAGGAAAAGGGGTCTGAATTGTTTTACTTTACATTTCTATTATTTATGACAATACTGTTTGAAGTAGAAGGTGTACAAAGTGCAGGTCATTTGTTGTCCCTTGAATACTAAAGTTCAGAGTTATCTAAAGTGATAAATTCTTTCTTTGGAGAATTAAAGATAAGATAATTTCTCAGTATTTGTAAGGAATATTTGTAATAAATAACATGTTTGACCTAACTCTCCTCAAGGTGGCAGAATGAATGGAAGCAGAATAGTCTGGCCCTCTTAAAACTATTCCCAACAAGGATAAAAAAGCAGCAAACCCCAAAAATGGCCAAGAAATCCAAGGAGAATCCAGAATCCTGGAGGCACTAGAGAAGGGATCTAGACAGAACACTTCCTTATGAAGCTTGGAGACTAGGGCCAAGCCAGGGAAAAAGCTTACAGCTAAGGCAGGGAGTAGGCAGGCCTTCCTGGGGACTGCAGCTGTGTCCCTTTAATAGCAAACTGGGGCCCAGGAGAGCAACAGTTGGGATGTACCCTGCATTAGACTACCAGGGGCAGGTGGTGGTTATACACTACCAAGGTCCTTGTAGAAGGCAGTGCACATTACCCAAATCTCATAACAACAGAAGAGGCCCGATATAAGAAGGAAGGTTGGAAAAATAAACAAACATAAGAAATAGGGAGCCAAAGACACTCAAGATAAACAGAAAAAAAAGAATCTTCACCATTTTAAAGAAAATCACAGATTTCAACAGGCACTACAGAAATTCTGGAAGAATTTTTAAATGGGAATTATAAATTAAATGAGAGCACTAGGGGAAAATAATTGGAAGGAGAATAGTTTAGGACAGAAGTTGCAAAGCTTAATTAACAGAATCATTGAAAATTAGATTGGACCAAAGATTCCAAGTGACAACAAGAAATATAAGAACAATAAAAAGATTAGGAAAAAAAATCAGAAATGTCAAGTATCTCCTGTCACAAATAGCTGACCAGTAAAACAGGTGAGAGATCTAAGAATCAGCAGACTACCTATAACCTATTAAAATAAACCATTAAAATAAAAGTCTAGAAAAACATGAATTTAAAAAAAGGAAAATATCTACAGGTCACTTCTTGAAAGAAACCCCAAAATGAAAACTCCCAGTTCTCTAAAATCAAGAGCTTCTAGGTTAAAAAAAAATAGCAAAACACTTTACAAATATTTCACTTTACAAACATTTATCCTCAACAACCATGGAAGGTAGATACTACTGTTGTTATTGTACATATTAAGAAACTGAAACAGCAGTTCTAAGTGACTTGCCCAGGATCACACAGCTAATAAGTGTCTGAAACCAAATTTGAAATTGCATCTTCCTTGATCCAGGAACTGTACTGCACTATATTGTAACACTTCAAGCAGCCAGGGGAAAAAAAAAACAGTTCAAATATTAAGAAACCACAGGATCAAACAAACTTGAGAGCTCCACCGTAAAGGAAAGGAGAGCTTGGAACTTGATACTTTGGAATGAAAAAAGATAAGTGCTTAAAACAAAGAAAAACTCATTTGACAAAACAATTTTACAGGGGAAAAAGGACCTTCAATGAAAGATAATTTCTAAGTATTTTTTTTTTCGT
The DNA here is from genome assembly GCF_003287225.1 of Phascolarctos cinereus. Lineage (NCBI taxonomy): Eukaryota > Metazoa > Chordata > Mammalia > Diprotodontia > Phascolarctidae > Phascolarctos > Phascolarctos cinereus. The sequence goes on along the minus strand of NW_027555736.1, from coordinate 248,456,720 downwards.
TTAGGCAGCTGGGGCTAAGTGACTTGCCCAGGGTCACACAGCAAGTGTCACGTGTTTGGTCTGAGATCAGGTTTGAACTCAGGTCCTCCTGACCTCAGGGCCGGTGCTCTATCCTCTGCGCCACCTAAGTATTCTTATGAAGAGACTAGAGCTGAGTGAAATGTAAACATGAGTCAAGAGAAACAATAGAAGGGGAAATACATTCAAGCAATTGGAAGGGATTATATACAGTAAAGAAATGTTATATTCCAAGAGGGGAAAAAAAAATAAATGTGTACTTTCAGAACCTTAATGTCTTCATGGGTAACAGAATATAAGACTGCAGGCATGGGAGCAATATTATACTTGATTTGAAGAGGAACAAAATAAAAGGAAAGAGGAGGAAGGGGATCAGAACTTAACCATCTCCCATACGTGAGAAAAAGACTTGGAGAAATGGAGGGACAGAAAGGGGAGTGGAGTACGTATGAATATCACCTATCAGAACTGGCCAAAAAAGGGGAACAGAATACACACGTGAGTTGGATGTAAAATCCGCGTCAGACTGGGTGAGGGAAGAATGGTGGAATAGAGTACGTCATACAGATGATGCAGTTTTGTATATAGCATACTCCCCTCGGCATCCTCGTTGCAAAGAACAAGAGAAGTATGGAAGGATAGGATGGAGTGAAATAAATAACAAGATATGTATTGTTCAAAAGAAAATTTGACAATTAAGCAGTAAAATCTATTATGCACTGGATGAAGTGAAAAAAAGCAGGGCATACCTGCATACAAAATAAACTTGTTTAAAAAAGATAAATAAGGAAACTGTTTAAAGGCACATTATATGAATTAGTATAATTACTAAATAAACCCCCAGTGATTTTGTATCTAAATACTTAAGAGGTAATTGATATACATGAAAAAATAGGCAATAAAGTCAATAGTTGGGTGATATCAATGTACCCTTTTCAGACTACATAAATGTAACCATAGATAAACCAAGACCCAAGCAGGCTTTTACAAAAGTTACATATAACAGATCCTTGGCAATTATTGAATGGGGACAGAAAGATGTATACATGTAATTTCTGAACTGTGTGTGGTACCCTTACAAAGGGTACAAAACAACACATTTAGAAAAACTTATTAAATATGACCAACCTTAATGCAATGAACAATTCTCTTCAAAAAGGGTCTTTAAAAAAAGATTAAAAATTAATTGAAGACTAATTTAATCCTAAGGAATTTGGGGTCTAAGGAAACAACATACCAGAAGAGGCAGTCAAAGTAAGGCTGAAGGGAAAATTTAAATGTCTAAACATTTGCACCAACAAAGGAAAGAACAGTAAACTGGGCATGCACCTAAAAACCAAAAACTAGAAAATCCACAAATTTTAAACTTTAAAAACACCAAAATAGGAATTCTGAAAAGCAAAGAAAGATGAACAAAACTGGAAGTAGAATAACGTCACATTTGGTACTCAGAGTTTTTCTAGGACGATTGGTTTTCCCTGTTAGCCTGTCACTAGTGCCTGAGATTTTTGAGATTGTTGCTATGGATACAGTCTGTGCCCATGATACACAGTTTGTCTCCACTGAAACCAACTGACCTGTGTGAAACTTAGAACTTAGACTTTAAATCTCATTGATGCATTACAAAAAGATAACTACTACAACAGTTTTTACTTTGGGCTTTATTCCTACCTACCCAGTTAACACATTTACATTAAAAGAAAGCTCATCCATTTAACCACTGCATGTTAGTAACTTTCTCAGCAATTCAAAGATACATCATGTTGAGGCTGACTTCAAAAGTTTTTTTTTTCTCTTATATTTCCCAGCTGGGATTGATCCACATTGCTTGTCACAAAGTAGCTTTTTAGGCAAGGTCTTGGCACCTATCCCTGCTACCTATAGCTAGCATAATCCCACTGGATTGGAGCAAGCACTGCCTTGTGCCTGTCTAGGGTGTACCATTATAACTGTGTCCTGGGTCTGCAATTGACTCTGGAATATAGCAGTATCCTGCTCGCTTTCTTGTATTGATTTATGAATCCTTATGCTGCATGTAGAATCCAGCAACCACTTTTAAGCTCAGTATTGCAATTTGCAAATCGTGTTTAGTATTTCAACGAAGCAGGATATTAATTTTCATCATACTTATTTTTCCAGGTCATTATGCTTAACTTTGCAAAGGTTTTTTTGGGGGGGATGGGGAATGGGGAGGAGGGCTTTTTTAGTGAGGCAGTTGGGGTTAAGTGACTTGCCCAGGGTCACATAGCTAGTGTTGTGTCTGAGGTCACATTTGAACTTGGGTCCTCCTGACTCCAAAGCTGAAGCTCTATCCACTATGCCTTTGATCCATTATCTTTTACATCTTTTTTCAGAGTATGTTTTCAAAGCAGTCATCAGCATAGCCAGAATGAGTGTTCCTGGTAATGTTTAAGTTGAAGTTGAGTAGAAAAAAATGGGCATAACCTTAAAGAGAATTGGGGAAATGTGCTAGAAAGATAAGATAGGCTTTTTTATAGAAGATAGAAACAGTGGTTTTATCCTTACCTTGACTTTTTAATTGATTTTGATTTATCACCAATCACTTCCTTAAGCTTTTGAGTTCTAAATTTTTCTCCCCTCCCCAAGATGGCTCACAATCTGATACAGGCTATACATATACATCCCTATTAAACATATTTTCACATTAGTGATGTAAGGAAGAATTAGAACCAATAGGAAGAACCACCAGAAAGAGGAAACAAAACACAACAGAAGAAAAAAAAATAGCCAATAGTATGCTTCAATCTGCATTCAAACTCCATAGTTCTTTCCCTGGATGTGGATAGCATTTCCCATCTTGAGACCTTTGGAGATGCCTTAGGACCTTGCATTTCTGAGAAGGGCTATGTCTATCAACGTTAGTTATCCCATAACATGGCTGCTACCATGTGCAATGTTCTCCTGGTTCTGCTCACTTCACGCAGCATCAGTCCATACAAGTCTTTCCAGGTTTTTCTGAAATCTGCCTACTCATTTCTTATAGCACAATAGTATTCCATTACATTCATATACCACAACTTGCTCAGCCATTCCCCAGTTGATGGGCATCCTCTCAGTTTCCACTTCTTTGCCACCACAAAAAAGAGCTGCTATGAATATTTTTGTACATGTGGGTCCTTTTCCCATTTGTATGATCTCTCTGGGACATAGCCCTAGAAATGCTGTTGCTGGGTCAAAGGGCATGCACATTTTTATAGCCTTTTGGGCATAGTTCCACATTGCTCTCCAAAATGGATCATTTCACAACTCCACCAATAATGCATCAGTGTTCCAATTTTACCACATCATCTCCAACATCGTTTTCCTGTTTTGTCATATTGGCCAATCTGATGTGGTACCTGAGAGTTGTTTTGATTTTCATTTCTGTAGTCAGTAGTGATTTAGAGCATTTGTTCATATGACCATAGATGGCTTTAATTTCTTCATCTGAGAACTGACTGTTCATAGCCTTTGACCATTTATCAATTGGGGAATGGCTTGTATTCTTATAAATTTGCCTTAATTTTCTATATATTTTAGAAATGAGGCCCTTATCAGAGAGACTGGTTGTAAAAATTCTTTTCCAGTTTTCTGCTTCCCTCCTAATCATGGTTGCATTGGCTTTGTGCAAAAACTTTTCAATTTAACGTAATCAAAATTATCCATTTTGCGTTTCATAATGTTCTTTATCTCCTATTTGGTCATAAATTCTTCTGTTCTCCATAAATCTGACAGGTAAACTATTCCTTGCTCTCCCAGTTTGCTTATAGTATCAGCCTTTATATCTAAATCATGAATCCATTTTGACTTGATTCTGGTATATAGTATGAGATTTTGCTCTGTGCCTATAAACATTAAGTTTTCTAAATCACAAACTCAATGTGTTAAATGTTTTTGAATGACATAGATAAGTACAATTAGGATTTTAAATACCAAATTTTAAGTAGAAATTAAATGTAATCAGGATAGTCACTATGATCTTTAACATGTTTCAGAATAACACAAATGGTATGTAATAACTAGTGACATCCTCATAGGAAATGGGATTGGAGTTGGACTTAGGTTTCCCTCTCAGTGCTATCACTTCCTGCATAGAAATGCATAGAAAAGTCAGTAACCCCTCAGGGAAATGAGAGGGTTGAACTTACCTCCAAGGTCCACACACCAGTTCCTAATACTTACTCTGAAGACAAAGTCCAGAGAACTTTATTAGCTTAGGTTTTTTTTAGACCACGGGGTGCTTTCGGTATTTAATGCTGTTGCTAACAAACAGGTGCTTAAACATTTTAAGGATGTACATGGGTTAAGAGTTTAAATAAATAATCTTTAGTATAGCATTTGATACTGGAGGCCTTGCTTGAGATCCCTTCGGTTATCCTGGGAATTTGTCAAGCACTCCTATATAGACTGTTTCACTTGATCAGCACTAACAACCCTTAAATAGTTCAGTGCCTGAAGTGGAGGGTCCCTGGGGGGGCTGCACCTTGTGGTGCTGTGCTACAGTTGCCTGCCAGGAGCTGGACTGAGAGCTGGAGCCTGGGTAGCTGTGGGGTCCTGTGGGGGGAAGGGGGGAAATTATAAATTTGTATAATGTGAATTTATGTCAAGTGAGGTCTTTCTCTTCATCTTCACCCTCCTCCCCCCAATGCTTATAGCTTCCCATAACTTTAACCATTGAGATGGGGTAGCATATGGCCCCATTGAGACATCTGGAACACACATGCCAGGTTTATGCCAAAATTTAGAATCCTAAAAAGTGTTAAGTAGCTGTTATTTCTTCATATATTCACTATATATATAGTGAATATAAGGTGAATATATACACACACATACATATATTCACCCTTAAGAACCCATAACATATCATTCCTGGCTTATTTACACATGCCTAAAATGCACCCTGCCTCTTTGAATCTCCAGTTTTCTTCAAGTTTCCACTCACATGCCATCTCTTCCTCAAAATTATGAGATTATACACACACACACTTACTTCTCTGTTAAATGTTGTACCCTTTAGTATGAGTTCCTTGAGGGCAAAGAACATTTTTTGTCTTTGTATCCTCTGCTGTTCAGCTGTTTGGTCCTGTCTGACTCTTCATGACTCCACATGAGGTTTTCTTAGCAAAGATACTGGAGTGGTTTGCCATTTCCTTCTCCAGTGTATTAGGTAAACAGAGGTTAAGTGACTTGCCCAGGGTCACACAGCTGGAGACCAGATTTGAACCCAGACTCCAGCCTCTATCCATTAAGCCATCTATCTAGCTGCCTATCTTTGTAGCCTTAGCACCTATCAAAGTTCCTTGAACAGAGTAAGTTTCTTAACAAATGCTTGGATTGGCTGTTGGACATAAGCCCTTGTCTCTAGAATCCCATCTGCAACCCAGTTGTATAAAAAGCTGTGTTACACTTCGGTTGATAGTACTTGGACTTCCCTATTTCCAAATCTAGCCTAAGCTTCTCATTACTACTCACTAGCTTAATTGTGACAGTTCAGATGCTGTCACTGTAGTTGCAGTCACTGGTTAGTTTCCTACCCTCTTGTGGTGGTACATTGGTATCTATGAAACAGTTGCTGAGTTTATGATGCCTTTTTTTTGGGGGGGAGCTATAATCCCTAATTATAGGAATATTAGTATAGTTAAAAACCTGGATTGGGGAGATAAAATTTTTTTCTTTCCATTTACATTGGTTTTTTTTAAAACTTTTTTTAAAAATTAATTTATTTTGCTTTATCAACAATCAGTTCCATAAGCTTTTGAGTTTTACATTTTTCTCTCCCTCCCCACCTCTCTCCCCAAGACGGTGTGCAATCTGATATAGGCTATACATATACATTCCTATTAAACATACTGTCACATGAATGATGTGGTAAGGAAGAATTAGAACCAATAGAAGGAACCACCAGAAAGAGGAAACAAAACACAACAGAAGAAAAAAAAGCAAATAGTATGCTTCAGTCTGCTTTCAAATTCCACGGTTCTTTCTCTAGATGTGGACAGCATTTTCCATCATAAGGCCTTTGGAGATGTCTCAGATCCTTGCATTGTTGAGAAGAGTTGTCTATCAATATTAGTCATCGCACAATGTGGCTGCTACCGCGTACAATGTTCTTCTGGTTCTGCTCACTTCACTCAGCATCAGACCCAGGTTTTTCTGAAATCTGCCTGCTCATCATTTCTTATAGCACAACAGTACTCCATTACATTCAATTTCCAATTCTTTGCCACCACAAAAAGAGCTGCTATAAATATTTTTCTATGTGTGGGTCCTTTTCCCATTTGTATGATCTCTTTGGGATACAGTCCTAGAAGTGCTATTGCTGGGTCAAAGGGTATGCAATTTTTATAGCCCTTTGGGCATAGTTCCAACTTGCTCTCCAAAATGTTTGGATCATTTCACAACTCCACCAACAATGCATTAGTGTTCCAATTTTCCCACATCTTCTCCAACATGATAATTCAAATTTTGGGGGAAAGATTATCTTTCTATCTATAAAGCATTTTGCAAACTTCTTCCTAACAATAGGTATATATAATGAAAAGCATTACAGAAGGGAAGTTGTTTTTAGTCTCCTTCCTTGGGTCTACAATAGGATGAGCTTTTTGAAGTAGGGGCTAATGTTATTAGAACAAGGGATGAATTGAAGGTATTTCCTTCAATTCGGAAAAAAATAAACAATTTCATTCATAAGAACAAATAAGACTTTAGTGGTCCAATTCCTGGCCTCTAGTGAAAACACAAATGCACAAAGTGGAAAGATGAGTAGCTTTCAGAAGTGTGTGCCATCTAGAACTTTCAAAATCCACTCCAGGGCCTAGTCTGGCTCTTAGTTGTATGTACTGAATGAACTGAATTTTGCAAAGGACACAAAATCAAACACTCAAGATCATAACAAATATGATTATTACAGTGATTTTATTTGAAATCTAGAAATATAATTTTACTTTTTTTACATTATGATGTTGTGCAGTTTATGACATTTCATAAAATACACAGTGCAGGTACAGGATAGAAAAGTATAAAGTGGGGTTAACCACAGGTCTCAGGAAAATTATCTTTGTTAAGGCTAAGTCCCTAGGGTTTATATTTTGAAAATACAGTTACATTCATATTAATATTTGTTAATGCTATCTATTAGTGATGGAGGGGGGAAATCCAGATATTAAATTTTCATGGAAAGCAAACCTGGATTGATCAAAATATCAAAAAGTTCCCTCCTGTTTCAGCTTGAGATTAAAGTTATGACCTATTAAAAAAATTCGTATAGGAAACATTTCTTACAGTAATGTATATAACTGGGATCCAAGGTACATTTTTCTCTTAAAAAATAGAGGCTTCTCAATTCCCATATAAGGGAATTCAAATCAGAACCACAGCACACAGAAGACTGGAAATGAAGTTTCGACAGACAACCACGTAATCAAGTGTGCACGTTCTGATTTGCAGTATGAATTCTTCTCATCACTTACCTAAGAAGAGTGAGAAAATCAACAACAAATGTTTTAGCAACAATTTTCACACCCTTTATGTACTGAAAACAAATTAAGAAATGGATGGAGAAAGCTTCTGGGGGTGAATACATCCACTATGCTCACCAACCATGTGTTGAGGGGAAGAATGGGAGAGATGGAAACATGACGACTGAACTGAGACAAAAAAGTATTCCTAAGCTGGTGTTGCATGGGAACGGTAGAGGGCAGGGGTGCCCCTTTATGCAAAGATTCTATTCATTCAGCTCCAATGCAGCTGCAACACACATACATAGGGTTATTACAAACTATAAGGTTTCCTCTCTACACATGATAAAGCTGCACAGCACCGAAGTCTAACTTAAAATGTATGGTATGAATTCAGCTATCCTTTTAATCCTCAGAGAAAGAACCATCAAAATGTTAATGCTGGCTTAACAAACAGTTGTCATAGTAAAGCAGACCATATAATCTCTACCTTTTATTCCTGGGAACAAAGTAAAATTGTAGAGATTTGGAAAGCTAAGTGCAAAGTAAAAAATCCTTGATTTGTGCCTTCAAATTCAACGAGTATTTTTTTTCATTTCAACTCCTTAGGCAACATGTTAGCTGGAGTGTCTCAGACCTGATGAGAAAAGGACTTATCCCATCCCTTAATAAGAGAAATATTAATTTCACACTAAGGAAAAATATTTTAAAAAATTATTTCCATGCACTATACCTTTCCAGTCAACTTTGGGGCTCTTCAAATTTGAACCAAAAAAAAATAAAATAAAATAAAGCAATGCAGACTACCTAGAGTTCTCTATTACAGGTAATGTATAGCAAAGAGAAAAACTGAGAGTATACACAAGACAATGTGACAAACCATTAAAATCTTAACAGCTTATGTTAAATTAAACTACAAGTCAACTTCATTCCAGTGTTCAGTTTTGAGAAAGAGGAAATATTGCAGAGAAAGTTACTAAGGAAAATTAACATTCACATTTTATGTTTTGTCTTCTCTCTTCTTCACCCCTTCACTTGAATCACATATTGCCTCCTAAAGGATAAAGAGATTAAAGACCATCTTTCCATGCCAATGGTAGTGTTGTAAAGATGGACAGCTGCAGAGCAAGCCTTAAGACTATGTCACATACACTCCAGATGCGGCTTGCAGCGGCATTCTGATCTCAAGAGGCAGACCTGCTAGGACAAAATTCATATTTCTGTACATTTAATAATTTTTCCAATGCCATTTTCCTAAAGTGCTATCAAATGACTTTCAGGCCTTCCTTTCCTTCTGATCTCAAAGTCAACTTTTACAGTATTTCATCAGGGTTTACCTAATTTTACTCTAATATTGAGTAAGTGGATGAAAATCATTGCTTGATCTATTAAATACCAGTTTACAGTATAGCAGCTATATTCAGCAATCATAGTTCCAGTTTATTACCCATAACAATCAAAAGAAATGCTATGCTCATATATTAAAATATAAAACATCATCTAGTACTCAGTATCCTCATTTTTAAAAAAAAATAGTTACTTGCATTATGAGGAAGAAACACATTTTATTAAAAATCACATTTCATATGAACATCTTCCATAATGTAACTTATTTCTTCTGTTGTACTACAGATCAGAGGAAGGAAGAAGTTCTCAAATCAGTTGGTATATAATTTAAAGGGAAAACAGAGGTGCATAAAATATTCACACTTAAAAGACCAACCACATGGTGTCTTTCATTGGACCCAAGGTTGCTGAATGTGAAGTTAAGTTTAATGTACAAAGTTTGTTCTGAAAAAAATGAAAGTCTGAAATATTTACATTATAAACATTATCCAAATTACAGTGCTGTCAAAATGGAATCTAGTTTATGATAAAATATAATACGCTCAAGACTGAATTCAAGCCTAACAGGGTTGAACCAAAGTAGCATATCTTCTTAATAAAAAATAAAATTAGATCAGTGTATTTTGGGTTTTTTTTTTTAAAAAGAAAGCACTTCTGATGACTAAAACCAATTTTCTAGGAAAATGATGTCCTGCCCTATAGTTGAGAGGCATAGTCTGAAATGACCAAAGATTCCACAAGGTAAATTCTTTTAAGTGTTAAATAATATCAACATTTATAACTATGTGACATGGATTTATATATATATATATATATATATATATACACACACACACACACACACACACACACACACACACACACACACACGCACATGTATGCATGCTTACATTTTATGGAAATGTGACTGCATAGAAAACAGATTTAGTTATTAAGAAAAACAGGACTGAAAGATTTTTACGATTAAAATGGGACTGCTGTGTTTGAAGCTTAGATTTATAATCTAAAAATGAGTAAGGAATCCCTAGCACAATGTAGGTGAAGAACTCTCTTCACAGTGAACAGCCTTCTTCCAATCATATTAACATAAGAGATATAAAAAAGAGGTATAAAGATACAATTGGCCACCTAATACTCAAGTCTCATTAAAGTATGGAGGCAATTTTCCTTGTTGGCAGTTTGCCAAAGAAAAGTACAATCATGCTATGGAATGATTTTTTTTTCACCTTAGCCAGGTGGATGGTACCCACTGAGGTTCAGTATCAAGTTTGTTAATTAATCGAAGCAACTCCTGATATGCCTTATCAAGATCTGAATTCACAATTGCAGTGTCAAAGTAGTGGCCATTGTTCTGTTCCATCTCTCTAGTCTTCTCAATGATGTCTCTCAATTCTTCTGGCTGAAAGGGGAAAATAAAAACATTGAGATTTTATGCATTAGGGCCCTGAGAAGTGGAATGCATCCAACAGTAAAAGATGTCATTCCACATTAGCACAAGAACAATCGTTTATAAGCAATGTAAAAAATCCCTACGATATAAACTGATGATACATACAGATTATTCTTTTCTCATGTCCTCATTCTCCTTGACCTCTCTCTGGCATTAGCTAACTGAACACTCCTTTCTTGAAACTCTTGCTCTGATTTTATAACCTCTCTACTCATATTCTATTTTTTTCTTTCTCATCCCAACTATTACTATAAACCAAAGTTCAGTTGTCAGTTTCTGTGGGAAAGCATTTATTAAGTGCACATTACCTACCAAACACTGTGTTAGGTTCTGAAAATACAAAGAGAAAAATGAGAAAGTAAAAGAGCACCAAAGCTCACCAAAGAAAATAATTCCTTAAAAATCAGACTCTATGAGACAGAAAAACAAAACAAAAACAATAAAACAAAGTCAAAAGAATGAAAAAACTAGAAGAAATGGGAAGTATCTTATCAGAAAAACAACTGACTTGGAAAATAGATCGAGGAGAGATAATTTAAGAATTATTGGACTACTTGAAAACCATGATCAAAGAAACAAACCCACTCATCCTATTTCAAGAAATTATCAAGGAAAACTGCCCTGATATCTTACATTCAGAGGCTAAAACAAACATTGAAAGAATCCATCAATCACCTCTTCAAAGACATCCCAGAATGAAAAGTCCCCAGAATATTGTAACCAAATTCCAGAGCTCCCAGGTTAAGCAGAAAATATTGCAAGCTGCCAGAAAGAAACCATTCAAATACTGTTGGGCCACATTCAGGATCACATTAAGATTTAGGGGTTTAGAAGTGGGGGCTTGGATTATGATATTCTGGAGGGCAAAGGAACTAGGACTACAATGAAGAATCACTTACCCAGCAAAACTGAGTCTAATCCTTTGGGGGGGGAAATGGATATTTAATGAAATAGAGAACTTTCAAGCATTCTTGATTAAGAAAAAAACCCAGAGCTGAATAGAAAATCTGATTTTCAAGCACAAGACTCAACAGGTAAAAATGAAAGAGTAATCATAAGGAACTCAATAAAGTTGTTTAACTTCATATTCACACAAGTTGTTCACATTGCTTATGGGAAAGATGATGCATTTAACATCTTAGAACTTTATCATTATTAGGATTCAAACACAGAAAGAGGGCAGGAGTGACTTAATTATGTTGGGATGACCTCTAAAATAAATGAAGGGGTGAGAAAGAATGATACATTGGGGAGAAAGGAGAGGTAGAATGGGGAAAATCATCTCACATAAAAGAAGAGCTTAAGGAAGAACTTTTATACTGGAAAAGAAAATGGCAGGGATGGGAAGCTGAACCTCACTCTCATTGGAATTGGTTCACAGGGAATACACACAGACACACACACACACATAGGGTTGGGTAAGAAGTAGTAAACTTTTAGGAAATTAAGTTGTTTCTCTTTGCCTGATGAATAGAGATAGACACTCTTTTTAGGTAACCTTCTAGCTCTTATTTCTTTATCTTTTCTAGACACTATGGACACAAATATCAGATCTGAGATGCAGAAATTGTATTACTGTATCATTAGGACTAATTATTAGAATGTCTGTAAGTGTGGCTCAAACATAGCTATCTGTTTAGCTCTCCACAAACAGAAACATTTTTTTTTTAAATTTTTGGCTAGGCAATGGGGTTAAGTGACCTGCCCAGAGTCACACAGCTAGTAAGTGTCAAGTGTCTGAGGCTGGATTTGAACTCAGGTCCTCCTGACTCCAGGACCACCTAGCTGCCCCCAGAAACATTTTGTTTTGAAAGCTGAAAAATCTGCCCTAAACAGATCACATGGTTCATACAATTTCCTACTTTCTTTTCTTCACAATTTGTGGGAATGTATATAAAGCTGGAAAGACAGGAACTTTCATGAGAAAGTTCACAGAAAATCTGCAAATAGATTTAGTCTAAAAATTTATTCTATCCAAGTGTGTTGCTAAGGACTAGGTAACTCTGTTAGAAGAATTCCACTTATGTAAGGTCTGTCCATAATATTTAAGTTGCAAACATATATTGGAGAAAAAATTTGTCAAGCAAGAAAACCCTTTATATTCCAAGTCAAAGTACTACACTAGAACCATAAACATAACAATACTCAAAGCCAACTTAAATCAATAAGCATGATGCTATTAATTACCAAATTAAATTAAGGAAACATTTGAACTGAAAAACAGTATACACACATAATGAAGGATGGGATATACCAATACAAGAATTCTTGTTATATACTTTCTGCTTTGTTAGGCTTGGAAACACCCCCCCAAAAAAAAACTGGAGTACCTTTGGTTTATTCTCTGGTAATTTATGCAGAGTTTCCTAATTTCCATTCTGGAATGTTATACATCTGGCCATGGAAGACACTAAACCTTTTGTTCAGTGTTAGGCCCTTGTGCACACTTACGTAAGTGAACACACTGTTATGACTTACAAAGTGTTGATAGAGAGTAAAAGGGAAATATTACCGAAATATTTTAGTATTCAACAGAGTAAAATGGTTAAGAAGATATCTTATGCACTTGTGTCAGAATGTCTATGAATACAGACGGCTTTTCTTTATCAAGTTTATGACATCACTGGGTATTTTATATCCTCTTTTTTGAATTTCCCTCTATGTCTCAAATTACCCTTAGTTAGAAAGCAAACCTTAGCGGAATGCTTCTCATTAAAATAGCTTCTTTTTTATCCACACTGCCAGGATTGGTCACAAAGGGTATGTTAACGGGCTCTATGTCAAGCACACTACACTTGTAGTTTGGTTTCCTTTTTTTTTTTTAAAACAAATTAACCAAGGTTTATCTATGTTTTTGTTACCTTCATAAAAGCATTCCTAGTTTTGTTTATTAGTACAATGGGTTTAACTTTCAATTTTATTAATTTCTTCTTTGATTTCCATTTTAGTATGTAATTGGGGATTTTTAATTTGTTCTTTTTCTAGTTTCTTAAACTATGCTTGCTTTGTATGCCTAATTTATTGATCTACTCTTTCTTTCACTGATGTATACATTTAGAGATATAAATTTTCCCCTAAGTACTGCTTTGTGTGCATACAAATTTTGGAATGTTGGCACACTGTTGTCATTCTCTTTAATGAAATTATTGGTTATTGGGGCGGAGCCAAGCTGCCGGACTGAAAGCAGTGACTTCCTTAAGCTCTCCCCCAAACCCCTCCAAATACTCATAAAAAAAGGCTTTAAACAAATTCTGAAGCAGCAGAACCCACAAAAAGACAGAGTGAAACAAATTTCCAGCCCAAGACACCTTGGATGATTGATGAGAAAGGTGAATCGTGCTGGGAGCGCAGCACAGCGTAAAAGCGCAAGCCGCAGTGAACCTGGAGCGGGCCTCAGAGGACTGAATCGTGGGCAGCTGTAGAGGTTTCCAGACTCCTCAACCCACTAATGCCAAAGACAACTTAGAAGGTCAGTGGGAAAAGTCTGTTTCTGTCGGTGCTGAGAAAGGAAGGCGGGGTCTCAGCTTCATTTCCCAAGAGCGTGGTCGGGGGAGGGGCAGCTGCTTCCCGAGCTTCCGGCCCACAGACTGGGGGGGAATCCAGTGGCTGATCAGAGACGGACTGCAGGAATCTCTTTGCCAGTGCTGAGGCAGGAATCTCTTGCTTTGCCCCTGTTTGGATCTGGGTCACAGTTCTGGGTGGCGGTGCTGGGGTGAGAAGGAACGCTGGTGTGGTAGAGCTCGTAGCAGCTATGGAGAGGAACCCCTCCTCACAGTTATAGGACAGAAAGGAATACTTGTGGTCACAGGCCAGGAAAGGAGTAAACACCTCACGCCTTATCATACCACCTTGTAAGAACTGAAAATTTACAGGTTCCTACAAGTATTTCTGAAAACAGCTGTACAAACCCCTGAAGTTTGGGACAGTACATTCTCCACATTGGAAGTAGACTCTTACCTTAACAAAGAGTTTAAAACTCAAGTAGTTGGCTGGGATCATGAGCAAGCAGCGCAAAAAGAGTCAGACTATATTATCTTACTTTGGTGAAAAGAAGATCAAAATATCCAACCAGAAGAAGACAACAAAGTCAAAGCTCCCACATCCAAAGCCTCCAAAAAAAATATGAACCAGTCCCAGGCCTTGGAAGAGCTCAAAAGGAATTATGAGAAGCAAGTAAGGGAAGTAGAGGAAAAACTGGAAGAGAAATGAGAGTGATGCAAGAAAATCATGAAAAACAAGTCAACAGCTTGCTAAAGGAGACCCAAAAAAATACTGAAGAAAATAACACCTTAAAAAATAGCCTAACCCAAATGGCAAAAGAGGTCCAAAAAGCCAATGAGGAGAAAAATGCCCTAAAAAGAAAAATTGGCCAAATGGAAAAGGAAGTCCAAAAGATCACTGAAGAAAATACTTCCATAAAAATTAGAATACAGCAATTGGAAGCTAGTGACTTTATGAGAAATCAAGACACTGTAAAACAAATCCAAAAGAATGAAAAATTAGAAAACAATGTGAAATATCTCATTGGAAAAACAACTGACCTGGAAAATAGATCCAGGAGAGAGAATTTAAAAATTATTGGACTATCTGAAAGCCATGATCAAAAAAGAGCCTAGACATCATCTTTCAAGAAATTATCAAGGAAAACTGCCCTGATAAGTAGAACCAGAGGGCAAAATAGAAATTGAAAGAATCCACAGATCTCCTCCTGAAAGAGATCCCCAAAGGAAAACTCCTAGGAATATAGCCAAATTCCAGAGTTCCCAGGTCAAGGAGAAAATATTACAAGCTGCCAGAAGGAAACAATTCAAGTACTGTGGAAACACAATCAGGATAACACAAGATTTAGCAGCTTCTACATTAAAGGACTGCAGGGCATGGAATATAATATTCCGGAGGGCAAAGGAGATAGGATTACAACCAAGAATCACCTACCCAGCAAAACTGAGTATAATCCTTCAGGGGAAAAAATGGTCATTCAGTGAAATAGAGGACTTTCAAGCATTCCTGATGAAAAGACCAGAGCTGAATAGAAAATTTGACTTTCAAATACAGGACTCAAGTGGAACATGAAGAGGTAAACAGGAAAGAGAAATCATAAGAGACTTATTAAGATTGAACTGTTTACATTCCTGCATGGAAAGATGATATTTATAACTCATGAGACCTTTGTCAGTATTAGGGTAGTTGGAGGAAAAAAATTATATGTATGTATATAGATATGATATAGATAGATAGATAGATAGATAGATAGATAGACAGGCACAGGGTGAGTTGAAGATTAAGGGGTCATATCTGGAGAATAAAATTAAGGGATGAGAGAGATTATACTCGGAGAAAAGAAGGAGAAGGGTAAATTATCTCACAAAAAAAAAACAGAAAAGAAAAGTCTCTTACAGTGGAGGGGAAGCAGGGGAAGGTGAGAGGGAATGAGTGAATCTTATTCTCATAGGATTTGGCTTAAGGAGGGAATAACATACACATTCAATTGGGTATGGAAATTGTCTTACCCTACAGAAAATAGGGGGAGAAGGGGACAAGAGAGCAGGGGGATGATAGAGAGGAGGGCAGATTGGGAAAGGGTGTAATCAGAAGTAAATACTTCTGAGGAGGACAGGGTCAAAAGAAAGAATAGAATAAATGGGAGGGCAGATAGGATTAAGGGAAATAGAGTTAGTTTTTCACAACATGTCTACTATGGAAGTGTTTTGCATAACTGCACATGTACAACCTATACTGAGTTGCTTGCCTTTTCAATAAGGGTGGGTGGGAAAGGGAGGAAGAGAGAAAATTTGAAACCTAAAGTTTTAAAAACATATGTTTAAAAAAAAAGTTTTCACATGCTATTGGGAAATAAGAAATACAGGAAATGGGGTACAGAAGTCTATCCTGCCCTACAGGAAAATAGAAGGGGAAGGGGATAAGAGAAGAGGGGAGAGAGAAAGAAAAAAGGACATACTAGGGGAAGGGATATTCAGAATGCATGCCATCGTGGGGTGGGGGGAGGGTAAGACGGGGTGAAAATTTGGAACTCAAAATCTTGTGGAAATGAATGTTGAAAACTACAAATAAATAAATTCATATTAAAAAAAATTATTGGTTGTTTCTATGACTTGTTCTTTAACCTGCTCATTCTTTAGGATTAGATTTTTTTTAGCTTCCCGTAAATTTTTAATCTTTGCTTCCACAGCCCTTTCCTAAATGTAATTTTTACTGTATTATGGTCTGGAAAACGGCATTTAATATTTGTTTTTCTGCATTTGGCTGTGAAGTTTTTATGGTCAATTTTTGTGAAGGTGCCATATACAGCTAAGAAAAAGGTATACTCCTTTCTATTTGCATTCAGTTTTTACCAGGTTTATCATATCTAACTTTTCTAAGACTCTATTAAGACAGAAGAGGGTAGGTTGCAGTCTGCCACTAGTATAGTTTTACTATCTATTTCCTCCTATAATTCATTTAAGAATTTGGATGTTAAACCATTTGGTGCATATATGTTTACTACTGATATTACTTCATTGTCTATGGTACCTTTTAGCAAGATGTAATTTCCTTCCTTATTTCTTTTAATTAGATCTATTTTTGCTTTTGTTTTGTCTGAGATATGATCACTACTCTTGCTTCTTTTAACTTTTTACTTCAGCTGAAGCATAATAGATTCTCCTCCAGCCCCTTATCTTTACTCTCTCTGTGTGTGTCTCTTCTTCAAGTGTGTTTCTTGTAAACAATATATTGTAGGATTCCTGTTTTTAATCTATTTTGCTATCCATTTCCATTTTAAGGGTGAATTCATCCATTCACATTCACTGTTATGATTACTGTGTATTTCCCTCCAAACTATTTTTCCATTTTATCCTTCTCTCTTTTTTCTTGTCCTTCCTCTAAAGTCTGTTTTGCTTCTCATCACTATCTTCTTTTATCCATTCTTCCTTTTAATCACACTCTTTCTTTTATCCCCTTCCCTTCCTACTTTCCATTTGGGTCAGACAAATGCCTATTACCAATTGTGTGTGTGTGTGTGTGTGTGTGGTGTGTGTTCCCCTTTTGGATTCAGTCAGAATTTAGATATGACAGAAGCTCAAGTGTAGTACCCCCTGCAACTACCCTGTAAAACTTCTTTCTTGTACACCTCTTTCATATCAGATGATTCCCATTTTCTCCTCCCTTCCCTCTTCTTTCAGGGTATCCATTTTTCTCACACACCCATTTTGTTTTTACATCATCCCAACATAAATCAACTCACTCCTGCACCCTCTTTTCTATGTAGAATCCTAATTTCCCTAATAATGATAGTTCTCAGATGTTACATGTGTCATCCTTACTGAGTCCCTTATGATTTCTCTTTCAGGTTTACCTTTTTATGCTTCTCTTGGGTCTTGTATCTGAAAACCAAAATTTCTATTTGGCTCTTATCTTTTTATCAGGAATGCTTTAAAGTCTTCTATTTCATTAAATATCCATTTTTTTCTCCTGAAGGATTATATTCCATTTTGCTAGGTAGGTGATTCTTGGTACACCCAATCTTTTGCATTCTGGAAAATCATATTCCCAGCCCTTTACTCCTGTAACATGGTAGATGCTAAATCTTGTGTGATCTTGACTATGGTTCCATGATATTTGAATGGTTTCTTTCTGACTGCTTTTATATTTTCCCCTTGACCTGAGAGCTCTAGAATTTGGCTATGAAATCCCTTGGAATTTCCATTTTGGGATCTCTTTCAGGAGGTGATCAGTGTATTCTTTCAAGTTCTATTTTATTGTCAGATTCTAGGATATTGTAGCAGTTGGGGGGAGGGAATTTCTTGAAATATAATGTCTAGGATCTTTCTTTGATTGTGACTTTCAATAACTCAGAAATTCTTAAATCATCTTGATTTATTTTCTAAGTCAGTTTTCCCCCATTTTTTTTTCATTCTTTTTGGCTTTTACTGTTTTTCAAATTTTAAAAGAACGATTTTCTTCAGTGAATTTTTGTACCTCTTTTTCCTCTTGACTTATTCTGTTTTTTAAGGTGTTAATTTTTTCTTCAGCATTTTTTATGCTTATTTTACCAAGCTTTTAATTGTCTTTTCATATTTTCTTCCTTTGCTCTCATTTTGTTACCCAATTTTTAGTCTACCATTCTTTTTTATTTTGAAGATAAAATTTTAGGTCTTCCAGTAATTTGTTGGGTTTGCATCCAATTCACATTTTTCTTTGTGGCCTTGCTTGTAGCCATTTTGATTTCATTGTTTTCTGAGTTGGTACCTTGATCTTCCCTGCTACCACAGGAGCTTTTTATGGTCAGGTTCTCTGTTGTTGTTTGCTCATTTTTCCATGCTATTTCTTGATTTTGAACTTTATTCTAAAGTTGTTCTTTGTTACCAGTATGGGCAGGGGGAGACTGTTTCAAGCTCCAGGCCTTTTCACACTGTTGTTTTCAGAGCCAGTTCTTGGGGTTTAAAAGTTTCTGGCGCTTCCAAGGTGGTCATGCTCTCCTGGTCTGCACTTTGTCCCTTACTCAGAAAAGGCCCCTGATACTTTGGGACTGCAGCTGATACTGCTTCTCAGGGCCCTTGTTCCCTTGGGCCTAGAAATGATACTGTTCCTCAGGGTCTCTGGTTCCTGACCCTTTGAGATAAAACGTGATACTGCCCCTTTGAACTCTGCCTCTGAACTATGACCCAGAAGTGGGTATTGGCAATGGATCTGACAACTAATATGTGGTCCTCTGTCCACTGCTAGCATAGGGGTCCCCTCTAATCTCTCTCTGACCAGTTATCATTTTCCCTTACCGTCTTTGCTTTGAAAGCTCCCAAACCTGCTGTTGCTTCTGTTACCAACTAGTCTCACAATTAGTGTTTAATTCATGTGGGCTCAGAACCAGCCTCCACCACAAAGAATTCTCTTTCCAACTTCCTTTGCTGTCTTGGGTTGAAAGATTTCCTCAAACCTTTGTTGGCTCTGCCACTGCAGAATTTGATTTGAAGCATTCTTTTAAAGTTGTCTGGAGGGGAATGTTGGGAAAGGTCAGCCAAATGCTTTCCCTACTTTACCATCTTGGCTCTGTCCCCAAAAGTTCTCAAGTATGTTATAAATGACAAAGTGACAGAAGGTTTTACAGTGGAAAATCTAATGAGTAAGATCCTGACACTCTCCTGGTTATCATATACCTGTTCAAGTTTAGCTTGATTCATTTAAAACAAAAAAATTTTTAAAAGCTCTCCCTGGTCAAAATTACATGGTTAATGAGAAATCAAGAATCTCTGGGGCAATGCTGCTGCTTAGATGTCCAAAGATGATCCTGGGGCCTTATATGAGGGCTCTTCACTGCCTCAATGAGTTTAAGAAGTCCCATTGTCACAGTCTGCTAAGATGAATAGGAGGGGGTGGTTTGATTCTATGAGATATAGGGACAGAATCTCAGCTGCACTATCACTGCCTTAGCCTCAGCCTCAGCACAGAGACTGCTGAACCCCTGTCCATTAACCATAGCCACTCACTCCTGGGTCAGAAAACATGGGCGTGGGTATAAATGAGCTGGTGCAGAAGGCCAAAGTGGTTGAGCAGGCTGAGAGATATGACATGGGCAGGCTACATAAAAGTGCTTAACTGAACAATATACCCTGCACTTCCTCTAATGTGTTCTAGTTCTTCATTCTGAGCTTCATTCTAGGCCCAAAATTTTTACTTTACAAGTATCCTCTGGTCCTTAAAACTCTCCCTCTGATTGGATGGCACTGCTCAGAACATCCATTTAATGTGGGTGCCCAGGCCAGCCACGTCTCATTCCTTTAAGGGCTTTACTCCAGACTTTCTCTATCGTACCTCTGTGCAGGGTAATAAATGTTTACTGACTGCTATTCTTGACTAAGCAAGGAGCTGAATTATCCTATGAGGAGCGGAATCTTCTCTCCATTTTTTCTAAAACATGTCATTTGAATCCAGACGTCTAACTGGGGGATCATTTCAAGTATTGAACAAAAAACAGAAGGTACTAAGAAAAAAAAATAACAGATGATCTAACAATATAGAGAAAATTGAGCCCAAGCTCAGAGGAAACTGCAATGATATCTGTAAACTATTTCTGCTAGAAAGGTTGATTCCTAATGCTTCAATGCAAAGTTTTCTATTTGAAAATTAAAGGACATTACCACTATTATTTGGCTGAGGTTGCTGCTGGTGATCACAGGAAATGAATAGGGGATCATTCACAACAAGCATATTAAGAAGCACCTGAAATCAGTAAAAAGAGGATGCAAAAAACACATCCTATAAAGACTGAGTCTAGCCCTGAACTTCTATGTATTCCGTGATCCAGAATTCTCTAGAAAAATTTTTCCCTTGCCAAGCACTTGTACAAAGACTACAAATGCAATGACTAAAAGACAACTTGAAATTGAGGCTATCAGGCACCTAAGGAAATGAAGCTGAAGCAGAAGGTACAATTAACCAGCAGTCAACTTTGTCTGCATTATTCTAAAATATAAAGACTATTTGTAATCCATGCCCCACAAATAATTTTTGACATTTATGACAAGTTTATGTTACTTTAATCTGAATTTCAATATTTCTCATGTGGTTTTTAATGTTTAAAAGTAGGGTGCTAGAGACAGCAAATATAAGAAGTGAACTGTTTTTAATGTAACATGACTAAAATAGGGATATGGAAATTTTCTATGGAAGTGTAGTTTTGGTACACCTGTGATTACACAAGACCAATGTCAAACCAGTTTCCATGTTTAAGCAAAGAAAAATATCTACATATTGACATGGGGGGAGTGTGGAGGGGGTGGAGGGGATAATTCTTTCCAGCTACAAATGTGGTTATTATGGGTACTCTGGGATTACCAGACTCATGCCTGTGGTTAAAAACAGATGTCCTATAGTTATTGTATGTCATGCCATGTGTAACTGTAGAACACACAATCTCAATGTGTACATCTTTATGACTGTCCTTGCAAAGTGATCCTTAAGACAAACTTTTAAACCAGTTAATTTACTCTGAAAGAAAGAAACTATAGGTTCCATTATAAAGTTACCTGCTGTTTTGCTTTCATTATTCTTGCTACACAAATTTTATTTTTATTAAATGGTTTAGGTAACCTAAGAACAAATATACAAGTAAAAATGGTGTAAGAATGAATTGGTTTGGCCAAGATGACAAAACAAGAAAATGATAAATGTTGGAGAAGATGTGGGAAAATTGGAACACTAATGCATTGTTATTGGAGTTGTGAAATGATCCAACCATTTTGGAGAGCAATTTGGAACTATGCCTAAAGGGCTATAAAAATGTGCATACCCTTTGACCCAGCAATAGCACTTCTAGGGCTGTATCCCAAAAGAGATCAAACAAATGGGAAAAGGACCCACGTGTACAAAAATATTCATAGCAGCTCTTTTTGTGGTGGCAAAGAAATGAAAATCGAGAGGATGCCCATCAATTGGGGAATGGCTGAACAAGTTGTGGTATATGAATGTAATGGAATACTATTGTGCTATAAGAAATGATGAACAGGCTGACTTCAGAAAAACCTGGAAAGACTTGTATGGTCTGATGTCGAGTGAAATGAGCAGAACCAAGAGAACGTTGTGCACAATAACAGCCATGTTGTACGATGACTAATATCGATAAACTTAACCCTTCCCAGCAATACAAGGATCTAAGACATCTCCAAAGGCCTTGTGATGGAAAATGCTATCTGCATCCAAGGAAAAAACTATGGAGTTGGAATGCAGACTGAAGCATACTATTTGCTATTTTTTTTCTTCTGTTGAGTTTTGTTTCCTCTTTCTGATGGTTCCTCCTATTTGGTTCTAATTTTTCCTTACCACATCACTAAAATGTGAAAATATATTTAATAGGAATGTATATGTATAGCCTATATGAGATTGCACACTGTCTTGGGGAGGGTGGTGGGAAGAAAGGGGGGGAAAAATTTTAAACTAAAAAGCATATGGAAGTGATTGTTGATAAATCAAAATAAATTAATTTAAAAAAATAGAAAAAAAGAATGAATTGGTTGATAAGCTTATCACTATACTAAAGACAGTAGTAAAACAAAAAAAAACCCTTTTACATTTACATTTCTAAAAATTTTATGCTTTTATGATTTTTTTACTTGCCCGCTATAAAACAGTTAACAGAAAAATAATTTGGCTTATTTAATGTCTTATGAAATTCTCATGAATAATTCAAGAATAATGAATCTTCAAAGAATAACCTGCTTATACACAGTAAATTGAATAGTGAAGGAAATTGGCATGAACCAAGGCTTCTTTTTGCTACTACTGAAGTAGATGCTCAAATGTATTTAGATGGAAATTGTAAAACTGGAGAATCCCGCTTTGCTAATAAATTTTTTTTTATCAAAAACTTTCAGAATCAACATCAGAACAAGTACTATCTGGATAACAGCCACGTTGTTAGCCTATTAAAAAGTCATCTTATCTCTCAATATTAGTGTCTCCAGTGTCACGTTAATCATTATTATAAACTGGTAAGGCAGAATTTTTAAAAAATGTAACATGAAAGGAAGTCAAAATGTGAAAAGCCATTCAGAGAAAGAACTATGGAGTCTGAATGTGGATTGAAGCGCACTATTTTCACTTTCTTTGTTGTTTTTTGTTCTCTTCCTCAAGGTTTTCCCCTCTTATTCTGATTCTTCTTTCACAATATAACTAATGTGGAAATATGTTCAACATGATTGTACACATATCATCTGTATCAGATTGCTTGATGTCTTAGGAAGGGTGGAAGGCAGAAAAATTTGGAACTCAAAATCTTACAAAAATAAATGATGAAAACTATCTTTACATGTTATGGGGAAAAAAATATTACTATCAAGTTTAAAAAAAAAAGGTATCAGTTAAAATTGTACCTTGAAGCAACATCACAGCAACTGGATGAAAAAGAAAAGTAGGGGCAGCTAGGTGGTGCAGTGGATAGAGTACAGGCCCTGGAGTCAGGAGGACCTGAGTTCAATTCCAGCCTCAGACCAAACACTTGACTCTTACTAGCTGTGTGACCGTGGGCAAGTCACTTAACCCCAACTGCCTAAAATTAAAAAAAAAAAAGGGGGGGGAAGGATCAAGGATTTTACTTTTATTCCTTCATAGTGGGAATTATATTTGTACAGTCTATTTTTGCACATGCCACTCTCTTCTTAATCCCTTCAACATGAGTACTTCAATAGTGGGATTAAAATTTAATAAAACATACACAAACAAGAATTTCAAGCAGTTTATTTGTAAAGCAACTTAAGTTTCCAGGGCTCAAACAGTTGCAGACCAGAATATTCCAGGACCTGAACTATCTGAAGAAGCAGCTTAGAATAGTGAACAGAGCGCTGGTTATGCAGCCACAGAGGTCATCTAGTCTCAGCATTTACTACATGTATTTTGTATTATATTTAATATTTAACATAATATATAAAATATAATATGTAACAACCACTATAATATAATTTAGTATAATTTTATTATATTTAATTGTATTTCATTTTCCATGCATGCATTGTTAAAATCTCCTACAAAATATAACCTCTCTGAGGGTAGAAACTGTTTGTTTTTGTATCTCCACACATAATATTCCTTAATAAAGAACTGAATTGTGGCAGCTAGGTGGCGCAGTAGATACAGCACCAGCCCCAAGGTCAGGAGGACCTGAGTTCAAATCTGACCTCAGACCAAACACTTGACACTTACTAGCTGTATGACCCTGGGCAAATCACTTAACCCCAATTGCTCAATTAAAAAAAAAACTGAATTGTAAAACTGTTGAGGGCTGGCACTGTGACCTTTTTGTTATCACCCCATAGTGCCTGCCTTATTATTGCATATGTTAGATATGGTTAATAAATTAACTAATTACAAAAATATCTATTCAATAGTATATGTTTTAAGGTACAGAAAATTAGAACTCAAAGTCAGAGCCCGTAACTTTTTACATATAGAAAAAAAGCAGACAGATTAAATGATTTGCCCAAGGCCACAAAGTGACCACGGAGTGGAAGGCGGGAGGATCTCAACCCAAGTCTTTTCTAATTCTCTAAATCCTGTGTTCTCTCCACTGTAATCACATTATTTCCTGTGCCTTAGAAACACAGGTATAACATGATGCCTAATGTCTTGAGATGATTTAAAAATATTATTTCAACATACTATCAGAAAATTAAGTAGGGCAAGACTGCAGTAGGACACCTTTGAGAACAAAAACAGAGAAATGATACTCTCTTCTTTTGAGGTTTTTTCTCTCCTGGTTTAACTGATTGCTCCTTCTCTGTGTCCTTTGCTGGATCCTCATTGAGATGATGTTCTTCAAGGTTCTTTCCTGGCCCCTTTTCTCTTCTCCAGAGATACTACTTATCTTGATCTTATCAGCTCCCAGGTATTAAATTACCATCTTTAAGCTCATGATTTCCAAAATCTACCTATTTGCAAATTGTGCCCCAATCTCTTGCTGATCTACTTATCTACCATCTCCAACTGCCTTTCAAACATCTCAAACTGGATGTCCAGTAGATACCTTAAACTCAGTATTCCCAAAGTGGAACTCATCATCTTTCCCCCAAAACTAAGCCCTGTTCCCACCATCTCTTATTTGTAGAGGGCAACACTATCCTCCCACTCCCTGAGGCTCACAAACTTAGCAGTCATCTGGACTCCCACAGCCCTGCCCACAACAACCCAAAATCTTGTCAAGGCCTGCCAATTTTACCTTCACAACATCTTTCGAATATGCCCCTTTCTCTCTAACAGTGCCACTACTGCAGGCCCTCATCAACTTGTGCCTGGACTATTGCAAAATCCTGCTCTTAGGATGCCTGCCTCAAGTCCCTCCCCAATCCAATTCAGCCTTTAAATGACTTCTTAAAGGGCAGGTCCAACCATATCATACTCCTAACTCAATATATTTACTCCAGTGGCAACCTGAAGGATCAAACACAAAATGCTGTTTGGCATTCAGAGCTCTTCATAATCTAGCCACCTCCTACCTTTCCACTCTTCTTACACAGCTCCACCAACAGTGGATGCTCATTTTCCACAGCCTTTCCAACATCTGTCATTCTTCTTTTTTGTCATTTTTGCCAATAAGGTAAGTATGAAGTAGAACCTCAGTTACTTAACTTTCCATTTCTCCCCTCCCAATTCTCCTGAACTATGTCCCAAAGAGATCAAAGAAAGAAGAAAATGAGGCAAATGTAAAAAAGATGTTTGCAGAAGCTCTTTGTGGCAAAGAACTTGAAATTCAGGATGTATCCATGAAAGAATACCTTTTAAAAATTATAGAAATGAACATAATTGAAAGGAATAATTTCAAAGAAACCTACAAAGATGTATGAACTGATTCAGTAAAGTGAGTAGAAGCTAGAGGGCAATTTATATAATACTATTATAAACAAAATTTACTTTGAATAACACTGATCAATACAATAACCAACCATGATTCTGAAAGGGAGATGATAAAGCCTAATGCAGACAAAGAAGTGATAGAATCAAGATAAAGAAGAGACAGAAATTTTTTTATGTGACTAATGTGGAAATTTGTTCTGTTTAAATGTGAATGATTAAAACTTAGTTTTAAGTATGCAATTTTGTAACAGGGTTTGATTTATCTTTTTATTTTCCCAATGGGGGAAGAGACTACCAAAGAAGTAAGAGTCAAAAAACATAAATGTCTGTTAATTGAGGGTAAAAATGAAAATATAACTTGCATTAAAAGGGAAAGTACTGAGTACACTACAGCCTTGCATGTAGAGTTGTTACTTTGGCAAAATGAATTGTCAATTTTTTTGGCTGTTTACATAGAGATAGCTGGAAGTAACCCTATACTTGTTTCCTTCCTGGAATAGTTACACAATAACAACATACCTTTGGATTTTTGCCCTCTTTGGCCAATAATGCACGAAGCCTTTCTTGTGAAGGGGGTGCAATGAAGATAATATATGGCTTCAAGTCTGAATTCCGGAGGCTCTTCAGTGACTACAACAGGAAAAAAAAAACAGCGTGTATACAGATATGCACACACACATACATTTATGTATTTAAATATATACATAACAAAACTTTTTTTCGCCATTCTTTACTCTTTTCCCAATTGTATCCTTCAAATACAGCTCTCAAACAGATTTTTTTGTGAACAGCTTTGAAGTAGAGGTTTTTTCATTGTACTAAAAATCCCTAATATTCAATGTCCAAAATGGGGGGGAAGGGAAGGGGGAAGGGTGAGTGGGAGGAAAATACCCACTCACTAGATAAGGTACTATTCTATTGAAATACTGAAATGAAATCAATGATATGAGATAATGCCTCACAAAAATCTGGGCAAGATGCTAACATCTTTGTAATTACAACATACACAATTTAACTAAACCATCATTAAAACCCATTTTTGCTAGATTCTGTACATAAAAATTGTTTTACTAGTCTTCATGTACTCGACATAGTAAAATACCTAAAGGAAAACTGAAAACTAAATGCTAAAAAGGCAGAGGAAACTCTAGAAAATCAACTCTGATAGAAAGCACAGTGTATTCTTAATTAAAAGATTTAGATCTTAATTCTGGCTTTGTCATTAATTATGTAAAATTAACCTAAATGTGTCGATTTTTTCACTATGAAAATGAGGACATCATGTGGCCTTTTTTTTACCTCAAAAGGTTATTATAAAGATAACTGAGACACAATGAGGCATTCTGAGTTCTTTCAAGGCTTCTGGGTCCAAAGAGTAGTATAAAATGCCTAAGTTAAGTCTAAGGCAAAATGTTTAAGCAGAGATACAAAAATAACACTTGCCTTTGATTCAGTGAGCATATACAGTCAAGAGGCCAAACAAAGATTCCATAAATTTATACATGCATGTATATATATATACACACACACACACATATATATATATACACACACATACATACACAGATACATAAAGATATAAACACACACACACATATATACATATATATATAAATATATAAAACACACTCTTTTTATCAGCACTTCAGTGACAACCAAAAAAAAATTAAAAAAACGTGTACTCAAACTGGAAAATATGTAAACAAACTAGTATACGACTAGAATGGAACTTAAGTGCATAATAAGAAATGAATTCAGATAAACATGGAAGACTTGCATAAATCAATAGAGTGAATTAAAAACAATAAATAAATTCAATTACAAAAATATAAATAAAAACAACACTGAAAACCAATCAAACTCAGGTTAACTGCAATGATTAATCTTGGTCACAGAAAATAAAT
This sequence comes from Phascolarctos cinereus, assembly GCF_003287225.1. Taxonomy (NCBI): domain Eukaryota; kingdom Metazoa; phylum Chordata; class Mammalia; order Diprotodontia; family Phascolarctidae; genus Phascolarctos; species Phascolarctos cinereus. The sequence goes on along the minus strand of NW_027555736.1, from coordinate 248,429,208 downwards.
GAAGCAGCATACTTCTCCCTACTCAAGTGGAAATGTTGCTGTCAGACATTGTTATGGAATGGGGAGGGGTACAATTAAGAAGTTATTGGAAAGTGATCCTTATTTTTAAAAGGGGGATAAACAAAACTTTGAAAAGATTCCATCTTGAAAAGGGACTTTTATTAGTATTAAGTGCATAATGGTAAGAAGATACTAATATCTGGAAGTTTACTATTTTGGAATTAGCATCAGTAACACAGATGTAGGCATTAAGTTTTATTACACAAGCCAATGAGCAACTAACTGATTTACAAAGAGCAATAAAGAAGGGGTTATATGAAAGAAGGCCAATAGGTCTATTTAGCCAAGTCTCCCTTACAGGTATGATACAGTGGCAAAAAACACTAAACTTGGAGTCAGGATAGATTTGGGTTGGAATCCCATTTTTGATGCTTACTTTCTGTGTGACCATGAATTTCCTCATCTATAAAATGGATATAATAAACGAATACCTATTTGATAGGCTTGCTGTATAGAACAAATGAGCTGATTTATATTTTGTAAACCTTAAAATGTTACTATTGTGATTTTTTAAAAGTTCACCACCTGGAAAATGTCAGGCACAAAAAAAGATGATATAGCACAGTAGTAAAATGGAACATACTTGCTTTTCATGATGACATCAAATCCACCAGTATAGATACTTTTGACAGATACTAAAAATGGATAAGGTGGATCCAAAATTAACTAAGGAATGGCTCAAATTATACTACTTTGGAAACAAAGACCCATATATGGCTGTCAGTTGTCAAACATTAAGGTCTTGGGAAAAAATAAATGTCACATAATCGCAATGGAGAGGCGTATGGTGGTTATGAAAATCCTGTACTATATTACAAGAAAATCAGAGAATAGAATTAAGAATATTATCAGAGAAATGTAAATCTAAAAAAGATGATGAGGCAGAGACAGATATAGACATTCTGAGCACTCCAACTATACCTTTGTGATCTTTAAAAAAAAAATCAAGGGAGAGCTCCATAATGCTGATTGGCACCCTCACTCCTATCAAGTTATGGGAAAAGATGGACAAGAGTTACACGGAATGGTGCTGGATTGCAACAAATGTAGAGAACGTGAAAAGTGATGAGCTCACATATTTTCTTGATTTGAAGCCAGATTTACAGGGTTTACTGGATTAATCATGGCTTCTTAACCCAGGAATTAGAAAACTTTTTTCTTCAGTATTTACTGAGGGATACTGAATCACAGAACACAAATCAACATTTCAAAACCATATATAGAGGGTGGAGAGGGAGAAGAATGATGGGGAGAATGGGGAAAAATAAACAGTAAAAATAAGTTAATAGTGCTCAATTAAACACACTTTTTTAAAGAAGATAAATTTGTGAAGATGTTTTCATCCCTGGCTTAATCTAGTCAATAATCAAAAAGGCCTCTGATTCAGTCATAAATCATCCCTCCACTAATGTGGATAGCAGTCTTCCCAGACCTCAATAGGATGGTCTTCATGTGGTACAGTGTTTCTACCCCAATCACCAGGTCACCAGCCTTTGATAAGCTTTTATGTACTTATCTCAGATAAATCTCAGCAACAACCCATTGCTACTAGGCCCATATATTTTTTTTTTCAGCTGAGAATGACCAAGCTAGCCTTTGTGTTTCATGGGTATAAAGTTTTGAGAATCCAGGGTCTCCTCCACACCATTAAGAAACACCACAGGACCATAGAGCTTTGGACCTAGAAGAGACCTTCAAGGCTATCAAGTCTAACCCCTTCATTTTCCAGATGAGGAGACTGAGGTACAGAAAGTTTAAATGACTTGCCAAAGGGTCACACAGCTAAGGGTTTGAGGTGAGATGTGAACCTAGGTCTTTCTGGCTCCAAGTCTAGCCTCTTCTCCACAATACAAAGCTGCCTGGGAGCCGGACTTTACTGGAAGATTTGTGAAGAATTTTAAGGAGGTAGTATGATATAAATGGACAGTGTTGAAATCAAGATAACCTGGGCTCCTGTTTCATAGCAACTATTGACATGCCACTTAATTGCTCTGAATCTCACTTTTCTGATCTGCAAAAAAGGTAATAACAGCTATCACACTTACCTAAAGGTTGGTTGTAAGGCTTAAGGACCGTGTAGAATGTTTTGCAAACATTAAAGCTTGATATAACTATAATTTGTTAATACCTATAAACTTATACTTGTGACTTGGTTGGAGTTTTAAGGACAATCATTTTTGTAGGAATTTTGATGATGGGAAGGGTAGGGCAATGAAAGTATCTCTAAACACAACGCAAAGTTTTATTTTATTTATTATAAATTGTCGCAGTGGATGTGAATTGGGAAACACTAGGGAGACTATGGCCCTTCATTTCAGTTTCTGTCACCTTACTACCCTTTTCTGATTAATCAACAAGCATTTATTAAAAGACTGCTATGTACCAAGCACTGTGACAGGCACTAAGGAGGATACAAACACACACACACACACACACACACACACACACACACACACAACACACACACACAGAGTAAAAACAAATAAATATAGGTAGTTAGGGAGGGAAGGCACTAGCAGTTGCGGGAGGGTATGTGAGAAAAGGCTTCATGTATACAATGATGACTATTTGGGCTCCTAACCAGATGTTTTTTTCCTAGTAGACAATACTTCATGAACTTGAAGCAGAAAAAAAATTAACATGTCAGCACGTTTGGATAGCTGAAAGTTTAAAAATTCTAATTTTACCTGTGTACGAAGATTTAAAATGCATATCTTGCCTGAGTTGATTACTTGTCTCACAGAATCTATGCTGGTACCATACAAATTTTTCTCAAATTCACCATGTTCGATAAACTTTCCAGTAGCTACATCTGCCTCAAAAGCTTGTCGTGAAATGAAGTGGTAATCTCTGCCAGCTACTTCATTGTCTCGTCTACTCCGAGTTGTATCTAAGTAATAAAATCGATATTACTAATATTAATATTTTTTTAACATACACAGAAGTTTTTAAAAAAAGTCAATTTGTAAACCCAAGTCTTACCATATAAATTTTTAATACTTTTAGACTAATGAATAAGGCTAAACAGGTAACATAATTCTTATTTTCATTCTCTTAATATAAAATTCATTTTATACATAAAACTGAGTCACTTTATACTTCTAATAATATCTCCCTCCAAAACAGTCATTTTCCTTCTGTAAGGTCCATTTCCCTGAGTTTATCTACTGTATAATTTGCCCTGGATGCTTATATGGACAGCAATCATATTGTAACCTATGCTTTGAACAGTACCTATTGACCCAATCTTAAGGACAAAAAAAGCAGCTTTTTAACATGGAACATAACAGTTATCAACACTTTTTAAAGATTTAAAATGGGAAATGCAGCTTATACATTAAGGAGGAAATTTAGGGACACAGAAAATGGAAATTTAGTTACTAGAATACAAGTAGCACTGTGCTTAGGAAAAAGCACATTCCATTCACTCTTGGAGCAACATTTTCCAAGTAACTTGGGTTATAGTTAAGGCTACCCCTGAAACAACTTTAAAAAGAGATTAAGTATAAGTATTTCCATTCTTGGTGAAAGCACTAAAGAGATCATGGGGCAAAATTATAAAACAAAGGAAAATGTGAAACTTACGGGGAACTGCAGCTGCAAACCTATCTGCTTCATTATTCATAAGCCTCTGACGAAGTTCATTCTGGCCACAGTTCTGTGGGCCAATTAAGATGATAGGCCTTTTCCTATTTGCCGGCTGGTGATAGAGTGACATTTCCTCATAAGTTAGTATCTCCTCATTGTCATAATCTTTGGAAAAATAAAGATAATACATATCACATCTATAAATATGCAAAAACTCCAAAAAAAGCACACTTTCTTATTATATTATTACTGTCAATAAATTCTCTGTGTGTGTGTATGTATAAACCTTACGATATGGCTTATCTTCCACAAGTTCAAAGAATTTAGAACTGAGAGGAACTTTTAAGATCATCTATTACAACCCCTTCACATTGTAAAGATGCAGAAACTGAGGCCCAATAGTCTGCCCAGGGTAACACAGGCAGCCAAGAGTGGAACTGAGTTTAAAATCAACTGACTCTAAATCCTCTATGTTGCCACTATACTGTGGTTGCCTCCATTAAAGAAGTTTAAAGAACTTTCATCTATATTGTATCATAAGGATTATAGAAAACAAGGAGAAATACATCAGTCCCACTGGTATTGTATAGCACTATTCTGATTTTTCTATGAACTTTTCCAATTTCCTCTGCTTCTTTCATTCTCAAGAGGCTCCAAAGATATGCATCTAAATATGTACTATCTTTTATGTAACCACATACATAGATCCTCATGCACTATCTTTGGGGTCAGAGGACCTTGATGTCAAATCCCACCTCTGCCGCTTACAGTAAGTCACTTAACTTCCACAGTCTTTAACTTCCTCATCTGTAAAATGAGGGGGTTGGACTAAAGAGTGTCTAAAGGCCCTTCCATCTCTAAACACATGATCCACAATCCATGACTGATGGAGTTAACATTTAGGGGGTTAGGGGCAGCAGAGGGGCAAAAGGCCCAAACATAATCATGTTTGACATTTAAGGAGCACTTAGTTTTGCCAAGTGTTTTGCATACATCTAAAGAGAACCTTATGAGGTACAAAACTACCAAGTATCGAAGGTGAAATATGAACCAAAGTATTCCTGATTACAAATCGATATCTCTATCCACTATAACAGGCCACATAATCTTTTTATTCATACAGGACAGACTAAGAAGAATTAAATAAAAGAAGAAATCAGTCAGTATGGATGGAGAACAAGGAGAATCATTAATGAAAGGATTTCCTTCTAACGAAAACTGAGACTAGGAAGAAAGTCCTTTTTTTTTTTGCTGGCAAAGAGAGGATGAGCTTACATTAGACCAAGAAAAGGAGATGCAGATTTCTTGGGGAGCTAGACAAAAGTAATCTTAGAATGAAGAACAGCATAGACAACTCGAGTATTAGATGTAGGTAACCATGCTGAAGAGGAAAAAAAACCCGTCTCCTAAAAGCTGGCTACAGCTTATAACTCTCCTTATAACTTTGTAAATGGATCATAGCTGCATTATCCCTACTAACAGTTTTCCACTAGAGTCTAGATTGGTGATGTCAAACAAATAGAAATGGACCCCACATACTGAATTAGAAAACCACACAAATTAACACTGTTTAGCACCCCTGATGTACATGATCATTAAGGTTCCTTCCAGTTCTTAGCTTCTAAGAATCTACTATGACTAATCAAAGAGTGCAATTGCTGATGACAACATAAGGAGACAAACTGAGTAGATGGGTAGAACTCCAAAGACTACTGCAAAGACTATGTTCCAAACTACAGGCCCAGGCTTCAGGAGAGAGCAGCAAAGGCAGAGCCAATGAGTAGCTTCTTGTTGTTGCTGTTCAACCTATCAACAAAAACTCAAAAATCATCAAAAGTACTTTCTTAGAAAAACAGCAAAAGTGGTCTGCCCACATGTCCCACCTACAAAATAGTAAGCCTAACAATGCCTTCCCTTCTAAAGAAAGTGTCTTAGCCACAGTCTGTCAATTAGAGTTGGATTTTTAGATTTATAAGGAGATCTTCATCTATGTTATAAGATAATCAAATCTTATCAGATTCAATTTTGCATATCAACTATCTATATTGTTGTCCTTCAAACTTATCAGATATTTCTAATAAAATGTTTCAGTTTCTTATGACAACATGCCATTGCTGCTGTTACTGTTATTCTTTTTTTATTTTTTAATTTTTATTTTTAGGCAATCGGGGTTAAGTGACTTGCTCAGGGTCACACAGCTAGTAAGTGTCCGGTGTTTGGTCTGAGGCCGCATTTGAACTCAGGTCCTCCTGACTTCAGGGCTGGTGCTCTATCCACTGCACCACCTAGCTGCCCTGTTGTTACTGTTATTAAAGCTACAGATTGCTTTGTTTCTGCAATTAACTCTGGACCTGAGACTTAATCGGTATAAAGGCACTCATAGAGAAAACTTCTAGTAATGTAAATTAGCAACTGTTCTACAAATTTGGAATCTTAGTTGTCTGAGGCACCAACATATATAAGGGATTTAAATGAAGGAATCTGTAGCTCACAGGCTAGCTCTCTACTATGTCGCACTAGCCTGTTATTTTAATATTTATCGTAGAAAGAATCCCAGGCCCCTTTCAGACAAGAAATCTCAAGCTACAGTACAGCGTAAAGACTTACCATCATTTTTATTAGCATTATACAAAACTTTTTTTCTTTTCTTCTTGTTCTTCTTAGCACACCACAGTTTTCCTGTTAAAGAACAAAGAATATCACAAACAGGAAAAGGCTATTGATTCCAACTTAAGAGTTCAATTGAGACGATTTTAATTTCAAGTTTTTATATTTACTGCATTGTTTTATTCTACAGAAAAACAATTTCCAGAAGTTTTAAGTGTTCTTTTATACTTGACTTTACACATCCCAAAGACTGATAATTTAATATTCAAATATGGTGAGAATGAATTATCTTCTCTAATAAAGGTTTTAACAGTATCCTGCAGCTTCCGAAAAGACAGCTTAGAGTTTTATCTCCTATATTTTTGTTCTTATGTTGATAACACACTGCTAATCCTTTTCTTTTCATGAGATAACTTTTCTTGAAAATATTGACAATACAAATGCAAATACAGCCACATATTAAGAAATATCACTTCATGGAACTTAACCATAGAATCCTCTCTTCCACAGATGTCAAATTTAAGTACTCTACCTGATTTTTCTGGTTCCTTATCTTCTTCTATGGTTTGTTTCATGGCCTCTCTTTGTTGCTGAAAGCTTTTCCCTTAATTCCAAAAAGGGGGGAGAGAATAAAACAAAATAGTTACAATGAAATAATGGAGAGTCAAATAACTTTTTCAAACTACATCCTATTTAAAGAAAAAACCCTCTGCTATCATAAGTATCAATTATTTTATCTTTTCTATTCTATCTCAGTTTGAAGTATATACATTTCATGCTTTATTTTTAACTGAGTGATAGGTAATAATGTTGAAATACATGTTTCATATTGGCAATTATTCCAGTGGAAAAATAGCTTTCCAATATGAAAAGAGTTTAACTTTTTTGATTGTGTCAGAAAAAACCAAACTACAATTCCTAATTTCTCTCAAGTTAAATATATAAATTCCTGAGTTTGAATTTTCAAAATGGTATGTGGGCATTTATCTGAATGAATATTATTCAACTCCTACATGCCATTTTAAAAAATATACACATGCACATATATACATTAAATTTATGTCCTATGCAGGATTTGAATGAAGGCTGAACCAATAACCGTTATTCAAAGTATCTGACCCATTACTGAAAGTTAAATTTACATTATTAGAATATTCAAAAAAACTTATTATTGAAATAATTTACCCACTTCCATTTTTCTCCTTTCAGCCATTTACACAGCTAATCAACTCAGTAACTTTTGAATTCTTGTTTAATATAGTAAAACAACCAAAACATATGCCACCTGAGTTCTGAGTCACTTATATTTGTCATATTTCATAAGAATGCAAGGACAAATAAAACTGTAATAATATCAGTTAGGTCTTATTATAAAATCCAAGGTGGAATACTAGAGCGTAATTAAATCTTATTAAAATAAGACTACAAGCTGCTTTCTTGAAGAAAGTAAGGAATAACAAATTATACAATTTGAAAAGGTAAAAAACAGAAGAAACCATAACCACAGTTTGGCACAATTGAGTTATTCTTAATCAAGGGAAAACACACACACAATTAGATTTGTAATCAATTTTTACCATCAGGATTTTACTGTATTTTTGAAAGTTGCAAGTTTTTTCTAACATTGATTTTTAAGGTAGAATGGGCATATATGCTAGTATAAAACATGAAAAGCAATGTGCTATTAAATAAAGGAATGTACAGAAGAACCTTTCAATATTTTGTCTATCTCCATGATAACTGCCCTAAGCAAATAGAAAGCTTCTGAGTTTTAACAGATAAACAACTGAAACTAAAGTAACTTAAAAGCTAATGAAAGGTTAAGTCTTGATGGAAAAACGCTTTGAGATGACAAAATCAATTTATTAATCAACTCAAATTGCTCTATTAATCAAATCTAATCTATTAATTAACAGCTTTCCCTTGGCTAGAGAGACCCTAAGGCAGGCTATTTTAATAGTCCAGAAAAGACACAACATTCCTCTTGAAGGCTTGAAGAATAGGGAAGACTGTGAGAGGAGAGGAGAGAAGGACAAATATGAGAAATGTTACAGATCAACATCGCTAGAATTAGCATCTGATACACATATAGTGAGGAAGAGTAGAACAAAGGAAAACATGTAGGCTGCAAAAAAGACTCGAAGGACAGTGGGATTCTTCTGACCATAAAAGAGGTTTGGAAGAAGGGTGATTTTGGAGATCATGAATACTGTTTTAGATATCTTGTGTTTTAGGTTTCCACAGGATATGCAGTTCAAAATGTCTCACAGAGAGAAGGTGCTGCAGGACTGGAGCAAGATCATCTGCAGAGAGATATTAACTGAATCCATGGGAAACGATGAGGTCACTGAGAGCAGATGGAGAGAAAAGGGCCCAGAATAGAGCCTTGAGGAACACTGATAGTTGGGGACTTGATATAAAGTATCCAGGAAGATAGGCTGGTCAATACTGCTAAATGCTAAAGAGAGATCAAGAAGGAAAACAACAGAGAACAGGCCATTAGATTTGCAAATTATGGGCACACTCATAACTTTGAAGTAAGCAGTTTCAGTTGAACGTTAAGATCAGAAACCAAGACTGAACAAGTGAATGAGAGAGGAGAGAAAATGGTGGCAAAGAAAGTAGACAGCTTTTTCCTAGGAGTCTGGTTGGGAATATAGGGTAAAGAGAGGTCAGTAGCTTTCAGGGACAGCAGCATCTTTTGAGGGTTTTTTCAGGACAGGGATGACTTACATGTCTCTAGAGACAGGTTATAGGAATGCAGCCACTAGCAAAAGAAAGATTTAAGATTAGGGAGAGAAAAGGGAAGATAGTGGGAGCAATTTCCTACAGAAAATTAGAGGATACAGGATGGATCAAGAGTCTATGCAGAAAGAGTTTTTGAGCGTCTTTGGCCTTAAATGTCACATGTTTATCAGAAATTGAAATAAAGGAGAAGAAAAAAAAGAAATAAAAGAGAAGTAAGTAGAGGACAATGTCAGGGGATTGTAGATGAGGAAAAGGAGGGAAGAGGGAACTCATGTAAAGACTGAGATAAGGTCCTCAGCTGAAAAGATGGGGGAATAGTACTATGGAAAGTTTAAGTGGAAGACAGAAGGTTTGGAACAGAAATGGTAGTGACTAGGAGAGAATAAACTAGGGAGGAATAAAAATACCTTGGGACAGGGCAGGTACAGAGGTACAGTTGAGATCTGGTAACATAAGTTTGTAGTGTACCCATTCAGCACAGTTGTGTGCCCTCTATCACTTCCATCCAGAAGCATGTGAGTAGGAAGGGAAGAAGCAGACAGAAGGAAAAGTCCAGGTTAGTGTTTTGGCTAGGTATAAACAATATTAAAAGGGATTCAAGAAGAGAGGCTAATATACAGTTGAAGAGATTGAAACTGGGAAGGAAAGAGGGTATAACCAGAAAAGGAGTAATTGCCTGGGATTGAATGAAATGACAAGAGACTAAGATCTAACAAAAATATTTCAGAGTTCTTGACCTTGGAAGGGAAATATCTGTGAACGATGGCAAAATCAAGGATAGGACCATTCCTGCAAATGTAGTTTGTTGTTGAAGAGGACCCATAACATCAGGAAGGTGATGCCACGACTTACAAGTGAGTTGGATTTAAGTGAGGGAGAACTGTGCAAAATCACCAGCCTCACTTTCTCCTCCAGAGCCATCTGAGCTCAGTGGCAAGATATAGATCAAGACAACCTGGAAGGACAAATACTGAAGCTGAAATGCTTTGTCCACATAATGAAAAGACAAGACTCAAAGGAAAAGGTCCTGATGGTAGGAAAGACAGAAGGCAAAGAAGAAGTGGATGGCAGAGGATGAAATGGAAGCAACAAACATGAGCCTGGACAGACTGAGGAAGACAGTGAAGGGCAGAAGGGCCTGATGTGCTACAGTCTAATTTTTATATACTTTTCCAGATTGCTCCCTTGCTCTAGCATGAGGTCGCCTGACCATTCATATCAATAAAATTTATTATATGCTAATTATATATGTTATTGTGAGATAAGAGGATTAGCAAGACATACTTCCTGCTCTCAAAGAATTTGGTAGGGGATATATGATATACACAACAAACTACAATGCAAAACAGGACATGTTAACTGCAAAGAGAAATACAAATTACTGTTAAGAGTTTGGAGAATGAGAGATTTTAAAACGTTTTGTCTGTATATCCATTCTTGAATCTTGTCTTTGCACACTTGAGATCACAGCAGAACTAGGCAGGATGCAACTAAAAAATGCTGAGGAAAAATCTGGAGAAAAGCCTCAGAGGGTGAAACTTATAGAAGCAATGTTGGTTAGAGAAGAAATAAATCTACCATCTCAAATACTATAACATTTTAATAATTTGTCTTCTTTCTCTTGCTCCTAATGCCTGGGGCTCTATGCCAACTCCTATTTTTCCTCAAGACCAGAAATAAAGAAATTTAGTCAACACACTTTATTCTCTAATTTTCTTATGGATTAAAAAAACACTACATCAAATGATGAGGTATTCTCAAATTCCATTCTTATAGAGTTATTAAGATGCTCTAGTCTGAGAAGCCAAAATCTCCACTTAAAATGGATATTCTCATGTCAAAGATGAAAATTCTATCATATTGGCCTATTTTTTTTTTTGTAAAAATGCCTTAGCTAAATTAATTAAAAATACTTCTTACTCTATTTTTAAAAATTACCTGACACAGGTTTGATCCATGCTCAGTGACGCATTTAAATAAAAAGGACATTCTACTTTGCAGGAATCATACAATGATTAAAGATTCTTTGATGGCATAATGATAAAGCTAAATAGAATAGAATATCACTCATAATTATGCCTCCTGAATAAAATGACTAAAATTATCACATTTTTCTGACATGCTCAAGAATAACATGCCACGTAAATGGGCATAGAAACATGCCTGCTTTTATAATATAGCAGTAGTATCAAGAGAGTAAACTAGAAATTTTAAGAATTCACTACATCTTACCTGGAACGAGTCCTGCCAGAGGCTGATTATCTTCGTCTCCTTCCCGGTAGGCCTGCCACCAGTTAGGATCTTCTTGACTGATGATATGAAGTATATCCCCTTTTTGAAAAGACAGGCCTAATTCTCGGCAAGGAACATAAGGGTCATCAGAAGGATCATAGTCAAAATGAGCTTTAACATGGATCTAGAAGAAAAAAAAAGGCAAAAACAATGGAACAGAAACTCTGGTTGTATACCAGTCATCTCTTGCTCTCACCATATGGCCAGACAATCTTCTCTAGTTCCTCACTCATTCTATGTTGTCCTCTACTCACAAATAACCTACAGTGAATGCTCACCTTTGGTTCTTCGATGAAAGTGTTATTCAAAGCCTTACTGCTATAAACACTGGTAAAGTGCCTGGATTGAAAAGATGGACCTCTGATGTTACAGGAAACTTGGGGTCAGTTCTGCAATTTCCTTAGAGCAATGCAGCCTTCTCTTCTCCTTTGATTTCCCAGTCATCTTTTTAGGAATTCATAAGATCTGAGATTTCCCCGCCAATAGTTCTGGTTTTTTCCCCTTTATTTCAGATAACTTACAAATTTAGTCTCTCAAGGCCTTAAAAAAATTCTATCACTTACAGCACTTATCTCCTCTATAAGTACTTGATTTAATCTAGCTACTTTTTTCATGTTTGTTCTCTGTAGTGACATTTCTACTTCTGTAAGCATTTTGGTAGTTTGATGGGGAAAAATGTGACATAATTTCAGCAAATCTTTTCTGTTTTTCATGTTTGTAATCTTCTTTCCTTTTTCTTTTTTAATCCTTGAATGGCCATGACATGACTTGCTTAGTTAGATATCTTGCCAGGTTTTCTTTAGATCAGTTTTAAACCTCTACTCTTTTCCTCTGCTTTATGAAATTATATCAAACTTTTAATCATTCATCACCCTTCTTTATAAAATTTTACAAATAAGTTTATCTTCTAACCTGATATTCACTCTGGAAGTCAGCTGTCTTCATTGTCAAATAAACCAAATGCCTGCTGACTAATGCACTTCTCTAGGTCATTTTGATATCCCTGATGTAGCAATTAATTTACACTGGCCTAACTTCTAGAAGAAATTGGTGCAGTTCCTGTCACACATTTACCATTTTGTTCAATTGTTTTAATTCGGGGTTAAATTTTCTTGTGTGCCATATTTTTCTCACTAATCCTTTCTAATTGTTTATGATACATTAAATGTGAATGCATAACTTGCAATCATTTTCATGGTCTTACTGAAAATACTTCTTATAGTATTGTAATGTACTAAATGTGCATTACTAGTATTGTAATATACTAGATGACCAAATATGTCTGAGAAAATAATTTTTCTTGTAACTTTTGAGGTTATGATAAAACCCATTCTGCCAATTCCTTTTTTCATTTCTCTATAAGAAGCTGCTTCCTATCAACCTTTCACAGAAGTTCCAAAATAATTTCACTAAGACAGGGACCTGAATATCACTCTCTGGCTTAAATTCCTTCAGTTGCTCCCTAATACTTCTAGCATAAAATAAACTCCTTAGTTGAATAAAGTCTATTACAATCAGGAACCAATCTACCATTCAGACTATTTTCACATTATTTCCTTCTAACAACATTTTAAATAATATTTCACATTATATTCAAGTCAAACTGATCCTTAAATTCAAAACAGCTAATCTGGGCTGAGGTGGACAGCCACGATGGTAAAAGAACTCAAAAACTTTGGAGATAAGGAATGTTTAAATTGAAGAGAAGGCTTGGGACAGGCAACAGAGCTGTCTTCATATATATGAAATTATGTCACATGGAAGAAGAATTAAGGCTCCAAAGAGCAAATGGGGGAAAATTACAGGGAAACTATGTCCCTTAACAAGCTGCCTCATAAAGTAGTGGATTCCTCAACACAGGTGATGTTAAACAGAATGATGATACAGGGGAGATTCATGAATGAATACATAAATGTAAAAGCATACTCTTAATAAGTACAAGCCAATTGTTAAGTCCCTGGCTGACAGTATTTTGAAATTTTTTTAGTCATTTCCAGACTACAATGTTCACCCATATATAAGCAATATGTATCTTGAATCAAATATTCCCTGACCTCAAAGAGCTTATATATACAACATGTACAAATGAAATATAAAGTAACTACAATAACAATGGCTAATATATATAGTCCTTTAAGATTTGCAAAGCACTTTACATGTTAACTCAATTGATACTCACAATTGTATGTAACAGGTGCTATTATTAGTCTATTTTAAAGATGACAAAACTGAAGGACAGAGAGGTTAAGTGAGTTGCCCAGAGTCACAAACTACTTAGGGTCTGAGGTCTTCCCCAGGCCTACACTCTATCCATTGCACCACCTGCCTGCCACCAAGTATAAACAAGATTATTTCAAGAAGAATGTAAACCCTTACAACTTTAAATAATTTTAAAATTGTGGAAGTTGAGGGGCAGGTGAAGTAGAGTATAGAAGGCAGGAGAAATCAAGAAAGAAGAGGAGGTGGAATATGATGGCAGATTACCTGAAGGATAATTTCTTTCTAGTGAAATGAAAAGTAGAAAACTGTACCAGAAAGAAAGGAAAGGAAGGAAAGGAAGGAAGGGAGGGAGGAAGGAAGGAAGGAAGATAATTTTTCCTCTTCATTTCATGATATTAATACATTACAGTTTAAATAGGCTACTTGTTTGACATACGAAAGTGTACACCACAGTACACAGAAAGAAGAGAAGAGAAGAATGCTTGTTGAATTCTTGTGTTTCCCAGACCACAATTCTCCTTCTAAAAAAGTGGTGTCCCTTCAGGCTGACCTTTCCTATGCACCAGTCACCATGAAGTGTGATGAATATGTTTTACGCTCTCTAGGCTTCAGAAGGCAACACTAGTTAGTTTTCTTTCTTTTTGGGGGGTTGGGGTGGGGTGTGAGGCAATTGGGGTTAAGTGACTTGCCCAAGGTCACACAGCTAGTAAGTGTCAAGTGTCTGAGGCTGGATTTGAACTCAGGTCCTCATTCCATAGCCGGTGCTCTATCCACTACACCACCTAGCTGCCCCAAGTTTTCTTGTATGAGAGAGAGAGAGAGAGAGACAGAGAGAGAGAGACAGAGAGAAGAGAGAGAGAGAGAAGGCAAAAATCACAAGGTAAGTTTTCTAACAGCATGTTCCTACTTAAATCTCAAGATGTCAAATTAAAAAGAGGTTTTCTGGGAAATGTTCCACATTGGCACATTCTTTTCACAAAGTTTTAGCACAGTGTTTGGTCCACAGGAGGTGTGTACTAAATGCTTCCTGACTGACTTTGAGCCTACTGTTTTCTTGGTTACTTAAATTACAACATGACCTCCTTCTTTAGGGTTAGGATCCAAGTGAGCTAATAATACACTTCAACCAGCTGTGCTTGAGTGAAACATTAAAAGAGGAATTGTACTAACAAGGATTTTCATATTTTTTTTAAAAAGAGAGCTAGTGTTGGTTACTTTCTATGCTAAAATTACAACAAACTTTTAAGTGCTAGAAAAAGAAAAATACAGTTTGGATTTTTCTTTTTCTAAACCATTTCAATTCTACTTCAATGGTTTCCAGAACTAAACTGCTTAATAGGATTCTACACTTCTCCAGATGATTCTGGACCAGATACTTGTTTGGTCTTTGGATTAAACCAGTCTTATCTCCCCAACTCACAAAGGTCAGTGAGAGTCAAACATTCTATGAAAGACAAAAACAAGTTATTTTATCCACGAATAAGAGGCAGTCTCGATTCTGTTACAAGAGAAACTATCCCCCCCAATGTGATACACTTTGATCTTCACTGTAATTTTGTGAATGATATTGAGATGCAAAAACTATTTGGCTTTGAAAGCCCTTCATAACCTGGCCTCTTCCTACATTTCCAGTTTTCTTACACCTTACTTCATCTATGTACTCTGCAATTCAGTGAAACTGGGCTCTTTGCTGTTTGTCACACAAGACATTCCATTTTGCAACTACGGGAATTTTCAGTTCATGTTCCACGTGCCTGGAGTTCTCTGAATCCTCATCTCCACCTCCTAGATTCCTTCACAATGTCAGTTAAAGTCTCACCTCCTCCAAGAAACCTTTCTTAGTCCTCCTTAATGTTACAGCTAGTGCCTTCCCTCTGAGATTACATCCGATCTACCCATATATATCGTTTGTTCACTGCTTGCAGGTTATTCTCTCCCACTACAACATGAGGTCCTTTGAAAGTAGAGGTGCTTGAGGCGGCTAGGTGGTGCAGTTGTTAGAGCTCTGGCCTTGGACTCAGGAGGACCTGGGGTTCAAATCTGGCCTCAGACACTTGACACTTACCAGCTGTGTGACCCTGGGCAAGTCATTGCCCAGGCAACCCCGACTGCCTCACCAATAAGAAAAGAAAGAAAAAGAAAAGTAGGGGTGCTTTTATGCATTTGTATCCACAGCACTCAGCAAGTGCCTGGAACACAGAAAATTCCCATATGCTTGCTGAAGGAGCCAAGACAACTCCAAAGGACTCATGATGGAAAATGCTGTCCACATCCAGAAAAAGAATTATGGAGTCTGAATGCAGAACAAAGCAGACTATTTGCGCTCTCTGTCTCTCTGTTAGTTTTTGTTTCTTCTTTCTTATGGTTATCCCCTTTGGTTCTATTCTTCCTTACAATATGACTAATGTGAAAACAGGTTCAATATGAATGTATATGTAGAGCCTATATCAAACTGCAAGGCCGTTTTTGGGTGGAGGGAGGGGGAGGGATGGGGAGAAAATTTGGAACTCAAAATCTTATGGAAGTGAATGTTGAAAACTAAAAATAAATGAATATTTGTAAAAATGCCTGTTGAATTGAGATACTACAAAAAACACCAATTTTATCCATATCTAAGAGAGAAACTAATTTCCTTTTAGGAAATTTAATTCTATTTACTTATTCCCTAGAAAATTTTGGATTTTATATGATAATTACTGCAAATATAGCTAGATGGTACAGTGGATAAAACGATGGATACAGAATCAAAGACCTGGGCTCAAATCCATGTTTAGAAACTCACCTCAGTAAGTTATTTACATACTGCCTGCCTCAATTTCCTCATCTGAAAAATGGGGATAATAATAGCACCTACCTCTCAGGTCAGTTGTGAAGAGAAAAATGAGAGTTTCTGTAAAATGTGATGCAAAATTTCAAGTACTATATTAATGCTCACTATCATCATCATGTCTACAGACATCCTTACAAAAGAAGTCAATCATTTACCATAAAGAAGTAAATAAGAAAAGTGAAAAGCTATAACCCAGTCTATTCTTCTGCCTAACTCCTCAGCCAGTAGAATGGACCTTCAAGTCTGAATCTTGTACAAAGAAGAAAGATACTTGGGGGGGGGGGGAGTGAGGGTAACACATGGGCAGGCAGAGGCATAGGGCAATGTGAATCATGATCAAATAATTAAATGAAGATATTTCATTTTTATACATATCAAAATATTTTAAAAGAAATAAAAGTTTGCAGATATAAAGTCATGATGAAAAAGTTCTCAAAAAATATATAAGAACCATGGAATTGCCTGCACACAGAACAAAATTTGGCAGAAACCCAAAGAACAAAAAAAATTGTGCCTTGCTGAGTCTAACACCGCATGATTTAATCACAAAGCATAGGGACTATACTATATTTGTGATTTCACTGCCATTGGGAATTCCAGGCTGAGGAAACTCCTTTTCCTAATGCAGTATGAGTCAAAGGTGGGACCTGAACTCAAGTTTTCCTGGCTCCCAAGGCTATTCCAAAGAATACTTTCAAATACAGTATATCACCTATGAATCTGTTTCCATACAACAATTCAATACGCTGAAGTTTATCACTTTCCAGAACATTAATGGAGTTAACGGAGGCAGCTAGATGGCTCAGTGGATAGAGCTGAGCCTAGAGTCAGGAAGATCTGAATTCAAATCTAGCCTTAGACACTTACTTACCTGTATGAGCCTTGGCAAGTCACTTAGCCTCTGTTGCACCTTAATCAACCGGGGAAGAAAATGGCAAACTACTCTAGTATCTTTGCCAAGAAAACCCCATGGACAATACAGTTCACGGGGTTATGAAGAATTGGACAGGACTGAACAACAGAGCAATGAAATGGATGGTTTGAACATTAAGTACAACTGATGAAGAGCTGGAGACTTTATAAAAGCTGAATGTTTTGTTATGTATAAAGATGGTTAAGGTTTGTCATTAGTTTGCTGTTAAAAATAATAACTACTTGATGGGAAAAAAAATTCAATGATAATTAGTAACATCGGCAAAAATTTTTTCTTTCAAAATAGCTCTAACAGTAAATTAGAAAAAGCTTAGAGTATATTGTTTTTGAACATAGCTAATTAAATTTTGAGAAATAATTTTCAACTATATATATCATTATCCCTTTTGTTGAAACCCATACTTTTTAGTTTTTTTAAAATTTCATTTCTGAGTGAGAAATGCTTAGATACATTTCTCTAATATTACTAGGTAAACAATGGTAGGAGGAAAGGCAATTGAAGACTTAATAAACATACAGATCACTTACTACTGTTTCTTTGGCAGGAGGGGGCTTGTTCTGCTGGCTAGGAATCAGCACAAATGTGAGTGTGCCATGCATATCAGACTGTAAAGAAAAAAACAAAGTTTAGATATCAAAGCATACAAAATTTTCTTACAAAACCTATTCAATAAGCACACCATCAGCTAAAGGCTTATGCTGAGACCATGTTAGTTGTATACTATGCCAAGTTCTATACAGAGTTTGGCGCATTATCTTAAGTCAAATGTACACATGATTATAAATTTCAGAGGAACACGAGCCCACTGTCCCCTCCCCACAAACTACATAACAGTCTGAGGTTGAATTTAATGAAAGGCTGTTCTAAATCATTATCACTGTTCCTGTATGATAATGTGGTAGTATTCAGAGCTGGTGAAAATACTGTAATGAAATTAATGAGAAATAGCACTATTATTGTTTTCAGACACAAATGAGAAATAGGTAGGAGGAGAAGGGGTACTGACTCTTTAATTTCATTGGCGAAGAACTCCCAGGTGAGGAAACTCCTTATACCAGAGATGCAAGCCAGCAAATCTCTATAATTTAAAGAATTGAGAGCTTGAGTGACTTGCTTTAGGTTACAAAATCTGACATAATGTCGAGGTCACCCAGACTTCAAGCCAGGTCTTCCTGGCTTCAACCCTAACCCTAATATAGCCTTCTAAATAGTACACCTCACATACAATAGATTTTTAAAAAATATCCAGCTAAAACAAAGCAGTATTAGCAGGCTACCTGTCTCCAACAATAAAATCAATATGTACAATATAAAGTCTAGGAGCACTTAGTATTCTTCATAATGATATCAAAATTATTAATTTTATTTTGGATTCCCAACAAACACAAAGATAAGTGAATCCTTTATATCAGTGTGAATCATTTAAATAAGTCAACTTACCAGCAAGTCAAAAACCTCATTGACATCCTTTCCCCTAATTTCAATGCCATTAATCTCCAGAACTTCATCTCCTTCATGTAACAGTCCACTTTTTTCTGCAGCTCCTCCTTTTACTATCCGACTAATGATGACAGAATCCATTTCATTACGAACTGTAGCACCCTATATAATCCCAAAATATAACTTGTATGAATCCAGTAATGTTATATATATATATATACACACACACACACACACACACACACACACATCTTCAGTTTTAAATTCCTTTTTCATCTCTACAATTCTGTAATTCTATGAATCTGTTTACTCCAATAAAACAGGATAGTTCAAAAATTAGAAATCAGATTAGACAAAAGTTCACTTGAGAATATAAAAGAACTAAAACGAGTAACTATGAGAGTTGACAATATATTCTGTTTATGAAATTTATCAACATTTTCAAGAGAATTCTGATGTTAAACGGATTTTTTAAGTTTGGAAAAATGAAATATATGTAAAAGTAAGTGACGATCAAAAGAAAAGTTGTTTGGAACTGTTTTTATAATGTAAATTCTATTTTCACAGTTAAGTCTAGATTTTGGAAGAATTAATGAATTAAGTATGAGGAAATACAAAATCACTCCTGAATTATCAATATGTGTATAAGATGAACAATATATCTTTCAGTGGTTAAATACTTAAAAGATAAAGGCGCTGGCAGCTATTTATTACATCCAATGCTGGTTTAAAATTTAACTTTACTACATAAATTAATCATTCTAAATAAAACAAGCACAAAACAGGAAATTAAAATATTGTATGAAATATATAACTTCTACGTGCCATAGCTCTAACCAGAAAAAAGGATAATTATACAAAGCTAAAAATTGTGAAATTATTTCTCCCACCACAGGAATTTTCCATTTCAAAACAATGATATGTAATCTCTTCCAGTTTCATTTTTGTAGACAGAAAAAGAAAAGAGATGGAGTGAGGTTATCTCACTTTGTTGCAGACATCTGAGTCTGTCTCAAATAAATAAATGACAAAGAGAAGATAAGGCATTAGGGCATTCACAGAAACACAATAAAACAGAATCACAAAATGTTACATAGTACATTAAGAACATCTCTTCCAAAGAAAATTTCAAACAGAAATGACAAAAACATACTGTTTTACAGAAATACTTTAGCTAGGAAAGAAGCATAAAACTACCTATCCTTTTCCTTGTCCATCAATCACATTATCAAGCAATACCTGTCATATCACAGTTATATTTCTTACTTTATGAGTGTAAGATATACGTGTGTGTGTGTGTGTGCGCGCATGAGACACTTCGAAAAGACTATCATCAAAACATAGTGGAGGAAATACAAAAATGTACATAGTACAGTATTATGGTAATACACCTATAAAATTAGCTAGAAGAAAAAACTGCAAACCAAAGTCTCTACCAATCATCACAGGATCATAAATTTAGTGCAGAAGGGGACCTTAAAAGCCATCTAGTCCAATCCCCTTTTTTTTAGGGGAGGAAACAGTGACCTCAGAGGTGTCACACAGGTAGTAAGTGCTAGAGGCTGAATATGAATCTGGGATAATTTTTTTTAAAAAGTGCCTAATGAGGTCAGAACCGTAAAACTCAGACTACTACTTTTCCCATCCTTGAAATTAAAACTATATATGCAGTAGAACAGTAAAGGAATACTTACCAATGGAATATCTCGAGCTTTTTCAATACGAACTATTTTTACAGTCTCTCCTCCATACTGGCCAATGCTCTCATAAACTCTCTCATCTGTGATGGACTCTGGCTGCATTTCCTGCTCAGCAACCTTATCATGGGCCAATAAGAGTGCCTGTGGGGTTTTGAGAAAGATTTATTTATTTCTATGTAGCAGTTTTCTAACTTAATGCTACACATAATGCAGAAACTCCTAGGTCTCTTAAAAAAATCGTTACAGTGATTTGTTCTGGTCAACAGTTTCTGACTTTTTTCTCCAAATTTTTCTATATGCAGTGCTTTAGCTTAAATGCTCATATACCTGTGTTATATGTCATGAAGTGTTTCACCTGTGCAAACTATTGGTAAACTGAATTTTCATGTGTTGACCATATTTTCTTAAAGTTCAATTAAAAAGGTTTAACTCTAACCCTAAGAATAATAAAGAACTCACAAAAAACTGAAAATATAACCATAAGAAAAATAAAACTAAAGGAATTTTAAATTTCCTTTTTAAAAGGGAAAACCTTTGTTTAAGAATATCAATAGCCTCCCCCAGATCTGATTTCAGGTGGGACAAGACCTCCTTTCTTTCTTGTTAAACTTGTCAAATTTCACTTAAATGCTTGCAATCATATATCTGTGTTATATGTCATGAAGTGTTTCACCGGTGCGAAATCGTGTATGACATCACTGAGAAACTGTGTTATGTTGCCCCTGAAAAATAAATAGCATCTCGTTATATCTAGCTT
This sequence comes from Phascolarctos cinereus, assembly GCF_003287225.1. Lineage (NCBI taxonomy): Eukaryota > Metazoa > Chordata > Mammalia > Diprotodontia > Phascolarctidae > Phascolarctos > Phascolarctos cinereus. The sequence continues at coordinate 248,408,032 of NW_027555736.1, read as the reverse complement.
TTGTCTGGAAAAAAGCTATGAGCTCCCTAATGGGTCAGGTTATCACCACTGGCAATGAGAAACAGTCTTTGAATATCACTGTCTAGGCATGGAATCCTGTGTAAAACTATACACACACACACACACACACACACACACACACACACACACACACACACACACATATATTTTTACCTTCCACTCAATCATGAAGTATAATATTATCACCTGTAATGATAACACAACAGGCCAACCTATGCCAGCACATGGAGATCCATCTCCGAATAGAAAATTACACTGCTATGGGGCAGTAGATAGAGCACTGGGCCATGGAGTCAGGAGGACCTGAGTTCAAATCTGGCCTCAGACACATGACACTTAGCTGTGTGACTCTGGGCAAGTCACTTAAACCCAATTACCTCACAAAAAAAAAAATGCAGTGCCCATCAGAGGAAGCTGTGAAGCCTGGTCATCAAAGAAATAGTCATCTCCAGAGGTGGAGTTTAACTCTGCCAAAATCACCGTGGAGTGCCTGACACAAGATGGACTGGTTTTCTAGTTCCATGACCAAAGACTCTGTACAAATGAGAATTTTTCTAGCATAGATGTCATTGAGCAATCACTCACCATCACTACAACCATGCCAGAAGACTGGGAAACACAGCACTCCTTCCTTGAAGCCCCATCCTAGTCCCCACTACCACCAATAAAAAGCACTGCTTAGGGGGGAAAGCAATACCATACTGCACAAGTATGCTTTGAGATATAGATGACAGGAGACACAGAGAGATTACAGTCCTAGACACCTGCACAGAGAAAATCAAGATAACTGCCCCACTTGAGCTTAAATCTGGACTGGAGGCTCCATCTTTCACAAAATGTGGATCAACAACATGGGTCCTCCACTATACATAGCAAATACTTCTAAACGGATTTTTGTTGTTGTTGTTGATTACTTGTTTTTTCCAAGGGTATGATATGATAATTGCCCCCAAATAAGATGAATTTGGCATGGCTGTTTTCTTTCTGGTGTGTGACTCAGGTTTTAAAAACTGAACTGGTGAAGGTGAGGAACAGTCTAAGTAGGCTGGAGGCAAATATCTCCAAAATTCTACAGTGTATCTTCAGGATTCTGATTGTATATTTGAATTTTAAAAAAAAAAGGTACTGCAGAAATTGCATGGAGTTACCTGTCTCTGCCTTGCTCTACAAAAAGAAATCGACTTTAAAATTAGTGGCAGAAGCTGGGAAGGTCATAATAGTATTACACATATGTAAATTACTTACTTTTTTTTTTAATTGTATCTTCTGCCTTAATATGTGGGACTTTTGTTTGGTTGGGGTTTTGGTTAGAACCATACCAGCACCTTCCCTTCTCTACCTGCTCACTCACTGCCTACCCCTCTTGCCAACATACATGTTTACAATCCACCTAAGGAATTCAATGAGATTGGTTGCAGCGTGTGGATGAGATAAGGAGCTCTGAATGTATAAGGGCTTAAGCAAAGTTCAAATAAAAGTGCATACATTACAGAAAAATTAATTGAGTGGTTTTCACTTCATAAATACATAAAGGCAAGGCATATGTTGTATAAAAGCTAAATGGTAATAAGATATGTTTGATTCACCAATAGAATATTTTTCTAGTTTCTACCTGAATATGAGGAGCATTTAGCAAAGCGTTTAACTCCTGTCCTTCCTTCTGATGGCTTGGTTTCAAAACTGCTTGTACCTACAAAAGAAAAAGAGAACCGTTCAATCTTTCTAGACTGCAGTACACACCTATCAAGCAATACTTAAAGAGGCTAGTGATAGAAGGTAGTAAATATAAAAAAGGTGAAATGCTATTACTGCTGCTGCTGCTGCTACAACAACAAAAACAAAAGATCCAGGAAAGACAGCAAGCAGAAACAAGGCTTATACTGAGGCTTCAATCTCATCACTGTGGCAAAAACTAAGCTAGTTTAACAGCAACATTCCTCACAAAATACAATAGATCATAAGACATATTCCTGAATGAAATCCTCCTCGTGTAAGCTCTCATTACTAAGATGATTGAATATGGATTGGTTATCATTTTTTACATCTGTAAAATCATGGGATGGAGATGGCTCAATTGCAAAAAGCTTTTTAGTTCTAAAATCTTATGATTCTAAAATATGCCACCTAAGTAGTATGTAGAGAGCCAAGAGGGCTAGATTTGAGCTCAAACTTGATTCCAGCTCTTTTACATAACAGGAAGTTCTTTGTGCCTATTTCCTCATCTACAAAACAAGGGGGTTGGACCCCCCTCTCCATGTCCTCCTCAGGTCCCTTCCAACTCTAAAGCTATGACTCTACAGTGATCTTAGGATAGGCAGAGGTAAATATAGACACCAGACACTAGCATCTAGCAGCCAGAAGAACAGAACTTAAATGATCAGGAGTGAATTTGACAAAATTAATTTTTTTTTCCTTGTATTTTAAAGGCTGGGTCATTTTATCTGACTCAACCTTTAAAATACAAGAAAAAAATTAATTTTATCTCTACAGTACCTAATATTAGTATTAACAAGATTATTATAGACTTGTAAGGCAGGTTTTATAGATGATTAAACAAATGGCAATAAATTTTTTTATATAACATAGCATGGAAAATTTAACCTTTCAAAAAATAACCACATTCAACTTTCCATAATAGAAGCTTTTATTATTGTTAATATGTAATTGTTTTAATATTACACACCTGAAAATGCTGGTCCCAGAAGGAAAATAAGGCTATCAGAATGTCAACAAGGCATACAGAATACATACCTCCTGTGCAAGGTCTTGTGCATTGGAGATAAGAGGAAATGGAGGGCTGGCTTTATTCATATGCACTGTGACAGCATTGTGTATCTTAAATGCATTCTGGAAATCAGTGTTTTGTACAAGTTGTAAAAGCAGAGCAATGTCATCCTGGCTCTGGGAATCTACCAAAGTATGTTGAATATGCTTGAGTGAAGAGAACAGGTCTTCCACTTCTGGCAGGGGGGAAAAGTTATTCAATATTAATCATTTAACTTGTATTTGCAAAATATGTTCTTTCAAGGTATTCTACTTCAGCAGGCAGAATATTGGAATTAGTAATAGTATTCTAAAATTTTTTATTATTTGATAAGAGTAGCATTATCATCATTGGGAATACAAGGATTCTAGGAATGTAAATTTTCCAGATAACAGTTCCTTTCTTTTGAATTGCTTATATTGGTTACTTTTGATTCTTACATGAAGATTTAAACTAAAACTTCTATGCTTTTCTTGAACACAGTACACTGAACATATTTTCAAATCTTGATTATTCAGGGTCATAATTATAAATATTAAATACTGAACTGTGCATAGCACAGCTGATGCATTCAAATGTTACTGAGACATAATGAGGTGTTCAAGAGTTCGAAGAGGCACTAAGTGCCTCTGTATAAGTTTATTTTCATGGGATTATGTTACTGGATGGGGGGGGCGGCAAAAGGGAGAGGCAATTAGGGTTAAGTGATTTGCCTAGGGTCACACAGCTGGGTTTGAACTCAGGTCCTCCTGACTCTAAGACCAGTGCTATAACCATTGTGCCACCTAGTTGCTCCGATTATGTTAGTTTTTAAAGTTTTTCTTCCATCTAGACGCCAAAAAATGTCACTTGCTGCTGGAAATGTTACATAAAGATAAATTTCAGTTGAATAAAGACTATAGTTTTTATATCTAACACATCTCAGGTGCCTAGGCAATTAATGTACTTGATAAAGATTTCTACCTTCTCCTGAGTTTAGCTGAATAATGTCATTAAAGAGAACCTTGAGAAATGAGAAAGGGTAGTAACTGCCAGGGGAAAAGCTTGCTGATCTCCAGGTAAATCAGTTATCTCTCTATCAAAGGAACAGAGAGTTAGGGGCTTCTGTCAGATAATAAAGAAAAACTTTGGTGAGTAACTAGTTAGTTAAGTGACTTGTGAAGGTCAGAAGCAAAAAGAATGCAAGAGAATAATGTAAAAACAAGAGACTAATTTATACCTCTACAATATTGTACAGAAAAACAACTGTGAAAGACTTGAGAATTCAGATTACAGAAATAACCAATCATAACACTAGACAATAATCATGTTTTAAACCTCTTGGCAGAGAGATAAGAAGACTAGAATGGGGCCAATTTTCAGACATAATTAGTGTGCGGCTGGGAGTAGTGATAGTGATGCCAAAAGGAATGCTATTAAAAATGCATGAAGGTGTAGAAGGAAGTTCATAAAGGAACACAGAAGAACAAGAATGCATTGGAAATACACTAGCTAGGTGGCAAAGTGGATAGAGCACTAGACCTGGCATCAGAAGACTGATTTCAGCCACTTCCTAGATATGTGACCAGGAACAAATCATTTAACTTCAATTATTCAATTTTCATTAAATGTCTACTATGTGTCAGGAACTCTGCTAAGCCCTAGGGATACAAAAAGATGCAAAAGACAGTCCCTGCCCTCAAGCAACTTAAAATTTAAAGAGGTGAGATAACATTCAAACAAAAATATATAAAGCAAACTATATACAGGTAGGAAATAATTAATTGACAGAAAGCACTAGAATTTAGAGGTGCTTAGAAAGGTTTCTTGTACAAGATGAGGTTTTAACCGGAAGTTAAAGGAAGCCAGGGAAGCAGATGGGGAAGAAGAGGCAGAGAAAATGCCTACTTGGACTCAAGTCACACAATAGCCAGAGAGCCAGTGTATGTAGTGGGGACTAAAGTATAAGAAGACTGAAAAGGGGCTAGCCTAAGAAGGGTTTTGAAAGCCAAACAGAGCGTTCTGTATTTAATCTCTGAGGCAAAAGGGAGCCACTACATTTTACTGAGTAGGAGAATAACATGGTTGCACCTGTGCTTCAGAAAAAGCACTCTGATGAATGAATGGAGGATGGATTGTAACTTGAGGCAGGCAGATTTCACCAGCAGATGTTGCAAAAATAGTCCAGATATGAGGTGAAGAAGGTCTGCACAAGAGTGGTGATAAAGTCAGAGGACAGAAGAAGTCATACTTGAGAGATGTTATAGAGGTAAAATCGACAAGCCTTGGTAACAGCTTAAGAGATAGTGAGGAGTCATAGACAATGTCTGTGCTTTTAGTTTAAGGAACTAGGAGGATAGTGCTGCCCTCTACAGGTAATAGAGAAGGTAGAACAGGGCAAAGGGTTTTGGGGGAAAGACAATGAGTTTTATTTTGGAAATATCGAGCTTAAGACGTCTACCGGACATCTAATTTGAGATATCTGAAAAGTAGTTGGGAATGGAAGATAGGAGGTCAGCTGAGAGGTTGGGGCAAGAAAGGTAGATTTGAGAATCATCTGCATAGAAATGGTAATTAAATACATGGGAGTTGATGGGGATCATCAAGTAAAGTAGTGTTGACAGAGAAGAAAAGAAGGTCAAGGACAGAATCTGTAGGATACCTATGGTCAGAAGGTGTGATATGGAAGAGGATCTAGCAAACTGGTCAGATTAAGTAGAAGTAGAGCCAGGAGAAAGGCTTGCCCTAAAAACCTAGAGAGAAGAGAATATCAAGGAAGAGGGGATGATTAACAGTGTAAAAGGCTACAGAAAGGTCAAGGAGAATGTGGACTGAGAAAAGGCCATTGGATTTGGCAACTAAGAGATCATTACTAACTTTGGAGAAGGCAGTTTCTGTGGAAATGTCAGAAGGAAGATTATAAAGAGAAAAGAATGGGAGGAGAGAGGGCTGGAGACACCTATTGCAGATGGCCTTCTCAAGGAGTTTAGTCTCAATAGGCAGAAGAGATATGGGACAATAGACAGAAGGAGTGGAAGGATCAAGGGAGGGTTTCTTCAGTTATAGCCTTTAGGGAATGAGCCAGCAGACCCAGGGAGAGGTTGTAAATAAGTGACAGAATGGGGATCAGAAAAGGGGCTATCTGGAGATGGAATGGATTGGGACTGATTGAACAGTTAAGAGGGTTGGCTTTGGGAAGGAGTTACTTCATCATGTGAGAAGGGGGTAAGGGAGAAGCAGTGTCAGAAGGCATCTGATAGGAGAAAAAGGAGAGAAGAAGGGGCTCATAGTAAATGGTCTCTTTTTCCCCCTGTAAAATATGAGGCAAAGATCTCAAATGAGAAGGTGAGGGGACCTGGAGAAATCTGAAGAGAGATGAAAAGGTTTGGAAGAACTGTTGTGGGGAGTAGCTGTGGTGAGTTGATAAGGGAGGAATAGTACGACTGCATAGCAGCAGTGAGGGCCCAGTTAAGGTTGTGTAATATCAATCTGTACTAGACCTAGTCAGAATGGCTGTGTGATTTTTCTCCCCACATCAATAGAAGCAAAGATGGAGAATGGAGGGAGTGATCCAAGGTTGAGGTTTGGCAAGGGGTAATCTGCAATATGATTAAGGGGTGAATAAAGATGCAAGAGAGGAGAACATTATAGAGTTGTGATGGTTTACCAAGGGGTCAAGACGGGGAAAAGAGGAGAGACTGGCTAGAAAAGGGTAGATCACCTAGGGAGAATTGAGTGACACTGTGACTGCAGGTCACAGTGAAAGCAAAAAGCAGGGTTTTGTAAGGGAAGGCAGAGGCAAAGAAGGAAAGTCAATAGCTTATTTTCAGATAAGCTGATTTTGGAACTCTTGAATATGAACCTATTACATTTGTGGGAGGAGGTAAGGCAATGTATGACCATCTTTTTGTGTTGCTGAGGTGGGTTAAAGGAAGTAGTTCATGGGGAGTAAATGGGGTGAGGAACTGAGTAGTATGGGTATTTAACAGAGAGTCAATATATATGTTGGAATCTAGAATGACGGAAGGAGACTCAGGAAGAAACGAAAAACTGGGAGTCACATACTCAAGCCATGTACCCAACTCACTGAAGAAGGAAGAAGAGTGACCCATCAGATTATAGAAACAGTTTCCAGGATTCTGACTGAAATGCATGAATAAAAGGAAGACAAGCCTCAGTTTCAAATCTCCTGTAGCCTGTTTCCCTACATAAAACAGAGCTAATAATAGTACTTACCTCTCAAGGGTTGTTGTGGGGATCAAATGAAATACTATAAATACCATTACCAGTAATATCATTACTGTCACCATTATTGCTGTTGTTATTAATATCATGTTAAAATGAATGCACATATTTTAAAAATGAGGACATATAATAAATTGTTTCAAATGCAATTTGTTTTATTATTTTCTTTTTAGTTCATGTTTGTTGATGTTTGTCAAGTTTATAATTTAAAAAAGAATATTTTAAAAATTCATTTTATCTTTGTTGATGTTTGTCAAGTTTATAATTTAAAAAAGAATATTTTAAAAATTCATTTTATCTAATTTATAAGGATCTGCATATCTAACATCCAAGTAATGTGTCACAGAGTACATGCAGCTTAGCTAGGCTTAGGAAAAAGAAACCGGAAAATATTATTTCCTCTGAGGCAAGTGCTGTGCTTTTTTCTCAGTAAGTCTGAACAGTACACCAATTCAAATACCCTATGAGTTGGGAACTCAGTAGTTTGACAAACTTTAAAAGTCTGATTTAAATGGAAAAACAGACAATTGTGAGATCAATTCCATGGGCTGCATTCAAAAAATCAATTTAGTTGAGAAAGGTTCCAGAAAACCTTCTTAGGAGGAATAGATAGCTGCCCAAAATATTTTTATTCTTCCTGCTTAGATAAGTTTCCATTTAAAATGTAAAATGAGTAAGCAAAACAAATTACTAGATGCTTCAAAGAACTTACAGTGTTTATTATACATATGCAGCTTGATCAAGAAGATATACGGATCAATAATACACACAGAATGCCTGATGGAACAAATTCTGATAAAGTTAATCGCAGGATGAACACAGTACAAAGAACAATAAAAATAATGTCTTCATTATTACATTAAAGATGAGAAAAATCTCAGGAAATAAAGTCAAGGACAAGAAAATATGATTTTATCATTCACGTCAAAATATTACTGATTTCTGATCAAGAAAATGTGTCTATTATATCTTTTTTGGTCCCTTTAAAAATATGAACCTCTCCTTGAAAAAATAAAAAAAAATTACACTGTAAAAAAAATTAGAAGGAAAAGAGATTACATACCTTTCACAGCTATTGGTATGGAATGTATTCTTAACCAAACAAAGGACAGAAGTAATTACAAGGAAAAAAGATAACTTTGATTACACAAAACTGAAAAGCTTTTCTACAGACAGAATTATGAACTTAGGATAAAAGTCAAATAAAAAATATCAAATTTCTATAAGTTAGGTATCCAAGACATATTAAAAAATGCACATATATGAACATATGACTAATATCTATTCCTAAACAGATAAGTAGTCAAAGGATATGAACAGTTCTCAAAAGACATGCAAAGTATTCAAAACTACATGAAAGAATGCTCCAAATCACAATAATGAGAAATGCAAATCAAAACAACTCTAAAGTTTCACTTTATGTCCCACAAACGGTCCAAGATGACAAAAAAAAATGGTGGGATGATAAGTACACTCACACATTGATAGTGGAGCTTTGAAATGGTATAACAATTTTGAAAAGCAAACTGGAATTATGCAAGTAAAGGGATTAAAGTGTCCATATCCTCAAACACTCCATTATTGTGCTTATATTCCAAGGAAGCCTTTAATAAGAAAGCCCCATATACACCAAAATATTTATAGCAGCACTTACAATACCAAAGAACTGGAAACAAAGCAGATCCCCCTCAACTGGGGAATGGTTAAACAAACTGTGGTATATGAATGTGATGGAATACAACTGCTGTAAGAAATAATGAATGTGTAGAGCAGCTAGGTGGTGCAGTGAATAGAGCTCTGGCCTTGGAGTCAGGAGGACCTGAGTTCCAATCCAGTCTCAGACACTTAATACTTACTAACTGTATGACCCTGGGCAGGTCACTGAACCCTCACTTAAAAAATAATAATAATGAATGTGAAGAATATAGCAAAGCTTAAAAAAAGCTACATGAACCCATGCTTAAGGAAGTAAGCACAGTGAAGAAAAGAATAAGAATATACACAATGACTACAACAATGTAAACAGAATAATTCCACACCAAACAAGTATTAAGTACTCTGCCAACAATGCAGATGGGAATATATCCATATCCACGCACTCTCATTCTGTTTAACTAATGTCCACATGCTCTTGTAAATTAGTAGTATCTTCCCCCTCCATGACTAAAATGGGGGATGGGGCAGTGAACGTTTCAATTATAGAGGATATTATAAATGTACGACGGATTGTAAATGAATAAGGCCATAAAAGCCATTAATTCACTCATTTTACAACTGAGCAAACTGAGACCCAAAGAAATCATACAGTGGCAGAGGCAACACCCGAATTCAGGTCCTCCAACTCCAAATTCAAAGCTCTTTCTTCTGAATATACATGAAGTATCATTGATGACCTTTTTTTTTTTAATTAATTTTTAGTTTTCAACATTCACTTCCACAAGCTTTTGAGTTCCAAATTCCCCCCCCCACACTACCCAAGACAGCATGCAATCTGATATAGGCTCTCTATATACATCCCTATTAAACATATTTTCACATTAGTCATGTTGTAAAGAAGAATTAGAACAAATAGGAGGAACCACAAGAAAGAAGAAATAAAAGAAAAAGGAGAAGAAAAAAAGAGCAAATAGTATGCTTCCATCTGCATTCAGACTCCATAGTTCTTTCTCTGGATGTGGAAACATCATGAGAGTGAACGTTCTCCTGGTTCAGCTCACTTCACTCAGCATCAGTCCATACAAGTCTTTCCAGGTTTTTCTGAAGTCTGCCTGTTCATCATTTCTTATAGGACAATAGTATTCCATTACATTCACATACCACAACTTGTTCAGCCATTCCCCAATTGATGGGCATCCCCTCAATTTCCAATTCTTTGCCACCACAGAAAGAGTTGCTATATTTTTGTACATGTGGGTCCTTTTCCCATTTGTATGATCTCTTTGGTATAGAGCCCTAGAAGTGGTATTGCTGGCAACAACCTTCTCTTAATTGCCCTCTGCAAAAATTCTTAACTAAAATAAAATAGTAAATACAAATGTAAGCAGAACATACTGATTAGAGTCAGGCAGACCACCATTCAAGATCCACATCTGACACATACTGGCTGTGTGATTCTAGGCAAGCCCTTTAACCTGCTCCAGATAACTCTGTAATACTCTTAAGTTGTAGAGCAAATGCAAACCCCACACTAACAGAGGGAGTTTCTACCCTCTATTTGAGAAGTAAATTTTTCCCTATGTCAATGAAAAGAGAGATTTGGCAAAAATCAAAATAAAGCAGGAACATTTAGTCTCAAAAACACATTCATGATTTCTGAAATAAAACAAAAATTTAGGCAATCCTAGATTGAATGTTGTCTTTTTTTAAAATTTCAAATGACCTAATTGGGTAATGGTATTTTTTAATTGTCAAAAAGGTATGAAAGTTATCAAAGAGCTAGGACATAGACATTATTGCTAAATAATATGCTTCACAGGGAAATGTCATAGCCACAATTACTAAGCATTTACTAAGTGCCAAGCACTATGGTGGCAGGGCACTAGGGTTACAAAGGAAAAAGCCCCTACATTCCTGGAACTTACCTTCTATGAGAATAGAAAACACAAATGCATGTAAATATTTACAAATTAAATAAAAAATGTTTTAGCCTCAGGCTGATCCAGCATTACAGTTTCTAGATTTGAACAAAAAGAGGAATCAGCAGTCCATCTAACTATTAACAAGAAAGAGGTCTACTAGCAACAACACAGAAAGCATGAAAATTCAGAGAGGATACACTACTGATTCATTTCTAAGTAGATTCTCCTGCCTGTAATGGTGTGTACCTCGTTAGAAGAATTTATTAAACCTGAGTGAGGAGGCCCACATCCTCTTGTGCTAAGATTTTGCATTCAAGGAATCAATAAGTTAATAAACCAATGGTTCAAGCCTTAGTCTTCAAGATCAATTACGTCTCAAGGACAATTTTATTACTTTTTAGAGGAAAAAAATAGCCTAGCCTAGCCTAGGTGGCAGGGGCCTTAAAAAATGAAGTTCCTACCACAACTCAAATCATCACCATGATCATATTTATTCTTAAGGTTTGCAATCCATTTCACAAGTATCTCATTTTATCCTCATAGCAACCCAAGAGAGAGAGAAGTATTCACAGGCATGACTCTCTAAAAGGAGAAGGGGGAGGGTGAAAGGATATTGTAAGAACTGTAGGTAATGTGAAAACAATAGATAGCAATAATAATTTTTGGAAAAATTCAAAACCAATTTCCAATCTTCTTCCAGGTTTAACAATTTGCAAATATATTCCCAGGTGAAGCATACTAATTTTGACATTAGACCCAACATCAATATGCCTAATTACTTCTAACAAAAATAAAATTCAGGCTGAAATAATGAGTAGTAGCAATGAAAGATTTATGACTCATATTAATTAACACTAGTTATCTTTGGCTGTGCCAGCATTATTAAATTCTACAGTTCAGAAATACTGGTAGAAGCTATCAAAGATTTATGATCTCATGTTAATAAGTAACACTGGTTGTGTTAGAATAATTTAATCCTATAACATACAGACTAAATAAAGGTTTTAAAAATAATAATTTTTTTTTGCACAAACAAAACCAATGCAGCCAAATTTAGAAGAAAAACAGTAAACTGGGGAAAGAACTTTACAGCAAGTTCGATAAAAGACTCATTTCTCAAATACACAGAACAATAAACCAAATTTATAAAAATTAAGAGCCATTCCTCAGTTGATACATGGTCAAAGCACATGAACATGCAGTTTTCAGAAGAAAAAATAAAAGCTATCAATAGTCACATAAAAAATGTTCTAAATCTACAGATTAGAGAAATGCAAATTAAAACAACTGAGATGACACATCACACTATCAGTTAGAAATGGAAATGGCACACAAACAAAACCAATGCGACTGAGATTAGAAGGAAAGCAGAAAACTGAGAAACGATCTTTACAGCCAGTGTCTCTGATAAAGGCCTCATTCCTCAAATACACAGAGAAAAGAGCCAAATTTATAAGTCATTCCCCAACTGATAAATGGTCAAAGGATATGAACAAAGCAGTTTTCAGATGAAGAAATCAAAGCTACCTACAGGCATATGAACAAGTGCTCTAAATAACATTTTTTCCCTAAATCACTTTTGATTAGAGAAATGCAAATTAAAACAACTCTGAAGTACCACCTCACACCTATCAGATTGGCTAATATGACACAAATGGAAAATGAATGTTGGGGAAGATGTGGGAAAATTTGGACACTAATGCGTTGTTGGCGGAGTTGTGAACTGATCTAACCATTCTGGAGAGCAATCTGAAACTATGTCCAAAGGGCAACCAAACTGTGCCTACTCTTTGATCCAGCAATATCACTACTAGGTCTATATCCCAAAGAGATCATAAAAAAGGGAAAAGGACCTACATGTGCAAAAATATTTATAGCAGCCCTTTTTATGACAGCAAAATATTGGAAATTGAGGGGATGCCCACCAATTGGAGAATGGCTGAACAAACTTGGGTATGTGAATATAATGGAATAAAAAATGGTAAGCAGGCAGATTTCAAAAAACCCAGAAAGACCTGCACGAACTAATGCAAAGTGAAATGAGCAGAAACAGGAAAACATCATACACAGTATCCACAGCATTGTATGATAATCAACTATGAATGACTTCACTCTTATGAGCCACACAACCAAGGCAAGTACAAAGGACTCAGGAGGGAAGTGCTATCCACACCCAGAGAGAGAACTGATGGACTCTGAATGCAGATCAAAGCACACTTTTTTGCACTATTTTTTTCAAAGTTTTTTTCCCCCTTATGATCTGTTTCTTCTTATATAACCTACATCATACTGCCTACCATTTTAGGAATGGGGGGGAGGGAGGGAGAAAAATTTGGAACTCAAAATCTTGTAAAAATGAATGCTAAAAATTGTCTTGACATGTAAGTGGGAAAAAATAAAATACTATTAAAAAAGAAATGGAAATGACAGATGACAGAAAAGGAAAATGACAAATGCTGGAGGGGATGTGGTAAAAATGTGACACTAATGCATTGCTGGCAGAGTTGTGAACTAGTCCAACCATTCTGGAGAATAATGTGGAACTATGCCCAAAGAGCAATAAAACTGCACACCCACTGACCCAACAATACCACAACTAGGTCTATATCTGAAAGAGATCAAAGAAAAGGGAAAAGGACCTATGTGTATAAAAGTAATCATAGCAGCTTTTTTGTGCTGGAAAAGAACTGAGAACTGAAGGGATGCCCATCAATTGGGGAATGGCTAAATAAGTTTAGTGTTATGATTGTGATTGAATACTACTGTACTGTATGAGCAGGGTGGTTTCAGAAACTTTCAGAAACTGAGATCTATATGATCTCACACAAAGTGAAGTGAGCAGAACTAGGAAAACACTGTACATAGTAACAGCAATATTTTAAGGATGATCAACTCTGATCAGGACGTTGATATCAGACAATTCTGAAGGACCTTTGATGAAAAAAAGCTACCACCTCCAGAGAGAGAAGTGATGAACTCAGAATGCAGTCTCAAGCATACATCTGTTTACTCTATTTTTGTTTGTTTAATTTTGTTTTACAACATGGTTAATATGGAAATATGTTCTGCCTAACTTCACACACGCCTATATCTACACACACACACACACACACACACACACACACACACACACACACACACGTATAAAATCTTTATCAAACTGCTTGACTTCTCAAGAAGCGGGGAAGGAGAGAATTTGGAATTCAAAAAAAATTTTAAATGACTTAAAAAATTTTTACATGTAATTGGGAAATGCTTAACAAAATAATTTTTTAAAAAAGAAAAAAAATTTTGTTTCTTAAACCATTTAAGATCAAATTTATCGGTGCTAGGTAAAATTACAGCAACATTCACTGAATACCACATCCTACATGACTAGGCAATAATATGAAAAATACATACTGAGGAAAAAGTTAAATTATATGGAGGAATATTTAACATGTAGACCATACCTGAGACTGAAATTCATTTAAAATACACCCTGTACTTTTTTTTCCTCCTTTTATTTTAAAGCCCTTTTTTCCTTTCTTCTTGGTGTTCTTTTTTGTCTACTGCTTTCCTTTGTACCAATGATATTCTTCTTTGCACTCTTTAGATTCTAGACTCTAAACAAAATAAGAAGCCTTCCTTATTCTTCCAAAATTAACAGAAGTGAGTCATGTCTTATATTAACCCATAAAGGTATGCTCAGATAGTGACCAACCCATGACATTTATTTTAAATATTATTTTTATGGGTTTTAATGTCAAATCAATCATCTATCTTGCTTTTCCTGTGTCAAAGATGCTTGTTTCTGTAGCTCATTCTGTACCATTTCAACTCCCAAATCATTTCTGTAGTCATCTAACATAGTAAATAATGGCATAATTCTAACTTATAACTTATATTTTAAATAACACAGATGATGTGTCAATACAGTAAGGTTTGGAACTGAATGGCTCTCAAAAACATTTAGTTAACAAAATTTTGGAAGACTAAAACAAACACATGAAGCCCAATTCTCCTCACACTAATATTTCTTATTTATAAAGTCCTGACTATATTTTAAATAGAAAATCCCTTTTTAAAATGTTCTATTCTTATAGTTATTTCCCCTATATTGAACATTCGTAATTCATAAATGTTTTTCTTAACCATTACTCAACCCAATTAACACACAAAAAAATTAAGTTATATGTCTACTTACAACAGGTGAGGTTTGTCTTTTGGAAACTGAAGGCTCCCTCTCAATCAAATAGTTCCCTCCATCCTGCTCTCATTTATAAGATTCTGGCTGTTTCACTGCTAAGTACTACCAGGAATGCAATGTGTGTATTAATCAACACTACATTGGACTGCAGGGGAGTGTCTCTGCTAAAATTTAATGTAGTAGCCAGTTATAAAGAGGGCGGAAAAGAGTAACTTCTAGGAAAAGCTGTAACACTTCATTTTCCTATAAAAACTTAAAACAGTATACATCAAAATTAGAGGAAATACAGCTGACAATAATAAATTTCAGAAACAACTTACAGTGAAGATTTGTATTGAATAGGTTCCATAAGTTCCTTATATGCCATTTCCAAAAAACAAACCAAAAAACCCCCAAAATACACAAATATCTTTTACTAAATTTAAATTGTTTTCAAACTAAGCAAGAAAAGTATTCTAATTCCTTCAAGGATCACTCTGAAGACCTTTTTTACAACATGGGAAATAAAACTAGACTACAGACAGATAAGGAGAGAGTTAAATGAAGGAGATCTAATGTTTTATCTCCACAAAAGAATGATCCTTAGGATTCCACAAAAGTTTTATAGAATATAAAAAAATAGAATATAGAATATACCAAGTTAGAAAAAAGAAAGTATTCAACAGAACTGTATTCTAATTTTCTGTACGAAGGGGAAACTCTAATACTTCATTAGATAGATTTGGGCTAATCATTATATTTCTCTTTATTTAAAGCTTTCACCTGTTTGTACATAGGCAAAGTTTTTTGAGGACAAACATAAAGCTATTTAAAGAGGGAGCCCAGAGCGGCCGTTTCATCATTTCCTGACTGCTCTCTGGGACTTCACCACTGTCTCCAGAATTTATACTCCTGCTAGATCATATCAACTCTGAAACTTGTACCTCCTTCAGTTCCCTCTCCCCTGGGGCTCCTTCCCAATTGGAGAAGGTGAAGGGTGGACGGCAGAGAGTCTTTCCCAGATTTTCCATGTAAGGAGGGGCCTACCTCATTATCACGCCCCAGTGCTTGTGTGGAACCTCATTTCATTTTCCAGCTTCCTTTTATGTGTTGTCTTTCCCCATTAGATTGTGAACTCTTTGTGAGCAGGAACTATATTTTGCCTTTTTGTCTCCAGCACATAGCACAAAGTAGGCACTTAATATTTACTGACTGACTGCACGGAGGTAAAAAGGAAATGTCTATTTACATTAAGCACAAAGCAATTTAAATAAAAACATGCAAGAGAATTAAAGCAGCGCTAGATTGATTACAATTTAAAACTTTTTCAAAGGTGTTCTAAAAAAGTCAAAGTTAAGCATTATAAATCATTTCAGGAAAAGGAGAAAAAAATCAGGAATACAGGAGTTTTTGTTTTTTGGATTTTTTTTAAACCAACAAATGACAAAGACAGTATGAAAGTTTTACATATATAATTCATTTATAAATAAAGTTGTATTTTATCCCACTTTTTCTTATAAAAACATTTAAACTTTATCATTCACTCTCACAACTACAAACAGTTATGCTATCTCATTTGTAATTTGTGAAGAAACCTAGGGACATCTGTAATTTATAACAGTAACCAGTTCATCTCTATGAGTGATTAAATTCCCAGAAACAAAATGCTCCACTTAAGTAACCTAGTTTTACATTGAGCACACATAAATGTATAGGAAAATAGTAGATACATGTATAGGAAAATGATATATATCCTTAAAAGGGCAACTGCTAGACATGTTATATATTACAAATGTGACAACATTTGTTTTCAGGTGAACTATTTTTGAGTTGGAAAATGCAAAATCATAAACTTACAGCTAACCTCAGAGACCATCTTTTCCAAACCCTATTTCTTTCTTCCTTTTTTTTTTATAGGCAATTGGGGTTAAGTGACTTGCCCAGGGTCACACAGCTAGTTATTGACAAGTATTTGGTCTGAGGATGGATTTAAACTCAGGTCTCCTGACTTCAGGGCCAGTGCTCTATCCACTGCGCCACCTAGCCACCCCCACCAAACCCCATTTCTACACACGATGAATATTCAAATAAATAATTTTGTTCTTTGATCAAAGGCATTTAAACCATTAGGACTATTTACTCTTAAAGTATTAAAATACATTAAAATGGATTAAAATTTTAATTGTACATAAATATTATACTGGTGTACATGGCATTGCTTTTTTCCTATTTGTGATTTTTATAAAAAATAAGACATAAAAACAGACTAAAAATGGTGGAATAAGCAGGAGCAGAACAGCAGGACAGGAGTAACTATCCCCAAGTTTCTGATATGAAGGGGAAAAAAAAATCACACAAAAAGACATCTAGAAGGATGCCTCCAGGATTAAGTCAGGAAAGCCCTATCATGGAGCTCAGCTCACAGTAACCTTTCAACATGCAGAACAGGGGCAATCCAAGGTAACCTCAAGACAATAGCTGTATACTAACCCCCCAACTACCCAAGGAAGCCACACCCAGGAGTGGGACCCAAGGAAGTCTCTCAGTAGACCAGGTCAAGCTGGGGAAACCCTGGGACTTGTGTTGATCTGACCTGACTTGGTTACCACAAAGTTTAGACTTGGAAAACAAGGTAGCCAATCATAGCCTACTTATTTCAGATTAAGTCCCTAGGTGATACCCCATATACTACACAAAAAGAAATGTTGAAACTAATAGTTGAATGTAGAATGAAATGAGCAGAACCAAAAAA
Source organism: Phascolarctos cinereus (assembly GCF_003287225.1). Lineage (NCBI taxonomy): Eukaryota > Metazoa > Chordata > Mammalia > Diprotodontia > Phascolarctidae > Phascolarctos > Phascolarctos cinereus. The sequence continues at coordinate 248,390,525 of NW_027555736.1, read as the reverse complement.
ACAATTTATACAACATTTTAAAGAAAAATAATTTTAATTTAAAAAAACTTAAGAACTCTAATCAATGCAATGAAGAAGCATCCTAACAGAGCAGTAATGGACTCAAAAGCAGGAAATACAAATTTTTAGACAACTACGAGTATGTTTCAATGGTTTCATTTCATTTTTTAATAGGGTGAAAGGTGGGAATTGAGGGCTGCAGGGGGCTAGTGAGAATGCTGTTTCAAAAAATGAAGGTCAATAAATAATTTAAAATAAAATGAAATAGAAGAAAACAAAGTTCAAAATAAAAGAGACAAGGAAGATATCTTTGAAAGTAACAGGCTGAAATGATTTTTATACCTTTAAAAAAATCAAGTGATACATAACAGAAATTTACAAGTTCATATACAATTGTATTTTTCCGGTTTATTGTCTATATGGAAATGTTCACTTTTTTTGTGTTAACTGCAATTTTTTTTTTAATTTAAAAAACCTTAGACATTAAGAATAACATAAATTACACAGATGAAGGAAATCATTACGAACAGTCTCTGAGCCAAACACTTTGCTAAATGCAAACACAAGCAAACAAGACAGTCCCTATCCTCAAAGAAGGTATGTCCTAATGGAGGAAAGCAACACATAAAAGGGTTGTGTAACACAGGGAATTGGTAGGGGTTACACTAACCTTGGAAAGTATGGCAATAGCTTAGAGATGGTATGATGGAATGGTTAGAGCAAGATAACGTGAACTCTCACTTATCAGAGACAGGAGACCCAAGGACAGAGTTCAAAGACTGACTGGACAAGTGATCAGGAAAAAGACAAAAGAAAAAACATTCAAATTTTACAAGACTATTCTATATCCCCTAGAAGACATAAGAGTGAATGAAAGTGTTGGGGTTTTTTTAGTTTCATTTTTTATAAATTTTTATTTAGTATTTTATTTTTCCCCAGTTACATGGAAAAACAATTTTAACATTCATCTTTAAAACTCTGAGTTCCAAATTCTCTCCGTTCCTCCCTCACCACCCACCATCATCGAGAAGGCAAGCAATTGGATATGGGTGATACGTGTGTAGTATACATGCAAAACACTTCCATAATAGTCATGTTTTGAAAGATTAACTATATTACCCTCCATCCTATTCCTGTTCCATTTATTCTATTCTCTCCTTTGGCCCTGTCTTTCCTCAAGTGTTGGCTTCTGATTACCCCCTTCCCCAATGTGCCCTCCCTTCTATCATCCCCCCTCTCTTAACCCCTTCCCCCCTATTTTCCTGTAGGTGAAGATAGATTTCCATACCCAATTAAGCATGTATGTTATTCCCTCCTTGAGCCAAATCTGATGAGAGTAAGATTCACTCATTCCTTCTCACCTCTCCCTCTTCCCTTCCACTGTAAAAGCTTTTTCTTGCCTCTTTTATGTGAGATAATTAACCCCGTTCTACATCTCCCTTTCTCCACCTAATACAATTCTCTCACCCAAAAGGTAAACAGTTCAACTTTAATGAGTCCCTTATGATTTCTCTTTCCTGTTTTTTCCATACTTCTCTACTTGAAAGTCAAATTTTCTATTCAGCTCTGGTCTTTTCATCAAGAATGCTCGAAAGTCCTCTATTTCACTGAATATCCATTTTTTCCCCTGAAGGATTATACTCAGTTTTGCTGGGTAGATGATTCTTGGTTTTAATCCTAGCTACTCTGACCTCTAGAATATCATATTCCAAGCCTTCTGATCCCTTCATGTAGAAGCTACTAAATCTTGTGTTATCCTGATTATGTTTCTACAAGTACTCGAATTGTTTATTTCTGTCTGCTTACAATATTTTCTCCTTGACCTGGGAACTCCGGAGTTTGGCTACAGCATTCCTAGGAGTTTTCCTTTGGTGATCTCTTTCAGGATGTGACTGGTGGATTCTTTCAATTTCTATTTTATCCTCTGGTTTGAGAATATCAGAGCAGTTTTCCTTGATGATTTCTTGAAAGATGATGTCTAGGCTCTTTTTTTGATCATGGCTTTCAGATAGTCCAATAATTTTAAAATTATCTCCCTGGATCTATTTTCCGGGTCAGTTGTTTTTCCAATGAGATATTTCACATTATCTTCTGTTTCTTCATTCTTTTGGTTTTGTTTTATAATTTGTTGACTTCTCATAGAGTCATTAGCTCCCATTTGCTCCATTCTAATTTTTAAGAAATTATTTTCTTCAGTGAGCTTTTGGACCTCCTTTTCCATTTGGCCAATTCTGCTTTTTAAGGCATTCTTCTCCTCATTGGCTTTTTGGACCTCTTCTGCCATTTGGGTTAGTCTATTTTTTAAGGTGTTATTTTCTTCACTATTTTTTTTAGCAAGCTATTGACATTTTTCATGATTTTCTTGCATCACTCTCATTTCTCTTCCCAATTTTTCCTCTACTTCTCTTACTTGATTTTCAAATCCTTTTTGAGCTCTTCTATGGCCTGAGACTAATTCATATTTTTCTTGGAGGCTTTGGATATAAGAGTTTTGACTCTGCCTTCTGAGTGTGTGTTCTGATCTTCCTTATCACTAAAATAAGTTTCTATAAATAGAACTTTTTCCATTGTTTGCTCATTTCCCCAGCCTATTACTTGACTTTTTAACTCTTTGTTAAGGTAGGGCTCTGCTTCCAGTGTGAAGGGCAAACTGTTGCAAGCTTCAGGGGTTTTGTGCAGCCGTGTTCAGAGATACTTCCAGGGACCTATAAGTTTTTGGTTCTTCCAAGGTGGTGTGATCTAAGGAGAGGTGTTTACTCCTTTCCTGACCTGTGATCTGCTCTGTGAGCCACCACAAGCATTCTTTTCTGCCTTGGAACTGTGAGGAAGATTCCCTCTACTGCCCTTGATCTGTGAGGAGGGTCCCCTCTCTACTGCTGCCGCAAGCTCTGCTATGCTAGGAGCATCTCCTTGCCCTAGGACTGCCACTCAGATCCAAGTACAGACAAAGCAACAGAGTCCTGCCTCAGTGCTAGCAAAGAGACCCCTATAATGAGACCTTTTGACCAGTTGTTTGATCCCCTTACCATCTACGGACTGAGAGCTCCAGAAGCAGCCACCGCTGCTGGTGATTTAGTCACTCCAAAGCCTACTCCGGGTTTGCTGGGGTTGGGGCTATGTTGGTCCCTGGACTACGCTCCCCTCTCACCTAGGTCTGACAGACCTTTCCTGTTTACTTTCTAAGTTGTCTTTGGCATTTGTAGGCTGAGAAGGCTGGAAATCACCACGGCTGCTAGTGATTCAGTCCCAAGGCCTGCTCCGGGTTTGCTGAGGCCCATTCTGGCCCTGGCACAGCCTGAGCACAGACTGTGCTGCTCTATTAGCCTGGTGTAACAGATCTTTACAGTCGACATTCCAGGTTGTCTTGGGCTGGAAATCTGTTTCACTCTTTTTATGGGTTCTGCTGCTCTAGAATTTGTCTAGAGTCATTTTTAAAGGTATTTGGAGGGGTCTGGGGGAGACCTCAAGTGAGTCCCTGCCTTTACTCTGCCATCTTGGCTGCACCCCTAGAATAAATAGTGTTGTTCTGAAGAGCAAAGGAGTTCAGGATGCAGCCCAGGGTGACCTAACCTGATAATTTGAACTTAACTATGCATGAAAAGAGATGGATGTTCAATAATAAAGGCTGAAACATTTTTATAAAGAAAACCAGAAATGAAGAGATTGTTTGCTTCTTGAACAACAGTAATGAAGGAGGAATGAATGCACCTGCTTTAAGACAGCAACAGGAATAGAGTAACAGCAGAGAGAACAGTGAGAAATTTTTTTTCTAATTGCACACAAGTGGATACAAATGAAGGTGGAAATCTGGTATATGTAACAGTAAAAAGATTAGCATGGGGCATTATGAACAGAAGCCAGTGTTACTCTGCCTGAAGGTGAATTTTAAGTGTTGGACAACAATACAACATGAAAGAGTGTACGAAACAGGTAGGAACGGACATAAGGGGGACAGAGGAAAGTAATGTGACAGGGTCAAATAAAGGTATGACCCCTGTACTGTCAGAAAGATAAAGAGTTTATAATGGAATGAGTAATGAGGAAAGGGAAGGGAAGCTTTACTTTGGTGGTGGGAGGGGGTTCTACTACTCCTATGGGTGAAGAGAGATGATCTGTGAAGGAGGTGGGGACCTTGCACTGAGTATGGCCTGGGAGACTTGGTGCTTTTAAAAACCTGAGGGGAGAGGGACTGAAATTCCTAAAGTCAAATGACACCTGAAGGAGTTGGAGAATGAGACAGAATGGACCCTGCGAGATTTGAAGGCAAATGGGTAAAAAAAGGTAATCAGAACAGGGTATAATCAGTTATGGGCCATATAATCAGGTAGGAGGAGGTCCTACCATGGGCATATTAATCCCTGACACCTGCAATAACTGGCATTGTTCTGGGAGTGAGGCACAATGGAAAAAGGAAATGCACTGGGCAAAGCCCTGCAAGGCAGTAGTAGCAACCACACAGAGGGGAGAACCTAGAATGGATACCTTGAATATTTTAATTGCATGACTGTAGAGAAAAGAGAGACCAGACAATTATAGGGATCATAAATCAGAGAATGAAAGTCTACAGTAGACAGAGAGAGAGGCAGCTATATCACACAGTGGATAGAGCTCAGGCCTTGGAGTCAGAAGGACCTGAGTTCAAATCTAGCCTTAGACACTTGGCACTTATTAGCTGTATGACTGTGGGCAAGTCACAACCCTGATTGCCTAAGCAAAAAAAAAAAAGATATCACCTTGTGATGTCATTGGTCCTCTTTGAAAATGAAGAACAAACAACAGATTTACATAAAATAAAACTTTAAAAAAGGGGGGGGCACACACAGCGAGGTGTCGCAGTGGATAGAGCATCAGCCCTGAAGTCAGGAGGACCTGAGTTCAAATCAGCTTCAGACCAAACACTTGACACTTACTAGCTGTGTGACCCTGGGCAAGTCACTTAACCCCAATTGCCTAAAAAAATAAAAATACAGTAGACAGAGAGAAAAGGTCTAATGAAGTAAGTGAAGGAAATCATTTTGGGAAAAGGGTGCAAAAAAATGAAATTGAAAAAAACCCAAACTAATGAACAAGACAAATTGAAGGTGAGAAAAGGAGGGGGGAGTCTACTTGTCTACGAGGGAATAAAGAGAAGAATTATATAACTGGGTAACAGGAAATTATACAACAAAAAAGAAAAAGCAACTAAGGAACTAACAAGCAAAAACTCAAAGGGAACAAATTAACAAATGAGAGGAGAGGAGCAAAGATGAGAGAAAGGAAACTTGTAGAAACAGAGACACCTTAAAAGAGGGAAAGTAACTAAAGGAACACAGTATCATATTTATAGAAGCGGAGGGAAAATTATTACTTTGGCTGGGCGGACAGATGGAGGAAAATATAAACCTCTCATAACTTTAAATGTGAATGAATTAAACAATCTAATAAAATGAAAAAGTGTGACAGATTAAACAAAACCCTACAGGAAACATTAAAAAAAAAAGATATACACAAAATAAAACTAACAGAATGAAAGAACAATCCAAATTATTAAGAGAAATGTAAATTAAAACAATCCTGATAGCCTGTAAACTCAAAAAAAATGCTCAAAAAATGGCAATAGTCAATGTTGGAGGAGTTGTAGAATAAAAGGCACATTAACACATTGTTGGTGGAGCTGTGAAGTGGTACAACCATTCTGGAAAAGAATGGTAAATTTATGCCCCAAGGAAGCCATTGATAAGAAGAAAGTCCCCATATATTCTGAAGTAGTTATAGCAACACCTTTTGTGATGGTTAAGAATTGTAAACAAAGTAGATGCCCATCAATTGGAGAATGAATAAACATATTGTAGTACATGAAAGTAAAAGAAGATTTAAGAATAGTACTTCAGGAAATGATGAAAGTGTTGAATACAGAGAAGCTTCGAAAGATCTACATAAACTGGTATAAAATCAAGAAAACGATGAATAGAAAACAATGTATATGGGACAAACCACTACACACTAAAAAAAAAAGTAAATAAATGTAACAAAATTATAAAGATCAATCTGGACTCATATGAAGAGACTGGAGTGGATACCACCAACCCAACCCACTTCTTCATGGAGCTGGGAAGTCCTCAAGTTTTACATATTGCACATTTCAAGGCTTTGTTAATGTACTGATCAGTTGTGTTGATTTTTTTTTCCTCTCTAAAAATACTTTTATATGGCTCTCTGAGAGGAGAAGGGGATACTTGGGATAAATAACTACGATGATGCAACAATCAGAAGACAGTAATAAAAACTTATTTTTTAAAAGAATGCTGAGAAGTTGTTAGAAAAGTTGTACCAGTGAGTCACAATGGGCAAAATGAGGTAGGGAAAGGCATGTGGCCAGGAAAAGCACTGAATGGGGTAGGAATACTAAGTTAGCAAAAAACGATATACTCTGGGACCTGAAGCAAGATTCCAGCTGTGGACTGTCAGGACAGAAGCCAGAAGCCAAAAGGCAATGTGCAGGGAGAGACAGAGTCCTATTAGGAGACAGGGACAACTCAGCAACAGAGAGGTCATGCATTTGCCCTGAGGAGAAGGACAGTGTGATCTCCAATACCCCATAAGCATCTATCAGGACAGCTGAGCGTAGAAAACACTCCAAAATGGGAAATGAACACAGTGAAAAAATACTACGGGTTAAAAGAAACCTAAGACGCAAACCAAGAAAAGAAAGCAGCGCTACACCTATAAACAGAGCCCCAGAGGAAAAAAATGATCTACAAGTGTCTGTAAGAAATTAAATTAAAATAACAAAATTAGAAATAAATTAAAATAAAAGTCAGGAAGAAAAAATTGAAAGGAGAATAGTTTAGAAGAGATGGAAAACTTTACCCAAATAGTATACCTTCCTGGAAAAGAGTAAACAGAACTCAATTCTATGAAATAACAATATTAGAAAAAAGACAACAAGAAAAAAATTAAACATAAGTTATCTATAATCAAAAACAAATTATCCAGAAAAGGTTCAAATGAAAAATTCCTAAAAATGACCAGACAAAAAAATCTGGACACTAAATTTCAAGAAATAATAATTAGCCTGAGGGCAGAAAAGGACATAAGGAGGAAATTTATGAGCCAGGCACTTAAACTCACTGAGAAAAGAAGGGAGGTGAAACTGAAGGTCAGAATACAACAACTACAGAATTCTGACTGGGTAGTAGATATGTATTGACTAAACTGCAAAAGGAAGAAAAGTTATTGAGTGATGGAGATAAGGGAGAAGGGTAAGGAAATATTTCACAGTGAAACCAGGGCTGGAAAGGGTGGCCAAGTAGCCAGATTTCAATGAGAGCCAGAAGATGAAAGGATTGGGAAAGGAAATTTATTAGAAATTATATTGTCAGGGGCAGCTAGGTGGCGCAGTGGATAGAGCACCGGCCCTGAAGTCAGGAGGACCTGAGTTCAAATCCGGCCTCAGACCAAACACTTGACACTTACTAGCTGTGTGACCCTGGGCAAGTCACTTAATCCCAATTGCTTAAAAAAAAAAATTTTTTTTTAAAAAAAGAAAGAAATTATATTGTCCAGTTATATAGCAACAAAACTTATAACAGTCATTTATTAGCTCTATGACCCTGGGGAAGCAAGATGCTTGCCCTCTACATAGCTCAGTTTCCTTATCTCTAAAATGAGGATAATAACAGGTACCTAAGTTCTAGAGTTGTTGTGAGGATAAAATTAGATTATATTTGTAAAGCTCTTTCTATACTTTACAACATGTAAATGACACCTCTTATTAATGCTATTATTATTATAACTTAAATGAAATGAAAATTTACAAAAACATGAAAGACCACAATTGACAGAATAAGACCTTAACCCAATTTCAGAAAAAGAAATTTTATAAATCAAAATACTCTCCCACTTGGGGGAAAAAATGTCAGATCATATGGTTTTACAAGCAAATTCTCTATAAGGTTCTATATAAAATCCAAAGAACAATTAGTTCCAATACTGAAAAAATTATTTGCAAAAAAATAAAAAGAGGGCTTAACAAATTCGTTCTAAGGGACAAAAAAGCTGGTCCAGACACCTAAATTGCCTTAGCCATGCACAAATATGGATATACCCTTGATCAAGTTATTCACGTGGAGGGATTTACTTGAATAACCAATGTTGAAATTCCTTTATCCAATCACTATCATTCCACCTCTCTGTATGCCTTACTCCTCCCAAAATTATTTTTTCCCTCCTCACCCCAACCTACAATCTCTCATCTCCAAGGATTTTATCAGGCTATTACAGCTTTGACTATACTCTCCTTCCATTCTAATCTCTGATCTCTGATGAACCTTCTCCTCTAGATTACTTAGCACCTTTGCTTTATCACTGCTCACACCTTTCCAAATACCTACCCGGACTACTCATACCATCTGCTTCCTTCCCTGATGCTCATATACTGCTTAACAGAGATGGAGAATTTTCTGAAATAGCGGCAATCTTAAGTGGGCACTCACTACACCAAGGCAATCCTTCTCCTCCCTAATTAATTCCTAAATCCTCCTCCCTATGGGACCTTTATTACCAATCTCTTCTCTCCTTAAACCTTCCCTCAGAATTTTCTCCACCACAACTCCCATCCAAGAGGACCTGACTTCATATTTTACACTCCCAACATCCAAATATTATTTTGCTGGGAGTTACCTCTTCTTATTTGACAATTCCCTCTTCTCATAGCAGCTTGACTTTATCCCCAGCCATTTCCTTCATTTCTCAAGTCTCTTTCTTACCAAAGTCACCACCCTTCTATTTTTACCCTTGGTCCCATCCCCAGTCTCTTTCTCAAGCAGATTCCTTCCCTCTTCTTTCACCTTCAGTCTTTCCCTATTTACTTGTTTCCTAGCTACCTATTAACACATCTCAGTTTTCCTCTTTCTTAAAAAACGACTCCCTAGATCCTATCATCCCTTATAACTATCAAACTGCATCCAACATCACATTCTCAGCCAAACTCCTTTAAAAAAAGTTTTCTAGTCTAGATTCATTGCCTCTACTTCTGCTCCTCAAACTCTCTTAACCTCAATCAATCTGGTTTTCCCTTGTGAAGTAATAAAACAAGAAAAAGAAATTGAGGGTGGAAACACAGCCAAAGAGCAAAAATAGTTACCACTTTCTATAGATGCTGTGATTATTTATTTGGAGAATTCTAAAGAGTCAACAAAATTAACTAAAATAATTAACAACTGGTAAAGTAGCTGGATATAAAGTAAACCCACAAAAATCAGCTTTTCTTTTAACTAAAAAAAAACTGAGGAGGTAGAAAAAAAATTTCATTCTAAGTAACTATAGAATGTATAAAATATCTGGGAATCCACTTACTAAGATGTACACAGGAATTATATAAATACAACTACAAAAATACATAAAAGATGACTAAAACAATGACGAGATTTTAACTGCTCGTGGTAGGGTACTGTCAATATAAAAAATAGCAATGCCACCTAAATTTACACACTTAATCTGTAAATGGTCAACTACCAAAGAATTTCTTTATACAATGAAATATACTGATTTGGAGTAACAAAAATTCAGGAATCTCAAGGCAAACTACGGAAAAAATGTAGGCCAGAAGTGGGTCCAGTGGTACTGTATTTCAAATTATAATACAAAGAAGTAATCATGAACATTATCTTGTTCTGTTTTAAAAAAAAATAGTACTCCTACTCCCTACGGTACTTGAAAGAAAAGATTTGATGACCACTTATTGGAGTATTGTAGAAAGGATTCTTGTTTAGGTACAGAGTGGACTTCATATATGGCTTCAAAGTTTTCTTAAAATTGGAGTTTCTATGACTCTATAACAAGATTCTGGCTCTTTCTTTACCTCTTCATTCACTGTTACAACTCTTCTGACCTCTGATATTTTATGATATAAAATTATACATGTATACTAAAGCATGTATTTTATATTACTTTATATTTTCTACTTACCTAGTATCTTCACAGCATAATGAGGACTCTCCAAGACAACTCCTTCCTCAGTATCAAATATAGGATTATCTATTCCAATTTTGGGAGGAATTTGTGCTAGTTTCTTAAGTCTCATGGAAGAATTAAGGTCCAGTTCTTGTTTTTTTCCTTCTTCTTCTCTCCTACGCCTCATGTCCTCTTGCTGTTGGCGAATTCGTTCCAGTTGTGTACTTCGACGTACTGGCATCATTCTTGTTCCCAAATCCCCAGGACAATCAACCGCCATCTCTCGATGTCTTTGAGGCTCTTCTGGAGATGTCAGATCAACATTTTTTACTTCAATGTCTGATTCATCTGTAACATGCCCATTCATATGGAAAGTTGTCATGGTTATTTATTAAAAATATGTACCGCCTTTTTTATATATCAAACCAATTATCTTGATTCTGCCATATAAAATTCATTTTTATTCCCGAAGAAACTTCTTGAAACAGAAACTTCATGATCGTACTATGAGACTCTCTCCATGAAGGAAATCTAAGAAATGATGAAAAGTATAAATCAGAATTTGCAACAGAATGGCAAATTTTATATATTGCTGAGTCTACTAGTCTTCACAGCAATTTATAGTTGGTCAAAATCTTCATTTGGATTTACAAATTATGATACATAAAACTAATTTTAATTAAAATAGCTTCTACTAGAGGTTAAAATAAGGGGCTCCAATGATAAAGGACATCAGATTAAACAAAATGTAATTTGAATGGAATTTAAAGATAAAGATCATACCCACAGGCTCAGGAAATGAATTATAAAGAATTTGCCCACAAGGATATGGCAGTAGCAAACCCACAAACCTGGTATACCATATTTTCAAGATATTTCTCTATAAAAATACTCTGGATTTTTTATGTGCTAGTTTTTCTTATTAGGTCAAGAACTAAATTGCTACAAATAGGTTTTTATCAATAGCTGCTGCTATTTACAAAAGATAAAACTACATTTGTCTTTCCTCAGGAGACTACATGGGATAATTCCAATAGAGAAAAGTAAAACTGGATGGCTCACAGTAATTAGAATAACAATTTTATTTGGCTAGAAATCAAAGAGCTTTGGATGCTCTTAAGTCTAGATCTACTGTAGTCCTTTTCCCAAGGATCCTCCATTGGTACCCATGCCAAGTACTTCAGGGTCTTCCCAAAATAATTCACCAAATAAAATACTCAAGAGTAAATCACTTAACTCTGATCCACCACCAAGTGAAGAGTAAATAAAGTGAATTTTTTTTTGTATGTGGCAGACACCGTTTATCTTCAGAATAGAAGCATTACTATTTGTTCTCATTACTATATCTGAATAGATAGCACCCATGGGATCTATAAGATTCATGCTACAGAAACTAAGTATTGTGATGATTTTTAAATTTACTTATATTATTAATCTCTTCTTCCTAGTTTAGATTTTATGAATGCCTTTTTTTAACATCACAATTCATTTCTGAATATACTCTCCTCACTCCCCAACCATCAAAACCTCCCTTGTTTTCTAAAGATTTCTAAAAACAAACAAAAAACCCAATTCAGCAAAACTAATCAACACGCAGGTATACAACAACATTTCAATATTTCACACACATAGAGAGACTCCCCCTCCATCCTCTTTCAAGAAGAGGAAGTACATTTTCTCATCTCTTCTCTAGTGCCTGGCATGTCACTAACATAACACAGTCATTAATTCATTTTACTCTTTTCCCATTTACACTGCAGCAGTCATTGTATGTATATTTTTGATGGCTCTGCTTACTTTACCTAGCTTCAATTCATTTAATAAGGCTCTTCATATTTCTTTGAATTCCTCAAATTCATCATTTGTTCCTGAGCTGGGCCAGGCTTACACATGCACTGAAGTCAGACAGGAGAAGCCCCTCTGATGCAAATAAACTTTGGAAAGGGAATGAAGCCCCTGGGCTGTGGGCATAGCTGGAAATTCAAGCCAAATATGAAGTTATGATACTACTGCACAGTAGACCCTACAATGAAGGCAGGTAGAAAATAAAGGTTTCTATATTTCATGTATAATGAGGGGCAAGGCCCTAGCAACTTTGTCCCTGGCATCTCCACTATTATATAAAAGGCACCTCTCCCTCACCCCCACCAGACCTAAAGTTATCATTTGAGCTTTTCGATAGAGATAAAAGGAAATTACGGTACTCAACTGAACCAGAATCACATCAACATGCAAACTTGCCTGTGTTTTGCCAACTACAGCCTTAAAATTCAAAAAAATTCACTTTTTAACCTTTGTTTTATCAAAACAATCATTACACCAGCGGTCAGGCATTTAAGCACTCCCTCTCTCCAATGTCCTCCAAACTCCCCAATGGTTTTTTTTTATATTTTTAAGTAAAGTATTGTACTTAAAGAGATAAAACTATTCTTCGTTCACTAGCCATATAACAAATATAAGACTACAGTTTGCTGACTGCATATATACAGTTTACTGATCCGTAAATCTATGCCATTTGTTATCTGGGCCTAAGAGAGCTATTCCAATCACTTGGGATTATGTGGCATTACCAAAAAAGGAGAAGAATAATTTTCTGATTCAAGTGACATAAGGGAGAAAGCAAAAACTTGACCCCTTGCCTTCAGGGATGATCAGATGCCATAGTTCACATCATCTGGAAGCCCAACAGCAACAGCAGTGCTGGGAAAAATCCCATCTGTGAGCCAGTAAGATTAAGTGCCCAACAGATGCAATTACAGGGAGAGGGATGGATATACAACTCCACAGATAACCATACAGATGTCACTACACTGGAAGGGGGGGAGGGGAAGAACAATATTAAAAATGGTGTTTATACAGTACTTTTAAAGGTGTGCAAAGCTCTGTCTCACCTCATTTGATCCTCAACAATTTAATGAGGTAGGTGTTTTTATTAACCCCATTTTAGAGATGAGGGCACTGAGGCTGACAGAGGTATCTTGTCAGAACCTTACCTGTCTGGGTTCGTGCAGCTAGTAAATGTCTTAAGAAGGATTTGAACTCAGCTCTTCCTGACTTCAAATCCAACACTCTATCCCTTGTGCCATCTAGCTGCCTCAAAAAAAGGTTCAGAAGCCCAAAGAAAAACAGAAAAACCTTAAATGTTTTCTTCTCCAAAACAAAGGAAAAAACTCTACCAAATTCATTTTGACAAAAATATTAATGCTGACTAAAAAGTTTTAATATAAGTATTTTTTTTTTTGGCTAGGCAATGGGGTTAAGTGACCTACCCAGGGTCACACAGCTAGTGAGTGTTATGTGTCTGAGCCTGGCTTTGAACTCAGGTCCATCCTGAATCCAGGGCTGGCACTCTATCCACTGCACCACTTAGCTGACCCAATATAAGTATTCTTAATAAAGACTACATAGTCTAAGTCTTTAAAAAAAAAAAAAAAAAAAAAAAAAAAGAAATAAAGGACAGCTAGGTGGCGCAGTGATAGAGCTCTGGGCCTTGGAGTCAGGAGGACCTGAGTTCAAATATGACTTCAGACACTTGACACTTACTAGCTGTGTGACCCTGGGCAAGTCACTTAACCCCACTGCCTAACCAAAAAGGAAAAAAAAATACTGTCTTCTCTGAGAACTGAAGATGCATAAGATAGTATATGCATGATCATGATATCGTATAAAGCACACATTTTTCATTGCTAGGCTGCTAAGCAACAAACTTTTAAATTTTTTAAGCATCACCTTAGCAGGTGACTGACATTTGGATAAAGTGGTACTGATGAGACAAAACTAAAAGCTAGCTCAGAATTATTCTCAATGGGAAGCTAAGTGTTATAATACTCCTAATTACGATCAGCATCTTAAAAAAATGCATGCCTTTAGTTATGATGGGTACTGAGCAAAAGGACATGGGCTTATCATAATACATCCCTACTACTGGGAAAAAACAACTTGAATGTACTGCTGATGTGGTAATATATTCTAGTTTAGGAATGGGGAACCTGTAGCCTTGAGGTCACATGTGGCCCTCTAGGTCTTCAAGTGTGGCGTTTTGACTGAACCCAAACTTCACAGAACAAATCTGGGTTCAATCAAAGTGCTGCATCTGAGGACCTAAAGGGCCAACAGGTTCCCTACAACTGTTCTAGTTCACTCAAACTCTATACAAATTGAGCTGTACCCTTCAGTAAAAGGAACTATTCATATAGATCCTAATATAGGTGATAGTATAAATTAACATATTTTGACTAATTTTCTTTAAAATAAGCTGATACCAGATTTATGGAGGCAAGTGCTAGAACTTTACATGATACTAAGCAAATAGCAGTACTAAATAACTAAAATTCCAAGTCAGCACAAATTTGTGTAGGAGTTCTAGTAATTTTCTATGCTTAAGTCTGAGGGAGAAAACAAGGGAATGCATGATATACATACTCCTAGAAAATTAAAACTGTCAACTCTCAAATTTGATTCTGCAATACCCCAAGGAGATTTTAACATTTTAACATATTCCCAAAGGTCTCAAAAATCAAATTTAAACTTATTTTAATTGAGGAAGTAAATAAGACAAATTCTAAATGTTGTAGGAAATAAAAGGCAAATTTAGTCAGAATCTCAAATTAGCCTGAGTTTCCAGTCATGGAATCTATTTTATATGCTAATGAAAGCAGGCTAATTATTGAAAATTAAACTAAAGCTCTTATTTATCTAGAATCCAGTAAGTGAATGTTAATAATAATAAGACACATACTTGAAAGATCCTGAAATACTTCCTCAACCCCCTACGAAACGTTATATTCAATAGTTTTAAGAGTAAGTCTATTTGGGACAGCTAGGTAACGTAGTGGATAGAGCATCAGCCCTGAAGTCAGGAGGACTTGAGTTCAAATCCAACCTCAGACCAAACACTTGACACTCACTAGCTGTGTGACCTTGGGCAAGTCACTTAACCCCAACTGCCTAAAAATAAAAAAAAATACAAAATAAAAAGAGTAAGTCTATTTTATTATACTTCTTTTAAAATTACCAAACCAAATATGGTATATAGGAAATACCTGACTTAAAATCAAAATACAGCTGGGGAATTTTAATCCAGACTACCCAATTATCCTTTATTCTCCAATTCATTCTACCTGAGTGAAAATTACCTTATTTTATATAAATGTAAATTGACACCATTCAGATTAAAGAGTTACTCCATCCTCTTCTCAAGAGAAGAGCCCCTTGACTGTTGGCTCCACAAACCCCATCCATCTTACCTTGCTTATTCAACTACCCCTAGTACTGCTGGACGTGAGGGATAAGAATATTCCTGTTGTCAAGCTGAACCTTCCCATAACGAGGGTTAAACGGACTTTTGTGGACTGACCTTGGACGCCCACCTGACATTTACAACATTGTTTCTATGGAAAAAAATTGTGTTGTTACATGGAAACAAATATAACTCACTATAAGGAAGAGACTCTTAATTAGAATTGTATGACAATGGAACAGGCTGTCATGAAAGAACCTAGTGAGGTCCCTGTCAACTGAAATGTTCTGATTTAGGTGGATAAATCCAATAATCTCCAAGTGATTTTGTAATGGGGATTCCTGGGAAGAAGTTGGACTAGATGATTTTTAAGGCATAAGACTATAATATAATCCTCTGACTTTAAAATCATAAATTCTAGATGTTTGGGAATATTTTAGATTTGGAGTTAAGGGAACTGGGTTTAAATCCTGGATTTGCCACTTTACTACCTGTGGGAGCTTGGGACAAGGCACTTAAAATTTCTGGGTCTCAAGTGATCTGTAGAAAAAGAGGTTTGAACTAAATGACCTTCTATAGCTCTAAATCACTAAGTCACTTCTAGCTCCAAACCTACAATGCTACTGAACTATTAAAATGTCAATATATTAAACAATTATGACATGAGATATAAATCAGCTTTAAGTTCCACAGACAACACACCCAAATTTTGAAATACTGAGAGAATAAAAAAATTGGAATCACAGAAAGATAGAGCCAAGACTACTTCAATACTGGCTTGAAGTCAGGATAGAAGGCTGTGAAAAACCCTACAGACATAGCCAGCTAATCATGGATTCTCAATGGAGACACTGTGGATTTGCAATAAATATAAATTCAGAAATCCATCTCATTACTACTATATAGCTAGTTCCAAAGGTGTGTGGGTCCCAGGTTCCTGTGACTCAGAAATGTGAGAGCGCATGAGCCAGAAAGGAAAAGTTAGCTAAAGGAATCAGTATGTGACAAAATAAAAACAGGAGGGATTAATAAAAATTGGGGCAGAAAAAGGAAGGAATCAAGGAGGAGGAAAGCAAGAAGAGACACCCATATACTAGAAAATGATAAATTAAGAGTGAAGAGAAGCAGAAGAATATCAAGCTAGAGCCAAAGAAGAGAACAGGAATGCAAATTAAAGCAGGCAGCTAATAGTGCAGAAAAGAAAGAAAAGCTGTAATTCAGGAGTTTGATCCGTCTGGTTAACTTTAGTCATCAAAATTCCTCTATATATAGAGGACAGGAAGTGCTACAGCAATCCAGCTCCCAAGAATGACACAAAGCAAGAAATAGGAAATAAATAACAGCTTTGGCTTCAGGTAGAAGTGGACATTTTTAAGCCAGGGTAGAACAGAAGGAACACCTAATTTGGAAATAAGACCAGGGTTCCAAAACAAGGGTCAGTTACCAACAATGCTCCTTGGGCAAGTCACTTAAACTCACAGTTTACATATATGTTAAATAAAAGGAGTAGCTCATAGACGCTACAGAAGAATGCCAAGTTCACTGAAAACAGGTATTAGGAACTAGAGTCATCTAACTACTGGTGTAGGAAAAGCTGGAAAAATCAATGTAGGAATGCCACAAGTGTGAAATTTCACTTATACTACATGTCCTGAGTATTCAGCTACACAAAAATCAAAGAAACACACAACTACCTCACACCTCACCTATATAAATATGACTGAGCTGGCTGCCCAAAACATTCAAATGTTTAAAATCTCTTTTCCCCCACAGCATTAGGCAGTAGCTAAGAATTTTCATTTATTAAGATTCTTCTGTATTCTGTGGAGCAAGACAATTTGTTGCCAGAGCAACAGCTTTGTCAGCTACACAGAAAAGGATTGGTGAAAAGAACTTAATTCATGCAAATCAGAAAAGTCCCTTCTACTATTTTGCTTATCATCTCTAGTTTTCCTGCAATACTTAGCTAAATCTTTTAAATCTTTTAAATAGAAAAACTCAGATGATTGTTGAAGTGTAAAACAGTAAATGGAAAAAAGTACTTAAACTTGCTATGTAGTTGGCAGGTAGCAACCTTCTACTAGGACAGTGTAATGAAACCAAGAAAATTTCTGTAGTAGGGGACCGGATTTGGAGTCAGAAGATCTCTACTATCTATAACCTGCAAGATCTCTGACAACCTTTCTGGACGGCACTTTCCTCATTTGCAAAAGAAGGGTTCGAAAAAGAAGGCCCTTAGAGTTCCTTCCAACTCTATGTTCTTAAGTTGATTAGCACTATCTATGGTAATCATTTGATATCAATGAAAAATTCATGTGCATTTTAGCACTCAGTAAAGGAGAAGTAAAGAATCTAGGATAATGCTAAGGCAGCAAACCAGGGAGCCTAGGAAGATACTGAGATTCTGGGAAGATACCAGGAAACAAAAAGAGAAATGTGAAGGGCAGAAGGATAGTCTGGATGAGGGTGCAGGGCTGGGGAGGAGAATAAGAAGTTGTTTTGGACATAATGAGTTTGATATATTAATGGAACACCCAGTGTGAAATGCCCAATAGAGAATTGGTGATGTGGAAATAGAGAATAGGGTTGGCATTCCTCTGTGCCAGAGATAAAGCCAAGATGGCAGCATACAGGCAGCAACCCAGCTGAACTCTCTTTCCCTGCTACTCTAATTTATATGACCTTTTATACTTAGATCATGTAGCCATCTGGAGCCAATTTATATCAGTCTTCTTTCCAATTTTTCCAGCTATTTTGGTCAAACAGTGAGTCCTTAACCCAGAATTTGGACTTAACTGGATTTATCAAACATTACGCTTCTATGTCTGCATGCTTCTTGGTCTTGTATACCTAATCTGTTTCAATGACCTACTTTTCTATTTTTTAATGGATACCAAATAGTTCTCATGATTACTATGTTTTATAATGCTAGCCCTCCCAACTTTTTTTTTCCTTGAGACTTTTTATTTTTGTTTTTCCAGAAGAATTTTGTTATTTGAGTATGACCCTAAATCTAATTAGCTTAGGAAGCACTGGCATGTTTACATAAGCACATCCCAGCTAAGAAATAATTAATCTTACTCTATTTGTCTTCCTTTATTTCTAGAGTGCTTTGTACTGATCATAATATGATTTCTGTGTCTATATTGTTGTGCTATTTTATACATTCTACAATTACTGAAAGGAAATTATTTTCTTATCTTATGTATACTTTTAAAATATATTTGCATGTATTAAAATATAAGAGCTGAATATTTTGGTGGTCCTGTTACTTTACTGAAATAATTTTTCTATTTCTTAGCTGAACTTCTTGGTCAGAGATGTTCAACACTGCCAGTAAGGTACTCCTGAGTACAGTCTAAGTCAGATTAAAATTTAGTTCCTATCTGATTTTAGAGTTGATGTGTTAATTTAAAAAGAAACCTACAAATACGATTTTAAAAGTTAATGCCTGCAGATATCCTTCTGTATGGTTTAGAGGCTGCTTTATTTGACACCACTGCTCCTGAATTCTCTAAATCATTATCTGCAAAAACCTATTTTCTTCTCAGACTATACTTGTTAACCTCAATTTCTTTTTCTTATTTTATTGCTATAGATAGCATTTACAGAACTGTATCACATTATAACTGTAACAAAGGATATCCTTCCTTTACTTCTGATGGAATGACCTCCACAATTTTTTACCACACATAATGCTTCTGTTGTAGTTGTTCAATCATTTCAATCATGTCCAACTCTTCATGATCCCATTTGAAGTTTTCCTGGCAAAGCTAGAACGGTCTGCCATTTCTTTCCGCAGCTCATTTTACAGATAAGAAACTGAGGCAAACAGGGTTAAGTGACTTGCCCAGGGTCACAGAGCTAGTAAGTGTCTGAAGCCATATCTGAACTCAGGAAGATGAGTATTCCTGACTTTAGACCTAACATTCTATCCACTGCACCATCTAGCTGTCATAGATAATGCTAGGTCTTGGTTTAAGATACTGTTTAACATATCAAAGAAAGGCCCATTTATTTTTAAGGTTTCCAGAGTTTTTAATATAGATTGCCATTACCAATCTGCTGTTCCATTAGGCTATAGACTACACAGCACACATATAAGGATTAAGAGGAAATTTTACTCTTGTGAACAAATCAGAGATTAGCCTATATTTTTCAGTTCAAAAGGTAGTATTATTTGTCATTTTGGGTTAGTCATTGAAAAGAAGCACAAGGAGACAGAAAAAACTGGGAGCAACAGGAATTCATGCTTTAATATACGATCTTTTTTGTTCCTCATATACTAGAATGTTCATTTTTATTGAACACTGTTAAGTTAATAATAAAATTTGAAAGTATTTTAAGGAAGTAGGTGGATGGGGAAAGATAAAGTCTACCTTTTGGTGACCAGGTATGCAGGCAAAGGGAGAATAATGACACTCTGGTAAGGGCCCTAAAAAGAAATGTCCTCACTGAGGGCTGAGACTTAACATTGGTTCTTTCTCTGAAAAGTTCTAAATATAGTTATTCACAATTCAAACTAGAAGTCTTTGCTGAGGACTACTATTAAAAAAAAAAGATATTTGGACAAAAGTGAAAGGGGAAATCTTTTCTAGGCTCATTAGAAGGGTCTTATTTTTAACACACTGATTTCCAAATATAAATCTCTCTTCCCTTACACCTAGTGTTTCTTGTGAGAGATTTGGGAAAAAAAAGAAAAAGACCTAGGCCCAAAAAGTTATGCAAAATTTCCCTCACTTTTAATTCATGCCTTAATAACCTTTACTGATGTACAGAAGGGTGTTCTATAATTGCTGTATTTCAGGAGGATTGCCTGGTAAAAAGGAAATACTTTTGTTCTACCACTAACCCATATCATATGGAATTACTGGCACCCTACCCCTTTGTCTGAAATTCAGAAATGAGATTTCCTGGGATTATAATACATGAGTGGGTTAAGCTACTACTCCCTCAAGGGGTACATAAAAGGTACTGCTCCTCCACCAGTCATAACAGAATTTCAACGTTTGTGGGTATACATAGATCACAAACAATCTTGGATATCACAATTAAACTTAAATCTGGAAGGGGACTGAAAAACCAAAACTCTTGTTGACAAAGAGGAAAAGAAAGTTGAAAGTGCTGAAATAGTTAGTATGAGTCACTACTAGAACTTAAGTTTCCTAGGGCTCAGTCCGATGTTTTCCTGTAGAGATATTGCTGGTCTACGAGCCTATAAGGAGTATCAAGACAGACCTCGTATGGGGGGCGGCACTTGATCTGAGTGCTCAAGAGAGTTCATTCCCAATATGAAAAATAGCAGCTTTCACAAAGGCTCTTACAGGGAAGGTGAAATTGGTTAGAACATGAAGTCCACGACAGAGAAATGCATTTAGTCTAGAGAGGATGGCTGGATCAGGTCTGCTAAGCAATAGTGTCAAACAAATAGAAATGGACCACTAATCTGTACGTAAGGATGTCCGTGGATTACATATTGACTTAATTTGAAAATATGTTATCTATATTTTATTGTATTTTTATTTTGTTAAGTATTTTGCAATTAAATTTTAATTTGGTTTAGATTCGCAGAGAGCACATCTGATACTTCTGCTATAAAAGACTTTCAGGGGAGACTGTATTTAATCCTAGAAGCAGTTAAACAGCCACTGGAGCTTCTTAAGCAGATGAGTGACACAATCAGAGCTTAGAAACATCCCTTTGTACTTTGGCAATTCTGTGAGACATAGACTGGAGAAGTGAAAGATGTGAACCAGTAGAGAGTTACTATAATCATTGGTAACCTAGCCAGAAATGACAGGATCAGATGAGAGATGTCATTATTTCCCTTCTTCTACTCTGAGGTACAGCCAAACTGACTTTCTATTTTCTCAAACACAACACTTTATCTCAAGTCTCCAACCATTTCCACTGGCTGTCCTGCATGACTGCCAAGCATTCCCTCCCTCTCTTCTCACCTCCACCTGAGAGAATTTCACTCTTCTTTCAATACATAGCTTAAAAAAACAAAACAAAACAAACCACCTTTTACGTTCCTGATTTGTACTCCCAGTCCCCAGTCAATTGCTAGTACACATTTGTATTACCTTGTACATACTTATATATGAAGATACCGTATTTGCTCTTATTAAATATAAGCTCCAAGAAGACAGAGATGGTTTCATTTGTTCATATTTGTAACTTCGGTGCCTAGTACAGAGTCTGGCACCTGGTAGGTACTTAAAAGTTTATTGATTAACATATATAAACTTCAATATATCAAAACACTTAAATCAAAAGGGGGGGACACCATTGTCAACACTTCCATATTGTGGAACTCCCACTCTTCCTTCACAATACATCACTTAGAATGTGTGACATTCTAGAATCATTTGACATATAGAACAAATGAGGGTGCCAATACCAGTCTGCATAATAAATATCAGTAAAGTTTGGATTATTTTTTCCACAAAAACACATAAATAGAATTTCAAATATTTTCTTCTAGCACTATAATGGATCACCTTGGCACCCCACTTTAGAGGACACAGATTAGAAGTCACATAATTCAATCCCCTTATTTTACAGCTGAAGGAATCAAGACACAAAGAAACTAAGAAATTTGCCCAAGGGCACCTGGATTTGGGATTCAAACTCAGGTCTTCTGAATCCAAGTTCAATGCTCTCTCCAATGCACTGCAACACTTATCTTAGCAAAAGTTCACTGTATCAATATTTTTGTTTAATTCTTTCTTTGTCACAGAGGGGTAAGGGAAGGGAGTACTCAATGGGGATCAGAAGATGTCAGTTTCCCTTTAAGACAAGGAATTTTTGTATCCCTAGAGGTACCTAGCATAATACCTTGTATACAGTAGACACCTATATATTTATGAAATCAATAAAATCAATAGTTTGAAAATATGATAGCCTACCTTGGATATATACAGATAACTAGAAATGTGAAAGTGGATGAGCTCTCCAAATGAAAGCCTATAAAGAGAGAAGACTAGTAGACCAACTATTGAACCTTGAAGTACACAAACATTTAGGGACAGGTAAAGGAAGAAATGACAGAAGAGATAGAAAAGGCATTATCAGTGATGTGAAAGAAAAAGACCAAATAATGTAATGTTAGATAAGACTGATACGTAAAAAAGACACCTATATAATTTTTTAAAAGAAAAAATGAAGAGATAGTTGAGGAGAGGGCAGTCACCGTTATTAAATGATTCGGGGGTCATTTTTGTATATCCACTATGAGTTTCCTTTAAATTCTGTTACTACAAAAGTACCAAAAAATGGTCTTATTAAATAAACTTGTTACTTGCCCTAACAAAATATATTTAAAGAATCTCTTCCTAGGCAGTAGAGAAAAATCCTCTACAGCTTACCAGGCAAAAAACAATTTACAGATATCATTCAAGATACTAAACGTTTCCAAATTGGGTTGCCATATGTCAGAACTAGCTAGAACTTTAGAGATTATCTATTCCAATCTCTTCATTTTACTGCCATCTTCCATCTCCGTCTACTGAAATCCTACCTTTAGACCTAGTTTAAATGCCACCTCCTCCATGAAGCTTTTCCTGATCCCTCCAGTCAGTAAAGATCTTAGTATTGCCCTTAGAGAGAACACATACTGCACCTTTCCAGTGTTTTATAGTTTCAGAGTACGTGTCAAACCCCAATGTCTTCTGTAAGCTCTGTAAGGATGAGGAAATGTTTTATTTTCTTTTTAGCTCAAGTGCCAAGCTCAGTTTTCTGTACACAGTAAGCACTGCATCTTATTTGATGCTGAAAAGGAAATTAAGACTCAAAGAAATTAAATGATTTGTCCATAGCACACAGCTAAAATCATACCTGAAATCCAAGTCTCTTATTTCTTTGTTCATAGACTGATGGAATAAGGACAATAAGTTGGTCTAGGTTATTTCAGTGTGTAGGATAATGAAATTGTTGGTTTCATACTACTTTGGCTCTTCCATAATTCAGCATAGGCCATAAGCCTAAAGCTGGTGCCATATGGTGGCCAACAGCTTATCAATCAAAAATACTTGTGGTAGTGAGTAATAGTAGCCCCTATGACAAAAGAGTTCTTTAAAAACAAAAGAAAAAACTAAGAAAACTTTAGGATAACAAGAGAAGAAAAATCTCAATTTTCCCTTACCTCACTTTTCTATGACTAGTTGTCTACATGGAATCAGATTTGAATGCCACTACTGAATTATTGAGCTCAATTGATTTTACTGTTTATTTCTAGGTAAAGGCTTAAGTATCAATGTCCATATCTGTTTATCATTTCTGGCAAGATGTATGTGAGAGGTAGAGGAAACAGACTTCTAGGTACTTCATTTTCTATTCAATTCAGCAATTTATCTACTATGTGCAAGACACTGTATTAGGCTTTGAGTATACTAAGACAAAAAATTAATGGTTCTGTACCACAAAGGCCTTATAATGTATTGGAGAAAAATAGCAGGTACAAATACAATTTTATCTTGAGGGGCAGAAGGTGGAGGGTATAGGGAAACTGTCCACCTTAGCTCCTTAAATTCACCTGTCTCCGTGCCATCCTTTATCAGCAGTACACTCACTTCTCATTTCTGCCTTTCAGATACCTTATCTAACTTCAGGGCTTAACTCAGGTACCACCTTCTTTATGATGTTTTCCCTATTCCCTCCTTTCTCTTGCCTCTTAAAATTCTAATCCCAAGGGGCAGCTAGGTGGCTCAGTGGATAGAGCACCAGCCCTGAAGTCAGGAGGACCTCAGTTCAAATACGGCCTTAGACCAAATACTTGACACTTACTAGCTGTGCGACCCTGGGCAAGTCACTTAACCCCAACTGCCTAAAAATAAATGAATGAACGAATAAGTAAATAAATAAATTCTGATCTCATTCAAAGCTCAGCTGAAGTGATGTCTTTTCAATCCCTTTTCCTCCCTCCCCAAATTAACTTTTATTTATCTGGTATCTACATATGTGTATGTGTGAATGTGTGAAACAGAATAAGCATTTATTAAGTACAAAAACACACAAGCATGCACCCACATACATGAGGGGGCATACATTCTTTTCCCACAAAAGAATATATACTCTTTTAAGGCAAGAGCTGTTTGTATTCTTATTGCCTAAATGACAGGACACATAATAAGAAATTAGTAAACGTTTCTTGATGCACCTGATGTACTCAAACAAAACCTGCCTTTGTAACTTCTATCCACTGTTTTTTATTTTGCCTTCTGGACCCAAGAGACAAACCTATACCCTCCTTCCCATGAAAGTCCTCCAAAACCACAGAAGACAGCTGTCACGTCCTTCTCAGGTTATTTATTTCTTCAACTTCATGACATAGTTTAAAGTCTTTCACCATCCTGGTCTACTTACTTTGGCCACCTATTAACATCCTCCTTAAAATGTGGAACCCCAACTGAATACAATGCTCCAGATGTGGTCTGACCAGAGCAGAACACACAGCAACTATCATTTGAAGTGTTCTGGACATCAAACCTCTCAATACAAACTGAGACAATTTTTTTTGACTACATCATACACTTGACTCATGGAGTTTTTCACTAATAGTTCAATAAAAATTTCAGATCCTTTTTTCCATTTTGTTTAGTCACACATATCCCATTTTGCCAGCAGCTAAGGTGGTACGTCCTAGGGCTGAAGTCAGGAAGACCTGAATTAAAATCTGGCCTCAGACACTTACTATGTGACCCTGGACAAATAACCCGGGCAAGTCTGTTTGCCTCAGTGTCCTCATCTGTCAAATGAGCTGGAGAAGGAAATGACAAACCACTCCAGTACCTTTGCCAAGAAAACCCCAAACAGGGTCATAAAGAGTTGGATACGCCTGAAAGTAATGAACAACAACAATCCACCACTACAATGGTGTTTGATTTGATAAAATGTTAAATTGTAAGGGACAGTTAAGCAAAGGAAAACCAGCACCTATATACCTCTACATATTCTTTTCTTTTTTTTTTTTGCACTTGAGAGCATTTTATTTTTTTTCCAATTACATGTCAAGATAGTTTTCAACATTCATTTTTGTAAAATTTTGAGTTCTAAATTTTTCTCCCTCTCTCCCTTCTCTCTCCCCTTCCCAAGACAGCAAGTAATCTGATAGGTTATACACATATAATCATATTAAACATATCTCCACATGAGTTGTGAAAGAAGAATTCAGAACAAAAGGGGAAAACCATGAGAAATAAAAAGTGAAAATAGTATGCTTAGATCTGCATTCAGACTCCATAGTCCTTTCTCTGGATGTGGTTAGCATTTTCCATTACAAGTGTTTGGAACTGTCTTAGAACATTGTATTGCTGAGACAAGCTAAGTCTATTACGGTTGATCATTGCACAACGTTGCTCTTACTATGTACAATGTTCTCCTGGTTCTGCTCACTTCATTCAGTATCAATTCATGTAAGTCTTTCCAGGTTTTTCTGAAATCCACCTGCTCATTATTTCTTAGAGAACAATAACATTCCATTACATTCATATACTACAATTTGTTCAGCCACTCCCCAATTGATGGGCATCCCCTCAATTTCCAATTCTTTGCCACCACAAAAAGAGCTGCTATAAACGTTTGTACATGTGGGTCCCTGCCCCTTAATGATCTCTTTGGGATACAGATCTAGGGGTGGTATAGCTGAATCAAAGGGTATGCACAGTTTTATAGCTTTTGGTCTTATACCTGTACTTATTCTTTATTTTAAGTTTAAGAAGGTGCCCTCCTAAGATTTGCTTCCACCCTTACTCAGAGATTATATTGAGCTCAGCTACAGTCAGGTCTGTTGGACTGACTGCCTAATACCACACTTACTGCTTTCATATGTCTAGAATCACATGGCAGACAATACTTACACACACAAAAGTTTGATTTTAGACTAAAGAAGGTCAGTAAGTATAGTTCCAGAACACTAGGAGGATACTTTCAAATGCTCTTACCACAAAATTTTCAAGGAACTACAATGGAGTTTGTGCTATAGTACTCCCTCTAAAATTACCTGCCATTTACACCACACCCACATTTTTTTTTTTTTACTTTTTGGTGAGGCAATCAGGATTAAGTGACTTGCCCAGGGTCACATAGCTAGTAAGTGTCAAGTGTCTGAGGCTGGATTTGAACTCGGGTCCTCCTGACTCCAAGGCCAGAGAGCTATCCACTGCGCCACCCAGCTGCCCCCTACACTACGTATTTTGTTTGTACAATTTTTTGCATGTTGTCTCTGCTCCATTAGATTTTGAGCTACCCGAGGAGATGAACCACGATTCTGTTTCCCTCAGTATTTAGCCAGAGGCTTGTTAATGTGCACTGGGGAAGGGCTGAGAAAGAATAAGTGTTACATAAACTATAAGATAAGGTAAGGAGATTTGTATCCTTTTTCAAAAGTCAAAGAATTGAGTACTCTTCACAATGTGCCTGGGCAGCTAGGTAGTACAGTACATAGAGCACCAGACCTGGAATCAGGAAGATCTGAGTTCAAATGCAGCCTCAAATGCTTACTAGCTATGTAACCCTGGGCAAGTACACACTTAACTCTGTTTGCCTCAGTTTCCTCATTTATAAACTGAACTGGAGAAGGAAATGGCACACCACTGTAATATCTCTGCCAAGAAAATGAACTCAAGACACTACTGAAACACCTGAACAGCACACAGCATATGTAATAATGATACTTAATACTTACTATAGCCAACAAAATAAAAAAAAAAGGGAAAAACCTCCAGTTGTCCAAGACTAAATACATAAAAGCCTTTAGGTATACAAAAGAACAGGACTCCCAAGACAGGAACTAGTTAAGAGCTAGAGAGAAAACCATCAAAGAGATCAAATGTTTGAAGGTTACCACCTTCAGCTCCCTTAGTTATAAAAGAGTAAAAGGCACCATGAAAGCTACTGAGGTCTTTGCTAAGAGAAGTGAGCACAGAACTAGATCTAGATCTAGAAATAGATCTTTAATATGTAAGAGGGAATAAAGTTCATACAGCATTACAGTATTTGTCACCAACAGAGAATGTGTCTCATGAGTTAGGTTTACATGTGACCAGTAAGCTGCCTTTCGGACCTTTTAAGGTACTTCTTTGGAGAGCTAAATCATCACAATTTCTAACAAATGCATGCTAAATTATTTGAATTTGGGGACAAGTTTTAATTTCACTTGAATTAACACCAGGCTGATTTCCCTAATACAAGCCCGCTCTAATGCACGGCACAAAGTATGGGTTATTTTGTTGGCTCTGTGAAAAGAAAATATATTAATGAAAAAATCAAGTAGTGTTATTCTCTCTCACCCCAAGAAAGCCCCCCCACCAGTGGAGACGTACTGTTATGGCTAGCTTCTAGTAAGAGTTACTCTTCTGTGCATTTTTGGAAAGTTCATCATTCTTCTGTCAAACAAAACACGCTCCTATGTCACACTCTTCCCTTACTATTCTATATTTAACTTGGTACAAAGTGCATTTGCCAAAATTTTTGATGGACAGTTATGTGTACAACCAAATATAAATCTAACAACCCAAGAATAGTCAGGATATTTGGCTCACTAGATTCTGAAAGTTGATACTTCTGCACTTAACAATTTGGGATGGTACTGGCCCTAAAGTCCCTGCCTCTTCAAAGTACCTGCGAAGCCTAAATCACAGTATACCAGGCCTGGATTATCACTTACTTTTTATAAGGCACTGTGCTAGGTTCCCCAGATATACAGACCAAAAAACCCCCAATTTGGGATGGTACTGGCCCTACCAGCTATACCACCCCTAGATCTGTATCCCAAAGAGATCATTAAGGGGCAAGGACCCACATGTACAAACGTTTATAGCAGCTCTTTTTGTGGTGGCAAAGAATTGGAAATTGAGGGGATGCCCATCAATTGGGGAGTGGCTGAACAAATTGTAGTATATGAATGTAACGGAATGTTATTGTTCTCTAAGAAATAATGAGCAGGTGGATTTCAGAAAAACCTGGCAAGTCACTTAAAACTCTCTGGGCCTCAATTTCCTCATGTGTAAAATAAAGGGGTTTGGACTTGCTTCAGTCATTTCAGTCATATCCAACTCTTAATGACCCCTTTTGGGGTTTTCTTTGTAAAGATACTGAGCATTTTGCTATTTCCTTCTACTCAATTTTTTTGGGGGGGGGCTTAGGCAATTGGGGTTAAGTGACTTGTCCAGGGTCACACAGCTAGTAAGGGTCGCGTCTGAGGCCAAATTTGAACACAAGGCTTCCTGACCCCCAGTTATGCGCTCTTATCTACTGCACCACCTAGCTGCCCTAGGTTTGAACTAGATAGCCTCTTAATATTTCTTCCAGTTAAAATTCCATGATCCTCACTTAACTTACTAAAATAATTTTGGATACAATCAGAATCTTAAAGTTTAGAGAGACACGACGGAAAGAGTAAAGAATCTACATCACTTCCCAGAAACCTCACAGATTGTATTAGGGCCAGTCTAGGCTACTGAAGGATCATTAGCAGTAGGAGTACACACCCCAACCTTACCAGTCTACTATTCAGTGGAAGCCTTCAGAAAATACCAATCTGAATTTAAGGCAGCAGTAAACTCGTCTTGGAAATACTGCTTATTTATAATGATAGGTCATCAGCTCCAAGGATTCAATTATCACCTCTGCATATGATTCCCAAATTCAGCCTTTATCTTCTGTTGCCTCAGTCATTTCATCTTTCACCTGCTGCACATCTCTCTTCTGAATTCTAGTGCCAAATCTAGAAATGAATGCTAGATATCTCTATCTGAATGTCCCACAGACATGTCAAATGCAACAAGTATAAAACAGAACAGTATTGTTCCTCCAGACTTTCCCCTCATAACCTTTCTAATTCTATCCAAGGTACACCATCTTTCCAGGTTCACAAACTAAGATCAGATTCTCAACTCTTCACTATCCCTTACCTTCTCCATCAGTTAATGTCTTTTTTAGCAGATCGGATGAACATCCATCCCCTTGCCTCTACTTAT
The DNA here is from genome assembly GCF_003287225.1 of Phascolarctos cinereus. Taxonomy (NCBI): domain Eukaryota; kingdom Metazoa; phylum Chordata; class Mammalia; order Diprotodontia; family Phascolarctidae; genus Phascolarctos; species Phascolarctos cinereus. The sequence continues at coordinate 248,361,374 of NW_027555736.1, read as the reverse complement.
GCCACAAATATGCTAGTCAATGCCCCTATTACTTCTCACCTGGACTATTGTGTTAGCTTTCTAATTGTATCTCTATATCTAGTCTGTGCTTTCAATCTACCACATTTCCACCAAACTAATTTCACATTACTTCCACACACTACAATCCAGATAAAATGACCTATGTGATGCTTCCCACATATTAACATTACCTGTTCTGCTCCCATGACGTTGCACAGCCCCCACGCTCAGAATGTTCTCACTCCTCCTTTATTTAAAATCTCCAGCTTTTAAAAGGTTCAGTTCAAGTAATACCTCCTTGAAGAGGCATTTCCTTATTATTCAAATTCCAAATCACTATTTATATGTCTTATATTTATTTACCTGAGGAATGTTAATATGTTTTGGTTTTTTATTTTTAATTTTTTTTATTCAGCTAGCCACCAGAACCAGCGCTAGAGAGTTCACATTAGATGGTCAGAAAGCCTCAGGAGTTTGATTGGCCTTGCTGGGGAATAAGTGAAGTGGAAGAAGAGAGGTCAAAAAGTTCCACATTTTCAGGCTGTGGGGAGAGGGAAGCAGCAAATAGGGACTACTGTTCTGCAGATTGAAAAAAAAAAAGGCCTACAATCCTGCCCATATTATATTACAATGACTAAAACCTAATGGAAATTGTGTTGTGGATTGCCTATCATCAAGCCATTTTTCCTTGAGGAAAGAAGGGAGTGGAGAAAGAATGTCTGTTTCTAAACCTGAAAACTATTGAGTCTGCTAAAAAAGATAAGAGTACTACCCCAGTGTATCTTTGTTTCATAAAGGGGTAGAGGCAATCTCAGGTTGTTGTAGAATACAAGCTCTATCAGATACCCTCTTAATTAGCAAAACTTTCCAAGTTCTGCTCTACTGACAAATTGTCTTTCATATGGGGATCAGTCTAGCTAAGTTTGGAGAGGCTCAGCATGATGGATTTCTCAGCCTCCAAAACTCATACAGGCCAAAAGATAAGGTATAGATGGGTGCTGATCTGTGATTTTCCTTGGAAGAGTCTCAACACAAAAAATGAAGGACTCATTGCAAGTGGTGTGTCAGTCCTAATTTCACAGAAAGGGTAGTGGGGTGTCAGAACTAAAGAAGTTGGTTTGCAGCCTGTACTCGAAGCTCAGCGGGTTAAAGTCACCGTTAATTAGGCATAGCAATGGGGAATGTTCTTAACAGAAGGTAAGGTCCAAAAGGACAAAGAGTTTTATTTTGGTTTGGCTTGTGGTTTTTGAGTGTTTCTTTTGTTTTGTTGGGGTTTTTTTGGTCTCTATATCTGTGGAACCTAGCACAGTGCCTTATAAAAAGTAAGTTCTCAACAAATACTTGACATTCTGCAGTACTTTCTCAGTGGATAGTGATTATCTTCTATCCATTTCCTAAAAACAACTTAATACTTTAATGCTCTATAGCTATGTCCTTTACACTCCCCTTTCTTTCAGCTTAATAACTGATACTCTTCCCCTAAAGAATGGCAAGGAATGTGGTTTTAGCAGAAATTCTCCAATTTAGCACTGAAAAAATGCAAATTAACACTACATAGTCTAAAAATTCCTACCAGACTACTGTTTCATTTTGCCAGCAATTTTGGTCAAATAGTGAGTAACAGGAGTCTTTGGGCTTATCAAACACTCTGGAACTATGTCTGTTTGCTTCTCTATCTTGTGCACCTAATTTGTTCCACTGTACCAACTGTCAGAAAAGATTAAGAGGTGGTAAAAATAGCCAGAAGAAAGGGGCAGCTAGATGGCACAGTGTAGAGTTCCAGCCTTGAAGTCAGGAGGACCTGATTTCAAATCTGGCCTCACACACTTGACAATTACTAGTTGTGTGACCATGGGCAAGTCACTTAACCCAGATTGTCTGACCGAAAAAAAAAAAAAGACAAGAAAGATCTTCATATCATTGATAACCATGGTGTAGTTACGGATCTAGAGCCAGACACCCTGGAGAATGAAGTCAAGTGGGCCTTATGAAGCACTGCGAACAATAAGGCTAACAGACGATGCTGTTAAAGTGCTGTATCTATGCCAGCAAATTTGGAAAACTCAACAGTGGATTAGAAAAGATAAGTTTATGTCCTAACACTAAAAAAGGGCAATGCCAAAAAATGTACAAACTATCGAACAACTATACTCATTTCACACACCAGGAAGGTTATGCTTAAGATTCTGCAAACTAAGTTTCAGCAATATGTGGGAATGACCAGAAGTGTGGGCTGGTTTTTTGAAGAGGCTGAGGAACTAGAGACCAAATTGCCTACAATCAGTGGATTATGGAGAAGGCAAAGGAGTTCCAGTAAAACATCTACTTCTGCTTTACTGACCACTCTAAAGCCTTTTGACTGTGCGGATCACAATAAACTGTGGCAAGTGTTCAAAGAGATGAGAGTATCAGATCATCTTACTTTGTCTCCTGAGGAACCTGTATGCAGGTCAGGAAGCAACAGTTAGAACCAAACATGGAATAACTAACTGGTTCAAGACTGAGAAAGGAATACCGAAAGATTGTATATTGTCATCTCATTTAATTTATATGCAGAGTATATCTTGCAAAATGCCAGGCTGTGTGAATCAAAACCAAATAGGCTGCCAGGAGAAACATCAACAATCTCAGATGAGAAGATGACACCAGTCTGATGGCAGAAAGTGTAGAAGAATTAAGAAGTCTCTTGATGAGGGAGAAAGAGAAAGGTGTAAAATCTGGCTTGAAGCTCAACATTAATTAAAACAGAAAACAAAAACTAAGATCATGGCAATTAGTGCCATCACTTCTTGGCAAACAGTGGGAAAAGAAATGGAAGCTGTATCAGATTTTATATTCTTGGGCTCAAAGATTATTACAGATGGCAACTGCAGCCATGAAATTAAAAGGCTGGCTCCTTAGAAAGAAAACTATGGCAAGTCTGGACAGCATACCTGAGACATCCCCTAGAGAACAAAAGTACAAATACTCAAAGCTATACAAAGAACAAGTAAAAATAATCAAAAAACAAGTACAAATAATCCCCAAGGAATTTTCATGCTAATGGGGGAAACAACAGGAATGTAAATTGGGACACAGAAAGATACAAACAAAGGAGATAAAGGAAGGCTTAGAGAAGACACTTTTATATTTTAAAAGGGGACAACAGAAAGGACACCTGCAGAACCTGACTAAATCTTCTAGTGCTTTCCCTTAACTGGTATGACCCAAGACCACCTCTACTCCAAAATGAGGAAGAGAATTTTTTTGACAGATTATTTCATAAAAACTACTGAGAAAAGTGGAAAGCATTCTGGTATTAATTAATTAGGCTTAAACCAACAACTTAAATTCAAAATGGATATGTGACCTGAATATTACAGATCATAAAAAAAAAACCTAGAAGTTCTCATGAAGTAGACAAGAGACAGCATACACCACATTATGTCAAAACCACATGTGTATGTCCAAAGCCTCCAGTTGGATCTCAGTGAAAACATCTCATGACCTGTAGTCTAAGAACTCTGAAACTAGCAATGTCTTCTTTCCTTCCCCTAGACTGCCACTAACCCTGGCCTCCACCTTCAATAGCCACCATCCAAGGAAGCAAAGCCTGTGGAGAGAGGACCACTATTGCCCCCCCCCCACATACTGCACACTAAACTGCCACCAATGAAACAAACCACCAAGACTGGCTAAGAAGTAAAGACAGGAGACAGCATATGCCAGGTGTCTCAAATTACCTGCAACACTATTCTCCTTCAACCCAAGGTTAAAAAAAAAAAGGTCCAAGCCCAAGTTCCCCAGGAATAACAGTACTCCCCAGACCACCTACATAGCCATCAGTGAGACTCAATCTTTGAAGAGATGTGACCTAGTTGTACTACTACTGACTCCTCAGGAGCCACATTGAAGACTTATTGAAGACCGGGAAAATTAAGTTCTTGACTCCAAAATCCTTGGCACCAACAAAAGGTTCAACATCAGAAAAAGATAAAGTTTTATCAATGAAAATGATATTTTAGAAGATTTATTATTACCTGCTTTGCCACTATACCCTAAGGTCCACTGAGATGTTTCCATCTGATTTGCAGGTGAGAGATCCTGTATTTGTTATCTCTCCTCACTCAAATATAAGTTCCTAAAGAGCAGGGATTGCATCCTCAATGCTCAACATGGTACTTTTTAATTAATTTATTCACTCATCAAGTACCATTTGGGGCAGGCAGTGAATTCTTAATCAGATAAGTGATGGAGGGAATTACAAAAAACGAAATTGATTACATTATATTGAAAAACTTTTGCACAAACAAAACTAACACATCTGGGACAAGAAGGAAATGGGTTGCCAAAATGATTTTCCTAAAGCATTGGTCTGACAATATCACCTGCCTTCACCCTCCCTCCCATTCAACCTCCTTTGGTTCCCTCTTACCTCCAATATCAAATATAAAGTTCTTTGTCATTTCAAGCTCTTCACACCTAGATTTTCGCTGATAGAATTGGTGGAAAGGGTATGGAGGAAAGAGATGGTTTGGAAAGAGTCAAAAAGGGATAATTAATAGGAATGCTGGGCAGTAGTGAAGCCCATGAAGAAATTTATATTACAGACATTTATAGTAGACCAAGCTAGCATTTACAAGACCAAGTTCAGCTTTTGTTTAAAGACCGCCAATGACATGGGGCTCACCACCTCCCAAGACAACCCGTTTCTCTTTTGGATAATTCTAGTCATTTGGCAGTCTTCCTTATATGAAGCCTAAATTTGCCTCATTACAACTTGGACCTTTTGCTTGGAATTAACTTTCTGAGGTCAAGCAGAACTTGTATTACAAGGAAGCATATCAAATACTTATACTTTCACTGTCCCCAAGTCTTCTCTGACTTCTAGGCTAAACACTCTCAGTTCCCTCAACTGATCCTTATATGGCATGATTTATATGGCTTGTCATCACTCTGGTTGCCCTTTTTAGGTTCTATCCAGCTTACCAATGCCCTTCCTAAAATGTGGTAGTCTGATCAGGGCAGAATACAACAGGACAATCACTTTTGTGTTCCTGCACTCTATACCTCTCAATGCTGCCTAATCTTGCATTACTTTTCATGGCTATCATACTACACTGTTGACTCACTGAGTGTGCTGTCCACTAGAACTTTCAGATCTTTTCCAGACAGACCAGCAACTAGCCATTGCTCTCTCATCTCGTAAAATTGACTCTCTCTCTCTCTCACCCCCTTTTTTTTTGGGTGAGGCAATCAGGGTTAAGTGACTTGCACAGGGTCACACAACTATTAAGTGTCATGTGTCTGAGGCCAAATTTGAACTCAGGTCCTCCTGACTCCAAGGCTAGAGCTCTATCCACCGCACCTCCTAGCTGTCCTGAAATTGACTCCTTTTAACTCAGTCGTTTGACTTTCATTTATCCATATTAAAATTAATTTTCTTAATTTTGGTCCAGAGTTTTAGCCTGTCAAGATACTTTTTGATCCATTCTCTGGTATACATTGTGACACTGCATATATACTATATATGTGTATATACACACTTATATTCTTAGCTCTGAATTAAATACTAATTTCCTTTTTTATTCCAACTGATTATACTCTAATTCTCTTCATTGATGTTATCTCAGTCTTAGTTTTGTTTTAACCCATGAATCTAACTAGGAAGGCCCTGATGTCTCAGGCCTTTCAGAATGTTACCTCCAACACTCACCTATGATGACTTGGGATAGGCATCCTGTATCATGTTCAACTTGGGCATTTTCATATGATTGCTTACTATGACTCATTGCAAACCTGAGAGTGGATCCCTTCCACGTTGTGACTTTCCCCATTGTGGTCTTGATATATCGTGGGTTGGCATAAAAAAATTAAATAGGAATTTTAGGGATTTTGCAGAAGATGCAGATGACACAGAAAAAGTTTGGAAACTCAGAAAAAATATGTGTATAGTATTGTATAATATCAACATATTTTATCTTTTAATATCATAATACTTCAGACTTCTTGTCTGGTGCAAAGGGAGGGCCAAAAAATTTTACGAAGATTTTCCAGATGGTGGGGGGTGCTGCACCTCTAACCCCTATGATGTGGAAGGGATATCTGTAAAAGTTTTTATAACAATTACAATCATAAAAGAAGTAGGCATACAGCAAACACACTATCAAACTCTACCTCTTTCGCAACTTATCAGGCAGAAGAAAATATCCTAACCTAGGTTGTTACTATAAAAAGTAAAGAGTATAAAATGGAAATGTTTCCAATTTTTTTATGACCATTAATAAGTTTAATCAAGAAATAATTTGGAGGATTTCTGGGGGCAGAGCCAAGATAGCAGAGTTGAGAAAGCATTCAGCTGAATTCTCCCAACATTTCCTTCCAAACAATTTTAAAATAACACCTCTAACAGAATTCTGGAATAGCAGAGCCAACAAAATGTTAGAGTGAAACATTCTTCTAGCCCAAGGTTGGAAAGAGAGACCTGTGATGCAGGGGTGGAAGCTAGCCCAGACTCCTCACGGATAAAACACTAGTTGTACTAGCAACAGTCCACCAGGAACTGGCAACTTCCAAGAGCTTTCAAACCAGTGACGGTAAGGTGACCTGGAAATTGGTCAGAGATTCCAGGAGACCTCTGTGCTAGCACTGGACGAAGGACTAGGCACTGTCTGACAGTGCACTGCCTGTACCCACTTTTGGGAGGTTCAAGGGAGAAGCTTTTTCAGTCAAGAGAAGCACTTGCAATCCAAAGCATCAAGGAACCTGAGGAACACCATCACTTCCCGTGTGCAAGGAAGCAACAGACCAGAGAAAAAACATTGATTGCAATGTCATGGGATCAGGGACCCTTCCTGGGTAAGGACCAGAGTACAGACCAGGAGAACAATAACCAAACCTCTCCCCAGATCACACCACCTTGAAAGCACCAAAACCTTCTAAACCCCGAGAACTAGCACTGAAAACAACAGTGCAAAAATGCCTGAAACAGGGGCAACTAGGTGGCACAGTGGACAGAGCTCCAGCCTTGGAGTCAAGAGGACGTGAGTTCAAATTTGGACTCAGATTCTTTTTTTTTTTTTGCCTTTTATTTTTTTTTATTCATTTATTTTGATTTATCAACAATCACTTCCATATGCTTTTGAGTTTAAAATTTTTCTCCCCCTTCCTCCCTACCACCCTCCCCAAGATGGCCCACAATCTGATATAGGCTATACATATGCATTCCTATTAAACATATTTGCACATTAGTGATGTAAGGAAGAATTAGAACCAATAGGAAGAACCACCAGAAAGAGGAAACAAAACTCAACAGAAGAGAAAAAAAACTAGCAAATAGTATGCTTCAATCTGCATTCAAATTCCGTAGTTCTTTCTTTGGATGTGGATAGCATTTTCCATCACGAGGCTTTTGGAGATGTCTTAGATTCTTGTATTGCTGGGAAGGGTTAAATTTATCAATATTAGTCATCGCACAATGTGGCTGTTATTGTGTACAATGTTCTCTTGGTTGGCCTCAGACTCTTGTCACTTATTAGCTGTGTGACTCTGGGAAAGTCACTTAACTTCAACTGCCTCACCAAAAAAAAGCCCCCACCCCTCCCAAAATGCCTGAAACATGAGAATCTCCCAGCCCCAGTTCCCAATCAGGAATAACGCACAACAATGACACAAAGTTCTAAATCAATAAACAGAATGGGAAAATGAGCAAACAAAAAAAGAACCTAGCCATTAAAAAGCTACTATGGTGACAGGGAAGATCAAGAAACAAAGTCAAAAGACAATCAAGTCAAAACAGCTACAAGCAAAGCCTCAAAGAAAAAAAAAAGTGAATTGGACACAAGCAGCTTAGTGGCACAATGAATAGAATGCAGGGCCTGGAGTCAGAAAGACTCAACTCCTAAAAAAACACCCAACATCTCCCACTGAATCCTGTGCCATCTCCAGTTGTCCAGATCTATACCTGGCCACTGGACCCAGATGGTTCTGGAGGAGAAAGTGAGGCTGGTGACTTTTTGCACAGCCCTCCCTCACTTAAATCCAATTCACTTGCAAGTCATGACAATATCTTTCTGATGTCATGATCTTATTCTAGAACGCAGAACAAACCACAACCACAAACCACACAGCTATGTGACCTTGGGCAAATCACTTAACCCTGTTTGCCTCAGTTCCTTCTCATCTGTAAAACGAGCTGGAGAAGGATATGGCAAACCACTCCAATATCTTTATCAAGAAACCCCAAACAGGGTCACAAAAATTCAGACACGACTGAACAACAACAAACCAATAAGAATTTCTGGAAGAGCGAAAAAGTGATTTTTAAAAATCAAAGTGGTAGAGGAAAAATTAGTTAAAGAAATCAAAGTAAGGGAAGAAAACTAAGAAAAGACAACAGCTTGATAAAGGAGGCACAAAAAATGCTAAAGAAATTAACATCTTAAAAAACAGAACTGGCCAAATGGGAAAAAAGGTACAAAAGCTCACTGAAGAAAACAATTCCTTAAAAATCAGAAACGGGCAAGTAGAAGCTAATGACTCCATGAGACATCAAAAACCAATAAAACAAAGTCAAAAGGAAGGTAGACTAGCAGTTTCAGATTTCAAACTATATTACAAAATGGTAATCATCAACACAATCTGGTACCGGATAAGAAATAGAGGGGTGGATCAGTGGAAGAGATGAGGCACACAATATACAGCAGTAAATGACCGGAGCAATTTAATGTTTGATAAACGCAAAGACGAAAGCTTTTGGGGTAAGAACTCACCATTTGACAACAACAGCTGGGAAAACTGAAAAACAGTTTGGCAGAAGCTAGGCACAGACCAACATCTCACATCACAGATGAAGAAAAGGTCAAAACGGTTAAATGATTTTGACGTTACGGATGATATCCTAAATAAACTGAGGAGCCTAGAAAAACGTACCTGTCAGATCTATGGATAGAGGCAGTTTATGACAAAACAAAAGACAGAGAGGATCACAGCATAAAATGGACAATTCTGATCACATGAAATTAAAAAGCTTTTGCACAAACAAAACTAATGCAGCCAAAATTAGAAGGAAAGCAGGAAACTGCACAAAAAATGTTTACAGTAATTTTTCTGATAAAGGCCTCATTTCTCAAATATATAGGGAACTGAGCTAAGTTGATAAAAATAAGAGCCATTCCCCAGTTGATAAATGGCAAAGGATACGAAGAGGCAGCTTTCAGACGAAGAAATAAAAACTATCAACAGTTACATGAAAAAATGCTCTAAATGGGGGCAACTAGGTGGCGCAGTGGACAAAGCATCAGCCCTGGATTCAGGAGGACCTGAGTTCAAATCCAGCCTCATACACATAGTACTTACTAGCTGTGTGACCCTGGGCAAGTCACTTAACCCCACTGCCTAGCCAAGAAAAAAGAAAAAAAATGCTCTAAATCACTACTGATTTGAAAAATGCAAATTAAAACAACTCTGAGATACCACATCACATCTAACAGATTGGCAGAAATGGAAATCACAGATAACAGAAAAAGAAAAAGAAATGTTGAAAGGGATATGGGAAAAAATGAGGCATTAATGCATTGCTGGTGGAGTTGTGAAGTGATCCAACCATTCTGGAGAACAATTTGGAACTATGCCCAAAGGGCTACAAAAGAGGGACAGCTAGGTGGCATAGTGGATAGAGTACTGCCCCTGTTGTCTGGAGGACCTAAGTTCAAATTTGACCTCAAACACTTACTAGCTAACTGTGTGACCCTGGGCAAGTCACTTAACCCCCATTGCCTCCAAAATTAAAAACAAACAAAACAAAACCCAAACAAAAGGTTATAAAACTGTGCATAACCTTTGACCCAGAAATTTCACTAGGTCTGTATCCCACAGAGATCAAAGAAAGGGGACGGGGACTTACTCGTACAAAAATATTTCTAGCAGCTTTTTTTGTGTTGGCAAAGAATTGGAAATCAAGAAGATGCCCATCAATTGGGGAATGGCTGAACAAGTTGTGGTATATGATTGTGACAGAATACTATTGTGCTAGAAGAAATGATGAGCAGTATGGTTTCAGAAAAACCTGGGAAGATTTCTATGAACTCATGGAAAGTGAAGTGAGCAGAACCGAAAGAACATTATACACAGTAACAACAATATGGTAAAGATGATCAGTTTAGAAGGACTTGTCTACTCTGATCAAGACAATGATCCAAGACGATTCCAAAGGACTCATGATGAAAAATGCGATCCCCCTCCAGAGAGAGAACTGATGAATTCTGAATACAGACTGAAGCACACTTTTTTATACTTTCTTTATTTTTCCTATTTTATTCTGTTTGTATTTTCTTTTGCAACATGGCTAATATGGAAATACGTTTTGCATGCCTTCACATGTATAATTGATATACTGCTTGCCTTTGAAACTCAAAATTATAAAAAATGTCTGTTAAAAAATTTTTCCATGGAATTGCAAAATATTTAACAAAATAAAAATTAAAAAACTAAAAGCCAAAAACAAAAGAAACTTTAGACTTGTTCTGCCTTTAATCACTGAGTTAAAGGGGTAAGGTGATAGCATAATAATAATCTTACTGACCCTCAATTTGTAGCATTTCTAGCTGGTGAGTTAGAAATTTTCACATCCTAGTGCCCAGTGCACTGTAGTAGGCCATTTTAAAATGTGCATTTGACTTAATTTGAGTTCAAATTCATATTACAATAGAAATTAATACAGTGGGGTTTTTTCTTTCTTCAGAACTTCAGATATGGGAATTCACTCCACCAAAGCAAATTACAATATATTTATGACTAAGATAAATCTTAGGGAGTTTTTTGAGGCACACAGAGGTAAAGTAACTTTGCCAGGGTTACATAATGTCAGAGGTGGATTTGAACCTGATTCTTACTGACTCCAAATCTCGTAGTCTAGCCATTTTTAAAATTTTCCCTCTTAACTGTGTAATATATTATCTTATTATGCTTTTAACATGTGCAAAAATCACGTGTTAACTTTTTGTAGACGTTGAATAGGTCAGTGTCATATACTGGATGGATGGATGGATGAATACAACCCTTCTGTAAATATTATCTCTTTTTAATGTGATTTTTCTGTTTCAAAGTCAACTTTCCCCCAGAAAGACTTCTCAGAAGTTATGAAAGTCAAGAGAAAAAAAATTATGATGTTAATAATTAGCATATTTACATAGTGCCTTAAGGTTTGCAAAGTACTTTAAATACATTATTTTACGTGATCCTCACAATAAATAATGAGTATCATTATTACGAACATACATCATTCTACTGATCATAAACTGATTCTCAAAGAGACTAAATGTGCAATCTGGTCTAGGTGACTCTATGTCTAACACTCTATATATTATATAACACTAACTTGCTAAATAATACCATGTTTATTTTACAATCAATCAACAAGTATTTATTAAGCAGAAGTATGACTATGTTACCTGTAGTCCAATGGCCTCCCATTACCTCTAGGATCAAATTCAAACTCTTCTGGCTTTTAAAGCTCATCAAAACCTCGTTCCTTCTTAACTTTCCAAGCTTCTTTAACATTACTCCCATCCATGAATTTTATTGTCCAATTATGATGGCCTGCCTGTTATTCTTCACTCCATCCCCCATTCTCCATGGACTAATTGTCCTCAATGTCTCCAATGCTCTCTTTCCTATCTTCTACCTCTTAGAATCCATGGCTTCCTTTAAGACTCAAATCAAGAGTCATCTTCCGGAGATCTTTCCAAGCAATTCCAGCTGCTAATATCTTCTCCTCTGAAGATACCTTCCACCTACTACTCTTCACGTAACTTTTATGGGCAAGATTTATGTACACATTGTCTTTTGAATGAGAATGAAAGTTTCTTGAGGGCAAGAACCATTTTTGCTTTTTCTTTTTATTTCTAGCACTTAAAAGTGCTGGGCACGTAGTAAAAAACTGTTGACTGATATGCAGGTTCATCATGTGTTATCAGGTCTTATACCCTATAAAAAGGTATAGCCCATGACTCTGTACTGGGTTCTCTCCCCTTCTCATTCTAATACTCTAACTCTGTATACTCTCAGTTATTTCAGTAGCTCCCATGGACTCAACTATTATTTTTATATATTTAACACAAATCTATTCACCTAGCCATCGACTCTCTCCAGAACTACAGTTTCTCATCTCCATTTGCCTACAATGATATCATCACAACTGAATACGTTCACAACAGAACTCATTTCCCCCCCAAAAATTTTCCCCTACTTCCAATTTTTGTCAAGGGTACAAATGTACAACCTAGGAGCATCCTCTACTTTTAATATCTCCCACCCATTCCCCAATCCAGTAAGTTGCCAAATCTTGTCATTCAACATCTTTCTCACTTGTACCTTTCTCTCTACTCACACTATAACCAGCTTAGTCAAGGCTCTTACCACTTCTCACCTGATAGACCGATTTTCCTGCCTCTAGTCTCTCTCCCTTGCTCTAATCCATCTTTCACAAAGCCAAACAAATATTCCTAAAGGACAAATCTGACCATGAGACAATGCCTGCTAAAGAATCTCCTGAGGATCCCCACTGAATCTAGGATAAAATATAAACCCTTTTACAATCTGCCAGGCAGGTACCAGCTTATCTTTCCAGACTATATTATTCCTCCTCATGCACAGTCTATTCTAACTGCCCTACTTGTTGTGTCCAAACTTTACATTCCATCTCCTGCCTCTGTGCCTGAACGTTCTCCTTCATCACTTCTGCCTCTTGGAATCCTCCCTTTCAATGCTTAGCTCAAGTGCCTTCTTCTTCAAGATTGTTTCAACCGTTTGTTTCATCTCCCCCCTGCCCTTACCCACATCACATATTTCTCTCCTCCTATCACCATATTTATTGTGTGTGTGTGTGTATATGTACATATGTATGTATGTATGTATGTATGTATGTATGTATGTATGTATCCATCCGTGGTTAATTGTAGCCTTCTTTAGGGTGGTGGGGGGAGGGAGGGGAAAATAAAGTTAAAAATATACGTAGCAGAGAACAAAAGAAAACCAACAAAGAAGCAAAGAAAAGCTGAGCAGCTTTGAATACAATGTGTTGTATCTACTACATAGGTTTTCTTGAGATGAAAATTTATTGTTTTATATTGAATCCTTTCATGTTCTGCTGTATACATGGCAATGTTTTTTTTTTGTTTTGTATTTAAGTTTAAAATACAGAAAAAATTTACCAAAAAAAAATTAAACATAGAACTATGAGATACAAACAGTAAATCATAATAAAATTCAGTGCTGGTACTGCTTTGGGAAAACAGATATGCTATTATTACACTGGCAGCACAGCTATGAACTGGTTCAGTCTTTTTTGGAAAGCAATATGGAATTATAAGATAAGAGCTATAAAACTTCATATTCTTTGATCCAGTGATCCCACTAGAACTCTTGCCTGAAGATGCTATTGACAGAAGCAAAAGAAACAAACAAAAAATCTGTACAAAAATATAACAATGTTCATAATAGCAACCTAAACGTCCAGTAACTGGGGAACAGCTAACCTGTGATACATAAATGCAATGAAACATCAATGCTTCACAAGAAATACACTATCAGAAGGTCCTATAAATGACAAGCAGTTAATAAAAGCACCCCTCCATCCCATTAAATTGACAATTTTAAGGGAGAAAATGACTGAATATCTATTCCACCTATTTCAATTCAACATACATTTATTTATTAAACACCTATCATATGCTAGATTCTAGCAATACAAAGACAGAAGGAAACAGCCTGCCTTTGAGGAACTTACATTCTGAGGGGTGGAATAGACAAAGTACAAATGAAATTAAATATAAAATACATGAAGGAGAAGGACACTAAGCAACTGGGGTGGGGAATGCGTATAGGCTTCTTGTAGCAAAGTTCTGAGGGAAGTTAAGAGATTCTGAGTCAGAGGTGATGACAGAGTGTATTCTTGCCATGAAGGGTGAAAGCCTGTGCAAAAGTACCTAGATAGGAAATGGAACTTCATACTGTTCGGGGAAGGAACAAAGCAGACTAGTTTGGTTGGACCACAAAACAGACAATGGAGGCGAGATATAATTATACTTGAAAAATAGGCTACAGCCAGGTTATGACCAGTTTTTAGCACCAGTCTGTCTTTTATACCAGGGGCAAAAAGAAAACTGCTAAATTTTCTTTTCTTTTCTTGAGCAGGGGGATAAAATGGCTGCAGTAGTGCTTCAAGAATATGAATTTGTCGAGCTATGTGGACCCTGGTCAGACTGGCCCTCTTGCACATGACTCATATATCCATGTCTACAGAAACTGTCCCCCATGCCTAGAATCCAATCCCTCCTCAGCTTATCCTCTAAAGAATCCCTTGTATCCTTCAAAACTCTCCAGAGCCCCTTGCCCCATTCCTACCCAAAAAAGCCACCTCAAAATTCACCTTCTATATAAAGCCTCATATAGGTGATGTGACTGAGCTATGACTTAAAGAAGTTAATAGCTCTATGAGGGGAACATCTGTACACATGGACTATCTATGCAAAGGCAAGTTGGTGGAACATCTTCCTGGGAACAGCAGCAAGTTTAACCACTTTGATCTTTCTTAAATAGGTTTAAACAACAGCAAAATTTTGAATGCAACACCACCTTTATTCAGGCCTTCCTCAACTCTCATCTGTTATAGCCTCCTAATTGGTCTCCCAGTTTCTCACTTCTCTCCCTACTCCAATTCATCCTCCCCACATCTACCAAGGACCAAGTTGTTCCTGTACTCAAAAAGCTCATGCTGTTAACAAAGGAGTAAATATAAACTTCTCTGTCTGGCATGTAAGACCCTTTTAATTTGGGCTCATTCCACCTTTCCTACCTTATTTCTTTCACCCTCCCCTTTCATGTACACTATGGTCCAGTCAAACTGGCCTTCTGGCTGGACATAACACACACAGCATTCTATTTCTCATATATCATCTCCATATCTTTCCACTGGCTGTCCCCTATACCTGTAATTCACTCCCCCTTCACCTCTACCTCTTGGAATCCCTGGTTTCCATCAAAAACTCTTAAGTGCTACCTTCTTCATGAGGCCTTTTCTGGTCATCCCCTTCCCACACCCACCAGCCAGGGGCTAATGCCTTTCTCTCAAAAGTTACCTGGTATCTCTTCTTTGTGTATTTAACAAAGAGCCATATATGTGCCTGCAGTCTCCTAGAATGGAAACTGCTGAGAGCAGGAACAGCTTCATTTCTGTCTTTCTATCCCTTGCACAGCACCTGGCAGATAGTGGATATTTAATAAATGTTTTCTGGTTGTCTGATATCAATCAAAACAAACAAAAATAGCTTATTAAATCCCTTGATAATATAGAACAGGAGATGGCAAACTATACCTTGCCCTCCGCATCTTTCTATATGGCCCCATAGCCATGGATGGTTTTTCTATTTTTAAATACAATAAGGCCTTATTTAAAAAAAAAAAGTAAATCTCCTAGATGTACAAAAACAGACTGTGGCCCAAAATGCAGACTGTGGTTTGCTAACTCCCAACCTAAAACACTGGGTTAAATCTTAAACTTCTCAGCCATTTCTACATCATGCATCTTCCTCATTGCTCTTATCAAAACTTGGGATTAAATTCCTACAGCTGAACTGTGATAACTGGGCTATCTTGCCTGGGATCACATCCCTTCCAGGCCACTCCCAAACCATGATGAAACTCCACCCCACCCTAACTTCCTTTTATGTGTTTTCTTCCTCCATCAGAAGGTAAACTTCTTCAGGGCAGGCGATGACTGACTTACTTGAATTTTGCTCTCTTGCACTTAGCAAGATAGCTGGCACATAGTAAGCGTTAAAAAAATTCTTTATCATTCATTCATTCAAAAATGTCAGGTTTTATTTGTTGTTTTTCTTCAGTCATCTCAGTTGTGTCTGACTCTTTCTGACCCCACTTAGGATTTTCTTGGCAAAAATACCAGAATGGTTTGCCACGAAAACTCCAAATGGGGCCACGGAAGTCAGACTTTATATCTGGATTCAAAAGACTTCACAGGGACAAAAAGGGGAGGGATATCTAGAAAAAGCTCCCGCAGAAAGAGATGGGAGAGAGAAGTATACTATGAGTCAACAATCACATTTTGGGTGCTCTAAGAAGCATTTCAGTCATTTTTCAGTCATGTCCAACTCTTTATGATCCCCTTTTGGAGGGGGGGTTTCTTGGCAAAGATACTGGAGTTGTTTGCCATTTCCTTCTCCAGCTCATTTTACAGATGAGGAAACTGGGGCAAAAAAGGTAAGTAACTTCCTCAGGGTCATACAGCTAGTAAATGTCTGAGGCCATATTTGAACTCAGGTTTTCCTGAAGCCAGGCTAGGCACTCTATACACTGTGCCACCTAGCTGAGGAGCACAATTTCAAGTGATAGCAGAGTGATAATCCTGCTGTACTCTGCCCTTGTAAGACCACTTCCAGGAACCACACTTTAAGAAAGACAAACAACCAGAGAAAGGCAGCCAGGATGCTGAAAGGCCTCAAGACCAGGCCACAGCAAGATCAGCAGAAAGAACTGAGCATGTTTAACCTGAAGTAGAAGAGACTTTAAGTAAACATAACTTCCTTCAATGATCTGAAGGGACTTCAAGTAGAAGAGGATTATAGACTTGTTGGGGTTGGCCTTAGAGCAGAGATAGAAACAATGTTGCAGAAGTTTCACAGGCAGACAGCAGCTCTGATTTAAGGACAAATTCCCTAACTTTTTTTTGGGGGGGGGCCTAGATCTGGTAACTTAATTAGTAAAGGGAGATTCTAGTGAGAAAAGCTCTAACATCCCTACCTCCACCAAAAACTAAATAAATAAACAAAAGGATTTATCAAGTCCTAAGTGCCAGGAATATAAACACAAAAGTAAAAGTGCTGGTCCTGGGGCAGCTAGGTGGCAGAGTGCATAGAGCACGGGCCCTGGAGTCAGGAGGACCTCGAGTTCAAAACTGGCCTCAGACACATAATACTCAATAGCCGTGTGACTCTGAGCAAGTCAATTAACCTCAACTGCCTCACACACACACAAAAAAATGCTGGTCCTAAAGCATATATTACATTAATTGGGGAATGGCTGAGCAAACAGTAGTGTATAAAATGCAATGGAATATTAGTAAAAAAATACGAAAAGGGTAGTTTCAGAGAAACCTGTGAAAATTTGTTTGACCTGGTGCAGAGTGAAATGAATAAAACAAGGGGAACAATTTATACAATAACAAAATCATAAAGACAACTTTAAAAAACTTAAGAATTGTGATCAGTGCAATGACCAACTAGACAATGGAGGACAACTCCTGACAGTTAAAGGTGATAGACTCAAGATGCAAAATGAGACACTGTTTTAGACATGGCCAGTGTGGGAATATTTTTCTTTTTTTATTCCCCTCAATAGGAGGAGAAGGGGGAGAGATAAAAAGGAGAAAAAGTAGACTGTTAATTAAAAATTAAATTTTTAAAATTAAGTTTTTAAAAAGAGCTTACTATAAAAATGGAGAGCAAGAGATACACACAATGTATATATATTTAAAACAGATAGAAGGTAAGGGAGTAGGGAAAGACTAGCAGCTCTAAGGACCAGGAAAGGGCTCATACAAAAGGCAGTGCTCAAAATGAGTCTTGAAGGGGGACAGGTATTCCAAGAGGTCTATCTCTTGGCAGGAAGCAGTGCATCATAGGCATGTGAAAAACAGCCTGTGCAAAAGCACTAGGATAAGCCATGAGGTGTCACCATAAGGAACAATAAGGCCAGTTTGGCTGAAATACAGATGTGCAACTTAGTCTTAGAGAGTTGCCTGGGACATTGAGTGGTTGAATAACTTTTCCACGGTAAAAGAGTTGACACAATAACATGACTGCCTTTGTCATCCAAAAGTGGAATGGGCTGCCTCATTTAGCAAAGGCTGGATGAACATTTGTATATTGTAGAGCAGAATTTCATTCAGGCACAGACTAGATGCCCTCTAAGGTTACTTCCCGTAACTCTGTGATTTCAAAGAGTTGGCATTTGAGCTGGGCTTTAAAGGACTGGGAAGAACTCAACAGGAAAAGAGAGGTGGAGAAAAGAGGTACAGAAATAGCATGATCAAAAGGTGTGAAAGTGTAGAGTATTTCTAGGAGACAAATAGCACAGTTTGGCTAGAGAACAGAATGCAAGGATAGTGCCATATTGTAGAGGTTCTTGAATACTAGAACAAGTAAATCTTAACTTTAAAATTGTATATTTACAGAAAATTATATATTTGTAAACAACAGTGTAAAAGCAATGCTTTTAATGTGTATTTAGGGATTTTTTTAAGGTTACTTGGTTTGTGGAATCTCTCAGGTTTAGCAGCAAAGAGTTACTGATTGATTATGCATATGGTCATATTTTTAAGCAGTGCTTTTCAGTAGAAGCTGAGTCTGGTCATCATACAAGTAACTAGACTTACATCCTGAACCTCATATGGTAAATAAGGAGAAGTTATGTGATGCAGTTGGCACAAACGATAAGATTTCTGAGAATCAAGTGACAGGTAACAACATGATAGCTAACAAAGCAAATCTCACATTTATTTTATACTTTACAAAGCACTTTTCTCACAACCACCCTATGGTACACTGTGTAAGTATTCTCTCCATTTTACAGCAGAGATCAAACAGCTAGTATTAGCTGGAAGATAGGAACCCGGGTCCACTGATTCCAAATTCAGCATCCTTTCCCTTATACCTTCTTGCCCCTCGAAAGGTTTTATCCTGTCCAAGAACTCTTTTATATTGCTCAAGTAAGTGTTCCTCTTTTCTCTAACAGGGGAAAAAAAGGATAAAGTTGGCAGTAAAGTTCTGAAAGTAGAGAGGGGGTGGTCTAAATGTTTTCAGAGAAGTAGGAGACTAAGTCATCTATGTGATCATGGGGCTGTGGCTTACAGATGTTTGGAAGAGTAAGCGTGGCTTATGAGACATGGAGTCAATATGAATACAGAAGAGCTACATGGTAGCAGTGGGGGAGATAAACTGTGAGTATCCATTATAAGTTTATGACTCGTAGAATTAACTTGATTTTGTGATTTTTTTTCCCAAGAATTATCCAAAATTAAGGATTATTAAGTCAGAAATGAAGAAAGCCTAATAGCCTGTGAGATTTCTGGTGCGGTGGCTAGTGAAAATGGCAAACCACAGAGTCAAAACTAGGTATGGAAGCAAATGAAACCAGAGTAAGGGAGATGTACTAAGAGAATGGGAAGGGATTTAAGGGATGCCAGGTTAAAAGAAAAAGATAAGCTCAGTATAAAAGGGAATAGGATAGGTCTATGAATAGAATATTGTGACGAAAATAGAATATTGATGTTTATAATCATGGAGATAATGGAGTTGAGATGGTGAGATCTATGGTGTTGGTGTGAGGTAAAAGTATATGGAAAAGGAGGTGCTTACAATATAAGCTGAGGAACTGTATTGGTCAGGATTTAGAAGGTTTGTTCTAACTAATCTGATATCCCCATGTATGACTGCAAGAGACTGGAGTGAAAAGGACCTTGAGTCAGATCCTAAAATCACTAACAAAATTTGAGAGAGTGACCTAGAGGTAAAGTAATAACAAATGAGAATTAATTCAATCAGCATTTTATTAAGCACTTACTGTGTGTAGAGAACCATGCTAGGCACTTGAGGAAATGCAAACGTATATAACACAGCCTTTACCTTCATAAAGTACATTGTCTAGTAGCATATACAGAACTATAAAGCACAAAAACAGACCATGTGCATTAAAGGAGCACAAAACAAGAAGCTATATTAGGTCTCAGGGGGAATTTCCTTACTAACAGACTTCCTGGAAGGAGTTAACTACAACTAGGCTTTACAAGATGCACGGAATAAAAATAGTTATGAACTACTCTGGAGTCAATTAAGGATGGGAAGAGGTTGTTATAAATGGACTTGAAAGGAGAAAAGGTAATTGATACAACTCATTGCCTCTTTCAGTATCCCAAGGCTTTGCTTCCTCCTACCTCTGATGTGAGAGCCAGAACTTGAGCCTTATACTAGAACCCAATTCCTGTCACCATCTTACACCTACAACATTCTGAAATTACCCATGACTACATAGATAACTTTTTTCTACAAAACATTCTATTATTACCACCTTCTACAAGAAGTCTTTCTTGAGTCACTACAACTGTTAGTGCCTTTGCATCCTAACTACCTGGTATTTATTTTGTATTTATTCTGTATATACTTATTTTTGTACATACTATCTCTCCTAATAGAATGCAGCTCTTCAAGAGCTGGGACTATTTTTGATTTTTGTCTTTAGCAATCAAATAACAAGCATTTATTAAGTGCCCACTATCTGCTGGGCACTATGTTAGATGCTGGGAATATATCTATCTAGGGATACACAGCATACTGAATTTTAATAAATAATTGTTAATGAATTGATAATAGTATCCATGAAAGCAAGTCTGTTTCTGTTTTCATCCTTTGCCTATGTTTAAATCTAGTCAGGGTACTAGACTGAATAAAGTACTTGGATTCTAACCCCACCTTCACCATTAACTAACTAACTCTGTGACCTTAGACAAATCACAAGTTTTTTGTGATTTTTCACTACATTTTCATTTCTGCAAAAACAAGATAATTTCTATTGATTCAGTTAATTTCAATGTCATTTCCCAATTATCCTTCCTCAAAACAGTACCTTTCCATAAAAAAGCTTTGCAAAAGAAGTATTTCAAGGTAACAGTATATCACCCTTCTATTTTACAGCATTTTTATCGCTAAGAAAAAATACCCTAATGCTAGAAAAACTAAAAAAACTCATGAGTTTTTTTATGAAGATAAAACAAGATCTATTATAGCACTTTCAAAACATTCCAAGGACAAGAATTTGTAAAGTGGAATATAACCCAAACCATCACTGCCCACTGAAAAAGAACCACATTCTGCGTGAATGTCCAAAACAGGGACCTTGTCCCATATCCCATATGCCAAGGTTTTTCCAACCTATGTCCAAAACATATTTGCCATTCAACCTTTTCCTTCCACTTCTAGGAGTCCCTAACCTATAACAAGCCTTCATCATTTTTAGCCTGGGATGATAATTTGAATTGAAGCTGGTAAAAAATCAAGAAGGGTAAGAGCAAAGGCAAGGTCATCAGGTTGCATTTGTATCTCTTCAACATAAAAATTAATAACTTCAAATATAGGTATCGTTTAAATGACATCTTAATATGTGCATCTAAAAAAGAAAAGCATCAAAAATGTAAAAGCTGCATTTATATCTCTTCAACATAAGGATTAATAACTTCAAATATAGGCATTGTTTAAATGAAGTCTTAATATGCACATCTAAAAAAGAAAAGCATCAAAAATGTAAAAGCTGAAAGTGCATCTAAATATGTAAAGCTTTTTAAAATGAGACAAAACAAAATGAATTATTCATATTATCAGATTATTTTCATAACAGCACTCTCAAAACATTAAATAAAATTCTAACATACATGTTCTTAGCTTTAAGCTGTCAGCTTTCTATTATTTTAACACCTCAAAGTTAACATTTAAATTTGCACCTAGAAAAGCATAAACTTCTACCCTAAACATCTTTTTATTTTTGAAAATGACTTGTAAAATCTAAAACTAAGAAATATACTAAATTTTGCCAAATAAACTTTAAAATTAAAGCTTATATTCCATATGTATACCTCATTTCAATGAATTACCTAATGATCTTTAGCACTGTGAAATTTTGAAACAAGCAGCAAAATAAAATAAATACTGGAATTCTAATTTTTCTAGCTGTTTTTGGCCCCAAAGGCTCTCCAAAGCCAAGAACCTGTCAGGTTTCAATATATCAAGTAACAATAGGGAAGGGAAGGGAACAATATAACGATTAGAATCTCCTAATTGGCCTCCCTTGCCTCCAGTCTCTCCCCTCTCCAATAAGCACAGTAAGGCATTTGTGCAACATGAGAACAAAAATCCAGTCTTACCACAGTCAAATCATTAAACCTACAGTAAAAATGAAGTCTATATGATAACAAAATGAACTATTTGAATAGGAATAAAAGGATTATTACTCACTAGTACTAAATAGCTAAGTTCATTTTTATGATTTAATTTATTTCTTGTAGCACATATTAGAAAAATTACCTCCCACAGTTCAGAAGCAAGACAATGAACTAAAGTGCTTTTTATTGAATACTAGCATTTTTTCCAAGAAATTCTGACTTAAGAGACAGACTGTTTATGTAACCTATTTTTAGAAAGTATACTCCTATATTTAAGCCACTTTGATTTTTTTTCATTGCATTCACTGAAAGCCTTTATGTTACGTATAAATGCATTAAATGAACACTTTACTAACTTAACTAAGGATCCAGAAGGCTGTGGGGGGGGGGAAGTAGGAGAGTTATTTCCATTGTTTTTATTCTGGGTAAGATGCCCAAATCGAACAGTTTTCTTATCCTACACAAACTTTTTCATCATCCCAAAGTCTTGGCTAAACAACAGTAAACACTGTGTCATGGCTTTTGTAAAATGTTTATATACAGGGATACAAACAAACCTTTCCAGTCTCAATCAAGAGTCATTGACGTATTATTTACATATCTTTTAACAAATATTATTACCATTATGACTTTTAACACTTTATTCACAAAGTTTATTCTGCTCTATGTTAATTAAGGGTATATTTTAACCTTGTACAATGCATAAAGGAATTAAATTGAGAACACTCTTTACTTGAAATGAACTCTTAATGGAAAGCAGAAATTGTCTCTTGCTTCTTCTTGTATCCCTCTTGCTTACCAAAGTGCCTGAAGTAAATACTTAATGTATAGTAAGGAGCAAGAAAGTGGCACAGTGTAGACCTCCAGCCTTAGTATTCAAATATGGCTTTAGACACCTACTAGATGTAGGATTCTGGCCAAGTGACTTAACCCTAACTGCCTCAAAAATAGACAGATGAATGCATAAAGAGATCATAGATAGATGTGCAGTGATTGAAGAAACCAAACAACTTTACAGTAATGAACAATTTCGTATGTATGGTTTTTAATAGTTAATGGCTTGATCTCTTTAAAAAGTGCAGTATGTGATCAACAGCATGTGCTATTTTTGTTGCCAGGCACACAAAACTGTACAGAAAATAGTGACAGACAAAACAGCCAAAGTTCCTGGAGAGACTGTGATATATTCTTGATGAGGAACAGAAAAACTAAGTCCAACAGAATGTAATACATTACCAGAACAACTATTCATATAGTTTTAAGATGTAATGTCTTTCATACACATTACCCCATTTGACGGCATTACTGTACAAACACAACCCAAAGTCAAATCGTATGATATAGTGCCAAGAGCAATGGCTCTGGAATCAAAGGTCCTGGGTTCAAATCCCGTTTCAGCCTGCTTCCTCATCTGTAAAATAGGGATAAAACACCACCAATCTCACAGGACTGCTGTGAAGATCAAATGAGATAAAAATGTAACACTATCTGTAAACCTCAGATACCATCTAGCCCAGACCACATCATTTTAATAATAGCTAACAATAGCTGACATGTATATAGCTAATATGTATATATGTATGTATGTATGCATACATATATGGCCTGCTGTATGTACAAAGCACTGTACTAAGCACTTTACAGATATTATTTCACTTGAGCCTCACAATAACCCTATAAGTACAAATGAGTAGACTCCAAAGAGGTAAAGTAATTTGCCCAAGGTCAAACAGCGAGAGTCTGATTTGAACCTAGGTTTTTCACGAAACTTATTTTGAGGACAAAAAGAAGTCCTCAAATTGGAAAAGGTGGGAAGTAACTAGTTTAGATCATCAATTCCTCATTTACATACACTGTCTGAAGACTCATCATCCCCTTTAGATGTCCTCCAGCTTATCAATGTCCATCTCTGAATCTGACCTCTTCTCTCTACTTACAATCATAAGGACCCTAATTTAGGCCTTCATCACCTCTCACCTACCTAGACTATGTAAGAGCCTTCTGACAGATTTCCTGCATCCATTCTCTCCCCACTCATTTAATCCATCCTCCACACAGGTTCCAAATTTATATTCCTAAAGGGCAAATGTGATTGTTACTCTCTGGCTCAAGAAGTTCCAGTGGCTCCCCCACAGAACATAGGATACAATACAAAGACCACAGCCTTTCACAATGACTCCAGCTTATCTTTCCAGGCTGATTTTATTTTACTCCCCTTCCCCCCACCCCCAGCCATACTTGCTGTTTCCCCAATCACCATCAGAGAATCCATCTCCTGCCTGTGCCTTCGCCCAAGTTGTCTAAAAGGCTCTCCCCTCCTCACTTCCAGCTCTTGGAACCCCTAGCTCCCTTCAATGTTCAGCTCAATTATCACCTCCTTCAAGAGGCTTTTCAGGATTGCCCACTGTCACCCTCCCCCCCCATCCCAGTGGATTCTATATGTATCCTAGGTTTACTTATCTGTAAACAAGTTGTCTCCTCCAACAGAACAAACTGGGGAGAAAAGGGTGGAAAACTGTCTTGATCTTGTGTTTGCCTCCCAGTACAACCGCAGGCACGTAGTAAGTACTTAAACATATTTATTAATTTATTTTATTCCAACACATTCGGATTTTTATAACTAAAGTCAAACTATCAATGTTTCACTTCCTCCCCCCAACCTTTTGAACTCAATTTCAAAGTTGAAAGTAGAAACACAGACCACAGTTAAATCAATAGAATATTCGACAAACTACTCAACAGCAGAGGAAAGAGAATACTCATTTAAAAGATTACTTTTTAAAATTCTATACTTTGCCTATTTTCTGCCCTTTTAAAGGACTTTTAACTTATTTCACCTTGGGTAACTGAAGCAGTCCTTTAAAATTTAACATACTAGAACTAGAAAAAGTTTTAAAATCTAGTCTAAGCCTCTCTCCTCTTTCTACTACTTCAATAATAAAAACTAGCATTTATATAGCACTTTGAGGTTTGTAAAGTGTTTTACTAATAGTAAGTATTTCACTTTATCCTCACCAGGCAGATGCTATTATTAGTCCCATTCTACAGATGAGGAAACTGAGGCGCAGAACTGTGACTTGCCCAGGTCACAGTGTCGGAGGCCACATCTGAACTCAGTCCTTCCTAACTCCATATCTACTTGACTACCTAGTTTACCTGGTGACCCAAAGGAGGAAACAAGGTTGGCAAACAGACTGAGACCTATACCGTGCTTCCAACATCTCACTGCTAGGCTCGATTGAAACAAACTAAATTAGTAATAATAGCTTAGATTTACATAAAAAGCATTCACAACAACCCCAGAAGCATTTTACAGAGGAGGAAAATGGGGCTCAGGACATAAGTCTTCTAATTCTAGTTCTCGGTTCATTTCACTTTACAAGCCTAAGACCCAGTAAAAACATTTCACATTGTTCATAACCTAAGAAAGCTGATTTCATAAAGTTCCATTCACATCAGTACTTATAGTTCAGACATTAATACTAAAACATGTCATTTGCTTCCGAGGCAGAATTTAATAGGTTATTAAACTTTGGAATAATTATATATACAATTAGCATATTATTCAAAAGCAGAACACTACTTATTAAAATCTGAAATAGTTACACCTACAATTTACACCTAACTAAATACTTAAAACTTGTTTTTCCATAGTAAACTTTCAAAATCAGAACATCATGAAAAAATTTACACACTTACACATATGGTACTACTGTTTAGTTACCAACCAACTTCACGGCTGTCCGAAAAGCAAATTCCATTCACTAAACCACATCAGACGCCTACTACGTGCGTGGTACTGTTGCCAGGTGCCAGGAACACAAAGCCCAAAGTCCCGACTGAGCCCACACTTTCACATACTACTACACTCAAGTCAACAAAGCACCAACAACTTAGCTCCTTTAAATTGTAAGGCAGATGAAGACTATTAAGAAAGGAGTGACCTTTTCTTCCTTCCTTTCCCCAAAACCATTACTTTATGGTTTCCTTAAAACTCGGAGAATTCAAAGTCCACCTTGCAATCCCTGACTGATCTACAGCAATAAAGCTAAATAAAAGCGAGTGTCCAAAAGCAAAGCAGAAGCTGTTTGTTTTTAAGGCACCTACATGGCAGAGAATGTTACGCCAGGTGAAGGAGTGGCTCATACCCCGACTTTCACAGGGAATGTATCCCCCACACTGACTTCCTTGGCGACAGAGGGAATCCAAAGCGGGTCCTCGGCTCTCCTCCGGCAGGACAGAAAGGAGTCCCCAGCTGGGAGCTAGGGAGAGCCACGGAGAGCCGAGCTGGGCGCCGCTGGGGGCAGACGGGGGCTGTCCCCTACCTACATAGAGAGGACCCAGGGGAGGCGCAGCGTCCAAGTTTTTACCCAGAGGGACAAAGGCAGGGAGCTCCGGGCGCTGGGTCGGTCCTGCCCACCCTCCCGCGGTTAGGTCCCCAATTGGACAGCTACAGGGCCTGGGTGCGGGCCGGGGCCTGGGAAGGGGGAGGGGGTCCGGCCTCCCCGGCTCCTCACCCCCCCCCCGCCCTACCGCCCGCCCCTCCTCGCGCTCCCGCCCGCGGATAACCTGTGGAGGGAGCTCTCCTAACGCCACACACCCCCCGACTCCGCCTCTTACCTCCGCCGCCGCCGACCCCCGCCTCCTCCCGAGGGCCGCCGACTCCACCACGCCGTGGGCTCCGGCGGCCCTTAAGGTACCGGATCCAGAACTAGAAACTACCGACCCCTCCGCGGCGCTGACCGAAGAACGGCAGCCTTCTCCTCCCGTCGCTCGCCGTCGCGGCCGCCAGGAACTCCACCCTAAGACCGCGCGAGACCACCCCCCCCTTTCCACGCCCGCCTCCGACGTCCTGCGGGGCGCGCGCACGCACGCGCGCCACCGGAGCCCGGGCAGAGCGCGAGCGCACATTCCTCAACCCCCCCCTGCCCTTCCCTCGGAGCTCGCGCCAGATCCCGGGGCTGCGGCCAGCGTAGCGGCGATGCCGGTTGGGGGTGGGGATGGGAGTGAGGGGGGGGAGGACCACGGGAAGGAACGCCCGCTATTGGTCCGTTCTTTGGTCACAGGGAGAGCGGGGCGGGGGGAAGCAGGTAGCGCGCGCTCTCCCGCACTCTACCCGGAAACAGCGGAGTGGTGGGAGGAGGTGAGGGAAGGGAATGGCTCGGTGGAGGTGTGAAGACCACCTTCCACCCAGCCACTCCCCTTTGGGGAGCACGAGTGGGAACCGTGGAGAGTAAAGAGATTAGGAAGGCGGTGGCTGCTGGAGAGCAGCCGCTACTCTCTTCACGTCATTCACGGGAACGAGCGACCCCCACCCCACCCCCTGAGCCCCTGACTAGGAGCCCCTGCATGATGAGGCTGAGCAGCTCCTGCGCTAAGTGTGAGCAGAGGCGGGTGGGGGCAGAGACTGAGCTCCAGGGCCTTGCTTTACGTGGATGCCCGAGCTGCTGGTATTCGCTTTCACGTTTTTTATTTATTGTTTACCATTTTATTTTTAATAAGTAATAATAGCTTCTTTAAATGGCGCTTTACAAATATTATCTCATCAGCACAGCAGTACTGGTGCTATTGTTATCCCCGTTTTACAGATGAAGAAACAAGAAAATAGAGGCTAAGTGATTTATAACTATTAAGTTTCTGAGGCAAGATTTAATAGGCTGATGTTTAAGATGTTTATTGGGTGCTGACAAGGGAACTGACTCCTGACACCAAATCCAGTATTCCTAGATTTTTCTGGGAGAGGGAATCAGTGTATCCCCAAAATAATAATAATAGTAGCTAACATTTTATATGGTGTTTTAAGATTTTACAAAATTCTTTACATAGCATTTTATTTGACTTACACAATATTAGGAGGTAGGTGCTCTTATCCTCATTTTACAAATTAGGAGACTGAGAAAAGTTAGGTGACTGGCCCAGGCAGGATTCCTTATTCATTTGTTCTCTGAAATTGAACCTATCCTTCTTTGATATAGGTTGCAGGTGAGTGATGCAGGTCATCCAGCAAAATCAGGTGCAAATCAACTAAGGAAGAAAGGCTGTGCATTAAAAGACTGAGAGGCCATTAATAACTACACACAGATATAAAGTTATATTATCTATCTCTATTTCCATATATCTGTTGTGTACATTATACACGTATTTATATATGTATATCTATAGTTACTAACTTGGTTACTATATATATGTATTGTAGATATATATCATTTATACTATATATATATGTGTATATATATATACACACACACACACACACACACACATATATATATATATATATATTTCTCATCTGTATTATATGTATAAAGGGTATCCCAAAAGTCTTATTGCAGTCTCAACAGCTTAAGACTTCTCTGGGGGCAGCTAGGTGGCTCAGTGAATAGAGCACCCGCCCTGAAGTCAGGAGGACCTGAGTTCAAATCTGGCCTCAGACCAAACACTTGACACATACTAGCTGTGTGACCTTGAGCAAGTCACTTAACCCCAATTGCCTAAAAAAAAAAAGGACTTCACTAAGACATTTGAAACACCCTGTATATAGTGTGTGTGGGGTGTGTGTGCTGCAGATGCTAAGCCTTTTATTTGCCATGATCCTTTCTTTTGGTTTTTGGTCCAGACTTGTTTTCATTGCTATGGGAAATTTTCATTTTCTGTGAGAAAACTTCTACCAAATACAGATTGGCAACTGTTCTGAAATTTATTGTCTTACCAAGCGCTGTGAGAGTTGCCTGGGATATCTAAAAGATTAAGTGATTTGACCAGGCTCACACTTGTCCTTTATGCCAGAGATGGCACTTGGACACAGACCTTCCAACTGCTAAGCACGCCCTCCATCCAGTCTACCAGGACCTCTCTAAAAACATCTTTCATTTACGTTATATCACCTTACTTGAAAAAAAGTAAATTTATACCAATAGCTCATATTTATGTAAAGAGTATTTACAAAAACTTCGTGAGGCAGTCTGGATATTATTTCCATTTTTCAGAGGAAGAAAATTAGGCTTAGAGACGTTAAGGATTTTGCCGATATCAAGTAGGGTAGAGCTAGGGTATATGACATCTGATAAAGCAATGCTTAGATTTCACCTTGTAGTCCCAATAAAAGATCCAGTAAGATCATTATAAACTGTTCATAACCTAGAAAACCTTATTCAGTAAGTTATCATTGCCTGTCTGAACAAGTTGTGGTATTTGAATGTAATGGAATACTGTTGTGCTATAAGAAATGATGAACAGGCAGACTTCAGAAAAACCTGGGAAGACTTATATGAACTGATGCTGAGTGAAGTAAGCAGAACCAGAACATTGTACACAGTTAACAGCCGCATTATGTGATGACTAGCTTTCGTAGACTTGTCTCTTCTCAAGGATCCAAAGCAGCTCCAAAAGACTCATGATGGAAAATGCTGTCCACATCCAGAAAAAAGAATTGTAGAATCTGAATGCAGATCAAAGCATATTATTTGCCCTCTCTTATTTTTTTTTGTCTCTTCTTTCTTGTGTTTCCTCCCGTTGGTTCTAATTCTTCTTTATAACATGACTGATGTGAAAATAGGTTTAATATGAATGTAGATGTAGAGCCTATATCAAATTGCATGCCATCATGGAGTGGAGGGAAGGGAGGGATGGGGAGAAAATTCAGAACTTAAAATCTTACGGAAGTGAATGTTGAAAACTAAAATAAATAAATCTTAAAAAAATAAGTTCTGATTGCCATCAGGATTAAGATATCTTTGTGGACTCAAATTTCATGCAACTTACCAGGTAAGATGTTAACTGATTTGTCAGGTATTGTTGACTTTGCTGTATGCATATCTTCCAAAATAAAATTTTCCTGCAACTTAGTTTTTTGGGTTTTTTTTAAGATATGCTACCCATCTATACCACATGTAACATCTTTGGTTTTCCTTTTTAGTGTTTTTGAATGTTTTGTGGTTGGTTATTCTTATTTAAACCTTTATAAGTCTAACTAAGAATACTGATGTAGTCCCTTGCTTCGCTGTTTCTTGGTGTGAGCAAGGGCCTGGTTTGAGTTAGTTGTGATTGGGCAGCCTGGCTACTTCAAAATTTGTGTTATGTAAATTAGGGTCATCATATTTATATTTAAAACCAAAAGTTAAGCTATTTAGAAAAAAAATTGTGAAAAGCCTAGTAGAGCAAATAATAGAATTATACCTCAAAAGTTATTAGCTATTATTTATTGAATCAGTTACATTAATGATAACTTTATATGTAATCACTGCTATATGATATAATGTAGCCACTCATTCCCTGTCATTTTTCAAAATTCTGCCTTCCTATTCATAGTTGTAGGTAAGGTGAATTTTAGTGTATGTAAGGAGGATTTTTTTATTCCTCTTTAGATAATAGTCCAGGATCCTAGATAATATTTCCCACGAATTTTGGTTGAAAACAGCTTTTACCACAAAGTCACAGTAGAGATATAGGAGTGTCATAATGTATACCTGTGTTGTGTTAGGTCATGACAACATTGCTAAAGTTAACCTATGAGGCTACTGTTGGCAATATGCCTCCTTTGTCTGTTGCCCTATAAAGCAAGTGGGCACTGGTCAGTAAGGAGGGATTTTGGGATTTGGGTAATGCATAGAGGAATGCATGTACATGCCTTAATCGGCCCCTATCAAGGTTTGGGGGGAAATCTGTGAACTTGCCTCAACAAAAACTGTAACATACATCTGGACCCCAGTGAGATTTAGGGGAGTGGTAGAGGTCATAGTTCCTACCATTCTTGGCCGCCCCTTCATTTATCAGCATTATCAGCAATCCTTTTGAGAAGGCTAGACTAGAATAAAGTAAGCTTATTTAATCCCTCAGAAGCTGTGTTCCTATCAAAAGTGAACCTGTGCTAGAATGCCTGTTGGAGTTAGGAGCCCGTCTGTGTTCTCCTGCCCAGCAAATGATGTTACCTGTGTGTTTACCTGTGAAACAATAGCCTTTAGCCAAGTGGCCTTTAGCTCCGTTTACCACTTCAGTTGGCTCAAGAGCTACTTTTCCACCCGTACTGCACAGACACATCTGATCCCTGGGGGCAGCAGCTACACCCTTCCTCCCCGCTGCACCCCAGAGTAGCCCTGAGGGGTTGGAGTGTGTCTTTTCTACTATTTTAGCTCTCAGGACTGGACCCATGTTCTTACTCCCATGGTTATCAGTTAATATCAGTTCACTAGCCATACTTAATTAGCTGTTAGGAACAGATAGCTACTATGGCGGCATAGTTGATGCATTTGGTACAAAACATGCTCCCCAAACCTAGCCTCCTAGTCTGTACCACAATTGTCCGGTAGTGCATGCAGAGTCCATGGGAAAGAGGACACAAAGTTACAGCTTTGACCTGTGTCAAAGGGGATAATTCACAGTTCCTAGAAGTCCTTTTGTGGAGTACTCATGGAGTTCCTCTTGTGTATGTTACAACTTTTGTTGGGATCCTCAAATCTGCCTTTCCTCTTTGTATCCATTCTGTTCTTGGCTCCATATGCAGAGGATGTCGCCAGTGGCTGTTGTATACTCCAGTGAAGTGTTAAGACTCTAGAGGAAGAAGGAGATCCACTATCTTTCTCAACCACCAAAGCCCACAAGTTCCTCCTGTGACCAAAGGTGGGGTAGGGGGAGAAGAAGAGACCTAGGTAAAGGCCGAGGAAGGTACCCTCCTTCCCACAAAGTGATTGCTTCTCTCAAGTTTCTCTCATACCTTCATTTCCAGACACTTAAATCCCAGATTGCTGTAGGATCCTAGCTAGCTCATTGGTTTTTATACAGTTCCTACAGGGTGTGAACAACACCCTCAGAAAATCTAACCAGGCTTCTTGTTTGACCTAGAAAGTTGTTCAGGCACTGTTCACCCACGGTGAACAGCTGAGATATGTTCTTACTTGATAAATGTATTAGGGCATGACATCTTATCATTTACTTAAAATGGGATGAGATAGTTGTCTAGACCAGGGGTGGGGAGCCTGCAGCAAAATCCCATTTGTTCTGTGAAGTTGGGATTCAGGGGCCGCACCTGAGCACCTAAAGGGCCACGTGGGCCTTGAGACAGCAGGTTCCCCATCCCTGGTCTAGACTGACACCCACCTTTACATAAAAATATAAAACACTTGCAGTTAAAAGGTAATTTTGGGGGCAGCCACTAGAAACTGAGGCTATGGACAGTGGAACTTGAGATTTGAAGAGAACTAGGAATTCTTACTTAAATTCTGGGCTTCTGTTTCTTACCCTGTAAAATGAGAACTTTGGACTAAATGAACTTATCCAAGTTCCTTCTTAGCTTTAACATTCTGTGAGTCAATTTCAGTAGAGTTCTTTTGTAGGAGTAAACAGATTCATGGAGAGTGGGTAACCAGTGGACGTAGTTAATTAAAACTTGTAAAAAGCTTTGGAGAAGGTGCCACATGTTTGAGAGACTGCTTTTTGTCATAGATAGAAAACTGCCTGAGTTGAAAAAACATGATTTTTAAAATTTTTAATGAGTAGACAAGGGCAAGGGATGTTGAAGGAATTATAGGATTAAATATAGAAACAGATGACAGAAGACATTTTTGGCATTGGTAAATATATTCAGCTAGTCTGAGTGGTCTCTACAAGTGGTCTCTATAAATCAAAGATTCTGATAAAATGTCTCAGAGAAAATTGATTCTCAACCGCCAGACGTGTTAATCATACTTTGCCTATTGATATCTGTAGCAGACTCATAACCAGGTTGGGATAACTTGAGTTTTAACATAGGGTGCCAAAAATTAGAGGCCATTGAGAGTATTTGTAATCTTTTAGAAGGTATAAACAATTGATTTTAGCACATTTAGGAAGAATAAGATGTTAAATAAGAAGCTAATATGTAGCCTGCTTCCTTCTCCTAAATAGCTACACTTTTGGTGAACTTTTTACCATCCCATATCTACCTAACTTTCAGCCTCCCCAGCAGTAGCCATGAAGTGTCTGAGGGAGTCTTCCGCTACATCAGGGTAATGTTCTGTGTTTTGCATTCTAACGGAGTATCTGAGGTTATTCCCTTTCTGAAATGTCTCCTTCCTATCTCGACTGAATTTGTGTTAAAAGTTGATTTAAGGGCACACGGTGCTATTTTCCCTGGGCACAGTTT
This sequence comes from Phascolarctos cinereus, assembly GCF_003287225.1. Taxonomy (NCBI): domain Eukaryota; kingdom Metazoa; phylum Chordata; class Mammalia; order Diprotodontia; family Phascolarctidae; genus Phascolarctos; species Phascolarctos cinereus. Next base: position 248,328,276 of record NW_027555736.1, on the reverse strand, counting down.
GGCAGCACTTGCACAAAGTGCCAGAATTGTTACTTGTATCTCTTATTGATGATAAAACACAAAATTCCATTTATATACATCAATAAGCATTTATTAAGTACCTACTACATGGCCTTGGTAGGCTGGGCACTAGGTATAAACAAAGACAAAAATGAAATAGTCCCTGCCCTTAAGTAGCTTATGTCTTCTGTGGGAGAATATGTACACATGGAAGTGTATGCAAATTAAGAAAGTTTCTGTTTCATTTGTAATATTTTGTTTTATTTTTACTATTTGTTTTTCTGATTTCACCAGCGTGGGAAGCTCCATTGAGGAACTTCTACAGACCAAAACGGATTGGCAACAATCTAACAGAATTGCTTGTAGCACTGAGAGATTAAGTGACTTGCTTGGGGTCATATAACCAGTATATTAGAAGTCAGGTTTGAACCCTGATCTTCTGACTCAGAGGCCTGGGTCCAAAGACAAAAATGTGCATGCATAAAATATATAAATTATGTAACTATAAGCCAAACACATGCGTGTTAAATGTTGGACATCAGCTGTAGGAGGGGATAAGGAAAGACTTCATGCTGGACCTTGTGTTTGAGCTGATACTTGAAGGAAGCTGGAGATTCTAAACCCGGGAAATGAGAATGGAATGCATTCCAGACTTGGAGTTGAGAGAGGTAGTGTTGTGTTTGAGAATTAGCAAAGACTCATTTACATCCTGATATTTTTGTATAACCTTGTGGGTTTTTTGGTCATGTTTTATGTAAGTGTAGCAGATTGGAGAGAACTAAAGAAATAATAAACTCAGTAGAAATTAAGACCTATAAGGTGCAGTGCATCCATTTTGGGCCTGGAGTTAGAAAGACAACACTTCATACGGGCCTCAGACATTTACTGTTTGGTGACCCTGGACAATTCACTTAACCTCAGTTTCTTTCTATAAGAAGAGGATAACAGTAGCACCTATTTCCCAGGGATTGTCGGGAAGATCAAATGAGATAATATTTGTAAAGCATCTGGCTCATAGTAGGCACTACATAAATGTTAGATATTATTATTATTGCCATTATTAGGGACCATCAAGTTTATTTTCTTAAAAATATGTTAACTATTATCAGAATGACCTGAAAACTAGCCCCATTTTTTTCTCCTCAGTTTTCAATCAGTTAATTCTTACACACATTAGTTTCTGGCACTCATTCTCAACTTTTACAACAGCAGCCAAATGGCATTCATGCATCTTAAGTCCTCTTGCCAAATAGTTCTCCAGCCTCTAGTCATCCGAAGTTTAGGGGGAGTCTTTTGCCTTTTGTTGTTCTGCTTGCCTGCTTTTGTTTGAAATGTTTCCCAGAGACAAAGGAGCCTGAAGGCTTTTAGTCTGAGTGGCTGGTTAGCTAAGACCAGGGCCAGGAATTGCCCCAGAATGTCACATTTTCTTGGTTAAATATAATCCTAAAAACCTAGCAATGATTTTTTTTTTGAAAAGGAAAAGGTGATAGAGAATATGTCCATCCTGACACCAAGTTCAAAATGTTAATTCAAAACTACCTGTACTACTATAAAATCTTTCACTCTGAACGTCTATAATTTTGCTGTTTAGTCATTTCAGTCATGTTCAGCCCTGTGCGACCCCATTTGGGGTTTGCTTGGCAAAGATACTGGAATGATTTGTTATTTCCTTCTCCTACTTCATTTTTAGAGATGAAGAAACTGAGGCAAACAGGGTTAAGTGATTTTCCCAGAGTCATACAGCTAGTAAGTGTCTGAGGTTAGATTTGAACTCAGGTCTTCCTGACGCCAAGCCTGGCGCTCTGTATTTTCTGAGCCACCTAGCTACCCCAAACTTGCATACTACGTTATGCCTTTCTTGTGCATTTATCATAGTCTTCTTTATATTATATTTGTACACAGTGTATGATGTGTCTCCTCTGCTAAATTTTTAAGTTCCTAATGAGGATAAAGGGAGGTAATGTCTTAAAAACACTCCATAAAAACTTTAACAAAGATTCTGCAACTGTTAATAGCCTCTAACATTCATATTAGTGCTTTAAGATTCGCAAATCATTTTGCAAATCATTTGATCCTTACGACAACCCTGTGACTTGGGTACCTTACATATATTGTTATCTTTATTTTTTTGAATGAAGAAACTGAAGCTCAGATATGTTATATAATTTGCCTATTACAGAGCTTGTGTCACAATAAGGATTCAAATTCAGATCTCTCCTGACTCCAAGTACAGAGCTCTTTTCCAACTTTACTTTTGCTGCTCTCAGTTTCTCTCAATGCTGGAAAGAAAATAATTTGAACTTGAAATAGTGAATCTTTAATTCTTTAATACTTTGATAAATCTGTAGTCTCATCAATGTGTTACTTATTTTCCCAGTACAGATTTCAATCCATATATTTTATCATCCTGTGTTATAACACACTTGTCCATTTGTCCCAAAAATTGTCCTTAGAGGCTCTGTTCAACATATTGAATGGCATGGGTGCAACATTGCCTAGGCTATGAGTAACACCTCACTCTTAATACCTGCCTTCCACACACACAACCTTTTGTATGCATTCATTTGCTTAAGGAAGTTTAGTAGAATGGAAAGAGTGCTGAATTTGGAACTTAGTAATCTTAAGTAAATAATTGGGCTACTCTGGACCTCAGTTTCATCTGTAAAATGAGGAGGTTGGAAATTAGATGCCCATTGATTAGGAAATGGCTAAATAAATTGTGGTATATGAATTGCTTCACTGTAAGGAACAAAGAATATAAAGAAATCAGAAAGTATGGGAAAACTAATATAAAAGTGAAGTAAGCAAAACCCAGAAAACACAGGCACATAACTACAAAAAAATGAAGCTATATGCTATATAATTATAATGACCTAGCTTCAACTCAGAAGGAAAAAATGTACCCTCCTTTTCTTATTCTGTTGTTTTTTTAAAAATAGCTCCTAATTTTATTTACTAAATCAGTAGAATTGGGTTTTTTTAACCTACTCTTTGATTTTAAGAATTTCTGTTTGTATTTAGTTGTAGTTTTTAAATTTTCTGTTATTGTCAGTTGAATTATCAGCTCATTGATCTATTCTTTCTGTCTTTTGTTGATGAAAGTGTTTAGAGATAAAAATTTCCTCTTATTGACTGCTTTAGCTGTGTCCCAAAAATAATCGTCTCATAATTTGCTATGATAATATAATCTATTATCTCAATTATTTGTACATTGACCCACATATTCTTTAGGATTATACTATTTAATTTGGAATCCTTTCACTTAAATTTGAATTCTTTCTTTAGATTGGCTTTATTGATTCTAATGTTCATTGCATTGTGGTCAGTAAAGACTGTGTTGAATCTTTCTGTTTATACATTTGTTTATTACATTTTAATGCCTTAACATATAGTCAGGTTTTGTGAAGGTGCCATTAAAGCTATAAAATATAAATGTATATATAATAGAAATCTATATCTATATGTGTGTGTGTATGTCTGTATGTCTATATGTGTGTTCTCTTCATTAGACTATGAGTTTCTTAAGGAAAAGACGCTTTTGCCTCTCTTTTTGTATTCCCAGGCCTTAGCGCAGTATGTGGAACATAGTAGGCACTTAGTAAAAAAAAGTTTATTGATTGGTTGTGTACCTATATATACATGTGTATTTATTTTTACACACAAATGCCTTTCAATGCACACTTAATAATTGCCAGTGATCTATCATTTCTTACTTTGTAAAACTCCATTCAAGTCCTTCACGTCTTTCTTGTTTATCTTTTTTCTTAGATTTGTTTGGGTTTGAAAAGGGCACATTGAGGTTCCTGTTATAATTTAGTTGTCTGTTTCTTCCTGTAATTTAGTTAGCTATTTCTTAAGGTGTTTAAAGGCTATGTCATTAAGTCTATATGTATTTCAATATTTATGCAATTCTTAAGCATATTATAATGTCTCTGCTTATATCTTTTTGACCCTGTCTAAAACTTGATTGTTGTTCTGAGATCATGATTCTTTTCCTGCCTTTTTGAACTAGATTAAGAGATAAATTTTCTAATACCTCATTTTACTTCTGTGAATCTTTATGTTTCAGGTGTGTTTCTTGCAAAAAAACATAATGTTGGATTCTGCTTTCTGATCCGTTCCTCTACCTTCCTTCACTTTATCAGTTCATCCTATGCATTGTCATTGTTAATTTTGTATTTATGGGGTGGGCAAGGGAAGTAAAGAGTTGAATATGATTATGGAGTTGTGAACTGCAGTATCTAGAAGGCTAGTGGTGCCCATGTTAGGAAGAGGAGTGTTTTTTTCCAGAAAAATAATGATTTCACTTTTGGACATGTTGAGCTTGTGATACCTTTGGGACTCACACGTGGATATATCCACATACCCATGCAGTTAGTGATATGGGCCTGAAGCTCAGAAAGACATGAAGGCTAAAAATACAGATTTAAGAGTCTGCCTTCATACTAGGGGACTTCCATTTACATATTGACTCTGTCTTAAATACTTAAATACTCGAATCACTCAGTTCAAGCTACTCATTTCCTTTGACTTATTCCTCCACCCCACCTCAGCCACACACAAAGATGGTCATACCCTTGATCACCCACAAATGCACCACCTCTATGTTCAAGAATTCCAAAATCCCCTTATCTGACTATAATCTATTGGCTTTTCACCTCTCCCTAACAAAATCCTATCCTTTGTTCACGCTGGTGACCCCCAATCTTTTGACACCTTGGTTCTCTCTCAGGTCATTTCCTCTTCTCTTCGCTTGCAGTAGCTTCTCTATACTCCTTTCTCCATCTTAAGCCCTTGGCCAACTAATTCAACCCGAGACTGTCCTCCTCTCTTGATGCCTATCCTTTGATATTGTTGATTATGTCCTGATGAGCCTCAGCTTTGAATCACTCCCAACCATTTGCCACTTTTGCTCCCACACATGTGCTGTTGAAAGAAGATAGAGAAATTCATGGAACTTTTATGACTGGGTCCACTACAGATAGTTCACAACCTAAACTGCTGCTAAGCAATCCTACTATACCTCTATCATAAATTCTATCCTAGTCTCTACAATAGCTCTTCCAAACCTTTCCAACCCTCCCCAAACTTTCCATGGTCCTCTTTATCCTACTGTCTCAATTGAGAACTTTTTCTCATACGATACAGAAAAAAAAATTGAGGCCATGTGCCATGAACTTCCTCATTTCCTCTCTTCCTCATCTCTTATCACTCAGATAATTTCTGCCAGTATCTCCTTCTTTACTCCAGTCTCACTCTTTACTAAGGCTAACTCCTCTACTTGTTCAGGTGACTCAGTTCTAACAGGTTTTCTCCAACAGGTTGCCCCCTCAGTTGTCTGCATTCTATCACTTATTTTCGATTTCTCCCTCTCTACTGGCTCCTTCCCTATTGTCTACAAACATGCCCATATCTCTCCCATCCTCAAAAAGCCCTCACTTGCTCCTTTCATCGCCACCATCATCCTATATCTCTTCTGCTCTTTGTGGTTAAATTCTTCTAAAAGGCTGTATACAATAAGTGCCTCTATTTTCTGTCCTGTCACTCTCTTAGTCCTTTACAATCCAGTTTCTGACCTTATCATTCCACTAAAACTGCTCTCTCCAAAATTACTAATGATCTCTTAGTGGCCAAATCCCATGGTCTTTTCTTAGTTCTCCCCCTTGAGCTCTCCGCGGCCTTTGACACTGTTGATCACCTTTCTTCTCCTTGATACTCTCTTCTCTCTGAGTTTTCAGAACACTGCTCTCCTGGTTCACTTCCTTCCTATCTGACTGTTCTTTCTCTGTCTCCTTTGCTAGATCCTCTTCCAGAACACACTCTTTAACTATAGGTGTCTTACTGGATTCTTTCCTGATCACTGTTCTCTTCTTCCTCTATACTACTTCACTTGGTGGTTCCATCAGCTCCCATGGATTTAATTACAGTCTCTATGCTGATGATTCCGAAATCTATCTATTCTGTCCCAGACTCTCTGCTGACTTCCAATCTCAAACCTCCACCTGCCTTTCAGACATCTTGAACTGGATGTCCAGTGGACATCTTAAACTCAATATGTCCAAAATGGAACTCATTAACCTTCCCCCTAAATCCAGTCTCCCCTCCTACCTTTCTTATTACTATAAAAGGCAATGCCATCCTCCCAGTCCCTCAGGCTCACAACCTAGGAGTCATCCTAATTTCTCACTGTCTCTACCCAACCCACAATGCCTATCTAATCTGCTGCCAAGGCTTGTCAATTTTACCTTTGCAACATCTCTTGAACGTGTCCCCTTCTGTCCTCTGACATTGCCACTAGTCTAAGTGCAGGCCCTCATCACCTTACACTTGGATTATTTCAGTAACCTGTTTGTGGATCTGCCTGCCTCCTCTTGTCTCTCCCACTTCATCCATTCTCCATTCAGCCACTAAAGTGATTTTCCTAAAGCCCACCCCCTCCTCACTCAAAAAACTTCTGTGGCTCCCTGTTGCCTCCAGAATCAAAACCAAAATGCTCTGTTTGGCACTCAGAGCTCTTCAAAGCCTTTTGTTGCTTAGTCATTTCTGACTCCTCATGACCCTTTTTGGGGTTTTCTTGGCAAATACACCAGAGTTTTTTGGGTTTGCCATTTCATTCTTCAGCTCATTTTACAGATGAAGAAACTGAGGCCAGTAGGGTTAAGTGACTTGCTCAGGGTTATGTATCTAGTAAATGTCTAAGGACAGATTTGAATTCCAGTCTTCCTGATTCCAGGCCTGAGCTATATCCACTGTTGCTACCTAGCTCCCTCCTACCTCTCTAGTCTTCTTCACACCTTGATCTTCCACATATGCTCTTCGGTCCAGTGACATTGGTCTCCTAGATGTTCCGTGAACAAGACACACCTCATCTCTTGGTTCTGGACATTTTCTCTGGCTAACTTCCATGCCTGGAGCTCTCTCCCTCCTCCACTCTATCTATTGACCTCTCCAGCTTCCTTTAAGTCCCAATTAAAGTCCTATGTTTACTCCAACCCTTCCTACTTCTAGTGCCTCCCCCTCTTCCAATTATTAACTATTTATCTTGTACATAGCATGTTTTATGTATACAGGTTATATAAAACATGTTATGTGTTGTGTTCACATATGTATGTTTGCATCTTATTTCCTTATGTACGTTCTAAACTTCTTTAGGGCTGGGACTGTCTCTTGCCTCTTTTTGTCTCCTCAGCACTTAGCCTGGTACATAGTAGGCACTTAATTTTGATTGATTGATTGGGTGGTACTGGGCTTTCTGCAGCTGGAGTTTTACCATGCATGGGAGAATTCTGCTTAGTTCTTCTATGGTGCCCAGATCAGCCATGTCTTCATTTCCCACTGGGCTACACTCTTCGGAACTTCGTCATGCTCACTGGGAACCTCGCTATCCTGCAAGATCACATCAACCCTGAAACTCAGTACCCTGTGCCGCTAGGGTGCCTCTCTTCCATAGATTGGAGAGCTCCTCTCCGATCCTACCTTTAAGGGTGGCATGCAAGCCAGCTATCTCTTCCTTTCCCGCTTGGCTATGCTTCTATGAGCTTTATCATGCTCTGTCCAGGGTGTTGGCTTCCCCCAGTGAATTGTGAGCTTCTTGAGGGTAAAGACTTTTTTTCCTTTTTTTGTATCTCCAATGTTTAACACAGTGTCTGGCACATAGCAGGTGCTTAATAAATCTTTATTAACCATGTTCTTTCATCCAGAGTGCCACAGAGCTCTACAAAAGATTCTTCCTTTCAATTCTCTCCACACTTTACACCCAGAGAAGAGAAAGGGCTTACCTCTCCTGTCTATTTGCCCCTTCCCTCAATAAGCCAATGGTTATCTTAAGATAATTAGTTTCAATTTAATTATTTTACTTCATACTCCTTTGGTAATGAGGATAAATGGTAATTTGGGACAAAGGCACTAAAGTAGTGTGTTTCCTGGAAACCAGTTCTTTGTCTTGCTAGTCTCTTCTTAAACACTCTAGATATTCAGAGTTCCCACTCTTTTTAGGGTAGGGAATGTCTGTTTTGAATTTGGAGGCTTTCCGTTACCTTCCAGTGTCTTTTAACCTGGGCTTACCTTCAGCTTTTCCTGGAGTCTCACTGGGGCATCCCTCTTGTATTACTGTTCCTCACATGCCTTCCTGCCTGGAATATATTCCTTCCTCACCTCTGACTCTAACCAGTTCTCTTCAAAGCTCAACTCAAATGCTCCTTACTTTCCTGATCAGCCCTCTTCAGTAGGGGTTGCTCTGGATTTCCACCCCATGATGGTGGCAGCAAGTCTGTAGTAGGCTTGGAAGGTACTCTGGTTTGGAGACAGGATGAGAGTGGAGGGATCTTACAATGGTAGCTTAATGGCAGTAGCAATGGCAGTGGCTGCAGTGGGAGTTGGGATTACTTTGTTCTTAAGTACTCAAAACAGGCATTTGTAATTTGGGTATTGATATCTGGGGGACTCCCTATACCCAGATGTTGGGGGCAAATCATATGATTGGTTACATGAAGTCAGCTACGATTCTTATAAAAATGTATAGGTGTTTGCTGAATAGCCAGTGTCAGCAACAGAGGCTGCTGGAGGTGTAGTCTTTTCCAACTGGATGGAGAAACTGAAGGATAGTGAGAGGTGGGAGCTATAGGGAGCATGGGGAAGCCAGAGAACTTTGGAGCTCCACAGACAGGAATGGGGCCGTTTGATATTGGAACTGATCCCAGGGAAGGGAACTGCCCCCCTAATGGATGACAAAATCACTTGTAATCTGGAACAGTGGAGATTGTTTGGCTTATTGATCCACTTTTAAGGAGCCATGTGCTTGGACAGAACTTGCTATTTGCTTTAATGGAACTGCACCTTCCGTACCTGGAATCTAGTGAATTTAATCATTTTCCAGTACCTTCCCCTTATCTGTGATGTCAGGTGGTTGACTGTGTCTCCTTTCTCATCCTCCTGCCTCCTGTCTGGTGAACCAGCATCCTTTCCCCTTTTGGAGTTTACTATTTTGTTTTTTGTTGTTGATAAAAAAAAACAAACTTGTTTTGCTTGTTTGATTTTGTCTCCAGATAAAGATGAGCATACCTTTATTGTGTACTAAACCAGTGTTTGCTATGCTGGAGTAGGTAAAAAGGGGAAGGGAAGAGGTAGGGAACAAAATGAACCTGTGAGACCAACTGCCCTAGACTTTAAAGAGAAAAAAGACCTTGGGAGACTATATTAAGCTCTCTGGGAGCATAAAGTAGGGCTTTAACTTAAAAGCAATTTTTGCATTCATTTGCTATAGCAAGGTAATATCTTTTTTTTTTCTTGGTCGAATGTTAATTTATTGCAGTACTCTCCTTTGTAGCTTTTAATTTGCTGGGCATTCCACAGCACCACTACTGATGTCATCAATGACATCATGAGGATGCCTGCCATCAATGTTGCAGCCCACAGACTGGGCTGTTCCAAGTATCTCTTTAATGGTTCCAGAAAGGTCTCTTGCCAAGGATCAGTGCCTCATCTGTCGAGCAGTGTTGACGATCTCATAGAGAGTGATGTTTCCATTGTGTTTAATATTTTCCTGTTTCTTTCTGTCCTGAGGACGTTCCTTTAGGGCTTTAATGATCAAGGCTAAAGCAGAAGGCACAACCTCAATCTGGGCCTGTCTATTTCTGAATGGTAAGTTTCACTGTGATCCTTAGCCCTTTCCAGTCACCAGCTGCCTTGGCAATGTCATCACCAACATTTTTGGGAGACAAACCCAAGGGACCAATTTTGGGGGCCAGATCTGATATGGCACCAACTTCATCACCAGTGCACCTTAAAAACACGACTTTAATTTCATTAGGGTCAAACTTGGGAAGCATGGGGGCGACGAAGTTGGAGGCTTGGCCTGGATGCTGCTGGGCAGCTGCCAGTGTCGGATAAACCCAGATTTGGGTTGACCAAAAGAAGTTGTGCCTTCACCACCACGAGCTGGAAGCCAAAAGGGTAATTATCTTCTTGTTCTTCACTTGAATTTCCCTCAGCTAATTGATATTTGCCCTAACTTCTATCTAATTTTGACGGTTAATCTCAACATTAGTTAATATTCAGTCTCTATATATACTACCCAACTGTCCACCCACGTGAGGAATAATCTTATATAAAAAATTTTAAATTCAGCAAAATGAATTGTAACAAAATATTTCCCCACTTCTAGATGGCAGCTAAAGTACCATTTCTAAGAGACTAATAGATTAGTCTGTGAATCATGTTCAACATATAATGATATATAAATGAAAAACTTAAAGATGAATTGGTTAATGATCCAAGTTCCTTGCTTAATAAATGCTTGTTGCATTAGATTGGAAAAGCTCAAGCAGAGAAAACTAAATGGAAAATGCAACAGCTAGGTCCTAGTTGTTGGAATATTGAATACTGGGAAAAGTGAAACGGCTCCACTTATTGATATTTGAGAATTTGCCTTAGCCATAACTATTTTAGAAAAATTAAAATTAAAGATCTCAGCAAGCTTAAAAACACATTCAGATTATTTTGTGCTTTTTCAAACCTGATACAAATTGTTCACCTTTATGCAGAATTTTTCATGTTTGTTATATTTCTCCCAAAAGTCTCTTTACTGTATTTGGAGAGATCTTGTTGCTTGGTATTAATATTTAGTTACATTTTCCCCCAGGTGAATTTTTTTCTACACAGTACCTTTAGTACAAAAATTTTCTATAATGAAAATGATAGTATAGATAGTCTCTGAGTTACAAACCCCTGATGTGGAAATGACCTTTTACAAACAAATGGCTGTGACGTGAATCCTTTCTTATTGCTACTGTCTGTTCTGTGACTGTTGGGGTGCGGGGACCTCTTCTCTTGCCGCTATCATAATGGAGGAAATGGAATCACTAGGAGTCCTTAGCCTGAAGGAGAGAAGATTTAGAAGGAACATAATTGTCTTCAAGCATTTGAAAGACTCTGATCAAATCAGATGATAGGGACAGTGAGGCGTTCATTTCCTAGTGGCATATAATTTGAAGTTGCAAGAGAGCTTAGAGCTCACCAATCCAGTCTCTTTGCTAGGTGTGGAAATTGAGGTTCAGAGTTTTAATGATTTATCCTATGTCATGCCTGTAATAAGGAGAACCATTATTCAGACTCAGGTCCTCTGAGTCCATATTTACCATTCTTTCTTCTCTATTACTTTTTTTTTCCAGTTTCATTACCCTGAGAGAAGTAGAATGGAAGGAAGTTTAAGTTAAGAGTTGGGTAAATTGGAAAGGGATTAAAAGTGAAAGAAAAGTCAGGAAAACATGAGAAAGTGAAGGCAAAGATGAAGAGAGGGAAAGAGAGATGGAGAAAAATGGGGGTAAAAGGAAATAAAAAGAACTTTAAAATATTTTTAAATTTTAAAAATATCTCCTTCATTTCTCCTTTAAAGCTCATTTCATTTTCAGAAAATAGATGTTGGTTCTCAGAATTTCAAGATTTTTATTTTTTTAATATTTAAAAAAGGTAAAGAGGGAAGAAAGAGTGGGGTATGTTGCCAGAATTTGTAAGGCATTTCCCCCCTCTTTTAAGTATCTCTGGTTGACTGCTCCATTTCAATCCATCTTGTTGAGAAATATCAATTACAACTGATAATTCTGCCCTTCACATTCACTGTGAATAAATAAGGGAGAATAAAGAACAGAAAGCTAGGAAATCAAAAGAGTGAGAATGAGAGATTTAGAAAGATAATCATACTGAACTATGCTTCATTTCTTGCTTATGAGAATAAAATATGTGAAGTGCCACTTGTATTATAAGTAGGTTTCAGTTCTCTCATGAGAGTGAAGTTGTAACTCAAGTAACCAAAAGATGTGAGATAAGCCGGCTAACGACTTTCCTGGTGGACATAATTAGTATGCCTCAGATATGGATTAGTAGTGATAGTTGTGTTTTTTGTTAATAGTAGGAAGCAGATAATACTTTGGATTCTTCTTTGAGCATCAGGATTCATATTTTAGGCTAAAGTAAATCTGAATTTGATAGAATGATAGGTTAAAATTCATTTTACTCACTGTTATCTTTTGTTGGGGTGTAGGAGCAATACAGTGTGAATATGAGAAAATGTAGGAGAACATGAAATGATTTAGAGGAAAGTAGAGAAGGGAAAAGAAAGGCTAACCAGAGGGAAAACTGAAAAACTATACAAGCCTAAAGAAAAATAAACATAGAAAAGAAATACAGGAAGAAGAGTTAGAAAATGAGTAAAAGAAAACAAACAAGGGAAGCAATTATTACTTTATGGAAAACCAAAAGTCAAATTGTTAGGCTATATTATCACATTTTACATCATTACATTACATCAGTATTGTCTTGGAGTGATAGGAATGAAACTCTGCGTGTTCATTTGGGAGGCCAAAGATTATTATATAGGCTAGCTATACAAAGTACTCAGTAATTTGTCTTAGTTTTAGGTTTCTTTGGCGGAAAGCTTTGAATTCTTTGGAAGAGGGGCACTATTTGAATACTAAATGCATAGTATTATTACTATTAATATTGATGCTAGCTTTGCAACTATTAGGTGGAAAAAACCAGTACATTGGGGGCTTCTGGCATTTCTAAGCATTTCATGCTTATTTTAGTTTCTTGACAAGATTAGGTTTGGGCAAGATGAAAATACCTTGCAGACACTAAGATTTTAAATTGTTATGTGAATTCCAATGGCCCCGCCTTCTGATGGTGTTCTCAGGTTTGATGCTGAAGCCCATACTGTGGTAAATATTATATATACATATATATATATATGTATACATATATATAAATGTATTGTAATCAAATCTTTCTGGTAATACTTGTAACCAATCCCTCCTTGAAACGGATGACAGACCCAAATGATACCAAATTCTTTGTTCTTGTGAATTCTTATATAGTAGGGCTGCAGTGAATGTATTTAAAGTGCCTTAAAATTTAAGCTTTAGGAAATTTTCTTATCTTCTTGTTCCATGAAAAGTTATTTTTTGTTTTCTCTGACCTTCAGATTGCATTCTTCCTTTTATTAAGAAAAATATAAGGAAGTAATATAAGTTACAGAGTTTTACAGAAGCCATCTTACTTAGGTCCCTTCCATAATTCTCATTTACTTGCGTGACTATGAAATAAGAGATATCAGATCCACCCACAGCTAAAGGGAAAAAAACAGAAAGAAATTGACTAGAGGTTCAGCCCTGGAGCTGATAAAGATAAACATACCAACACAAACTACCACCGCAAAAATTTAGTAGCAAAACTTGGTCAGTGTTCAACTATAACCAAATGAATAGCTGCTGACACCAAGTGGTGCCACTTGGCAGTGGTGCAGAGGCCAAAACAGGGGGCAAGAGAAAAGGACTGGCAAACTGACCATGGAAAATTTACTGAGAACTTGAACTGTGAGCACCACCCCCTCCATCCATCCTTCATCTGTTGGATCAGTTGCTATGGGATCTGCCTACAAAACTGGTCTTGGTACTCTGTAGTTTGCACCTAATTAGTCTGCCTAAGGAACAAGGGGGACCTGCCAATTCAGGGAGAGAAGAAAGAAGTAATGATTAAAGAGGATGGCATGCTGAGGAAGCCAGTAGTTAAATAATGGTTATTTCTACTCTGTTCCAGTGAGTGGGTGATCCTGGATACCTGCATCACAATGAAGCATGTAAAAAAAATTATTTCATACCTGAAGCGACTGAATCATTTCTGGAATCCCTGTAAAACAAATAGCTCAGATCAAAACTTTGCCAATTCAACCACAACATTCACAGAGGAATTATTAGGTAGTATGTAATCTGTCATTCTTTAAATGCTTTGTGATAGTAACTGAACCATACTTACCTGCTTTGTGGTCTTCTGAAATGTGACTATAAATAGAATGAGTGAAAGTACTTACATATCTGTAAATATACATACGTGTGTGTATATATCCATATATTTTGTTATACTTGCAAATTATAAATTATATATAATAATAATATAATTATATTTGTATGTAAATTAGATATATGGGTTGTCCCCTTCCTCCTTTTGAGTTATAGATGTCAGGGCTGAGAGGAACCTGGAAGAAGCCCAAGAGCAGTTTGTACAACCTAGGCCAGCTACCCCAGAAGAAGGTGAGAAAGAGAAGGGCAAAGGGAAAGAACGTGAATGATTGCCTTTCCACACTCCTACAAGCAAGGCAAGAGCCACAAAGAGATCGGGAAACTGCTTGGTGTGAGGCGTATCAATTTGGCGTTGGGGAAAAGAGAAAATGTACCCTAAGTTGACCAAGTAGAGGAGAAAGAGACTTGATTGAACAAGTTGAGCAGGAAGTGCTTCCATAGCCACCTGAGAAAACTCTTTAATCAGTAGGGTGGAGTTTTAGAACATAGTTATAAAGATGCAAGAAGTTTCAGATAGCGTTTTCTCAGATGCATATGACAGTACTTTCTGCTTGCCCTGTTCAAAGGAGTCTCTGTTTTCTACTCCTGGTTGTCATAGGGTGAATCCATCTCATTTAACGCCTTTCTCACTCCCCTTAACTGGTAGGCTTCCTATAATCTGTCAGCACCCCCCAGGGGTCTTTGGGGAGGTTCAAAAAACATGGATGCTTTTTCCATTAGCTTTTCCTGCCTCCAACTTTCTCAGAGGCAGCTAGGCAAAGTTAATCGAATTGCATGAGGCTGCTTTGAAATTTGAGAACTATTGATGAGCAACTAAAATGTGACTCAAAGGAGAGTAACAGAATCATGCCAGAAGGTGAAGATTCACGAATTTATCAGAATTAAGTGATCTGGCAGTTTTATGGCACAGTTATAATATGAATCTCAGTAACTTGCAAACCAGTGAGTCCAAATAATCATAACTAAATAAATATACCTGGTGATGTCCAAAATAATGACAAACAATTTTAAGAAACTGAGACTTATCAAGTTTATGGACTTCCATCAGAAGCCTCCTCAAAACCCTGAAGATACCGTAGTAAGACTCATCAATGTATGTTCACTTTAAATGAAAACACTTGCAATATTTAATAATTGTTTTAAAAATTCTGTATAAAGCTATATAATAAAATTTATAATTGTGTTTCTGATACATAAAGGCAGAAGAAAATGCATTCTTGGCTTTACTGAGCACTGTAGGATTAATTATAGCAAAAATTTGCTTTTATTTGCTTTTTTCCTCTACCTGATAAAAGTCACCAGGTCCTTAGAGTCATGAATCTCAAGGTTGGAAGGGATTTTAGACATCCAGTCTGATCTCTCATTCCTTGTAGGAATTCTCTCTATAATATTGCTAATGGGTTTGGTATGGCAAACTCTTGGACTGGAGGAGAAATACTAAGTACCTTGTTGAGTTAAATGACCTCTAAGGTCCTTTCCAACTTTAAAATTCTGATGTTATGATTCTTGCTAACCTTAATTTTATTATTATTTCTAATAATGATAATGATGTAATAATATTTGGCCCTTTAAGAGCATTTTTCATATTAAAAACTCAAAGAATCTTTATAAATTTAAAATATTAATAAGCTACTTAGAATTCAGATTTAACACTTTAGGTCATATACTGTTTATATGTATGGTAGTCAAGAAGGAGATATGAATAATTTGATGATCTTGAATTATTGGCACTATCTCTGAGGAATTAGATACAAAAACAAGTTATTAGGTTTGAGGTATGTGAATCAAAGTGAGTAATAGGAATAGCTGCCAGAGTGACTAGAGGTCAAGTCAGTTGTGATTTAGGGAAGGGTGTTAGGATGAATTGATTAATGTTTTCCTCTTCTGTTTTTAGAAATATTTGTGGGCTATTTATCTTTTATTAAAAATGTTTGAATCCAACTTTATGTGATTAGAGGTTGCTTGCAACCAGAATGTGATCTGACCTCAGTAACTCTCTAGGAATGCTGGAGATGGCTACAAGGTATTTTGGGTTTTCCCAAGTCCTGGAGCCACCCAAAGTATTCTTGTTTTGGGTCCACCCAGGCTTGTGTTTTCTGCTTCTTGTGATTTGTTTGTAACTATGCGGAAACCTTTGACCTTTGTCAAAATCCTATATAATGTAAACTTTCCAGAACCTAGGGAGAAGGAGCTACCACTTCTTTCTGTATCTCTCTACCAAACAACCTAATAAACTTCTTTCTAAAAGTATTTCAGGTTTTGGGGTTTGTTCTCGTGAATAACATATTCAACTTTTTATTTTGCAGTGAAAATATTATTAGCATTCTCTTGCATAGTTACTGAAAGTATTTTTTCCATTGTATGGCACCTTTTGGTAACATCCCATTCTTTCCCACTTTACGTTTGACTTTCTTTCCAGAGACAGCTTGGATTGTACCTGGAGTCAGGAAGACCAGAATTTGATCCTGCCTTAGATGTTTACTGACATTAGTAACTAGATTAATCAATTAATCCCTATTAGCCTCACTTCCTTCACCTCTAAAATGGAGACAGTAATAGTACCAACTTTACCTCTAAAATGAGGATTGTAATAGTACCTACTTCACAAAGTTGTTATAAAGAATATGTAAAGTGCTTTGTAGCCTTTTAAGGGCTATTCAAATATTAGCTATCATTTGATGATAGCTTTCTCTGCTTGCTTTCTTTCCCTCCTCCTTTCTTCTCTCCTATACCAGGATTTTGTTTTTGTTTTTGTTTTTTTCTGTCCAGACTTATATTGGCCAATAAATGGCTTATGGAACTCCCAGTGAGGAAACTCCCCCTACCAATGCAGGTCAGCACCTGTTTTGCAATTTGTAGTCTGAGAGGGTTGTCTTGGGCACTGATTACCCCAGGCTCACACATCCAGTATGTCAGAAGTAGGATCTGAGCCATGATCATCCTGACCTGGCCTCTCTCTTCACTATATCATCCCATCTCTTCCTTTTGCACCTTTGACTAGTGATAATAGTTGATATTGACATGTTGCTTTAGATTTTATGTTGTACTTTACTTACATTGTCCATTATCACAATAACCTTGTGAAACTAGTATTGTAGTTACTAAGTTATTACCTCCTTTTATTGATGAGGAAACAGAGGCAGGCTGCTCAGGTCAAATGAATGGGAAAATTTGTCCTATTCCTGATACTTCTATACCTTCTTATCCACATCAGGAGCAGGGAAATTTCTATGGGAGGTAGCTTCAATTTCCATTTGTAATTCATATTCAAGGGAATTAAGTTCTATAGAAAAATCCTTTGGAAGTTGGACTATCCTTAGGCTTGAGTATATAGCCTTTCTTAGAGCCAATCATAACAGTTATAACAATCATAACCTATAGGGTAGGAAATTTACTTTGATTCTCACTTTGATTTCAGGGTTTCTATGCAAAGCTAGACTCCCCTCTAAGATCGCTCACATTCATACAGCTTATGTTAACTCTACTTTGCTGCAGAAGGAGCTAAAGAAGAAAGCCAGATTTGTATCATATATTGGTTAACCAAGGTTTTAAAATATTGAGTAGCATCTTAGATTTTCACTCCTCAAATTACTGAGACTCTCTACTGTATTGACTTGTCATGCTGGTGTAATCAATACTCTATTATATATATTAATAAAAATGAGAAAAACGAGGCATAGCTAATCCAAAAAGTAGATAATTCTTTAAATTGCAAAAAAAGTTTATATTTGGGTTTGATAGTCATTATCTAATTAATTCTTCAAGTAATGTAATGTAAAGTAATATAATTTCTAATTGTTAAATTATAGACAGGGAAGGGATCCTGAGAGTTTTCTTTAGGCAGAGGAATGCCTAAACAGTCCAAAACAGATGGTTATCTGGTTTCTTTTTAAAAGAATGTTAGGGACAGAGGCTCCACGACCTGCAGTAACCCATTCAAGTGTTCTGTTACCCTGATAAATCAATCAGCATTATTTATTGAGTATCTACTATGTTACTAGCACTGTGTAGTCAAGAACTTTATATGCTTAACTAAAATCTCTTCTGTTTCATCCATGTTTTAAGAACAACTATTACCATCTTCCTCATCAAAACATTAATATAAATGAAGGCAATAATTGGTAACTTCTCTTACCTAACCTAAATATCTCAACTTTTATAGTTTGACCCATTCTAACCCTTAAGTAACTGTTGTCACTCTTAACTGGATCCTCTTTAGAGTCAGATTCCAAATTAAAACGTGATGGAAATGGGATATAGCACTTAAATAAAAATGTGGCTAAGACAGAGCATAATGGAGGAATTATCCTACAGTCTCTGTGTGTTAGACTCTATTAATGCATCAGAGTATCAGGTTGATTTTCATCACCATAGCATTATATTGATGATTTGCATTCAGGTTATTAAAATTATTTTAAGTCTCCAGGGAACATGAAGAAAGACCACCCAAAATATAAATTAGATGGCAGAGAAGTCAGTCTGAGAAATTTACTTTAGTTAAGCAGTGTGGTATGGTAGAAAAAGAAGTGTATAGGAAGTCAGATGACTTGTGTTCTAGTTCTAATTCCAGCTCCAACATTCACTAGCTATGTGATTTTTAATGAGTCACTTAATTTATCCAAGCCTCACTCTATTCTTCTGTGAAATGGGTATAATAATGCCTGCTCTGCCAATCTTTCAGGGTTGTTATGAGACTCAAATGAGATGGTATATGTGAAACCACTTTGTAAATAACAAAATGCTGTAGAATTGTAAGGTATTATTATAAACCAAATGTGGTTGATTGAGAGTCAACTATCATTATTCATTTATAGAGTTATGTAGCTGTAAGAAGCCTCCAATGAACGCTGTTTGAACCAGTGCTGGAACTTTTAAGTGTGTATGTGTGTGAATAAATAGATAGATGTCTTTCCCCATTTCTTAGAATCTGGGAATCTTACACACCTTAACTCTTCTGCCTTAGTGGCTGACTCTGTAACAACAGTCTTCTTTTCACCAGGGTCGGGATCATTTATCTCCTTTTGTATGACAGTTTCACTCTGTTTCAAGCTGGTTTGATTATTCACTTCTGATTTACTCTCACTTTCTTCAAAAGCTACTTCAGAGATTATGACATTATTAGATGGCTCATTCTCAAGGATAGTATCACTTTCTGGATCTTGTAAATACACAAACTGCTCATTTATCTCATTGTTTATCTTTGGAAATAATAACAAACAGAAAATAAGACATAGTAAGAACATCATTTAATAATAACTTGGAGTGGGGGTGGAGTTCAGACCTATGATTTTATTTGAAGAAGGAATTCCTGGTTTGGAAACTACCTTCATTGATGCAGATTGCCAGCTTTCTCTGTGTTTTACAATCTTATGGAATTGCCTGGGTACTAAGAGGTTAAATGACTTGCCTATGGTCACATAGCTAATATGCTTCTGAGTTAGAATTTGAACTCAAGTCTTCTTGACTGCAAGGATAGATTTATATATCGGGTATCCAAATGTTTTAGGGGTTCTCATAGGTAGGGACAAGGGCTTAGCTAGGAAAATAAGTTCCTGTGAAGAATGGACAAAAGGATTGGGAAAGAGAATTAGAGTCTACATGGTACCTTTATAGTTCCTGACTGAAAGAAACCATTTATACCACCTTATTCCATTCCTGCTTGTAATCATCTACTGATTTCAATTCACCCTTCAGTGACTTTAGAGAATAACGTACATAGCATAACATAACAATTCACGCATATATACAGTGACCCAGCTCAGTTTTTCTGTCCCTATTATCTCCTGCTAACAGTATTGAGAACTTCAATATTTATATTCAGGATTTACATCTCTCTAACTTCCTGGCCATATAATTCCTGAACATGTTCAACTCCAATAGTTGTCTTCCTTTCACTTCAAGTCACCTACCAGGATGGTTATACATTAGTCCTCACTATCTCTCCATATTTTCCACTTCTAACATAGTAAACACTGAAATTTCATTCTTCAATTGCAACGTCTCATCTTCTTGTTTCTCTAACTCTCGCACTGATAACTAAATCTATGGTTTCATTTACAGGTATCCTATTCTTCACCTTCATTTTAACTTCCAGTCCCTTGACTAATCCTTATTGTCCTGTTTATCTTCTCCACACTGGTTTTACCTACCTCCATCCCAGCTTGACCTTGGGGTCTGTCACTTTAGTATTTCACCAGCCATGATTATAGAATCTCTTGTCCTTGTGACTTTCCGCTATTCCTGACCTGGTAATTTTCATCTTTGGACATTCCTGGCATTGGGTTTTTGCATTTCTGCTTTGGGATTGCTCAATATCATAAGAGTGGTAGGAACTCAGACTTATTTCATCTACTACAAGTTTATAGTACATTACATTTTCTGGGTATTTACTTGCCATTCAACACTCAGTCAGTCAACCAAGAGGGCAATCAACAAATATTTAGGAAGTGTCTATTGTGGGCCAGGCATCATGTTAGATGCTAGGAATACAAATACCGAGAATGAAATAACCCCCATTCTCAAGTATCAAAGACCTTACGTTCTAACAAGGACTTTCATGTACTTGTGTCTTTGTTTTTCCTGTGTGTATATATATGAACACATATGTGTATACACAGAAACGCACCTGTACATATACACATGTATGTATGTCCTTATTTCTCCTATATATACCTCCTACACATACGTATGTGTATGTATAAATGTAAGTACATGCCTGTGTATATATGTAAGTACATGCATATGCATCATTTTCTTTTGCACGCATATATACAGTATGCACATGTGCATATATACATACACATGCATACATGCATACATACACAGTGAGTGTCCCAAAAGTCTTAGTGCAGTTTTGAGCTTTATTCCTAGGAACCTGCTGATCAGGCATTGGGAAGGAGTTGAATCTCCTTTTTTGGTTTTTGGTTTTTGGTTTTTTTCAACTCAGGCAATGTGGAAGCCAAATCAATGGCCTAAGCCTCAGTCCCCTGAATCAGTTAAATCTCTAGGACAATATCAATCTTTTAAAGAAAAACTAGCCTAACCTACATGCGACCAGGCCTTAGGATATTCCTCCTACCATATATATCTCTATCACTTTTTTACATGTTGTCTTGTAAAAGGACTCATATTTACAAAAAAACCCAACAACAACAAACCATATTTATAGCAAGTCTTTTTTGTAGTGTAAAAAACTGGAAACTGAGCAGAGGTATATCTACTGGGCAATGGCTAAACAGATTACGGCAAATGAATATAATGTAATATTACTGTTCCATTAAGGACGAAGAAATGGATGATTTCAGAGATATGTGGGAAGACTTGTATGAACTAATTCAGAGTGAAGTATGTGAAAGCTTAAGAACAATTTATTCAATAACAACATTAGTGTAAAGACAACTTTGAAAGATGTGGGAACTCTGATTAATGCAATGAGCATTATTATGTTTCTAGATGATGAAGCATGCTGCTATCTCTTGACAGAGGGGTAATGCGCTCAAGATGTGGAACAAAATTGTAAATTACTTTAGGACAAGGATTATGTCTTATTCATCTTTGTGTCCCTCATACCACCAAGTACATTACATTGTACATAGTAGTCTCTCAGTGAGTATGTGTTGTGAATGAACCTAATATAAACAACAAAAGTAAAGCAACTGCAATGATTAAATATTTATGATATGAAATAAGAAAGGGAAAGGGCTTTACCTTCCCACACCCCAGTCTCAGTTAATGTAATTGCAAAAGGCCCAGAATATCATCATAAAGTATTAAGTAAAAGGGTAGTCATAAATGATGAAGTTTTAATGTATAGAAAAAATGGCTGTGAACGCCTTTGATTCAAGAAATAAACAGTGTGATCGACTAATCATGTCTCTGGGGACTTCAAATAGCTAGAAGAATTTTGCCAGTTTGCCTGCTTGCTAATTTGCCAGTTGAAGAGTTGGAGTCAGAAATGGGAAAAGGAGGCCCCCCAAGAATTGTCCTTGTGTAAAGTGCATCCTAGTTTATGGGGAATGTTTTTGTATCTATGTGTTTTTGCTGTGCCATTTAAGCAAATGCTTCTCCTAATTGCTAATTGAGTCTACTTCTTGTTTTGTTGTTCAGTTATTTCAGTCATGCCTGGCCCTTTGTGACCCCATTTGGGGTTTTCTTGGCAAAGACACTAGAGTAGTTTGTCATTGCCTTCTCTAGCTCATGTTACAGATGAGGAAACTTGAGGCAAACAGGATTAAGTGACTTGCCCAGGGTCACACAGCTAATAAATGTCTGAGGCCAGATTTGAACTCAGGAAGATGAGTCTTCCTCATTCCAGGCTTGATACTCTTATCTGTTGTGCCACCTAGCTGCCCCCTTGAGTCTACTGTCTAACTGTTAATGGTGAGGGCTCGGGAGCTACAGGATTAGAAATATAACCTCATCAGTAACCACTAGACTACTGATAGTGGTGGGAGTGGTGATGGTGGTGGCAGTGGTAGTAGAAGTAATAGTAGTAGCAGTAGTAGTAGAAGAAGAAGTAGTAGTAGTAGTAGTAGCAGCAGTGGTAGTAGTAGTAGCAGCAGTAGTAGTAGTAGTAGTAGTAGTAGTAGTAGTAGTAGCTATTGCTACTGCTGCTGCTGCTGCTGTTGCTGTACTTACCATACTCTGGGGATCTAGCTCTTTGATTGTGAGTACAAGTTGGGGGAGTATTCCAGAGGGAATATTATACTCAGAAACCCACTAGAGACATTCTTCATCTGAGATTTTCCTTCTTGCATACCATAGTTTGCAGAGATCCACTGGAGAAAAATTATCTTTTTTTCCCCCTTTTTTCAATTTTTGACACTAATTGAACATGCTGTTTTCTAACATGTTTCTTTTACAAATTAGAATGGTTCCTTTGAGATAACTTTTGTTTGTTTGAATGCTTAAGTACTATTTATTGTCTATTTTATCACTGTATCTTTTGTGAGTATTGTAGCTAATATCAACAATATGGATCTCTTAAATACAAGTGCCTAGAAATTCACCTAGAAAACACTGAAAGCTTATCTAAGTCATTTTTTCTTTTTAAGGAAACCTCGACTAGAATGGGGACCACTAGACCATACAAAAGAATCTCTCTGGGCTGCATATTGACTTAGAAAACCACATATTAACATTATATATGTTTTATTATATTTTTATTATTTATTTTGTTAAATATTTTCTGATTACATTTTAATCTAGTTCAGGTCACACTCCAAATATTGTGGGCTGCATGTGTGACACCTGTGACCTAGACTATTCGTTTTGTTGTGATGAGTCAAAACAACATTTCTGAAGCCCTCATGTACTGCTGCAGGTCCAAATTACATTTGAGGGATTCTCACACCTCTTTAGGGGAGTTTCTGAATTTGTTTTCTTTTTAAGTTAATCTACTTGTCCTGAGGGGTGAGTTTAGACTTCCAGTTATATTCTCTATATTTTTCAGGAATCCTTGGAGAAAATTCGGGTACCGTGTGATACAAGGACCCAGAGGACATTTGTTTGTCTAAAACTTACATATGAAAGGATTCACGGAGACATTTTAGGGTACCTTGCATGATAGAGATATTTTGTTTAGACTCGTAGTTGGATTTCCCTGTCTCTTTCAAGGACCTGTGTGTTGTTGCAGGCACCCAGGAGGAATTTTCCATGATTAAAAATGATCTGTATATATGGAGTCCAGAGCAGAGAAGCCTCTTAGAAGACGGTGAGTTCCTCAGCTCCCCTGGATCCAGCACTAGTTTATCATAGTTCTTGGTACCTGACTGAACTCAAAGCATAAGGGCCCCTCATTGGAGATGGAGAGGGAAAGGAGCCTTGCACCAGCTTGGTGCCAGTGAGTCATCACCAAGCCAGGGTAACTTGGTTTCTCACCTGAAGAATGAGGGATTGATTTCCAGATGATCCTAGGTCTTCTATCGCTATGAAGAACCTTATGTGTTCTAGGGAACAAAGCTTTCCCTCTGAGATGGGAAGCTTGATTTTCTTTTCCTTTTGTTTATTGTCTTTGGGTAGGGAAGGCTTTTGAAGTAGGTAACCTATGAGAATTTGTCAAATGACAAATTCTGTTAAGTTGAATCACCATGCATTTGGAAGTAATGTTTATTTCCTGATACTAAACTGTATCATATGGACTTTTCTCAGAGTTTTCTCTTAGTATAATGGTGTGGAGAAGGCACTGGAAAGGACATTATTTGAATCTCCCCAAGAAGTATCCAGAGGTTGGGATTTATGGACTTTGTTGAAAGCACTCTGGTTGATTTGCTGGAAGCAAATCTTTAACTGGGAGCAGAATATACCAGAAGAGTTTTTACTTCCCTGCTCATTTAATACAACTCTGAAAGCCCAGAATGTAATCTCAAGGTGTTTAGTATAAAGGTAAGTCACACATGAAGTGGTTTTAATGTGTAAACAGTGTGTGTCATACAATATGTGTGACCCTTTTATGAGGTATGAACCTCATTGGTGATTGGGCCAAGACGGAACAGTTCTGACTAACCACAAAACAAGCTAACCACACCTCTGTGGACTTAAAACAGCTAGAGTAATTTTAAGCACTTTGTTCAAGAGTTCACCAGTTTGAGAATTAAACTCAAAAGTGGGAGAATAAGCAGGTCCTCGAAAGGGAGTCACTTCAATTCCAAAGGACCCATGATAAAAAAAATTGCTATCCACATCCAGAGAGAGAACTGATGGACTCTGAGTGTAGATTGAAGCATACTTTTTTTACACTTTCCTTATTTTTCTTGTGTGTGTGTGGTTTTTTTTTTGCAACGTGACTAATAGGGAAATGTTTTACATGACTTCATATGTATAATTGATATATTGCTTGCCCTCTCAAGGGGAATAGGAGGAATGGGAAAGAGGGAGAGAATTTGGAACTCAAAATTCAAAAAAATGAATATGGAAAATGTTTAAAAATGCCATTGGGAAATATTTAAAGAAATAATTTTTTAAGGGAGCTACCTTTGCTTGGAACAAGGGGATTTTCTCTCCCTCCTACCACTGACTTGACCATGTCATCCAGGAGACTGGACTAGTAGGAGCAGAGAGACATACTGAGGGCAAATAGAGCCAGTAGTCAAGGGAGGAGGCAGCTTCAAGGAACCTGACCCTTCAGGCTGTGGATTAAAGAAAGAGCTTCTAGAACCAGAATTTGTTATTTACTCTTTTACATGTGTTCCCTATGTGTATACCTCACTACAATTATATTTTAGGTTCATGCCCACTCTTTCCACAGATGTACTAATATTTGTGGGGAAAGTACACTCTATAGGAGGGGGAAATATTTTTGCACTATTGTTCTGGCTATGTATTCAAGCAAGTGCATTTGCTAAGAATTAATTTAGTCTACTAGGTGATTCATGGAAAGAACATCTTTGGGAGTTCAGAAGTTAAGGTGTTGGAAATATAACCCCATAGAGTTATCCCTTGAATCCAAGATAGCAGCCACATTCTGGGAATCTAACCGTTGGAGTGTAAATGTCAAGCAAGGGAGTCAAGCTCTGTGTGTGTGTGTGTGTGTGTGTGTGTGTGTGTGTGTGTGTGTGTTTACGGCTCATTCATTCTCTCTATTTCTCCTCTTTTGCAGTTAACTCTTTAATGAGTTCCTATAAATAACTCCGAAGTCTCGATCTGTCTCTACCCCTAACCTCACGTGTTAGGCATTTCTGATTTCCGATTAGATACCTTCCCCTCAGTGTACTACTGATACCTCAAATTCAACATGAACAAAACTGAACTCTTGTCTTTTTTCTTGTTTGTTTTTTGTTGTTGTTGTTGTTTTGGCTAGGCAGTGGGGTTAAGTGACTTGCCCAGAGTCACAGCTAGTAAGTGTCAAGTGTCTGAGGCTGGAACTGAGGTCCTCCTGACTCCAGAGCCAGTGGTGTATCCACTGAACCATGTAGCTGCCCCAAACTCTTGGTTTTTTCTTGAAAACTTGCCCCTTCCTCTAACTTTTTTATTTCTGTTGATGGTAACTGTTGTCTAAAGACTTCTAGGATACTCTCCTTCCTTCCTCAGTGTGTTCAGTACCTGACTCTCCTCCCCAACTCCTGCTCTCATACCAAGGGACTTCAGTATAAGTGTTGATATTTTCACTTCCCATTCCTCAGTTTACCAATTTCCATGACTTACTCCTCCACCCCACCCCACCTACATACAGATATAGTTCTAGCTAGGGTCTTGCCGTCACCTAAAAGTTTACCCTCTAGAATGCCTGCTCCATTCTAAACTAATTTTCTTTCATATTAAACCTGTTACTTAGAAATTAGTATAATGCTATATACCTTCATGGGTAACAATATATGTTTGGTGACAGGGTTACTCTTGATCTCAGTAGATGAGCAGACATCTCCTAAAATTGTGGTGATTTTCTTTTTTTTCTTTTTCTTTTCTTTTTTTTTTTTTGGTGAGGCAGTTGGGGTTAAATGACTTGCCCAAAGTCACACAGCTCTTAAGTGTTATGTGTCTGAGGCCAAATCTGAACTCAGGTCCTCCTAACTCCAGGACCAGTGCTCTATCCACTGCCACCTAGCTGCCCCTTGTGATTTTTCTTGCCAACCACTTTGTTCCACAGGAAAAAACAATATTAAAATTGAATTACCAAGAGTATATTCTTAGCACATTGATAATTAATCCTATCAAACTACCTTAAATCCAAGTAGAATGCATAATCTTTGGTTGCATATTAATATTTGATATTACATATTTAATGTCCTCCATGTGACTTACTTGAATATCATCCTCAGTGGTCATTTTGTCAGTGCTCTCATGGATTTTTGAAACTTTTTGGCCTCCTGTAAAGGTAGTGGCCTTCTGTGATTTTATAGTAGACTTCAAGAGAGAGATGAGCTCAGTCCATTGTTGGAATAGAGCATCTTGTTTATGGGAGGGGGCGCAGAGCTGAAGATAGTAGGCACGTCCACTCACCAACTTTACTTTGAGGCACATTTTCGGAGCGTCATGAACAGAAATAGTCACGAGCTGCAAGGGGAGAGCCCTGCAAACAAATTCAAAAGTGATATGATCTGGAAACCCAATAACACTTTACATTTGTATAATCCTTTAATACTTTTCATTTTCAAAAACCTTTTAGTTGATTTTTTTCTACATCACTTCAGTTTCAGTATATATCCGTCCCTGTCACCTATCCAAAGAGCGATGCCTAGTAACAAAGATTAAAAAAGAAAAGTTTAGCTAAACCAGTCAACATATCAATCATGGCTGATAGTATATGCAACATGCCGCTCCCACAGTACTCCAGCTCTGCAAAGAGGAGAAAGAGGTACATTTTCTCACCTCCTCTCCGGGGCCAAGCTTGGTGCTTGTTACTTTTCAAAGTGTTTTCATATTCTGTGATCTCATTTTATTCTTATTACAATCCTTTGAAGAAAGTAGGGCTGATATTATTATCCCAGTGTAATAGGTAAGAAAACTAAAGCATATTGAAGTTGACTGAGGTCACGCAAGTTAGTGATCAAGTCAGACTAGCACTGGGGTCTCCTGATTCTGTTCTTTTTCCACTCAGATTTTACGTATAGACTTTGTTTACACGCCTACCGGAGGAAATATTGTGTGTTAAACTATGTGTACACTTTCATTTTGGATCCTCAGCATTTAACTGAATGTCTACTGATTGCTACATTCTCTTGTCTCTTTGCCTATGCATTGGCTGCCCACCCCGCCTCCCTCTGTATCTCAGAATTCTTGGTTTCCTTCAAGAATCAGCTAACTGCCACTTCTCCCAAAAACTTTCCCAGCCGCTTCTGCCTTCCCATCCAAGATTATCTTGGATCTACTTTGTATGTTTTGTATGTACATACAGAAGTACGTATGTGTATATGTATCCACATACACACAATCTCTCTCCCATTAGAATGTAAGTTCCAAGAGGGCAGGGACTATTTTACCATTGTCTTTGTATCTAGAACGCTTAGCACAGTATCTGATACATAGTAGATGCTTAACAAATGATTAAGTGATTAAATTATGAGGAAAAGAAGAAAGGAAGAAAGGGTATGGATTTTATTAATCTTGTCCTCAGAAATCTTACAGTCTCAATGAGATTCCAAGAAACTTTCATGAAGAACTTTTGTTGCTGTTCGTCCTTCATTCTGGATAGGACCAATGACATCAAGAGGGTGATGTCTTGACTTGCAAGTGAATTGGATTTAAGTGAGGCAGAGCTCTGCAGAGTCATCGGCCTCACTGTCTCCTCCAGAGTCATCAGAGTCCAGTGGGCAAGATATAGGTCAGGGAGACTGGTGATGGCCTCAGATGCAGTGGGAGATGTTGGCTTTTTTAAGCTAATGTCTTTCCCACTTCTTGGTTTGTCTGAGGAAATGCCCATTCAGTAGTGGAAAGCTAGGTAAGAAATGAGGCAAAAGATGCCCTTCATAAAAGAATCAATATGGGAGGGGAAGACCCGAGAAATTTTAAAAATCAAGACACAGTATAATGTACTGTTTCTGTAAGACACTGATACAGTCATAGGACCAATTTAGTACCAGAAGGGACAGAAAAGTATTTTCATCTAAAGAAAGAATTTATCAACCGTTAAAGGATGTAGATACTGCTGCTGTTATAGATGAACACTTTGGTCCCTAAAAGGAACAGGAAAAGAACTCTGGCTTAATTAACGATGTTCATGTATATGAAGAAATCATCCCTTTTAGATGATATTTGAGCAATTCTGGACAGAAAACAGACTGTCACTTAAATGTGTAATGATGTCTTGCTTGAGTATGTACAATTTGGTGGTTTAGAGAGAAAGAGAAAAAAAGTTATTTATTAATAAGTAGAAAATATGAATACAAAGAAACAATCCATGGGCTGATGGACCATGTTAGACACTTGAGAACAGAAGGGAGTTGTCCCTCAGCTTACTTGCATATAACTATATTTTGGCTAAGGAGGGTAAAACTAAATGAAACAAAACAAAACCATGAGAAATCATATAAACATTTGGAGACAGCAACAATAACAACAATAGCTAGCATTTATATGGCACCTGCTGTGTGTCAGATACTGTGTCAAGTGCTTTATAAATATTTGATTTGATTCTCACAACTGCCTCTCAAGGTAGGTGCTAATGCAGGGTGACTTGCTCAAGGTCTCATAGCTAGTAAGTGATGAAGGCAAAATTAAGGTATTAAAAAAAAGACTATTGGAACAAAACTTTGAAGTTCACACCAGACCAAATAATGATCAAGAAAACCAGTGAGCAACTACAGTGATCTTTTATCCCCATGATATCCCACCAAAGTAAAAGCCAGAATGACTGGAGACAGAACACATGTAGCCTGCAAGGCTCTGTGTCCAGAGGTAGCAAGAGTGGAAGGTTCCCCTGGGACAGACCAAAGTCAATTCAGAAAACCCCAGGTTGGAGGACCTTGAAAATCTCAGGGAGTGGCAGCAGACAGCAACCACCAACTGTTTACCAATGTAGTTCTACAGTGTTCAGACTAAAAGAGCCCAGGCTCGTTCTGAGGTCCCTGACACTGCCCTGAGGTGCTAGAAAGGTGCCTAAAGATCTAGTGCTCTGAATATCAAAGATCCAGGGGGCCCAGCCCTAGGACAAGGGTGAGGAACCAGCAGCCATATGGCCACAAGCAGCCTTCTAGGTCCTCAGGTGCAGCTCTTTGAATCCAAACTTCATGGAACAAATCCCTTTAATAAAAGGATTGTTCTACAAAACTGTGACTCAGTCAAAAGGCCTCACCCAAGGACCTAGCTGGCCACAAATGGCCTCGAGGCAGCAGGTTCCCCACGCCTGCCCTGGGAGATAGAAGAGAGCACAAGACCCAAGAGAATCCAGGCCAAGACCAAGCAGGGCCAACCACTCCACCCAGAAATATACAAGGGATAGAGGCTGGTCCTGGAACAAAGCCTCAATTTATGAACTAGAGCTAGAGAAGTGAGTAAATCAAATAAAACCCTGACAAGTATAAAAAAAGATTGCAAATCTAATTCCAAAACAACTGTAAGCAAACTCAAAGGAAAAATGGATCTTTCACAAGAACTACATGAATATGAAGAAATGAAACACAAGATTAAAACAAAATTAACTTTAAAGAATGAAAAGTTGAGGAAAGAACTAGAAAGAGAGTAAGTGGAAGAAAAAGTGATAAATTTTATCCAAGAAATGGACACTTTGAAGAACAGAATAGACCAAACAAATTAATTGCTCCACGAGATAGCAAGAGATATTAGAATGAAATACAAATGGAAAAAAAAAGGGTAAGATATCTGATGTAAAAAAATTACCTGGAAAACAGTTTAAGGGGGAATAATTTAAGAAGTATTAAATTACCTGAAAACAATGATTTTTTAAAAAGCCCTGATACTCACTCTATTTCAAGAAATCATAAATGAAAACTGCTGCAGTCTATTAGGACCATAGGGAAGAGACAAAAAGAAGATACTAATCATTTTCTTAAAGGAACCCCAAAGGGCTAAGTCCCAGAAATGTCATAGGCAAAATCCAAGCTCCTGTTAGAAAAATCTGAAACAAGAATCTACCACAGTGAGTGAGTGAAGGAAAGTCTTTATTAGGATTCTTGTGAGAGAAGAGGGTGCAACGCACTTTAGTAGCACGTGAGCACTAGTTCAGTGGTAGAATCAACTTTTAAACCATTAGTAAGAACGATACTCCACCCACCAGGGCTACTCTTGGTCTGGTTCATCTGAGTTACACCCTTCCTGGACAGCCCATTGCATCTTCCTCCATGTTCTGTTAACTCTGTCCACTTCGTGGGTCCCATGTTCAAAAATGGTGGCTATCTTTGCCCTTGGGGTGTGTCAGTTCATATTCAATAAGCTTATTAAGCAAGCTCAGTAGAGAAAAGCCTTTGCCCTGTCAAGGCCCCGTCCTTGAACCCAAGGGGTTGCAACCAGTTTAGCCTCTAGGGCTCTTTCTTAAGGAACTAGTTATTTACAGAAAAGTTTGGAGCACTTTCTGATTGGTTGAGGGACTATCCACAAGAACTTGGAATTTCTTATCCTGCTGTGGAAGCCTAACCCCCTAAAATCTTTCTTTCACTGCCAAGTCAAAAAAAAAAAAGATAATGCAAGCACCCAGAAAGAGGCGGTTTAAGTGCCAAGGAACTACAGTCAGTATCACACAAGACCTGACAACTTCTACTAAAAAGGTAGAGAAGATCTTGGAAAACTATTTCAGAAAGCAAAATACAACCAAAAATAACCTACCTACAAAGCTACATATGATCCTATAGAAGAGAAATGGGCCTTTTAATGGAAACAAGGACTTTCAGACATTTCTGATGAAAAGACTAGAGATGAGTCTTTAAAATACTAACACAAGAGTCTAGAGAAACCTAGAAAGGTAAATTTATTTGAGCAGTTGAGAAAAGAACTATGTGATGATGTAAGGCTAACATTCTAATAGAGAAGAAATGAGTATCATTTCAGAACCTTGATATCTTTAAGTGGTATTGAGGGAATTCGTAACAAAAATTGATGTCCTGAAGGTGGATTGGTTTTGTTATGAGTGTTTGAAGAGGGAAAAGGAGAAATACATTAGTGTAGAAAAAAGGAAAGACATGGTTAGCAATAATAATGCCCCTTCACAAAAAGAGGGCCATTGAAACTTCTATGCATAGAAGAGAACAGAAAGAAGTTCAGAAGGAAACAGATAAGCAGGACAGTTTTGAAAGTAATGTCTACTTTTTTTTTAAGCTAGCACTATAAAATGGAGATTCATAGTTTTTTATATAGACTCCTCTGTTGTATTCTACTTTGTGAACAGAGATGCTCCTTTTCTGGTGTTTAAGTTCAGAATAAAAAAAAATTGAAGACTATCAATTTCATAGGGGAAATTTGTTTTTTGTTGTTGTTCATCCTTCATTCTGGAGGAGGACCAATGACATCAGGAGGGTGATGTCTTGACTTGCAAGTGAATTGGATTTAAGTGAGGCAGGGCTATACTGAGTCATCAGCCTCACTCTCTCCTCCAGAGTCATCAGAGTCCAGTGGGCAAGACATAGGTCAGGGAGATTGGTGATACCCCCAGATGCAGTGGGAGACCTTGGCCTTTTTAAGATAAGGTCTTCCCCAGGTCTCAGTTTGTCTGAGGCAACATTCAATAATTAAAGGATAGGTAAGAATTGAGGCAAAAAAATGTCCTAGTTTGCCTTCATAAAAGAATCTATCTGGGAGGGGAAGACCCTCAGAATTTGATAAAATTTTGATAAAATAAATATGGAAGAAAAAAATTAGTGTAAGTGATCAAAATTTATATTCATTCGGACAGAGACCCCTCATGAAAGAGTATGACTCCCGGAGGAGGACTGAAAGATGATTCATTGGGTACCAGAAGGCTTAGTCTTGGCAGATAAAAACTAGGGAAGGAGCATGACTGTTAAGTGGTAATAAGAATATGTTGTGAAGACTGAAGACACAGCAAAGGTGGAAAACTTGCATCATTAAAGTGATAGGTAGAGGCAGTCATCTGACAGAAAGCCTTTTCAAATTTCTGATTTGTAGGAGAGAGAATTGATTTCATTGGCCAAGTAATGGACATCAGGCAGGTAATTGGCCTTGGCAACCATCTAGAGTTGAAGAGAAATGAAGCTTTTAATAAGAGCCTACTGCTCTCTGTTGCCACTGCTGGTTTGAGAAGGAAAACGAGAAAAGAAGACAAGGTTGCAGCTACTTTGTATCCTAGAGAACTAGTTAGGGTTTTGTTTTTGTTTTTGTCTTAAAGAGTAAGCATGAATTATGTTGCTGTGAGCTGTGTTTTGATTAGAGAAATCTAGATAACAGCCTAGGCTGACCTTTAAACCCAGGAGAGAGACATTCTAATGAGCTTTGCAGTTTTCTGACTTGAAGGTCTCTGTGATTCACATTAAGAGGAAACATTTTTTAATAGCCTTTTAAGAGGATTGTAAATTGGAAGAGCCTGCAAACGTTAACTTTGAATATAGACAAGGAATTGTTCAGCTGAAGAGTAGTAAGGACCAAAGACAAGCAGTAAGCAGAGAAATAGTTTCATCTAGCACATGTGTTCCTCAATATATCAATTACATCAAGGCCTTCAGTGCTAAGTTGTGTTTCTCTAAGCACGTGGATTTTCCTCCCTTGTGTGCTTCCCTGCCAGGTTGCTGTGTGGGCCCACTCTCCCCAAAGATACTGAATGCATTTGGGAGAGCACAGCCAAAGTTTATATATAGATTATAATGTATTTTTATGCTTGCAGCTGCTTTAATATAAAAGCATCTGCAGTGGGTGTTTTTTTTCTTGCCCTTATTCCTAAATAAATGGCTATTTTAAGAGCAAAAACTGTATTATAATTATAAGTGACTGGATATGTAAATACAAATGTATTGGTGGATGCTTAAGAGCTAGATTGGTGAGTAGGAGGAGTGAATAAACTCAATAGAGTTATCCCAAGACACCAAGAGAATTTGAATGTAACCATGTAGCAATGATCTATTTTTACCTAGACCTACCAAAGTGAAAGCAAGTTGGAGTGAATGAACCAACCTAGCAAAAGAGAGAGTAGGTGTCCACATGTCCATGAGATAGAGGGTTGACATTGTTGGGATCCATGTAAAAAGACCACACCTCAGCCACACGGTATACCGTGTTATATTGTGAGGGTAGTGACAGTGCTACTACAATTACACAAGTATATATGAACATAATGCCAACCAAATTCGCAAACTTTGGGAGACAAATATTAGAGCAGGGTCAAAATAATTAGGAAATGTTTTATCTGCGATAGCACATCTCAGAAAAAATCACAGAGTCTAGCAGCCTGTATGCATCACCTGCAGCAGCAGTGCTGAAGAAGAATGTATCTATGTATGTAGACTACCAGACTTTGAATGAAAAAAAAAAACAAAGTGGACCAGTGTACCATACCTGGATTTCAATATTTTCTGGAATAAAGTTAAGCAGCCAACAGGCCTAAGTGTTATACAGTGGATACAGTCAGATTCCAATAATGAGGAAGACAAGGAGAAGATGCTTTTGTCTGCTTACCTGGATTTTACCAGTTTGAGTGAATGGCCTAAGGCATCGTGGAGGCACCTGCTATTTCTAAAGACTGATGAAAAAATAGGTGGCAACTATCTACCATACCACTATACCCGTTCTTTGCTGCCACCTCTGTTTTGAGAAAGAAAACCAGAGGAGAAGATGAGCTTCGAAGTAACTTTGTGTCTTATGGAGCTGGTTAGTTTTTTGTTTTCGTTTTTGTTTTTTTGCTTAAAGAGTAAACGTGCTTAAAGAGTAAATCACTGTTTTTGGGAAGACCAATGAAGGACATAAGAAAGGACTGAAGAAAGTGTTGAATCAACCAGAAAAAAAATGATCTAAAGCTTTCCATTGACAAATGCCAGTTTTGTAGAGCCTCTATCAAGTATGTGGGTCGTATCTTGATAACGTACAAACACTCACTCAGAATACTAATGCATTATTGGTGAAGTTGTGAACTGATCCAGCCATTCTGGAGAACAATTTGGAACTGTGCCCAAAGGGTTATAAAACTGCATACCCTTTGACCCAATAATACCATTTCTAGGTCTGTATCTCAAAGAGATCATAAAAATGGGAAAAGGACCCACATGTACAAAAATATTTATAGCAGCTCTTTTTGTAGTGGCCAAGAATTGGAAATTGAGGGGATGCCAATCAATTGGGGAATGGCTGAACAAGCTGTAGTATATAAATGTAATGGAATACTATTGTGTAATAAGAAATTATGAGTAGGCAGACTTCAGAAAAACCTGGAAAGACTTATATGAACTGATGCTGAATGAAGTGAGCAGAACCAGGAGAACGTTGTACACAGTAACAGCCACACTATGCAATGTCTGACTTTGATAGACTGGGCTCTTCTCAGCAATGCAGGGAGCTAAGACAACTCCAAAAGACTCATGATGGAAAAAGCTATCCACATCCAGAGAAAGAATTATGGAATCTGAATGCAGATTTACTCTCTTTTTCTTTTGTTGTTTGGTTTTGATTCTTCTTTCTTGTGGTTCCTCCCATTGGTTCTGTGAAAATATGCTCAATATGAATGTAGAAGTAGAGCCTATATCAGATTGCACACCATCATAGGGAGGGGGGAGGTGAGGTAGGGGAAGAAGAATTTGAAACTCAAAATCTTATGGAAGTGAATGTTGAAAACTGAAAACTGTAAATAAATTGTTTAATTAAAAAATACTCAAAAAAGTTAGAAACACTCCTATTGCAATTGAATTATTTTTGCTACTATTGCTAAACTATTGAGTGACTTCACTTGTGCATATTAAGATTAAAGAGACTCTGAAGCAGAAGGGCAAAAAAGGCAAAGTAATTTCAAAATCCACAGAGTCCTCTAGAGACTAATGGATGGACAGATGTGAACAATTTTTCTAATTTTTTAAAAATTCAGTTTTAGGTTTCACATTTTCCCCTCTCCCTACCCCCTTCTCCAATTCATGGGAAACAAAAAGAAAAAAAGTCCATTACAAGTATATGTATAGTCAGGCAAAATAAATTTCCACATTAGCTACGTTCTCTCCCCGCCACCAAAAAAAAAAAAAAATATATATATATATATATGGAAAAGATTTCTCTGTCTGAAGGTAGATAATGTGTTTCATCATGTTATCTTTTTGGAATTGTGTTGGTCATTGTGGTTGATCAGAATTCCTAAATCTTTCACAATTGATTGTCTTCACTATGTTGTTGCTGTTGTATAAATGATTCTTCTGGTTCTGGTCATTTCACTTTACATCAATTCATACAAGTCTACCCACACTTTTCTAAAACTATCCCCTTCTTCGTTTCTTACAGGCCAATAGTATTCCATCACATACCATAACTTCTTCATGTAGGATGACTTGTCCATCCATTCCCCCATTGATAGGCATATCTTTTCAGTTTCTAATCCTTTGCCACCACAAAAAGAGCTGCTATACATATGGGTCCTCCTTTTCCTCTTTCTTTGACCTCTTTGGGGAATAGACATAGTAGTGGTATTACTGGGTCAAAGGGTATGCATAGTTTAATAGTTTTTTGGGCATAGTTCCAAATTGCTTTCCAAAATGGTTGGACCAATTCAGAACTCTACTAACAGTTCATTAAAGTACCTGTTTTCTCACAGCATTTGTCATTTTCCTTATTTGTCAACTTAGCCAATCTAATGTGTGTATGGTGGTACCTCAGAGTTGTTTTAATTCACATTTCTCTAATCGTTAGTGATTTAGATCATTTTTTCATGTTATTTCATAGCTTGGATTTCTTTCTCTGAAAGCTACATATTCAAATCCTTTAAACATTTATCAATTTAGGGAATGACTCATAGTCATACAAATTTGACTTATTTCCCTGTGCATGTTAGAAATGAGATCTTTATCAGAGAAACTTGCTGCAAAGATTTTCCCCCAATTTCCTGCTTCTCTTCTAATTTTAGCTACCTTGGTTTTGTTTGTGCAAAACCTTTTTATTTTTTGTAATCAAAATTGTACATTTTACTTCTCATCACTTTCTCTATCTCCTGTTTGGTTATCAACTCCAGTTGTATCCATAGATTTGATAGGTAATTTCTTCTACATTCCATTAATTTTCTTATGTCATTTGTTATGTCTTAATCATGTCCACATTTTGAGCTTATCTTGGCAGAGATGGTATGAGATGTCAATCTGTACATAATTTCTGCCAGACTACTTTTCCAGTTTTCCCAGCAGTTTTTGTCAGGTAGTGTGTTCTTGCCCCAGTAGTTTAGATCTTTGGATTTATCAAACATTAAGTCATTGTGTCCCATTTGCTTCTGTATTATTGCATATCTAATCTGTTCCATTGATCAACCACTGTATTTCTTATCCAGTACCAAATTGTTTTGGTGATTACAGCTTTGTAGTATATTTGAGATATGGTACTTCAAAGGCCTCTTTCTGTTTGTTTGGGTTTTTTTTTCTTTTTCGTTTATTCCCTTGATATTCTTGACTTTTTGTTCCTGTAGGTGAATTTTATTTTTTCCTCTATTTCTGTAAAATATTGTTTGGTAGTTTGATTTGTGTAACACTGATGAAATAAATTAATTTAGATAGTATTACATTTTTATTATATTGGCTTGGCTTAATCATGAGCAATTAATATTTTTCCAGTTATTTAGACCTGCCTTTATTTGTGTGAAGGGTGTTTTGTAATTGTATTCATATAGTTCCTTTATATGTCTTGGCAGGTAGACCCCCAAGTATTTTATACTGCCTGTAAGTT
The DNA here is from genome assembly GCF_003287225.1 of Phascolarctos cinereus. Taxonomy (NCBI): domain Eukaryota; kingdom Metazoa; phylum Chordata; class Mammalia; order Diprotodontia; family Phascolarctidae; genus Phascolarctos; species Phascolarctos cinereus. The sequence goes on along the minus strand of NW_027555736.1, from coordinate 248,291,191 downwards.
ATTTGAAATGGAATTTCTCTTTTTGTTTCTTCCCACTGTGTTTTGTTAGTGTTATACAGAAATGCAGATGATTTATGAGGGTTTGTTTTATATCCTGCAACTTTGCTGAAGTTGCTAATTATTTCAATTAGTTTTTTAGTTGAAGTTCTAGGATTTTCTATGTAAACGATCATATTATATGCAAAAAAAAAGATAATTTTGTTTCCTCTTTGTGCTTATTCTTTTAATTTCTTTTTCTTGTTTTATTGCTATAGCTAGCATTTCCAGTACAATATTGGATTATAATGTGATAATGGACATTCTTATTTTACTTCTGATCTTAGTGGAAAAACTTCTCATTATAGATGATACTGGCTTGGTTTTAGTGTGATGCTACCTATTTTAAGGAAAGTTCCATTTATTCCTATGCTTTCTGGAGCTTTTTTTTTTAAATAGAACCATTTTGTATTTTGTATTGTATTTTGTCAAAAAGCTTTTTCTGCATCTATTGAAATAATAATTTTGGTTGTTTTTGCTACTAATATGTTTAATTATGTTTATAGTTTTCCTAATATTGAATAAGACCTGCATTCCTGAAATAAATCCAGCCTGGTCATGTATGATCTTTGTGATATATTGCTATGATCTCTTTATTAGTTTTGTATTTAAAAATTTTGCATCAGTACTCATTAGGGAAATTGGTCTGTAGTTTATTCCTCTATTTTAACTAGTTTTAGGTATCAGGTATTAGGTATATATTTATCTTATAACATAAATTTAGTAGGAGGTTTTCTTTACTTTTTTTCTTCCAACCATTTATATAGTATTAGAATTAATTGTTCTTTAAATGTTTGGTATAATTCTCTTGTAAAACCATCTGGTGCTGAGATTTTTTTCCTTTGGAAGGTTTATTTATGGATTGTTCAGTTTATATTTTTGCAAATATTCATCCATTTCATTTAGTTTGTCAGTTTTATTCTAATATATGTTGGGTAAAGTAATCACTAATAATTGCTTTTATTCTTTCTTGGTTATAAATTTTCATTTTTTGTTCATTTTTGATACTGGTAATTTGGTTTTCTTCTTTTTCTAAATTAAATTAGCTACTAACTGAACTATTTTATTTTTTCCCAAATAATCTCCTAACTTTATTCATTAGTTCAATTTTTTTTACTTTCAATTTTGTCAATATCTCATGTGCTTTGATTTCTAGAATTTCTATTTTAGTGTTTAATTGGAGATTCCTAATTTGTTGATTTTCTAATTTTTTTAGTTGCGTGTCCTATTTGTTGATCTACTTATTCTTTTTCTCCTTCATTAATGTGTTTAGAGATAGAAATTTCTCTTTAGGTACTGCTTTGGCTATATCCCACAAATTTTGATATGTTGTTTCATTGTTGTAATTATTTTTAATGAAATTATTGATTGTTTTACGATTTATTCTTTGACCCCATCCATTCTTTAAGATTAAGTTATTCAGTTTCTATTTAATTTTTAATCTTTGCTTTAAAGGCCCTTTATTGTATGCAGTTGTGTTTTTGTTGTTGTTGTTGTTGTTGTTGTTGTTGTTGTTGTTTGCATCATGGTCAGTAAAAGATATATTTAATGTTTCCACTTTTCTGCATTCTTTGTAAGGTTTTTATGCCCTAATGCATGATCCATTTTCCATGCACAGCTTAGAAATAAGTATATACATTTCTATTCCCATTCAGTATTCTCTAGAGGTCTATCATATCTATCTTTTCTAAAATTCTATTCATTTTCTTTCTTCACATTTTATGGTTCTATTTCTCTGTATTTGAGAGGGTAAATTGAGGCCCATCCCCCCAGTATTATAGTTATACTCTTTCCTCTTATAATTAATTTAACTTTTCCTGTAAGAATGTAGATACTATGTCATTTAATGCATATATTTGGTATTGCTCTTAATTCATCATGGTAACTTTTTTTCTTTTTTTGGTGAGGCAGTTGGGGTTAAGTGACTTTCCCAAGGTCACACAGCTAGTAAGCGTCAAGTGTCTGAGGCTGGATTTGAACTCAGGTGCTCTTGACTTCAAGGCCAATGCTCTCTCCACTGCACCATAGCTGCCCCGCATTTATGGTAACTTTTAAGCATACTGTAGTTTCCTTTTTTTTTTAATTTCTTTTAATTAATTGATCTGGTTTTGCTTTTTCTTTTTCTGAGGACATGATTGCTACCCCTGCCTTTTTTAATTCAGCTGTAATAAATTCTGTTACAGTATCTTTCTGATTGCATTATGTTTCTTATAAACAACATATTGTTGGATTCTGGTTTCTTATCCATTCTGCATTCTTTTTTTGTTTTATGGATGAGTTCATCCCATTCACATTCAGAGTTATGATTTCTGTGTATTTTCCTCCATCCCATTTTCTTATATTTATTTTTCTCTTTTTCTCTCCTGCACCTTCCTCCTTTAGAGTCTGATATACTTCTGACTAATGCCTCCCTTAATTTATTCTCCTTCTTCTTCCTGACTTTTACCTTAATGCCTTTCCTCCCTATTTTCCTGCTGGGGAAGATATATTTCTGCAGCCAACTGTGTGTATGCATATTTTCCCCTCCTTTAACCAGTTCAGATCAGTGATGTTCAAATGTCATCCACTCCTTTCTCATTGTCTCCTCTGCTGTAAAAACTACTCCTTGTGCACCTCATTTATGTGAGATAATTTTCCGCATTGTTCCTCTTATTTCCCCATCTCTCTTAGTGCATTCATCTTCCCCACCCATTCCATTCTTCTTTGAGATCATATAAACACAACAGAATATGACCCAGGCCCTCTGTCTAATTAGACTTCCTCTAAGATCCCTAGTGAGAAAGTCCTGAGGAGTTATATGTATCACCTCATTTAAGAATATAAATAATTTGGGGGCAGCTAGGTGGCGTAGTGGATAGAGCACTGGACCTGGAGTCAGGAGGACCTGAGTTCAAATGCAGCCTCAGACACTTGGCAATTCCTAGCTGTGTGACCCTGGGCAAGTCACTTAACCCTGATTGCTTCACCAAAAAAAATATATATATATATATAAAATATATATTATATATGTTACATACATAAAATATATAATATATATTATATATTACATATATAAAAATATATAATATATATTATATATATATTATATATAATGTATATATATATATATATATACATATATAATTTAACCTTGTTTAGTCTCTTATGATTTTTCTCATGTATATACTTTTATGTTTCTCTTGACTCCTATGGTTTGATTGTTGACTTTTCTACTCAGCTCTGGTCTTTTCATCTCAAATGCTTGAAAGTCCTCTATTTCTTTGAAGGTCTACTTTTCCCCCTCAAAGATTATATACAGTTTTGTTGGGTAGGTTATTTTTAGTTGTAAACCTAGATCCTTTGCTCTCTGGAATAACACATTCCAAGCTCTCCATTTCTTTAAATTGGTAGCTGCCAAATCTTACGTAATCCTGACTGTGGCTCTACAGTATTTAAACTATTTCTTTCTGACTGCTTTCAGTATTTTTTCCTTGACCTGGGAGCTCTGGAATTTGGCTATAATATTACTAGGAGTTTTCATTTTGGGAGCTCTTTCAGGATGTGATCAGTGGATTCTTTCCATTTCTACTTTGCCCTCTGGTTCTATGATGTCTGGGCAGTTTTCCTTAATATTTTCTTGAGTAATATGATCTGACATGTACTTTAGGAATGTCATTTTGAATGGAGGATGGATTGGAATAGGGAGAGGCTCAAGCAGGCAAACCTATCAATGGGATATTACAATAGTCCAGGCATGAGGTAATGAGAGTCTGCACCTAGAATGGTGGCGGTATCAAAGGAGAGAAGGGGGGCATATTTAAGAGATGTTGGGGGGGTGAAATTAACAGGTTTTGGCAACAGCTTGAATAAGGTAGTGGAAAGGCAGGAGGGAGAGATGGTGAGGAGTTCAGCATAACTCCTAGGTTGCAAGCCTGAGAAACTGGAGGATGGTGTTGCCCTCTACAGTAAGGGTTTAGGGGAAAAGATAACGAATTCTGTTTTAGACAGATTGAGTTTAAGGTGTTTTAGGATGTTATCAATTATTTGTTATTATCAGTGTTTTCAGTTATCACCCTCTCCTCACCCCATTTTTCTCTGGAGATTTATTCAACCGCACCCTCTTACAACAATTAGTTCAACTTTTTTTATACCTTAGAGGCAAAATGATGGCATTTAGATCCATGTAATCCCCTTCTCTGCTGTTATATGTAGTTTATATCAGATGAAAAACTACACAAGAAAACAATCACAAGAATCCTGCTCCCCAGATAAGAAAATTCCTAACATTCATACAGAAATTTGGCAATCTGCCCTAATTTAAATTTATGTTCATCTCTAGCTAACTGCAGGCCTCTTATGTTTGAGGCAAAAATCAGGATAATACAAGAAATGTTTAGGTAAAAAGAAGTGAGCAGAATATATCAAAGCATATTGCAGTATATTACAGCATCTGTTAACTGCACAGACACTTGGAGAAAAAGCAGACCTTTCCTCAGTCTTTGAAGAGGTGAATACAAGCAATAGTTTCAGCCCCTGTCTTTTGATGAGATGCCTTTTTGGACTTGAAAGCTCTCCTTAATCTCTCCCTTCTCAACCATAGTTGGAGACTCCTTTCACCTTCTCCCTTTGTTTTTTTTCTGTTTGTCTGTTGTCCTTTTGTCACAAATTCTGGCTGAGATCATTAAGGGATGCTCTCTCCCCTGCTCTTGAAATCCTTCCTTTCTCTTAGTCTAAGGTCTTGCAGATTGTATGTGTCCCTTTAAGAACTCTCAGGCATGACTCAAGTCCACCTTCTGCTTCCAAGATTGGGATAGTCCCAAATGGTTCTGAGGACTGAAAGTTTCTCTGAACTACAAATCCCAGCATGCTAGTCAGTTTTCAAATTCCTATTATGTTTTATGTGTGAATCCCTATTATGCATTGCATAGTATGTATTATGTACAAAGTTACAAATGTGGATTGATAACAGTTCACCAGCTTTCTGACCACTGCTTAATTGGATGCTGCTTGAAAGAGATGGGTAGCAGTACCAGCTCACTATGACTACCTTATATTATCAGCCAGGGAGCACTAATATGGATGCAGATGCCCTGTCCCAAAGTCCATGTGGCACCAAAGCTATGAAAATAGTTAAGTCAGCAACATTTCCTAAATGCATAGTATGTACCAGGCTAAGCATTAAGAATATAAAGAAAGGCAAAAACAGTCCTTACCTTCAGGGAGTATACATTCTGATTGGGGAGACAGCATGGAAATAATTAAGTATGTACAAGCTATGTAAAGAGGAAATGAATCATCTGAAAGGGAAAGCCATCCGAGGGTGAATGACCAAGAAAGATCTCCTGAAGAAAACAGGCTTTGGGCTGAGTGTTGAAAAAAGACAGAAACTAAGAGGTGGAGGTCACGGGGTGGTACATTCCAGGCAGTGGGGAATAGCCTGTGCAAAGGTGTGAAGAGGGGAGATGATGTGTCTAGTTTAATGAATTGCAGGTAGGCCAGCATAGCTGGAAGGGAGAGTGTATAGAGGGTAGTAAATACAAGGAGATTGCAAAGGTATGAAGAACTTTTAATTCCTAACAGGCTTTATATTTGCTCCTGAAGGTCATAGAGAGCTCATTGAGGAGGCAGCAAGGGTGACATGGGCAGACCTACACTTTAGAAAAATCACTTTGACAGCTGAGTAGCTAATGGACCAGACTTTAGAGAGACTTGATGTAGGGATGCTTCTTGTTGTTCAGTCATGTCAGACTCTTTGTGACCCCATGCTCCATGGGGTTTTCTTGGCAGATACTGGAGTGGTTTGCCGTTTCCTTTTCCAGCTCATTTTATAGATGAGGAAACTGAGGCAAACAGATGTTAAGTGACTTGTCCAGGGTCACACAGCTAGTAAGTGTTTGAGGCTCAACTTGAACTCGGGTCTTCCTGGTTCCAGGCCTGGCACTCTATTCATTGAGCCACCTAGCTGCTTCCTGTAGGAAGACTAGTTATAGGCTATTGAAATAGTACAGATGAGAAGTGATATGAGCCTGAACTAGGGAAGTTCCATCAGAAGGAGTGGAAATTATATTTAACACTGTCACAAACTAGGGGTCTGAGTCACAAGTAAATGCCAGTACAGCTAAGAGTTTGACACTTCCCCCAAATAACATTACAGCAGTATAAACATAAACATTGTTTTATTGAGCCAACCTTCTTTGCTTCATTTGCCTTAGATGACTCAGGTATCTGATGACTAATGAGGGACTTGGAGAGATGATACAAGTCAAGAAGAAATGAACTGATGTTAAAGGACTCAACTTCCCATCTCTTGGGGTACCTTACTGTTGAGAAAACGGCAGAGGTTGGACTTGTGCAATAGAGTACTCAACTGGTCAGACACAAAGGTGGAGACCAGAGGGAGACAGAGAGAGAAACACCTATTGCAAACTTACATTGTTAGATGGGTCAAATGACTCATGTAGGTGGCTCTCTGAAGGCATGCTCTTTTGCTCTACATATCCTGCCTTATCTCCCCACCCCAACTCCTCCTGACAGATTTGCGGGGAGAAATGAAGAGATCTGAAAGTAAACTGGGAAAGGGAAAAGACAGTTTCACAACTTTGTGGCATCTTCAGCACTCCACAGAGGAAATGAATCTCCAGGTCTTGCCAGGTCTCCTTCCACATCTTTTACATTGGGTTCCCTTCTCTCCACTTAGGGTCATCATCATAATCCTTTTTTGCCTCATACCTTAGACTATTGCTGTAGTCTCCTAGTTGGTCTTCTACTGTCCTCTTGAATCCTTCTTCATGGAACTGCCAAAGTGATTTTTTATGTCACTCCTCTGCTCAATAAATTCCAGTGGCTACCTACTTCTAGGATCAATGATAACACTCCTTTATGATATTTCAAAGCCCCTTCACTTGGCTCTTGGCTCTAACCTACCTAGCTTTATTATACATTACCCACCCCCCTAATGTACTCTGTGCTTGCCATGAGCCTTCCATTTTGGTGAGCCTCTCTCCTGCCTGATCTCCAGCACCTGGTAGAAGTGTGAAGGGGAGAGGTGGGGGAGCCTTCCATCTTGAGGCATGCCTTCCATTTGCTGCACTTCTCCTACCTGATATCCATCCTTCTGAGGGAAGATGAGAAACAGGGAGCAGCTGATCTCCAGCCTCAAGGAGGGAAAAGGAGAAGGGAGTTGCCTTCTGTCTCTTCTGTCTTGCAGCACATGTCTCCTGTCTGACCTCCAGCCTCCAGTAGGAGTGGAGTATAAAGAAGTGAAAGAGGGCTTTCCCTTATGCTGCACGAGTCTCCTGCCTGATTTCCAGGTTTTTGTGGGATTGTGAAGTGGAGAGGTGGGTCTTTTACTTTCATACTCTGCACATAGCCTGCCTGAGCTTTAGCCTTCTGTGGGAAGAGGAGAAAACACCATTCCATCTTACGGGTCTCCTGTTGCTGAGATGTGAAGAGAGGTTGCCATGTCATGTTTCCAGCCTGCTCTCCTGCTTTGAAGAAGGAGAGTATCACCACTTCTTCTTCTCCAAGTTCTTGCTCCCTCACCTGATTTGCCCAAGACTCTGAAATAAGTCCATGCTTCTGTTACAAAACTATTGGCTTTGAAAATTTAAATTTTTCACGTAACGATTTATAAACTTCCACCTTGATCATACCTTCCACATTCCAGTGATTCTGAACCCCAGTAGATCATCAATTAAACCCCATTCCCCAACCCTGACTATCAAATTTCTTATTCCCATCCCCCTCAATTCTTCCACTCCAAAATTTCAACCAAATGTTGCCTATCCCTTTCACTGTGCCCTGTGAAAATACCTGTTCCATAGGCAGCAAACTTGCCTTCCTCCTAAATCTTTTCCTTTTCTACTTCTATTTTCTGGCTGTAACTGAGCACTAGCTCCCTCCTAGTGACACAGCCTTCCTGTCCACCCTTTCCAGCACTGGCTGTACTTTCACTCATTCCCCTTGATTCACTGGTGAAAGTGAGGGAATTGGAATACTCCTTGCTCCCCATCACCACTTCCAGGTTCTCCCCCTACCATCATTACTCTGTAATGTCTACTCTGAGGTCCATACAATGCACATCTACAGATCTCCAGTACACATCCCTTCCTTCTTTAATGAATTCAGTACCTGACTCTCAACTTTTCTCTCTTCTCCAATGCCTTGCCTTTATGCTTCCCTCAAATACCCTAATCTTCCAGTTCTACAACCTACTCATTTCCTGTGACCTACTCCTCTATCCTATCTGAGTCACACACAAAGATACCTTTGAAACTGCCATCACCCACAAATGCACTGTCATTCATGTTAAAGAACTCTGAAATTCCATTATCTTATCCCAATGGGTTGGCTTTCTCCTTTTCCCTCTGCTTTGTCCACACTGTGACTTCCAGCCTTGAAAGCTTCAGTTCTCTCTCAGGCCATCACCCTTGCACTACCCACACTCTTCCTCATCTTGATCCCTTGGTGAATCAGTTCAACTCTACATTGTCTTTTTCTCTTGAGGCCTTGCCAAGCCTAAGTCTTGAATCACTCCTACAATCTATTGCCTTCCCTCCTACTAATGCATTGCCAAATGAAATCATAGAAAACCATGAGAACATGCTGACTGGGTCCATTACAGATTTATGTTATATAACTTCAACTGGGTCCTCACTGCTCACAGGAGTGGGGAACCTGCAGCCTTGAGGCCACAAGTAGCCCTCTAGGTCCTCAAGTGTGGCGCTTTGACTTCAGTGAAGTTTGGATTAAGTCAGAGGGCCTCACTTGAGGACCTAGAGGGCCAAACGTGGCCTGGAGGCCACAGGTTTCCGACCCCTGTCTAGATAATTCTCTTACACCTCCCTCATTAATTCACAATCCCACTACTTACCACAGTGGCCCTTCTAAACTTTTCCATACCTCTTAGAACCTGATCATATTTCCTGAAAAAATTGAGGTCATTTACTGAGAGCTCAGTCTTCTCTCTGTCTCGCATATCACTCAGATCCTTCTGTCTCTATCCCTTCTTTCACTCCTGTCTTCATTTTGGTTCTCTTTGAGAACAAAGGACAACAACCAGCCAACACAAAGAGATGGCCCTTCTTGCAAAGCCAATCCCTCCACCTTCACAGGTGATCTCATTCCATTATGTTTCTCCAGCAAGTTACTACTTCTGTCATCTCCACTCTCACTTATCTTCTACCTCTCCTTGTTCACTGGCTATTTCCCTACTGCTTACAAACATGCCCATTTTTCTCCCATTTTCAAAAAGCTCACTTAATCTTTCTACCTCACTGTCATCTCATATGTCTTCTGCCTTTTGTGCCTAAACTTGAGAAGAATGTCCATGGTAGGTGCCTCCACTTCATCTCCTTTCACTCTCTTAACTCTCTCCAATCATTCAACTGAAACTACCCTCTCCAAAGTTAATAATGATCTGTCAGTTGCCAAATCCAATGGCTTTTTCTCAATTCTCATCCTTCTTGACCTTTCTGCAAGCCTTTGATACTGTCACAGTGCCAAAAGCTTCTCCTTAATACTCTCTTCTCTCTAGGTTTTCAGGACACCGTTCTCTCTAGTCCTTCTCCTAAGTGTCTGACCATTTTTTCTCAGTCTTCTTTGCTGGATCCTCATTCCATCATGATCCATCATGCCCAGGTCATATCCCGCGGGGCTTTGTCCTCCTCTTCCTTTATACTATTTCACTTGGCAATTTCAACAGTTCCTATGAATTCAGTGATCAACCCTATGCTAATGATTCTCAGATCTACTTTTCCAGTCCTTACTTCTCTGCTGACCTTCACTCTTGTATGTACAACTGCTTATATTAAACATCTCAGATTGGATGTCCAGTAGACATCTTAAACTCAACAAACATGTGCAAAACTGAAGTCATGATCTTCCTCCCTCCCAAACCCTCCCCGCTTCCAAACTTTCCTATTACTGTAGAAGGTACCACCATCCTCCCAGTCATTGAGGCTTGCAACTTAGATGTTATCTTCAGCTCCCACTATCTCTCATCTTCCCTACCCCCTAATCCAATCTGTTGCCAAGTCTTGTTAATTTTACCTTTGTAACATCTTTTTAATACTTCCCTCTGATAATGCTACAGTTCTGGTTCAGGCCCTCATTTCCTCATGTCTGAATTATTGCAATAGCCTCCTGGTTGGTCTGCCTGCCAAAAATCTCTCCATTCCAGCACATCTTCCATTCAGCCAACAAGTGATTTTCCTAAAGTGTAGGTTCAACCATGTCATCCCCAGCTTAAGAAATTCCAGTGGCTCCCTGTCATCTTTAGGATCAAACATAAAATCCTCTGCTTGGCATTTAAAGCCATTTATAATCTTAATTCCCCATCTTTCTGGTCTTCTAACATCTTAAACTCTCCACTTACTCTTAGATTCAGTAACACTGGCCTCTTTGCTGTTTCTTGGACAGAAGACTTCATCCTCAGCTCTGGGGCATTTTGATTGGCAATATATCCCCCCATGCTTGGGATGCTTCCCTTTCTCATTTCTTTCTCCTTCCTTTACGTTCCAAGAAAAAATCCTACCTTCTACTGGAAGCTTTTCCCTGTCCCTTTAATTCTAGTACCTTCCCTATGTTGATTATTTCTTATTTATCATGTATATGGATTGTTTTGCATGCTGTCTTAGATTGTGAACTTTGTAGGAGCTATCTTTTGTCTGGGTTTGCATTTCCAAGTGCTTATTTAAGACTGACTGATTGAATCAAACTGATTTTCTTGCTGTTTCTTCCACAAAACACTTTATCCCTCATCTCTATACTTTTGCATAGGCTAACTTCTATACCTGGAATGAAATCTCTTTTCGCCTCTACCTCTTAGAATTACTAGTTTCTTTCAAATCTCAGCTCAAGCACTGCCTTCTATTGGTAGCCTTTCCTGATTATGGTCAGTATTGTGCTTTATGTAGGATGGGCTGTCGGTCCTTTAAGGCAGCAGGAAAGCCATTTTACTTCCTTGCCCCCCCCCCCCAATTCACCATGTATGAAAGGTTTGCCCTAGGAGGTATGGAAGTCAGAAGCTTCACTTTGCTAGGGAAATGTTTTCCTGGTTACTTGCTTTGTAGAAGCTAAGTACCTGGTATTCTTTTAATTGATATTTTAATTATTGCTTACTTAAGTTTATTTAATTGTTGAGTATTTTTACTAGTACTTAGTGCATTTTAAACTTTGAATTTTCTTGAGATATAGTTTACTTTTTTCCCCCCATTGGGCCTCATGGTTAAATTCATTTTTTAAATGGGCAAAGAGAAGAAAAGGAGCCCTGGATGATGGAATGGCTAGCAACAGATTTTTTCCCCCCAGAGGCAAAAGACCTTATTTAAAAATAAATGGGGAAGCTTTTGGGAAAGAGGAGTTTCCTGATCGTGAGGGGTTAGACAATGTATATGTATGGGGAATATGCAAATATGATCTAGCTCTATGGAAGTTGTATTGATGGCACTGAGAGAGTAAGGATAGTTATCTTTGCATATTAGAAGTTAATGAGCTCTTGATTTTTAAGAACTGTGCTTTGAAGTCTGGGGACCATTTAATACATATGTTGATTACCTAGGTAAGGAAGTCAGTGTTAATGGAGTCAGTGGTGAAAAGCTTATTCTCTGACTGAGGTTTCTCTTTTGCATACCTTGAGTCCCTTAGAAAAGGGAGTAATCTTGAGTGGGAATTAGAGCAGGTGTTACATGCATACTTCATTGGAAGAATGACTTCCAGTAAGGGTGAGCCAGAGGGTGGTTGAGTTTTTAACATTTGGTGGCTTGGGTGGTATGGAGAGAAATGTAAACAACGAGCCAATGAACCTTTAGAACAATTGTTACTGTGGATGTGGTCTGATGGGAGCTATTTAGAGTGTGCCTTTTGCAGGATTCCCTCACCGGCGAGAATTTACACATGATTTGTTCTGGCTAAATCAGTTGAATCAGTTGGAGGCCCCAAGTGGGATTTCTCCCCTTTTTCTTTTCAGGTAGATAAAATGACAAATTCTGTATACTTAGCTTCATGAAAATTCCAGCAAAAGAGGGAGTAAAATGTTTAAAAGAATTGGATTTATGTCCCTTTCCCACGAACATCTTATGACCAGCCTGTTTCAGATATAGCTAGATCCTATCTTTGGTGTGATACCCCACCCTAAACGGCATTGGGCCTTAGCTGTAAAACTTCGTTGCTTGTACAGATCAGTCATTAAAATTTGAGTGGAAGATTGGGGCAGCCCTAGCAGCTGCTCACACAAAGAGGGCTATCCATGGGGAATGATAGGAAGAGGCCAAGTTAGTTGGACATAGAGTAATAATATTCTCTGCTGTATAGTAAAGACCACATGGGGTGGAAAACTAGATAATTGATGGGTCAGTATGTAGTGTGTTAGTATAATTCTGTTGAGATATCTGGGACCAGTATAATAAAGTGTCCCTGTGCCCCACCAAAACTTAGAATATCCCCAAAACATCTTTTACTGTATATGGTCACTCTTCCATCCCACCTAGTTGTTCAGCCACCCAAGTATTTACCCAGATTTGAGAAGCTGTTGGATTAAATCTCCCTGCATTAAGAATGGAGGATTCCTCAAGTCTCAGGATGTTTTCACTGTGGGATTACAGGGGACTGGAGGACATATACCAAAGTTACTGCCCCCTGGAAAGGGGATTCTATCAACCATATAAGGTGCTGTTAGATTCTGGCAGTCAGGTTACTATTATATCAGGGTACCCTCAATGATTTCATAAGGGTACCGCCAATTTCTTTTGGGAATTTGGGGACACAAACTCCTGAGGGAAGATGTAACCTCTTTCAGATGGAGGTAGCTCTCAGTTGTAGTGGTTAACCAGAGGGAAGTAATGAGATCGTGGAGGTTATGAGTTCTTGGGAGTGAGCAGTGTCTGTGCTGATTTTTGTGTATAGGGCTAAATAAAAGCCTGTAGAGTTGCTTGAACTATTCTCCATAGGTGATATTAAATACTGTTGGGTACCAAGGGGAGCGAAAGATATTTTCTCCTTGGTAATGGAAATGCTGGAGTACTTAAATTTCACAAACTTCCCTTATAATGACCATGTGTCCAGTCAAGATAGATAGTACACGGGGATTAGCAATAGATTATAAGGAACTGAATAAGGTCATTATGCTACTTGCTATGGCCATTTCTGATCTTATGAGCATAGTGGACCAGATAGACCAGTCCTCAGCTGAGTGGTTACTAATCTGACCCATACTTTCTTTTTCATCCCTGTGGCTGAGACTAACCAAGAGAAATTTGCTTTTACTTTGTAAGCAATTCAGTTTACTTCTCACCATTCTTCCTCAAGATTATTTGAACTCTCCTTCATATTGCCATGGTTGAATGGGCATAGACATGAAAGAGGCTCCACTTCCTGAGGACATTAATGTCCACTCTCATATTGATAATGCAATGTTGATTGGGCTGGATGAGAGGTCACAGTGGCAGAGGTCTTTGATATTATGGTGTCTCAGTGTGAAAAACAAAGGTTTGGAAATGAACTCAGAAGAAAATTTAGGATCCAGCCCATTCAGTCAAGTTTCAAGTTACTCTCAAGTTTACCACTTTTGAATGGGGCCTGGAACAGACCATAAGCTGGGAAGATCTAAAGCAGACTGTCCAGCAGTCTCTTTCTTCAGGCCTTTGTGATCCTGTTGTTGGCCTATCTTCTTAGAGGTTTTCTTTTCTTAAAGAACAGACTGAATAGAGCCTTTGGCAGGGAATAAGAGTTGTCTAGGGCAGCTAGGTGATTCAGTAAATAGAGCATAGGACCTGGAGTCAGGAAGATCTGAGTTCAAATTTGGCCTCAGATATTTACTAGCTGTGTGACCCTGGCCAAGTCACTTAACCTTTTTTTTGTCCTTAATTCACTGGAAAAGGAAATGGCAAACCATTCCAGAATCTTTACCAAGAAAACTCCAGGGACAGCACTAGTGTGCTGTGATCTGTGGGGTCACAGAGTTGGATGTGACTGAACGCCTCAACAGTAACAACTTGGCTAGCTCAAATGTTTGTCATGTTGGACTTCTTGAACTATAGGTTATTTGAAGAGGCCACTTAATATACCACATTTGGGAAACCAATACTCTCATGTCATTGGACCTGGGTTGCTACTGGATGTATGATACGGGTTCATATCCAGGATTGCTCTTTGTCCGGAATGATCACTTGCTTCAAAGATACAACATGGATCCTCTAACAAGTTATGTAGGGCACAGGAAACTTTTATTGTAAAATGAAAATGGTACATGTAAAATCTTGCTAGCCCATGTCCCTTGTGTGTTAGTGCTCTTCGTGACCAAGTTGTGACATTGTTAGAATCTCAGGCTTCCGTCCCAGGCCCAGTGCTTTGTCTTGTCTCTAGTGTAGTGGACCCTGTGAGGACTTAGCTCTTGTGTTGCTTGTACTATTTCTGCATGTTATGAGAGAGGTTTGCATATGGGCCTTTAGCAGCTATTAACCAGTAATGAAGAATGCCCTATAGATAAAGGTCTTAGCAAGAACTGCCAACAGGCTGAGCTATGAGCTGTGTGACTGGTCTGTGAAGGGGCTTTTAGGGATGGAGGTGACAACATCTTTATTCATACTAATTCTTGGATGGTGGTAATGGGTTTGGCTAAGTCTAGGACCTACGCAGAATAAAACTGCACAATTAAAGGTTGTTTGTGGGGCATGCCAGTGCACATTGGAAGCATCATATACCCTCTATTCAATGAATAACCAGGTGATGCTCTCACAAGAACAATAGAGATTGGGTCCATCATTAGTCAGGATATAAGACGGGGCAGCTGTTATGTTGCGGTATATGTGGTGCCATATAATTTCCTTAGGCAAGAGTGATTCAGCTACTTTGCCTGATAATGCTTTTCATGAAAATCAGAACATCTGCCTTTGAAACATGGTTTGATCCTATGTGGTTTTTGACCTGCTTCTGTTTGGCATGATTATATTTTCTATCTTTCTCCATAGCAGAGCAAGAAGTTTGTCCTCACTGCAGTGAATAGCTATTCAAGTTTAGGATTACAAGTCTGCTACTTTGGCAGCCAATGTCAAAGTCTAGACAAAACACATCTTTCTTTGTTATTAAACCATTGGCTCTTTTCTGAGGAGCCCATTTTATTTGGAAGAAGGGCCTGAATTGGACCCATTGCCATCACATATGCTGGGTTTTCCATCTTCTATACCATCCCCAGACATCTGGTATCACACAGATGCTGGAACTTTTAAAGCAACATCATCATCATCACCATTACCATCATTATCATCATTGTCCCTCTTATCCCAGAAGCCATGTTTCTGATAAATCAGTGCTATCCCAAGAAAAGACTGGGACCTTTCTTTCCAGCTGTTTCTTAGGTCCAGCTTTCAAGAGATATAGTACCAGCTTGACCATCCTTGGCCCTTTCTTCCTCCATCTTCTGTGCAGAGTCCCCTGGGCCCTGAGGTTTCTGCCCCATCAGAGAGTTTTGTGCAACTTAAAGAAATGGTTTAGGTCCTCTTCCACAATTGGTAGGCATCATTTCATATGAGATGATTCATACAGATCTTTCCCATAAAATATTTGGGAGATTGGAAGGCTTGGAATATGATATTCTATAAGGCAAAGGAGCTTGGTTTACAACCAAGGATCAACTACCTAGTGAAACTGAGCATAATCTTTCAGGGGAGGAGATGGATTTTGAACAAAATAGGGGACTTCCAAATCTTCCTGATGAAAAGACCAAAGCTCAATAGAAAATTTGATCTTCAAATACAAGACCCAAGAGAGGGCATAAAAAGGTAATCAGGAAAGAAAAAAACCCAACATATTATTTAGTAAAGACAAATTGTTTATATCCCTACAAGGGAAGATGATACTTGTAACTCTTGAGAACTGTATCTTTATTATGACATTTAGAAGGGGTATACATAGACAGAGGTATAAGTTGACTTTGATGTGATGATAAAAAATCTAATTAAGTGGTGAAAAAGGATTGTACTGAGAGAAGAGGAAAGGAGGAGGCAGAAAAGGGTAAATTATATCACATGAAGAGGTATAAAGGCCTATTATAATAGAGGGGAAGAAGGGAGGAAGATGAGCATTGTTTGAACCTAACTCTCATCAGATTTGGCTCAAAGAGGGTATAGAAATCTAACTTCCCCTGTAGGAAGTAGGAAGAGAAAGGGGAAAGAAAAGGGAGGGAGTGGACAGAAGGGAGGGAAGAAGTAGTAAGGGAAAAGGGGAAGAAAAGGGAGGGGGCTGATAGAAGGGAGGACACATTGAGGGAGGTGGTGGTCAAAAGCAAAACTCTAGTGAGGAGGGAAAGGGAGAAAGGAGAGAGAAAAGCATAAATGGGGAGGGGGGAATAGGATGGAGAGAAAGACACAGACAGTAATTATAACTGTAAATGTGAATGGGATGAACTCTCCCATAAAACAGAAGTGGATAGCAGAGTGGATTAAAAAATATAATCCTACAATATGTTGTTTAGAAGAAACACATTTGAAGCAGAGGGATACCCACAGAGTAAAGGTAAAAGGCTGGAGTTAGAATATATTATGCTTTAGCTGAAGTGACAAAAAAAAAAGAAAGAAAAAAAGCAGAGGGTAGCAATCCTGATCTCAGACAAAGCAAAGGTAAAAATAGATTTAATTAAAAGAGATAAGGTAGGAAACTACATCCTGCTAAAAAATACCATAGATAGTGAAGTATTATCATTACTCAACATATATGCACCAAGTGGTATAGCATCCAGATTCTTAGAGGGGAAGTTCAGGGAGTTACAGGAAGAACTAGACAGCAAAACTATACTGTTGGAGGATCTCAACCTCCCCTTCTCAGAACTAGATAAATCTAACCACAAAATAAACAAGAAAGAAGTTAAGAAGATGAATAGAATTTTAGAAAAGTTAGATATAGTAGACCTCTGGAGAAAACTGAATGGGGATAGAAAAGAATATATCTTTTTCTCAGCAGTACATGGCACCTACACAAAAAATGAGCGTGTATTAGGGCATAAAAATCTCACAATCCAATGCAGAAAGGCAGAAATATTAAATGCATCCTTTTCAGATCATGCAATAAAAATTACATGTAATTAAGGGCCATGAAAAGATAGATTAAAAATTAATTGGAAACTAATCTAATCCTAAAAAATGAATGGGTCAAACAGCAGATCATAGAGAAACAGTCAATAACTTCATCTAAGAGAATGACAATAATGAGGCAACATACTAAAACTTATGGGATGCAACCAAAGTGGTTCTTTGGGGAAGTTTTATATCTCTAAATGCTTACATGAATAACATAAAGAGGAGATCAATGAATTGGGCATGCAACTAAAAAAGCTAGAAGAAGAAAAAGAAGGAATTAAAAATCCCTAGTTAAATACCAAATTAGAAATTCTGAAAAACAAAGGAGAGATTAACCAAATTGAAATAAAAAAAAACTATTGAAGTAATAAAACTAAGAGCTGGTTTTATGAAAAAACAATAAAATAGATAACCCTTTGATTAATTTAATTTTAAAAAAGACCAAGTTACCAGTATCAAAAATGAAAAGGGTGAATTCACCACCAATGAAGAAGAAATTAAAACAATAATTAGGAGCTGTTTGCCCAATTATATGCCAATAAATTTGAGAATCTTAGTGAAATGGATGAATATTTACAAAAATATAAATTACCCAGATTAACAGAAGAGGAAATAAAAAACTTAACCCCATTTCAGAAAAAGAAATTGACCAAGCCACCAATGAACTCCCTAAGAAATAATCTCCAGGGCCAGATGGATTTATATGTAAATTCTATCAAACATTTAAAGAAGAATTAGTTCTAATACTATGTAAACTATTTGGGAAAACAGGTGAAGAAGGAGTCCTACCAAATTCTTTTTATGATACAGTTATGGTGCTGATACCTAAACTGGGAAGAGTCAAAACAGAGAAAGAAAATTATAGACCAATTTTCCTAATGAATATAGATACGAAAATTTTAGATAAAATATTAGCAAAGAGATTACATCAACTTGTTTCGAGGATAATACACTATGACCAGGTAGGATTTATACCAGGAATGCAGAGCTGGTTCAATATTAGGAAAGGTATCAGCATAATTGACCATATCAATAACAAAACTAACAGAAATCATATGATTATCTCAATAGAGACAGAAAAAGCTTTTTGACAAAATACAACACCCATTCCTATTAAAAACACTAGATAGCATAGGAATAAATGGAGTCTTCCTTAAAATGCTAAGTAGCATCTATCTAAAACCATCAGCAAGCATTATATGTAATGGAGATAAGCTAGAAACATTTCTAATAAGAGTGGGGATAAAACAAGGGTGTCCATTATCACCACTGGTATTCAATAATGTACTAGAAATGTTTGCTTTAGCAATAAGAGAAGAAAAAGAAATTGAAGGAATTAGAATAGGCAAAGAAGAAACAAAGCTATCACTCTTTGCAGATGATATGATGACATACTTAGAGAATCCTAAAGAATCAAGTAAAAAACTACTTGAAATAATAAACAAATTTAGCAATTTGCAGGATGTAAAATAAACCCACATAAATCCTTGGCATTTCTATATATAACTAACAAAGCCCAACAGCAAGAGATAGAAAGAGAAATTCTATTTAAAGTTACTGTAGACATGATAAAAGATGTGGGAGTCTGCCTGTAAAAACACACCTGGGAACTATATGAACACAATTACAAATCACTTTTCACACAAATAAAGTCAGATCTAAATAAGAGTAGGCTGAGCTAATATAATAAAAATGACAATTCTACCTAAATTAATTTACTTATTCAGTGCCATACCAATCAAACTACCAAAAATTATTTTATAGAGCTAGAAAAAATAATAACAGAATTCATCTAGAAGAACAAAAGGTCCAAAATATCAAGGGAATTAATGAAAAGAAATGCAAAGGAAGGTGGCCTAGCTGTACCAGATCTTAAATTGTATTATAAAGCAGCAATCATCAAAACTTCTTAGGAATGCAAGGATCTAAGACAGCTCCAAAAGATTTGTGATGGAAAATACTGTCCACATCTAAATCTGAATGCAGATCAAAGCAGATTATTTGCTCTCTTTTTTTGTTGTTTTGTTTTGTTTTGTTTCATCTTTCTCGTGGTTCCTCCTATTGGTTCTAATTCTTCTTTACAACATGGCTAATGTGAAAACATGTTTAATATGAATGTGTATGTAGAGCCTATATCAAATTGCATGCTGTCTTGGGGATGTGGGAAGGAAGGGAGGGGGAGAAAAGTTAAAACTCAAAGTCTTATGGAAGTGAATGTTAAAAATAAAAAATAAATAAAATTTTAAAGTATTTGGGACATCAAAGGGTGGCATTATTAGGAGAGACTTTGCTTTTCAAAGATTCCAGGGGAGGGGACAGTAGTAAAATTATATTTACAACCATGAGCAAAGGGGGTTTTTCTGGAAGAAGGATCCTTTAGCTTACCTGGATAAAAGTAAAAGGGAGTATCCAGCCTTAGCAAGTAAAGTGAGTGTGTGGGAGGGGCGGAGAGATGTGTGGTAGCCTCTCAGAGGGCCAGAAATTACTTTGAGGGAAAAAGCATTTATGTAAAAGGATCAGAAAATTATTTTCACTCATTTGTAAAATAAATTAATGAAAAATCACTACTTTACTTTGCTGAAGTGTTTTTATGGTCTTTTGATTTCCCATGAGAATTACTGATAGATAGTTGGCTTTAACAATATCTTAAGAATATTAATTTTAGGCATGTTAACCCTTTTTTATTTCATCATGCCGAGGATAATATATGCAATATGTTAAACCTGAAACAAGCTATATGATCTTTCTAATTCCATGTAGAAAAGATGTTTTAATTTTTTTGCCCTTTGCAACTTACCTGCTGAGCACCAGTTGAACTTCAGAGGTGGGGCTCAAGAAATCATCAGATGTTGGCTTATTGTCTTTCTTGGAGTTAGATACCAGATGTGCTAGCAACATCACGTTGGGAAAATTGAGATTGGGTCTGGAAGCACAGATGCCTACAGTCACCCAGTTGGCTCGGTTATGAAGATACACGGACTCTCCTCTCCTGTTGACCTACATGCAGAAAATATGGTTGGGAATTTGATTTATTGTCATTCCAAAACTAGCCACAGTATCATTGGACTGAAAACGTGTGTATGCAGGTAGGTGAGAAGAAAGGAGGGGGAAATTAGTGATGAATATGGGATGGGAGAGATGGAAGTCTTTGTTACAGCAAGAGATTGGAAAGATCAGCCTTAACTGGTTTAATTGTATGGGGGAGGGGGACTTAATTCTGTAAAGACATGTACTTATTGAATTTCCAGTGCTGTAAAAAAATCATGATGTGGTAGTATATCTACAGTATTTATAGGCAGCTAGATGCTGCAGGGGATATAGCTTGGGTTCAAATCCTGCTTCAGACACTAACTAGCTGTGTGACTCTCGGCAAGACACTAAACTCAATTGCCTCAATTTCCTCAACTGTAAAATGGGGATAATAGCAACACCTACCTTGTACAACTGTTGTGAGGATCAAATGAGATATTTGTAAAGTGCCTCACATTTAGTAGGGGCCATATAAATGCTTATTTCATTTCCTTTCCCTTCCCTAAAGTATCTGACAGTCTAGGTTTCTGGTATCTTGTATCCTGGCTGAAGACAAAGCACCATGTTGGAGGGAATTTAGAGAGAGGAAGATTATTTGAAAATAGATTACACATATCATGAAGAATTTGCGTAGTGACCAAGTGGGATTTATAACAGGAATGCAGAGACGGTTTAACATATAAGGAAAACTATTAACATAATTGATTATATCAATAGCAAAAGTATGAAAAATCATATGATTATATCAGTAGATTCAGAAAAGCTTTTGACGAAATACAACACACATTCCCATTAAAAACAATCAAAAGCAAAGTTATAAATGGATTTTTCTTTAAAATGATAAGAAGCATCTACATAAAACCATCAGCAAGTATTATTTGTAATGGGGATAAGAAAGAGGCCTTCCCAATAAGATCAAGAGTGAAACAAGGATGCCCGTTATCACTAATATTATTCAATATTGTACTAGAAATGTTATCCATAGCAATAAAAGAAGAAAAAGAAATTGAAGGAATCAGAATGGTCAATGAGGTTATAAAACGCTCTCTTTTTGTAGACAATATGATGGTATACTTGGAAAATCTTAAAGATTCAATTAAAAAGTTAGTTGAATGACTACCATGGAAGTGTTTTGCCTGACTACACATGTATAACCTGAATTGAGTTGCTTGCCTTCTCAATGAGGGTGAGTGGGGAGGGAGGAAGGGAGAAAATTTGGAACCCAAAGTTTTAAAAACAAATGTTAAAAAAACAAATTGTTTTCACATGCAACTGGGAAATAAAATATATAGGAAATGGGGTATAGAAAGCTATTCTGCCCTACAGGAAGATTGAAGGGGAAGGAGATAAGAGAAGGAGGGGAGAGCTAGAAGGAGGGCAGATTAGGAGAAAGAATATTCAAAATACATGCCATCTTGGGGTGGGGGGAGGGACAAGATGGGGAGAAAATTTGGAGCTCAAAATCTTGTGGAAGTGAATGTTGAAAATGAAAAATAAATTAATTAAAAAGTTAGTTGAACAATGATTTGAACAAAGTAGCAGGATATAAAATAAACTCACATAAATCACCACTTCTATATGTTGCAAAAAATCCCCCAAAACACAACCCAGCAAGAAGAGATAGTAAGAGATACCCCATTTGAAATAACTGTAGATTGTATAAAATACCTAGGAGTATACCTACCAAGACATACCTAGGAACTACATGAACATAATTATAAAACTTTTTATACAAATAAAGTCAGATTTAAATAATTGGAGAAATATTAATTGTTCATGGGTGGGCAGAGCCAATCTAATAAAAATGACAATTCTACCTAATGTACTTATTCAATGCTATCCCAATTAAACTTTCAAAAATTATTTTATTGAGCTAGAAAAAAAAAATTCATTTGTAAGAACAAAAAGTCAAGAATGTCAAAGGAATTAATTTTAAAAAAATATAAAGGAAGGAGGCTTAGCAATACCAGATCTTATATTATAAGGCAGTAGATATCAAAACTATCTGGTATTGGCTAAGAAATGGAAAGGTAGATCAGTGGAACAGAGTAGACATACATTTATAGCAGCAAATGACTATAGTAACCTTTTAGGATGAGAATACACTATTTGGTAAAAATTTTTGGGAGAACTTGAAAGAAGTCTGGCAGAAGTTGGGTATAGATCAATATCTTACACCATTTACCAAGACAAGGTCAAAATGAATGCATGACCTAGATATAAAGGGAGAAAACATATAAAAACTAAAATATGGAACACATTACCTATCAGACTTAAGGGGTGAACAATTTATGAATAAATAAGAGATAGCATTGTGAGATGTGAAATGATGATTTTGATTACATTAAATCGAAAAGGTTTGTCCAAATAAAACCAATGTAGCAAAGATTAGAAGGAAAGCAGAAAACTGGAGGAAAATTATATAGATTGTTTCTCAGGTAAAGGTCTCATATCTCAAATATTTAAAGAACTTTGTTAAATTATAAGAATACAAGTCATTCCCCAATTGATAAATGATCAAAAGATATGAACAGGCAGTTTACCAATGAAGAAATCAAAACCATTTGTAGTCATATGAAAAAATGATCCAAATCATTATTGATTAGAGAAATGCAAGTTAAACCAACTTTGAGATATCATCTCACACCTGTCAGATTGGCTAAAATGATAAAAGGGGAAAATAACAAACAGGATTAACATGGGGCTAAGATGTCCGTAGAAGAAAAAGTACCTTCTTTACGTCATGACTCATTTCCTGAGGATGAGCTCTTCAGAATGGAAGAGCCGGTTAAACAAACCTCTCTGTACCTGTGTTAAAGTTGTGGAAGGTCTAATACCCAGATGTCAGGGGGAGGTTATACTGATAGGGTTTTTTTTTCTTTCCAGTTTTTTTGCCCAGATTTTAAAAGTAATAACAGTGGTATCGAAAGATAGGTTTATGGGACTTCTTGTCCACCTTCACCTGGACAAATAACAGAACTCACTTGCAAAATGATAGTCATTGTCCCATTACTAGCTTAGAGGTGAGTATTTTCCTTTTTGTGGGATTTTGTAGAATTGAGTCACTTTGACATTTTTTAGCATTATACATCAATTTTTTAAAATGTTGGAAGGGATGTGGAAAAAATTGGGACACTAATTCACTGTTGGTGGAACTGTGAACTTGATCTAACCATTTTGGAGAGCATAATCTCTAATTCTTTGCCACCATAAAGAGGACTACTACAATCTGGAATTATGCCCAGAGGGTTATTAGACTGCCTATACCTTTTGACTACTGCTATAAATATTTTAGAACATATAGGTTCTTTTCCTTTTTCCTAATCATCTCTGGAAACAGAGCTAGTAGTGGGATTGTTGAGTCAAAGGGTATAGGCAGTTTAATAACTCTCTGGGCACAATTCCAGATTGCTCTCCAAAATGGTTGGATCAAGTTCACAGTTCCACCAACAGTGAATTAGTGTCCCAATTTTTCCACATCCTTTCCAACATTTGTTGCTTTCCCCTTCGATCATTTTAGCAAATCTAATCAATAATAATTTAGTTAGAGCATTTTTTCATATGACTATAAATTGTTTTGATTTCTTCATTAGATAACTGCCTATTCATATCCTTTGACCATTTATCAAATGGGAAATGACTCACATTCTTATAGATTTGACAGAGTTCTTTATATATTTTTTATATGAGACCTTTATGTGAGAAACTGTCTATAAAATTCCCCCCCCACACACATAATTTTCTGCTTTTCTCGTGACCTTGGCTACATTTGTTTTACTTATATAAACACTTTTTAACTTAATATAATTGAAATTATTCATTTTACAGCTCACACAGCTCTGTATCTTCTGTTTATTCATAAATTGTTTGCCTATCCATAAGTCTGATGGGTAATATGTTCCATATTCTTCACATTTTCTTGTAAGATCTCTCCTTATATCTAGGTCATGTATCCATTTTGACCTTATCTCGGTAAATGGTGTAAGATAAGTCTATGACCAATTGCTGCTGGACTGCTTTCCAGCTTTCCCAACAGTTTTTTTTTTTACCAAATAATGAATTCTTATCCCCCAAACTTAAGTCTTTACACTTCTCAAACACAAGTAGTAAATTAGTTATTTACTGCTGTAAATTGTATGTCTACTCTCTTCCAATGATCTACATTTTTATTTTCTTAGCCAGTACCAGATAGTTTTGATAATTACTGCCTTATAAATATAGTTTAATATCTGTTATTGATTTAATAGTTTAATAACGGTTACTGTTACCTCTTTCCTTTACATTTTTTCCCATTAGTTCCTTTGATATTGTTGACCTTTTCTTCTTCCAAATGAATTTTATTATTATTTTTCTCTAAATGAGTAAAATAATTTTTTGGTAATTTAATTGGGATGGCATTGAATATATAAATTAATTTAAGTAAAATTATCATTTTTATTATGTTGGCCCTGCCTACCTATGAAGAAATAATAAGCCTGTTACATATATTACAAAGTACAAATTAATTAAATTAAAGGTAATTAGAGAGAGAGAGAGAGAGATCTAACAGCTGCAGGAGGCGGGATGTCAGGATAAAGCATTCATGTAGAAGATGGTACTTGAACTGAGTCTTGAGGGAAGAGAGGGATTCTGTGTGATGCAGATGAGGTAGGAGTATAAATTAGATGTGTTTGATAGCAGAGAGGAGGTAAACATCTCCATTTGTTGAGATATACACGCATGAGATGGTTTACTTACAAAACCTTAGAGAATTAATGAAAAAGCCAATTAAGACAATCAGTTCAGCAAAAATAGCAAGATTTGAAAGAGATCTTGTCGCATTGTAAGAGTTTAAATTCCTTTCTACTCCATTACTTTAAAAATCATTGGCATTTCCATGTATCACCAACAAAATCTGGGAGGAAATGATAGAAGAGTTTAAAATATTTGATAATTATGATAACTACAAAATGCAAAAAAACAAATAATCTAAGAGATATCTGATGTAAGAAAAATCACAGTACTATTCATATACATCTATATACTTAGTATTCTACCAATCATACTTTATGGAATTAGACAAAATAATAATTAAATTTATACAGGCCAACAAAAAGTCAAGGATATCAAGGGAGATAAATTTTAAAAATGATAATGAAGGGTGTTTTCCTGATGATATTACAAATAGTAATTATTAAAATTATCAGGAACTGGTTAAAAGATAGAAAATTAGATGAATAGAATATCTCAGATAAGTAAGGAGATCAAGGACAGGGACCACATATGCCAAAGTATTTTATAACAGTACTATATATCATTGAAAAAATATATATACCCAAAGTTTGAGAAATGGGTGAGCAAATTGTTGCATATGAATGTAATGGGATGCAATTATAGCTTAAGGAATTATAAGTATAAAGAATTCAGAGAAGCATGGTAAAAAACCTTTATGAATTAGTATAGATTTAAGAAAACAGAACCATTAGAATAACATAGATGACAACTATGTGAAGACCACAATAAAAGCAAAACTGTGGTCAAACAATGAATAGTATTGATTTTAAATTATTAGTTCATATATATCATAAGAAGAGAAAGGGATGGATATAGCCAGTTGTAATCATTCTCTTCGATGGTTTTGCTTTAACTTTTTTTAATAACAGGAACTACTGTGAGTGGTTATATATTAGAAAATGGATGAGAGACTAAAAGAATTGATTATAAAAGCTGTTTGGAGTTAAATTGTAAACTGAAGTGTGACTTACCTGAATAAAATTGCTCTCTAAAATAAGAGTAGATGTGAAAGGAGCGTATTCACCTTTATCCAACATAATTTGAAGATTTCCCCTGCTAGAGCTTCTTTCTATGGAAATCGAACCACTCTCGTTGTTCTGTAAGGAAGAACTGGTTTTCCTCATGATGCCTACATAAAACAACAACAGCAGAAAAATATTTGTTCATTTAAAATTAAGCATCCACTTATGTTCAAATGGAAATATAGAAATAGATGAACTGATAGTAAAGAAATCATTAATATAATCATTAGAAGATCCCTGATAATTCACTCATTTTTTTTTTTTGGCTAGGCATTGGGGTTAAGTGACTTGCCCAGGATCACACAGCTAGTAAGTGTTATGTGTCTGAGGCCAGATTTGAACTCAAGTCCTCCTGAATCCAGGGTCAGTGCGCTATCCACTGTGCAACCTAGCTGCCCCTAATAATTCATTCTTGACAAATAGCAGGGCTGTGAGCTGAGTGAGAGCTTTGCTCATACAGCCTCTCTCTGCAAGAGGCTACTGTGGCTGAGAGCAGTTCCTGTCCCCCCACCTAGCTCTTTCCTTTTCCCCACCAGAGATGAAAGGATTCAGAATTTGTTCAATTCGTGTTGGTTTGCTTCACTTCAATTTAATAAATATTTAGTAAATGCAAGGCAGTGAGCGAGGTACTACAAAAATGACGCTATGCCTTTAAGGACCTCACAATTTAGTGAGACAAAGGAAAGAACATGAAACACATAACCAAACAAATATGATGCAAAGTGTAAAGGAGAGGTCCAAACAAAATACTGTGAGAAATTTGAATCAACAAAGGTGGTCTTCAATTGGAGTATACCAAGGGGATACCAAGGTAGTATTGCCATTTTTATTATATTGGCTTGGCCTACCCATGAGCAATTAATTTTCTCCAGTTATTTAAATCTGCCTTTCTTTGTATGATAAGGGTTCATATAGTTCCTGTGAGTATCTTAGGAGGTAGATTCCCAAGTATTTTATGCTGTCTATAGTTATTTTAAATGAGATTTCTCTTTTAATGTCTTCCTGCTGAATTTTGTTGGCCATATACAGAAATGCAGATGATTTGTGAGGGTTTATTTTATATCCCAGTGGCTAGGTGGTCCAGTGCCAGGCCTGAAGTGAGGAAAACTATCTTTCTGAGTTCAAATCCAGACTCAGACATTTACTAGTTGTGTGACGCTGGGCAAGTCATCTAATCCTGTTTGCCTCAGTTCCTCATCTGTAAAAAATGAGCTAGAGAAAAAATGGCAAACCACTCCAGTATCTTCGCAAAGAAAACCCCAAAATGGGGTTACGAAGAGTCAGACATGACTGAAAAATGACTGAACAAAATTTTATATCCTGCAACTTTGCTGAAGTTCTTAGGTATAGCAATTAATTTTATTTAGTTCTTTAGTGTTCATATTATCTGCAAAAAAAAAAGATATTTGTGTTTCCCCTTTGCCTATGTTTATTCCTTCAATGTCTTTTTTCTTGTATTATTGCTATAGCAATAATTTCTAGTATTGATTAGTATCCTTACTTTACCTGTGGTTATACTGAAAATGCCTATAACATCTCCTTTACAGATAATGCTGGCTCTTGGATTTAGATAGATATTGCTTTTCATTTTAAAGAAAGCTCCACTTATTCTTATGCTTTCTGGTGGGGTTTTGTTTTTTTTGGTTTGTTGTTTCGTTTTTGTTTTTTAGACTAGAAAACTTTTTATTATAGGTGGAGTGGGATAGCTGGGCACAGTTTAGATGATTCCAATTTTGTTGGCAACATCTAAAGCATCATAGTCTGGAGGCAAGTCAGACGTAGGCCTTCTTCTCTCCATCAAGCCAGATCAGAGTGTTGACCTTGGCCACGTCGGATGTCATAGAGCTTCTTTACCACCTGCTTGATCTGATACTTGCTGGCCTTGATGTCCACAATGAAGACCAGGGTGTTGTCGTCAATCTTCTTCATAGCGGACTCTGTGGTCAAGGGAACTAAATGATGGCATTGTGGTCAAGCTTGTTCCTCTGAGGGGCACTTTTCCAAGAGTATTTGGGCTGCCATCGGAGTTTTAGTGTCTTGGGTCGCTGGAATGTGAGGGACGTTCAGATCTTCTTCTTTTTGTGTCTGTGAACACCCTTCAACACTGCCTTCTTGGCCTTTAAGGCCTTGGACTTAGCTTCTGTCTTGGGGGGACAACCGCTTCCTTTTTTGCCTTTGGCGCCAACTTGGGGGAAAGGCCTTTCTGGTGTTTTTAATGGGAATAGGTGTTATAGCTTGTCAAAAGCTTTTTTTTCTTGTGCATCTGTTGAAATAATCATATCATTTTTGTTGTTTGTTTTCTATTGATATGGTCAATTATGCTCCTAGTTTTCTTAATATCAAACCTTTTGATTCTTGGTACAAAGACAGCCTGGTGATAATGTATAATATTATATATTATGTAGGCTCCTTGCTAATATTTTATTTAAAATTTTTGTATC
Source organism: Phascolarctos cinereus (assembly GCF_003287225.1). NCBI lineage: Eukaryota > Metazoa > Chordata > Mammalia > Diprotodontia > Phascolarctidae > Phascolarctos > Phascolarctos cinereus. The sequence goes on along the minus strand of NW_027555736.1, from coordinate 248,262,841 downwards.
AATATTAATTTATTAGGGAATTGGTCTACAATTTTCTTCCTCTGTTTTGAATGTCCCTGGTTTAGACCATATTTGTGTCAAAGAAGGAATTTAGTAGGATCCCTTCTTTACCTATTTTTCCAAGATTTTATATAGTATTAGAATTAATTGTTAAATATTCTGTAGGATTCCCTTGCAAATCCATCTGATCCTGGGCTTTTTCCTTCAGGAGTTCATGTATAGTTGTTAATCTGGAGAATTTATATTTTTGTAAATATTTATCCTTTTCAGTTAAATTGCCAGTTTTATTGGCATATAATTAGCTCCTAAATTGCTTTTGTTTCTTTTTCATTGGTTGTGCTTTCACCTTTTTCTTTTCTTTTCCTTTTTTTTTTTTAATACTGGTAATTTAGTTTTCTTCTTTCTTGTTCTTAAGTTAGCTAATGGTGTTTTTATTTTTTTTTAAAACACTCATTTTATTTGTCATTTTGTTTTAAACTTGGAAGTTTGTCAATCTCTCCTTTGATTTTCAGTATTTCTATTTTGGTATTTAATTGAGGGTTTAAAATGTGGGATTTTTTCAATTTTTTTTTTTTAGTTGTATGCCCAATTCATTGATCTTTTCTTTCATCCTGAACCATTAGCCTGCCTTCAGTCAGGGCTGGCCCAGAATGACAATAATATCATCAATAATAATAATTTCATTGACACCTACACAGTGTTTTAAGTTGTTTGGATTGCCCCTCCTGTAACCTCAAACCTATCACAGGGTTGCAAGGTTTGTCACATTCTTACTATGCTTTGGACTTCATTACTTCATGATAAAATCTTGAGTGGAAAAAATTCGAAGATTCAAAAATTCAGAGGAAGGAGATGAAAAAGATAGCGACAAGTATTGAACAACAATATTAAACAGTATTTTATTGACATATTGTTTAGTTGAAGTAGTAGCTCTTCCAGCTAAACATACCTAGCAATTCTAGCTTTTAACAAAACAACATAGCAATTCAATTCAATAGACATTAATTATCTGCTTTGTGAGCCTTGCATATGCTGGGCAGTGGAGCTCACTGGATCATAAAAAGGAGAGATGAAGGGACTTGTCCAAGATTACACATTGGTAGGCCTGAGATTTGAATTCAGACTCCAAATACAGCATTCTTTCTATACTTCAGTTGATTTATAAACTCATCAGTGTGGGTATTTCTATTGGTATAGATTGCAACGTATCCATGCTTCTCTCTATACTTTTCCACAGATGCTATTCAGAGGAGCTACCCAGCATGCTTGAGGCACTAGAGATACATATAATGGGGATAAAAAATGACATAGTTCCTGTCCTCTGGGAGCCTAGAGAAGTGATACAAGTTACAATATGTTTAGGGTGGGGAAGAAGAAATCCAGACAAAGTAAGGAAAATTTGAGGGTCAGAACACCTTCATTGGGAGAGATCTGGTTAAGATTTCACAAAAGAGGTGACTTTTTTTTGTTTTTAAAATTTATTTATTTGTAGTTTTCAACATTCACTTCCATAAGATTTTGAGTTCCAAATTTTCTCCCCATCTCTTCCCTCCCCCCACCCCAAGATGGTATTCAATCTGATATAGGCTCTACATTATACAAAGGGGTGACTCTTAAGCTGAACTTGCTATAGAATGCACATGCCTTGACTCAGTGATCGGTTGGTGGAGCCGGTTCTGACTTGGAGCCCGATAATCATTCCAGTATGCAGAAATCCCACTACATTCAAGCTAAACTCTGCAGTTTCCTGGGTATTGTTCCCTCTTGGTCACTGCTAATTTCTTTATAAGACCCAACTGTGTTGGGAGTATGTTGGAATGATCTAAGTTTCATATTCATTTCAGTAACATTTCAACTATTCAAAAATAGTGTTCATCACAACTAAACAGCATTGTTACTGCTCCAAAGCTAGCATCCCAAACGCTAACTGAAGTTTGTTGTTGGTCAGTCATTTCTGACTCTTTGTTACCCCATTTAGGATTTGCCATTTACTCTGCCAGCTCACTTTACAGATGAGGAAACTGAGGAAAACAGGATTAAGTGATTTGCTTAGGGTCACACAGCTAGTAAGTGTAAGACCAGATATGAACTCAGGACTTCCTGATTCAAAGACTGGCTCTATCCATTACATGAGCTCTCAATAATAATAACTGACATTTATTGTGCCCATTTGCATACATTATTCCACTTAATCCTAAAGACAACCCTGTAAGGTATTATCACTGAAGCTCAAGAGAAGTTAAATGATTTGCCCACAGTCATGGGCACAAACACTAAGTGTTTGAATAAGTGTTGGAGGTGTGTATTAGAAACCAGATCTCTCTTGACTCTTCAGTCCAACCCTCTTTAAATATACCTCTCTGCCTCTCAAAGTTCACTGGCCATCTCTGTTAAAGGGAGTATTTGGGAAGTTTGAGATGTTCAAGGACAAAGGCATCTGAGGTTAGCCCTCTGTGGAACCACATAGCTATGAAGGACAGCTATGTTCTGCTGACTATCTTTCCAAGTGAATTAGCAAGAAAGAAGTATTCTATAGATAGCTCATAAAGAGGTATTTAATTATGGAGAGTGACTGTTAAAAGGAAGTAGAGAGAACCCTTTGTTGTTATGGTATCATACATGGTATCAGTACTTTATCTGCATTTTTATCACAGTTTATATTTTCCCATAAATTAGACCTTGCTGCCTATATTTATCATATTCTGAGAACATTATTTCCATTGCATTTGCAGAACAAAGGAATTTCATGGTATTTGGTTTGATATCAAATATAATTTCTTTTTACATTGTTTTAATATAGGTAGTGTTTTCTGCCTTCAGTTTAGGTGCTTATTTCCTTCTCTCCTTACCTTATTTTTTTTATTGATCTCAGGAAAGTAGAGATTAATTCCGAACTGAGTTCAAATTATGCCTCAGACACGTAATTGACTACGTAGACCTGGGCAAATCACTTAACTTTTTAGCTTCAGTTTCCTCATCTATTAAATGGGAATAACAATAGTACCTGAATGGGATGTCCCAGTGAAGACTTCTCAGTGTAATTAAGGTAATGAGTTCAGAAGGTAGGATAGGGTTAAGAATAGATTTCTGTGAGTTTTTTTTTTAGTGACATATATCAGTAGTTAAAATTTGTCTAGGGGTTAAGTCTTAACTTACTTTTTAATCTTATTCCAATGCATCTTTGCCCCTAAAGGAATCTAGCTCCAGAAAACCCTTAAAGGGTTCCTTATCGACTCCCCTTATCACCCTTTGACAGGACCTTACTCAGATGTTTTCCAGTTCCCAGCATTGTCTGTTCAATCCCTAAAACCTTCCAAAACAACTGTAAATTAGAGTCTGGTGTGGGAGATTGTGAGTCCGCAGCTGGGGGAGGGAGGGGGTAATTGAGTCTTCAGGGTTATATAAAGTGATTTCTACCTCTGCCGGCTGTCTTCTCTCATCAGAGCCATTGGTGCGAGGACACCCAAATCTCAAGATTTGAAATAATAATAATAATTATAGCTATAATAAATTAACTTTCTGTTTCTCCTTGGACACCTCTGTGTTTTGTTTCATTTTTTTTTTGAGTGGCATCCCACACATACCTAACCTATAGGATTGTTGTGAGGTTCAAATGAGATAATTTAAAACCTCTATATAGATGCTAATTTATATCTAATTCCAAGATTATATTATTATTTATAGATTATAGATTATATTATAATCATTATTATGTATTATATATATGATTATATATTATATATATGCCAAGAAGCAGAGGCAGTCTATTTTTTTTGAAGTTAAAACAAAATGTATCAATCCATTTCTTTTAAAAGACAAATACAAAGAAGATTCCCCCCTTCCCCATCTTTCTTTTCTTGGTCTTGTTCTGTTTTTATTGTTTACTTTAAATAAAGAAAAACATGGGATAGAGCACTGGCCCTGAAGTCAGCTGTGTGACTCTGGGCAAGTCACTTAACCCCAACTGCCTCACTTAAAAAAAAAAAAAAGAAAGAAAGAAAGAAAGAAAGAAAGAAAGAAAAGAAAAGAAAAACATGGAAAGCCTCCATACTAAGTCACTGATAAGAAATATAATACTAAATAATCATGGTAGCACTTAAAAAGGAGAAATGAAAATTACTCTTTTTGATCAAACCAAACATGATTATAGCAATGTATTTTTACACAGAAAGGTGTATAATAGAATATTCAAGCTTTGCTTCCTCACATGTCATTAGGAAGGACTTTCATAACATTTGTAATATTGTTTGGATTGGGGATGTTGCTTGAAGTTGAGGCCACTGAGGATGTATTGAACTTTCATGGAGAAGAGGTGTTTTGAAGTTGTTGGGAGCAAATGTGTTATTCAGACTCTGCTCATATGGTAGCTTTTGGGAATAGCCTATGCTGTAATGAGAATCCTCTGTGTATCTAAAAATATTAGTTGTATTCACAATTGTTATTACTATAATACTTTCCAAAACATTTTGAATGAGATGTCATGTGATCACAGAGACAATCTTCTTTAAGAATATTAGGACACTTTACGAATATTACATTTTAAAAAGAGAGAAGCTGTGTTGTCCTAATTCCAGACTTTTGTTTCTGGCTCTACCTCTGAGGCAGAGTCATTACTATGTGACTTTTGAGGCCACGGTCCCTTGTAGTCCAAGTTGGAAGACCTTTAATCATTGAAAAGAAAGACCTAAAAGTTAGACACAGAGTAAGCAGCCATCAGTTAGAGGAATGAATAAACTGTGATATGTGAATGAAATGAAATATTATTGTGCAGTAAGAAATGGTGAATATGAGGAATTCAGAGAAACATGGGAAGATTTGTATTAACTGATACAGGGAACCAGAAAATCAATGACTATACAACCACCTAAGTGAAAAACTCACTAAAAAGTTGAATTCCAAACAATTAAAAAAAACCCAAACTACAAAAAAACAACAATCCGATCATGGTCTAGAATAATAAAACTTACCTTCATCTTCTTGGCAGACAGGAAGGGGACTATGAGGGCCAATATGTTGTGTACATCGTCAGACTTGGCAATTGTCAGACTATTATGGTCTGGAGCATAAAGGGTGGGAAGAATGGTGATATATCCAGAAGTGACCATGATATGATAGCAAAAGGCATCAATTAAACTTAAGAAAAGAAAGATAGAATGCTTCACTTTTCAGGGGCCTTCTTGAGTCATTTCGAAAAAATAATGTTCTCCTTATAAACCAGTTCTTAATTACACATATCCTATAGCATACACTGTGGCAAGAGCTTAGAAAATTTAACTTCATAAATGACCCCCCCAAACTTGGTTTTGCTTTTTTTTTCTTAGTCTCAAACTCCCATATATTAAATCTTTTGCTAAATCTGCTGACAGCTGGCAAACCGAACTCATTCCTCCTTCTCTCCCTATATCTATTTGTTCTTGTGTAGCTGGAATGAAAAGTTAAGAAATAAATAGCACATGAATTATCAGAACTAAATTAAGCAAAAAACAATCTCCTTCCAGTCCTGAATCTATGATCCTTTCCCCAAAAAAAGATTTGTGGCAAGGTTAGTCTATCTAGAAGTATCACTCACATAGGGAATGAGACTGGATCCTTTTGGACTCCCTCTGTTGTTCAGTCAGCTAATTTTCAAACTAAGTTTTGAGTCTTTTCTCATCTCCTCAGGTGATCTGTTCACATCCGTAGGACAGGTAATAAACTATATCAGGAGACAAAGGGCACATCAGGCTGTAAAGGGTATTATTCTATCACTAATATATCATAATGCACTGATCTAATTGCTGATGTAAGAGCAGTGACATCAAGCAGATCTGAACTGAGTAAATAAACTACTGAGTGTACTTGGTACAAGCAGTAACTTTTGAAAGCTATTTGTCTTCCCCACCCCCTTTCATTCCCCGAGATTATAGAGGGGAGAGTGGTGAATCTAATGATCTCGTAGTCTGCTGGAAAGAAACTGAAAAATTGGACTTTGGAAAAGGGAGAATAAACTCTAGAGCAGTGCTTCTTAATCTTTTTTCCCCCCATCATCATGGGCCTCCTTGGCCATCTGGTGAAACTTATGGGACCCTCTTGCAGAATAATATTTTAAAATGCATAATATAAAACATATAGAATTACAAAGGGATCATAATAAATTACAGTATACTGAAATAGCAATAATTAAATATGTTAATTTCCAATTATGCTGAAATATAGTTATAAAAATATTTCTAAAAATAATTAATGGATCCTAGGTTAAGAACTGCCACTCTGCAGTCTTGATTCTCAAGCATTTTCTATAAGGTAATAAATTTAAAGAGCACTTTGAGATCCTGTGCCAAAAGGTTTTATTCAATTCAATTTAGTCAATCAATAAACATTTAGTAAGCGTTGACTATGTGTCAGCATCTGTGGCTAGGCTCTGATGATGCAAAGACAAAAAAATTATCTTTATCCTCAAGCTTCCATTCAAATGAGAGGATATAACATGTATACAGATAAATAAACAACAACATAAACATAAAATAAATGCCTGGTAATTTCAGGAGGAAAGGCGCCACCAGGAATCAGCAGGAAAGGGCCTCTTTAGGGAGCCAGGGATTTCAAGAGGAGAGGTGAGGGAGAGCCTTCCCAAGCATGGAGGACAGTTCATGTGGTTTGCAAAGGCAGTGCTGTACATAGGGAATAGCAAATAGGCCAGTTTGATTGGACCAGAGTACACGAAGGGCAGTAATGTGACACGAGCTGGGAAAGACAGGTTGAAGCTTGGACTTAGCTGCAATTTTTGTTGCTCAGTTGTTTCAGTTATGTCTGACTTTGTTATCCCATTTGGGGTTTTCTTGGGCAAAGATACTGGTGTGGTTTGACATTTCCTTCTCCAGCTCGTGATTTGCCCAGAGTCATGCAGCTAATCTGAGGCCAGATTTAAACTCCAGAAATTTAAGTTTTTCTTATTCTAGGCTCAATACTGTACCTATCGCACCACCTAGCTGCTCTGAGTTGAGGCAACAGGAAACCACAAAATCTTTTTGAGTAGGGAAGTATGGTCAGATCTTAGCTTTAGGAATGTAAGTTTAACCCAGAGATAGGGAGACCAATTAGGCCATTGCCCACTCTAATAAATAAGAACGTGGTACCTCTCTGCAGATTTATTAAAATGACTTGTATAGAGAATATACCATTGCTTTAAGAAGTAATATTGTCTTGGCCCTTCTCTTATTTAGGAAGAGATTGGTTTTTTCTCTCCTGGGTCTATTCTTATGTATCAGTTAAAACCACTGTTGGGTCTGTGGGGTTAGTGCACTATACCCTCTCCCTTTCCATTAAGAAGACGATTATTTGCCCTGGACCTATGTATGAGGGGAATGTGGTTCAGTTATAGGGTAGTTTGACCAATTAAAATAAGGGCCAGACTCCTTTTCTCAAAGTCTTTGACTCATTGCACCCAGATTTATGAAGATTTATTTAAAACTTGGGTTGGCCTCACCTGTAGGGTCTTCCCAAAGTAAGGGTAGTGGAAAGGTTAAGGTACAATGTAAATCAGGTATGAGACAGGTAATTATTTCCCCTACACCAAGAAATGCTGAACCCAAAGTGTTCTTTGTTCCTTTTTGATTGGCTCTGCATTGTCTAAACTATTCCATTTGATAAGTTAGATCAGGGATTGGGGCTCCTTTGTCTATTGATCATCTGTCTTCTCCAAGAAGCTCTCAGTGACTAAGGATTTAGGAAGTCTGGACCTCTCAAACTCATAAAGTCACCTCCAAGCTTATACAGGTGTGTCTTGAGACTGATGTTATCTTATATCTGTTATAATCAAGCAAATCAAAAGAGGCAGCCAGAAGCCCAGCCTCAAGCTCATCCTGTAGATAGCATGTGAGAATAATCGGCGTGTTAGAGAGGTGCAAAGGGTATTCCCATGCTTGACTGGCAGAAAGAGAGAAACCAGACAAGCTCACTCACTTTTAAAGACAGACTTAGTGGACTGTTCTTCCTGCTCAGGGGCCAATGAGAGAATTGTTTTGTCATGCACCAAGTATTCAAATCCTTCAGAGCTGAGTCACACATGTCCTGCTGGAAGCAGTCAGGGGCTTCTCATCTCCAAAGCCCCCAAATACTCAGCCAGGACACACGATGGGCTAGAAACAGGGAACCTCTGTTCATACCCCCTTACGTTTTGTACCACCCTTTCCTCCCACTTCCCCACTGCCTTTCTTTGCATTGTAATAGAGTTACAAATTCCACAACAAAATTGAGATTTTTATTGAGCAGAAGAAGAGTTTTATTTTAGGTACAGTCAGACTGGAGGTAGCATTGAAAAGTCTATTAATGAACAAGCACACCTTAGAGGCTATTATTTTACAGATGAAGAACTGAGGCCTAGAAAAGTTAAGTGACTTGCCCAGGGCCACACAGCTTATTAGTATCTGAGGTAAGATTTGAACCCAGGTCTTCCAGACTCCAAGTCCAGTGCTCTATTTATTACTCCATATTGTCTCCAAGGGATGCTTGTCCCATCAACAAAGAATGTAAAATATAAGGAAGAGGCTCACTGAGGGTGGTATGAGGTGGCAGAGATGCAGGTCTGGGCCTCAGAATCGTTTTGACCCTCTGGGAGGTTGAGTGACTATCGTGATGTCTATTTTGGCAGCTAGTACAGAGAATCTCATTTTCTGCTTATACTCATAACCTCTTCTGCCCTCCCTTTGCTCTATGAACAGATCCTGCCTTCATCCTTCCTACTCAGTTTTTGCTTCTGGTTTCCTGTGGAGACAGGCTGGAGATGGTGGTGATTGTTTTGTCATTTAAAATGAGAAACAATGTTTGACAAGCAAGTAACACATGACTGCTTTGTATAGTTTCAGAGATTTAGAACCCGAATGGATTTTAGAGATTGTCTAGTTCTGCCCCCCTCATTTTATAGTTGAGGAAGCTGAGAACCCAAGAAAGGAATTCATAGAATCATCAATTTGAAGCTGGGGACCCCAGATGTCACCTGGTCATCCTCTCCCTTTATATTTGAGGAAGTTGAGGCTCTGAGGAGTATATGCCTTGCCCAGGTCATACAAGTAGCAAATAAGTGAGCCCGCATTTGGCTGCCTCTAAAGCTTGTCCTGATCGAGCCACACTGTGTTGCTTTGAGTTCCTTTGTAATGAGTGTCATTCCACAGAGTATTGTGTGCTCAAATATTATGCGCCTTATTCCTAATGACCCTGTGGGTCCTTTCAGAGCTCATCACTGAGGGGCTGGCAATGGGAGATGCCAAAGAGTCTTCTGATTGATGGGCTGCTGAGCTGGAAGAGCTAATTACTCAGTGGACAGCTAGATGGCACAGTGGATAGAACACTGGCCATGAAGTCAGGAGGACCTGAATTCAAATTCGGCCTCAGACCAAACACTTGACACTTACTTGCTGTGTGACCCTGGGCAAGTCATTTAACCCCAATGGCCTAAAAAAAAAAAGCGACAGCTTCTAGCTTAACCCCTCTTGACTGTAGCTCTTCGAGTGACATGTGCTTCCAATGAGGGGTGGAACAGGATGGGGAAGCAAGGTGGTCCGGCGAATATAGCAGCAGGCCTGGAGTCAGGAACCGAATTCAGATCCAGCCTTAGACACTTTGTTGTGTGACCCTGGGCAAGTCCCTCAACCTCTGTTTGCCTCAGTTTTCTCATCTTTAAAATAGTGACAATAATAATAGCACCTACCTCCCAGGGGTATATAATGATTATGAAGTTAGCACAGTCCTGGCACATGGTAAGCACCACAAAAATATTGTTGTTGTTTTTGTATCATGGCAACCCTAATACTGCTCACTTCTTGAGATCTGGACTCAAGTAAGTGGACATATGGCTGCCTTTCCCTGGCTCTTTGTGCTCATTCCAGTAAGTTTTCCACGTGGACATGTCCAGAACGGGTGGTGAGCTTAGGAGTTCCAAAAGACTCTAAGGCGCTGGGAGGCCTTCCGAAGTGGCAGTGATGAATCTTTCCACAGCATCAGTGGATAATGACAGGGGAAGCTTCTGCGTGAGAGAAGACGGCTACTGGAAAGAAGATCAGGCTTAGCTATTTGATCAGACTGTGTTCCGCTGTGGTGAAATATAAAACCCTGATTAGCAGTCTGGAAAAACCACTTCACGTTCTGATAAAGCTTAAATATTAACCTCCGAACTAATTATGACCATAGTTATAACTTAGGTTCCTGAAACTTGTTAGTCTTATTTAGTTCTTTTCATGTGTTATGATGCTTTGATGTTTAGAATTTCTTTTTATTCAAGAATAAAATATTGGCCCTTATACAGTTCATAGCAGTATTACATATTGAGTACTTTTGTTATTCACCACCCCCCACCGTCTTCCTTTTTGGGAAACCCCAGACTTGTGAGCCATTAGTTTTGTTGAAAGGAAAATTGTATGCAGAATAACTGGCATAGGGGATTTGATCAGCCAATGAGTGTTAGAATAGGGACCCCTAATAAGGGTCAGACTTATCCTAGGACTGAATCCAGACCACATACTTCAATGGCTGCAAAATATAAGATTCTAGGCTCTATGCACCCAGCTACAGTGCCTCTATGTTGGCTAGAAATTCACGTTGTGAAAGAATGATGTTTTATGTGGTAGAGATTTATTTATTTATTTGTTTGTTTGTTTGTTTTTTGGGGCTAGGCAGTGGGATTAAGTGACTTGCCCAGGGTCACACAGCTAGTAAGTGTTAAGTGCTTGGTCTGAGGCTGGATTTGAACTCAGGTCCTGCTGAATCCAGGGCCAGTGCTGTATCTACTGCTGCACCTAGCTGCCCCTGTGGTAGAGATTTATGTCATAGTTGTTTTTTGTTTTGTTATTCAGTCATTTTCAGTTGTAATTGACTTTTCTTGACCCCATTTGGGGTTTTCTTGGCAAAGATACTGGAGTGGTTGCCATGTCTTTCTTCAGTTCATTTTATAGATGAGGAAACTGAAGCAAATGGGGTTAAGTGACTTGTCCAGGGTCTTTCTGACTCCAGGCCCCGCACTCTATCCACTATGTCACCTATCTGCCTGTTACAGTTATTTAGTGAACTATATAATGAGTTTGTCATATGGAGTGAGAGTTGGGGGAAGAGGAGAACAGTCTGTAGGACAGTCTTTGAGTCAAGATATTGGACACAGCTGCCAACTTTAGAGTCTCTGAGAGGAGCCATTCTTTGTAGAGATGTTTTCTCGGCCATAGCTGGGGAGAGAATGATTCCCTAGGCCTAGGCCCTACCTACCTTTTAACCAGATTACAAAAATTAAATTACTGTAAAAGAGATCCCGAATTAGATGAGAAGCTGGACCAAATGACCTCTGTGTTTCGTTCCTGTACTCGTGATTCTCTGGTTGAGTAAGGCTTAAAAGTTAGCTTTGATGAGGAACCCACTAAGACAATTTGCAGTAGAAAAATTGGATCCTAAGTGAAAGAGAAACCTCCTTCACTGTTTGGGAAAGAAGACTTTGGGAATTTTGTGTTAATATTCCAGTCAGTCAGTCAATAAACCCAGCTACTATGTGTCAGGGAATGTGCTAAGTGCTTGGGGATACAAAGAAATTACCATTATTATTGTTATTGCTAATTATTATTTTTATTCCAACTTTATCCCAACCAATTGTATATCTTTAGTACTGTGAACTTTAATACTTATATTGGGACACAAAATAACCAAGCTGGTGAGATACATTATTTCACTAGCATTATAACCAAATTAGGGTATCTAGTAGATGTGTTATTACTATGCTTTATTTTCAACGGCATTTGATTTTAATTCAGCCCTTTCTTCTTAGGCCCTTTCCATTTGAAAGTGGTGATGATAACAATTATGTTGATGATGATAGTAATAATAATAAACCTTATAGGCTTTCCTGAAAACCAACAGCTATAAAGTAGAAAAAAGATCAATACCATTTTGTATATTGGTAACAATTGAAAAATGCGACAAAGAATAACCTTGAATCTCTCATTTAAAATACTACTAAGAGAAACAATTATCCCCTTTAACAATAAAGCTAGATAGTCTTAATTTTTAGATATTAGGAATAAAAGTTCAGATATAGTCCAAGTATCTTTTTTTCAGTCCTCATCCTCCTTGACTTTTCTGCATCATCTAACATTACAGACCACCCCATCCTTCTTTTTTTAGTTGTATTTTATTTTTTTCCATCAGCAAAACTCTTCCTCACCTTCTCATTCTAATCTCCTCCCTAACTGAAAACAAAAGAAAAAACAAAACTCTTGTTGCAAACACATATAGTAGATCAAAGCAAATTTCTGTGTTGTCTGTGTCCAACTTCTCTATCAGGAAGTGGGTAGCATGTGTCATTATTAGTCCTTAGGAATCATGGTTGATCATTATGCTGATCAGAGTTCTTGGTTCTTTTAAAGTTTTGTCTTTATCATATTATAGTCCTTTTATAATTTATTCTCCTGGCTTTATTAATTTTATTCTGCATCAGTTCATGCAAGTCTTCCCAGGTTTCTCTGAAACCATACCCTTCATTGCTTCTTCTTTTTAAAATTTTTGCCAAGTTAAAATAGATATTATTCTTCAGGACAAGAATTGCATTTCTACTTGTTTACAGTAATAATAACATGCAGTGTTGTTCACTTCTCTCCATTTGTAAATATACAAGTATTAAGAATGTCCAGATTTACACTGCAGCTTAAATGTTTTAGCCAAGTCTGTTTTTTTGTTCTTGGTTTTTGTTGTTTCAGGCAATGGGGTTAAGTGACTTGCCCAGGGTCACACAGCTAGTAAGTGTTATGTGTCTGAGGCCAGATTTGAACTCAGGTCCTCCTGCATCCAAGGCTGGCGCTCTACGCATTGTGCCACCTAGCTACCCCTGTAGCTTAAATGTGAACTCTTAAACTGCTATTACTTTGGCTTTAGCTTTGCAGCCTTCAGTTTCTTAAAAAGCTACGTAGAATGTTCTCTTTTCTGGTGTATTTGGTAAACATCTTCAATGATGGGTTCATAAGAAGCACTTCTGGATGGGGTTTCTCTATCACCTGGGAATCCACTAGGCATGTCCCCTGGCACACTCCCCACACTCAGTACAGCTTAGTAATGGTGAAGTTGCAGACCTTCTCTGATTCTTTCTATTACTGCTCAAACACTTCCTTCTTAGCTGCTGGGTTTCATTGCATTTGTCAAGGATCCTCTCTTTTTTCCTCATTACCAATTTTGCTGTGGAATTTCTCATCCTCCAATGTAGCCTTCATGTTGAAATCATATGATTCAAGTGAGTTCTTGGAAGATAACTTGTCTCTCTGCTGCTTATTTGCAGCCTTGTATTTCTCAGTTTCCTAGACCACGGGTGCAAGGTCTTCTTTGCTCATGTGACTTGTTGTTGGTGATGGTAATCTTTTTCATCTTGCCTGTGTTCTTATCTGCAGCAGACACATTAAGGATGTCATTTGTATCGATGTCAAATGTTACTTCACTCTAAGAAATATCTCTGGGGGCAGAGGGGATTTCTGTGAACTTCAATTTGCTAATCAAGTAGTTATCCTTTGTCTTTGTTCTCTCACGAAGTAGGTGGTAAAGGTCTGTATCTGCTTGGTAGGGATGATGGTATTGCACATGATCAGAACTGTCATAACTCTGCCGGCAGTTTCAATACCAAAGGAAAGAAGAGTGATGTCCAAAGGCAAGTTCAGAACATTCTCGATTTCTTTCCAGATAAGATGGTAACCTAGACAGCTGTACTATCGGCAACAGCATCTTCAGGATTGATACTTTTTTTGACCTCCTTGTCAATGAAGAAGTCCAGCAGAAATTTTTGGATCTTGGGATAGAGTGGAACCACCCACCAAAATGATGTCATGAATCTGTGCCTTAACTAGTTTGTCAAGGCCTTTTCTGTGGGGTCCACTGCACCATTGACAAAGTCATCATTCAGCTTTTCAAAACGTTCATGGGTGATAAAGATATAGACATCATACTTTTAACACTGACCTGGATACTGGAAGAAAGGGCACACTTTGCATATTCACAAGGGGTGCACAGTTGGCAGACAACTTGTGTTTTCAGTGATATCCTTCTTGTGTTTTTGCTTGAATTCAGCAATGAAATAGTTAACTACGTAGCTGTCAAAGTCTTCCCTACTCAAGTGAGTGTCCCTAGGTGTGGACTTGACTTCAAAGATGCCATCTTCAAGATTAAGAATGGAGGCATTGAGTGGGGCAGCAAGGTGGCACAGTAGATAGAGCACCGGCCCTAAAGTCAGGAGTATTTGAGTTCAAATCCGGCCTCAGACCAAACGCTTGATACTTCCTAGCCGTGTGACCCTGGGCAAGTCACTTAACCCCAATTGTCTAAAAAAAAAATTATCTCTAGAATTAAAAAAAAAAAAAGAATGGTGGCATTGAAAGTGCCACCTCTGAGCTTCAATAATTTCTTTTATCTTGGTTTAATCCACAGAAAATACTTCTGCATAGAAGCTTTTGGTCTCCCCATTGTACTCCACTTGGACCTTAGGCCTGCATGTGTCATTCACTACCATGAAAGGTCAATGCTTCATGTCTGACTGTACAAGATCATCATCTAATCTGTGACTAAAAACTCAAAAGCATATGGAAGTGATTGTTGATAAATCAAAATAAATTAATAAAATTTAAAAAAAATCTGTGACTAGACAGATATTTGGCATCAAAGACTGTGTTGGTGGGGTTGTTGCAACTTGAGCACCCCTGATGAAATGTTCTGTGTCAGCAAAAGCAATATAACTTGGGGTGGTCCTTATTTGGTCACTGGCAATGATCTCCACTTTCCCACATTGGAAAATTCCCACACAGGAATAAGTGGTGCCCAAATCAATCCTACCTGTAGTGGTTGATTGGAGCAGTGGGGTCATTGCTGAGCCCTGAGGAATAAGAAGGGTTGCTGCTGCACTGAGTCCCTTCCTCATTTCTTAAAGCACAAAAGTATTCTATCACGTTTATACACCAAAAGTTGTCTAGCCATTCTCCAGTTTATGGGCACCTCCTCAGATTCCTACTCTTTGCCACCCGAAAAAGAGCTACAGATATTTTTGTACCTCCCTGGGGGATTGTTTTTACTTAGGACTCCCTTAATTTGCTTTTCCTCTAATTCTCCTTCTCCCTTCTCTTCTTTCCCTGTTGAATGAAATCTATTTCTGTACCCAACTCTGTGTGTGTATGTGTGTACCATTTCCTCTTTTGGTCAGTTCAGATGAGATGGAGGTTCAAGTATCACCCATTCTTCCTTATCTGTATAGATGTCTGTTTTTGCACTCTGTGATAGAATTTTCCATAGTTTTTTTTCCCCCTCCTTCCCCCTTTCCACCTCCGCAGTGTATTCCTCTTTACCCTCCTTAAGATCATTAAGACGTAACAAGTGGCTCCCAGGCCTTGTCTAATGAGACTCCTTCTATGACCCCTGATGATCATAGGGCTCACTGGGGGCACGGTATCTTCTTCCCATATTTGAAGGTAAGTAGTTTATCTTTGCTTAGCCCCTTACGATCATTCAAGCTTACCTTTTTATGTTTCTCTTAACTCTTGTATTTGAACTTCAGAGTTTCTGTGTGACTCTGGTCTTTTCATTAGAAATACTTGGAAGGTTCTGTATTTCATTTAAGATCCATTTTTCCTCCCATATGATTATACTCAGTTTTGCTGCGTAAGTTATTCTTGGCTGTAATTCTATATTCTTTGCCTCCTGGCATATCACATTTCAAGTTCTCCACTCCTTTATAGTGGTGGCTGCTAGGTCACGTGTGATTATCACTGTGACTCCTTGGTAAATGAACTCATTCTGGCTGCTTGCAATATTTTTTCTTTGATCTAGAAGCTATGAATTTTAGCTATAATGTTCCTGGGAGTTTTCATTTTGGGGTTTCTTTCCAGATATGGCTGGTGGGTCCTTTCTATTTCTACTTTGCTCTCTGGTTCTCTTTTTCTTTTTGGTTAGGCAGTGGGGTTAAGTGACTTGCTCAGGGTCACACAGCTAGTGAGTGTTATGTGTCTGAGTCTGGATTTGAACTCAAGTCCTTCTGACTCCAGGGCCGGTGCTCTATCCACTGTGCAACCTAGCTGCTCCTGCTCTCTGGTTCTAAGAGTTCTGGGAAGTTTTCTTTTAAGATTTCTTGAAATATGCTGCCTGGGTTCTTTTTTCTTTTTTTGGTCATTCTTTAGTCTAGTGATTTTTAAGATTTTTTTCTTATTGATCTATTTTCTAGGTCCATTGTTTTTACTGAGATTCCTTACATTTTCTTCTTCTCCTTCCCCTTCTCCTCCTCCTCTTCCTCCTCATTCTTCTTCTTTTTTCTTCTTCTTTTCTCTTTTGACTTAGTTGTAATTTTTCTTATCTCTGTTTTTATTTGCTCCTTTCTAATTTTCATTTGTTGCTTGGACAAGTTTTTGTTCCTCTTGTGCTAAGCTGTTAATTACCTTTGTAATTCTTTTTTCTATCACTTTCATTTTTTTCCAGTTTTTTTCTTCCAGAATCCTCATTTCTTTTATAAAAACATTTTTTTAAACTCTTGCATCATCTCTCCCAGGAATTCAACTAGAATTTGTACTCAAGTTATGTTTTTCTCTGAGGCTTTGCTTGTAGTTATTTTGGAGTCATTCTCTTCTGGGTTTGTGTCTTGAGGGTCCTTGCCCTGGAGATCTGAGCTACCCCACTGCTGCTTATCTCTTTTCTTTTTTTAAAATTTCTGTTCTCCAGAATTTCCATGTTACAGTAAGGTATTGGAAGGGAAATTCAGTAGAAGGTTTTTTCCAAAAAATTAATTAATTTATTTATTTTTAGTTTTAAACATTCATTTCCACAAGATTTTGAGTTCCAAATTTTCTCCCCGTCTCACCCCTCCTGCCACCCCATGATGGCATGCATTCTGAATACCTCTTCCCCTAATTTGTCTTCCCTCCTATCACCCCATCCCCCCTTATCTTATCCCTTTCCCCTTCTATTTTCTTGTAGGGCAGGATAGATTTCTATACCCCATTGCCTATATATCTTATTTCCCAGTTGCATGTCAAAACAATTTTTAACATTTGTTTTTAAAGCTTTGGGTTCCTAATTCTCTCCCTTCCTCGCTCCCCCACCCACCAGGTTATGCATGTGTAGTCATGCAAAACACTTCCATAGTAGTCATGTTGTGAAAAACTAACTATATTTCCCTTCATCCTATCTCACCCCCTTTTATTTGATTCTTTCTTTTGACCCTGTCCCTCCTCTGAAGTGTTTGCTTCTGATAACCACCTCCCCCAATCTGCCTTCCCCTCTGTCATCCTCCTGCTCTCTTATCCCATTCTTCCCTATTTTCCTGTAGGGTAAGATAGATTGCCTTACCTAATTGAATGTGTATGTTATCCCTCCTTAAACCAAATCCTATGAGAATAAGATTCTTTTGGTTTTGTTTTACAATTTCTTGATTTCTCATGAAGTCATTAGCTTCCATTTGCTCCATTCTAATTTTTAAGGAAGCATTTTCTTCATTGAGCTTTTGGACTTCCTTTTCCATTTGGCCAATTCTGCTTTTGAAGGCATTCTTCTCCTCATTGGCTTTTTGGACCTCTTTTGCCATTTGAGTTAGTCTTTTTTTTTAATTAATTAATTTATTTTTAGTTTTCAACATTCACCTTCACAAGATTTTGAGTTCCAGATTTTCTCCCCATCTCATCCCACCCCCCAGATGGCATGCATTATGAATACCCCTTCCCCTAATCTGCCCTCCCTTCTATCTCTCCTCCTCCCCCTTCTCTTATCCCCTTCCCCTTCAATTTTCCTGTAGAGCAGGATAGATTTCTGTACCCTATTTCCTGTATATCTTATTTCTCACTTGCATGTGAAAACAATTTTTTTTTAACATTTGATTTTAAAAGTTTGAGTTCCAAATTTTATCCCTTCTTCTCTCCCAACCCACCATCATTGAGAAGGCAAGCAACTCGATAGAGGTTATACATGTGTAATCATGCAAAACACTTCCATAGTAGTCATGTTGTGAAAAACTAAGTATATTACCTTGAATCCTATCCCCCCCCATTTATGCTATTCTTTCTCTTGACTCTGTCCCTCCTTAGAACTGTTTGCTTCTGATTACCCCCTCCCCTAATCTGCCCTCCTCTCTATCATCCTCCTGCTCTCTTGTCCCCTTCCCCTCTTATTTTCCTGTAGAGTAAGATAGATTTCCATACCCAATTGAGTGTGTATGTTATTCCCTCCTTAAGCCAAATTCTGTGAGAATAGGATTCACTCATTCCCTCTCACTTTCCCCCACTTCCCCTCCACTGTAAAAGCCTTTTCTTGTCTGTTTTATGTGAGATAATTTACCTCATTCTACCTCTCTCTTTCTTCTTCTCCCCATATAATCCTCTCACCCCTTAATTTTATTCTCCAGATATCACCCCTTCATCTTCAACTCATCCTGTGCTCTCTATCTATCTGTCTATATATATACATACATATAACTTTCTCCCTCTAATTACTCTAATACTGACAAAGGACTCATGAGTTACAAATATCATCTTTCCATGCAGGAATGTAAACAGTTCAACCTTAATACGTCTCTTATGATTTCTCTTTCCTGTTTAACTCTTCATGTTTCACTTGAGTCTTGTATTTGAAAGTCAAATTGTCTATTCAGCTCTGGTATTTTCATCAAGAATACTTGAAAGTCCTCTGTTTCACTGAATTTCCATTTTTTTACCCTGAAGGATTATACTCAGTTTTGCTGGGTAGGTGATTCTTGGTTGTAATCCTATCTCCTTTACCCTCTGGAATATTATATTCTAAGCCCTGCGGTCCCTTAATGTAGAAGATGCTAAATCTTGTGTTATCCTGATTGTGTTTCCACCATACTTGAATTGCTTCTTTCTGGCTGCTTGCAATATTTTCTCCTTGACCTGGGAACTCTGGAATTTGGCTACAATGTTCCTAGGAGTTTTTATTTGGGGATCTCTCTCAGGAGGTAATCAGTGGATTCTTTCAATTTCTATTTTACCCTCTGGTTTGAGAATATCAGGGCAGTTTTCCTTGATAATTTCTTGCAAGATGATATCTAGGCTCTTTTTTTGATCATGGCTTTCAGATAATCCAATAATTTTTAAATTCTCTCTCCTGGATCTATTTTCCAGGTCATTTGTTTTTCCAATGAGATATTTCACATTGTTTTCTAATTTTGCATTCTTTTGGATTTGTTCTACTGTGTCTTGATTTCTCATAAAATCACTATCTTCCAATTGCTCTATTCTAATTTTTAAGGAAGTATTTTCTTCAGTAAGCTTTTGGACTTCCTTTTCCATTTGGCCAATTTTGCTTTTTAGGGCATTCTTCTCCTCATTGGCTTTTTGGACCTCTTTTGCCATTTGGGTTAGGCTATTTTTTAAGGTGTTATTTTCTTCAGTATTTTTTTGGGTCTCCTTTAGCAAGCTGTTGACTTGTTTTTCATGATTTTCTTGCATCACTTTCATTTCTCTTCCCAGTTTTTCCTCTACTTCTCTTACTTGCTTCTCAAAATCCTTTTTGAGCTCTTCCATTGCCTGGCACTGATTCATATTTTTCTTGGAGGCTTTAGATGTAGAAGCTTTGTTATGTTCTTCTGGTTGTATCTTTTGATCTTCTTTTTCACCAAAGTAAGATAATATAGTCTGACTTTTTTTGCTGTTACTGCTCATGATTACAGCCAACTTCTTGAGTTATAAACTCTTTGTTAAGGTAGGGGTCTGCTTCCAGTGTGGAGAATGTACTGTCCCAAGCTTCAGGGGTTTTGTGCAGCTGTTTTCAGATATACTTCTAGCAATCTGTAAATTTTCAGTTCTTCCAAGATGGTATGATCAAAGGGGAGGTGTTTACTCCTTTCCTGGCCTGTGCTCGGGTCATTGAGTGACCAAAAGCACTGTTTTCTGCCTTGGAACTGTGAGGAGGATTTCCTCTCTACCACGACTACAAGCTCCACCAAGCTCCATCTCGCCCCAGGACCACCACCCAGAACTGTGACCCAGATCCAAGCAAGGGCAAAGCAAGAGAATCTTGCCTCAGCACCGGCAAAGAGATCCCTGCAATCCCCGTCTGATCAGCCACTCAGTCTGTGGGCCATAAGTTCTGGAAGCAGCCACTGCCCCCGCACCACGCCCAGGGACTGGGGCTGGGATGGCACTTCTCTCTCACTGCAGACACAGACTTTTCCCACTGAACTTCTAAGCTGTCTTTGGCATTCGTGGGTGGAGAAGTCTGGAAACTGCCGCAGCTGCCCATGATTCAGTCCTCTGAGGCCTGCTCCAGGTTCACTGAGGCCTGGTCTTTGCCTGTGTGCCCATGCCGAACTGTGCTCCTTTCCCTGCTCGGTGCTATAGACCTTTCTGATCAAGTATCCAGATTGTCTTGGGCTGGAAATTTGTTTCAATCTGTCTTTCTGTGGATTCTGCTGCTCTAGAATTTGTTTAGAGCCTTTTTTGCAGGTATTTGAAGGGGTTTGGGGGAGAGCTCAAGCAAGTCACTGCTTTTACTCCGCCATCTTGGCTCCACCCCCACTACTGCTTATTTCTGAACCTGTGGGTGTTAAGTCTGGGTTGGGGAACCAGTGGCCTTGAGGCCACATGTGGCCCTCTGGGTCCTCAAGTGTGGCCCTTTGAATCCAAACTTCACAGAACAAATCCCCTTAATAAAAAGATTTGTTCTGTAAAACTGGAACTTGGTCCAAAGGCTGCACCTAAGGACTTAGAAGGCCACATGTGGCCTTGAGGCTTGCAGGTGCTCTCTTCTGTCTGCTCACGATCTGTGACCTGGACTGGGTAGTGAGCACCAAAGCTGTCAGTTGGTACCCTGGGTGTCCTGGTATGGGTTCTGAGGTCCCTGGTATGGAACCACTCTTTGCCCAGGCGCACTGCCTCTTCCTCTTCTGGAATGCTCTGCACAAGTGCTCTCCTGGCCAGGCCCCATCTGTCAGTGTCGTTAGATCTCTCTATTTTGCTATTCTGGCCTAGGCCGGGAAAATGAATCACTGTGACTTTTTCTTGGATTTTTTTCATCAGGATGTGGTCTGGTGCATTTCCTGAATGTTTAGAGGAGTTTTTATGGGTTACTTACCATACTGCTTCTTGCTACCCCACCATCTTGGCTTCATTTGCATCCCTTCTTTCTTGATATTTTACTTCCTGGCTTCCATGACACAATACTATCATAGTTTTCCTCCTGTCTCTCCAACTGTACTTTCTCTATCTTCCTCTGGACCCTTAAATATGGATATCCCTCAGGAGTGGAGTGTATTGTTTGAGGAATAGCAAGGAGGCCAGGGTCATTGAATCAAAGAATACAAAGTGGGGGATAAAGTGTAAGACAAATGGAAAGGTAGGACAGGGTCAAGTTATGAAGGACTTTGAATACCAAACAGGATTTTTTATCTTTGATCCTGGAAGTGATAGGGCGAATCAGTGTGATCATTTCTCCATTTATTGATTGCTTACCAAATAAAGCATAAATCTCAACTCTTGGCACTGACGGATATCAGTAGTTCTGTCTTTCCAGTCTTTATCTCACATGGTTATTCTTCACTTCCTGTTCTTGCTTTTGCTCAATTTGTCCGCTATGCCTGGGTTTAACCCCTTCCCCGCCTGACACTTCAGTCAAATACCACAAATCCTGTTTCTAACTTCTGAAACCTGATACAGATGCCACCTCCTCCATGAAGCATCTGTGATCCCACCAGTTGAAGGTAATTACTCCTTCCTCAAATTTTTCATCTTACTCTGCCTGGACATCTCTGAATTTCACATTCTCCTTTGTATCACAGTGTATTTCTTAGTTTTCCCTATTAGAGATATCATAGAGACAGTGTTTGTGTCTTATTTCGTCTTTTTCACAGGACTTAAAAGATAATTTTGATTAAGTAAATGCATGTAGACTAGTGCAAAAACTTTCTGCAATATGTTCCTGCAACAAACCTCTCTCCTTGTCATGTTTCTAAAGGCACCATGTTCTTTTGGTTCTTTTTCTACCTGTGTGACTGCTTCTTCTCATTCTTTTGCTTGTTTATCATCTGTATTCAAAACCTACCCCCCACCCAACTTGGGTATCCCAAGGCTCTTCCTGAGCCCTCTTTTCTATGTGTTTTCTTAGTGACTTCTCCATGACTGTCAGTTTGCAAGTCTACTCTTGTAGAGGGCCGGCTTTGGGAGTTGGAAGACTTAGGCCAGCCCGGGTTTTACCTGTAGATTGTGCTAAGCCTGACAGCTGTGAAACTCAGGATGTCAGCTCTGTTCTGTCTCTTGAAAACAGGATGCAGGAAGGGAGGAAACGGATGGGGTGCAGGACAGGACGCAGGAAAGAATGTAACAGAGAAGGTACAAGGAAGTAAGGAAATCAGCTAATTAGATTTGTACTTTTCATGAATACCAATGTTACTATTGCTTGATCCAGTACTCTATAAGCCTGAGCCCTCAGATCAATAAACGAGTTTGTTCTTCACTGCCCTCACCTGGCCCGTGATTCGTTCTCTCTTCACACTCTGCCAGCATCAGACCATGGCCACGGACGCAGGTGCTTGTGGCATACTCTTAATACATCCAACCCAAGTCTCCTTAGGTCATCCTGTAACTGGCTGGCTAGACATATAGAACTGTATGTCCATCAGGCATGTCAAACTCATATCTAAAACAGAACTCATTATCTTTTTATCTTTCTTTGCAAACCCATCACTTTTTTGAAATTCTTAATTCCTGTCAAGTGCGCCATCATCCATCTAAGTCACCTAGGTTCAAAGCTGTAATCATTCTCAATTCCTCACTTTCTTTCATCTCACATTTGTAATCAGATACCAAGTCTTCACAACATCTGTCACATCCATCCCCTTCTCTCTACCTCAAACAACTACCATCCTAGTTCAGGCCCATACTACCTCTCACCTGGAAAATTGCATTAGCTTTTTCATTTGTCTCCCTGCCTTCCGCCTTCCTTTTCTCCATTCCATCCTTCACACAGTTGCCAAGTTGGTATCTAAAGCATAGGTATGACCATGTCACTCCCATACTCAAGAAGCTTCTGGGGCTCCCCCCTCACCTTGCCTCTAGATCAAATACAAATTCCTCTTTTTGGCATTTAAAGTCCTTCACTGTCATTTACAATCTGCTTCCTACTTACCTTTCCAGACGTATTATTCCCTCTTGTACATTCTGTAGTCCAGTCAAGCTGGACCTCTTGTTTTTTTCACACACCACTCCATCCCTACCTTCATACCTTTGTGCAGACTGTCCCTGCAATGCACACTCACCTCATTTCTGCCTCATGCAACCTCTAGTTTTCTTCAAAGCCCATCTTAAATGCTCCTTCCTACATAATGCCTTTCCACAGTAAGTTTCTTGAGGGCAGAGACTGACTGGTTTTTTTGTCTTTGTTGTCATTGTTTCCTAGCATATATGTGCTTCTTGATTGATATTAGCCAGATGATTAATAGTTCTATTTTATTCTATAACATGATTCATTTATAGTTATACATTCTCTAATTTAATAATTTTGTTTGAATTATCTAGTATAATTTAGTACCCTTCTCCTTTACCACTGTCTTGTTTCTGTAAAGTCGTTCAGTGGATAGAGTACTGGACTTGAAGTAGGGAAGTCCTGAGTTCAAATTTGACCTCAGACAATTACTAGCTGTGTAACTCTGGACAAATCACTTAACCTGGGTCTCACTTTCCTTAACTGTAAAATGGAGATAATAACAGCATTTCATAGGGTTGTTGTGAGGATCCAATGAGATAATATTTGTAAAAGCACTTAGTACATTGGCTGGCACAGAGGCACTTTATAAATGTTTATTCCCATCTCCTTTCTTCTCTGTTTCCTATTTGTAAAAACTCCTCTTGTTCTCCTCAACCCCTTGATTCTCGCCTTTCAATAATTTTGCCTTTTAAAAATAAACTCATTTAGTTTCTACTACTTTTAAAATTTTTAAATAAAATGTTTTAAAAGCTTTTGGCGTAGTATCTTCATTTCTAAATACATTCCTCCCTCCCTCCAAGAAGCCATCTGTGGGAACAAAGAATAAAAACTTCAGCAAAACCAACTAATACACACTGCCCCCCCCCAAGGCACTCAACGAGGGATACGGTATTTACCATGTCCATTGAATTTCTCACAGAGTACCCAGCATGTTGACTGCTTTTATCCTAAAGCTATTAAAAATCCCCCAGGTACTCACATGTGATTTTTCATATTCCTTATATTCTTTTCTTCCAAAGAACTACAGATTTATGAATTTCAGTATGTTTGTATTATCATTGTCTTCCAAGCTAATGAATTATAATATTTCTTTCCAGTTTCCTGCCTTTGCTAGATATTTGTAATTTCCTTAAATGAGATCCAGGTACCCATTCTTGGCCAGGAAACATCACATGAGTTAAATTTACTCTTCTCTCCTTTCTGGACAACTAAGCCTTCTTCTTCAAAGTGCTGCAACTACTGTGATGAAATAAGTCCAATTATTATATGACTCAAACATTTATGAAGTGAAAGTTTCCTGTTAGTTCAACTTATCTCGCCAAGCTGTCTTCTACCTTCCTTTCAGTCTTGCTGTATTCCATTTGAGAGGCAAGACAGCCTTTTCCTTTTCAAATAATGAAGCTAACACAATGAAATTTTAAATAATGATCAAGGATTTTTTTTATTCATTAAGTTTTAATATCATTACAGAAAATGTTATGGTACAGAATTGTTCAACGTTAGGTTTCTTATTTCTCTTCTCGTTTAATTTCCACATGAATGCTGGTAACACTAATATCTGTACAAGATCAGTCTTTGATTCTTTATATTTTTTTTAGTTCTGTACATTTTTAAATGTATTGGTTAAAAAGGCTGTCAGCACTTAAGGAAGCAATTTTTTTTTCTGTTTGTTCAAATAAAAGGTATCCAGTTACTGCCCAAGAGGACTGTGCCAGATGGTTGCTGGGATGAAAGATTCCCCCGGACCCTGCTGCAAAGGGGATGGCACACCCCGAGGCAGAACGCGATCCCCACACAGTCTTCTTTTGGCACTGTGCACATAAACACGAGATACAAGAGAAAGAACAAGCCAAAGCTCTCTGTGAAGTGGTTATGAAGCATACTAAGAAGGGAAATCCAAGTGTTTCCTAAGCTAGTATAAATAAGCAGACAGCCTTGTTTAAAGAGCATAAGTAGTTGTATTTTAAAGATGAGAAAAACACAAGTTCTGCAGGCACCTACTGCTGTCTACTA
This sequence comes from Phascolarctos cinereus, assembly GCF_003287225.1. Taxonomy (NCBI): domain Eukaryota; kingdom Metazoa; phylum Chordata; class Mammalia; order Diprotodontia; family Phascolarctidae; genus Phascolarctos; species Phascolarctos cinereus. Next base: position 248,237,653 of record NW_027555736.1, on the reverse strand, counting down.
AAAGCTACTGCTATCAGACCTAGCATTGAACACACAAAGCAATTGCAAGAAAGGAAAAAGTTGCTTTGATATAATCAGAAGAAATTTCTTTGTTAAGATTTTGTTTTTAGGTGTTTTTTTTAAAAGGTATTTATTTAAATTCATTTGAAATATAGGTCAAGGTGTTGACTATACTGATCAACTTTTATCCAAATCAGAAAAACTAGCTGTGCCATTGCATATTACAGGATACAGTCAATGATATGTAGACATGCATCAAAGCTTTGCTCTCGCTGGTGACCATCATAGCCTTCCGATGACCATGACGTCCACCACTTCACCCTTGTGAAGTTCCACATACTGCTCAGTTTTTGGAGGTAGCATCAACAGTCCATTGGCACTGCGCATACTCATCAGACGACTACTCATCTGATTCCCTGAAAGAGAGAATTCTTTATTAGCAGAAGACCCACTGAAAGTATCTATTGTTTTTGTAGCATTTTTTTCCAAAATGAAAACTTACGAACAAAAATGCAAGGAAGAGAGGCTCAGATTTCATGTGTCATGGAATTTTAGAGCTAGATGGGGCTGTATGGATTGCACAGGCTACCTCCCCGGTAATAAAAATGAAAGACAGTTAACATGTAGGTGGCATTGCAAGGTTTATAAAGCTCATTGTCTCATTTGATCCTCACAATAATGAACCTGTAAGGCAGGAAACTGAGGCTCAGAGAGGTTAAGTGACTTGTTTGTGGTCTCACAGCTAGTGCTGAAGGTATGATTCAAACTCAGATCTCACATGACTCTAAGAGACCATTTTCATTGTGATTTGCTCAAGACACAAAGCTAATTTCAATTTTGTTTCAAAATCTTGTCTCTCCAACTTCCTCATTCCCTGTACCCCATACCCTCTTCATGTGGGCCTTCAAACCCACCCAAGAGAAGGGGCTCTGATTTACTATTTCTTGTCCTGTCCCACTCTAATGCTTCCCTAAATTCCTGTAATGCAGAGGAGCCACCACCTGATGCAGAAACCTTTCTGCTGTTACTTTTCCCAGAGCCATCAACCCTATCCAGCTTGGCCATACCCTTCCCTGGTCCCTGTGCTCTTCTGCCTTTTTTCCACTGGACCTTCTGGACCCCTAGCTTTCTTATTAACCAACTCTCCTTTATCTCGTGATCATTCAGTTTCCTGGTGCTCACAAAAAACTGTGTTTCTTCAAGAGACATTCCTGCCATTCTCCAGCCCCCTAACCAACAAGAGCAGCAACAGCAGCAACATTTAACAGTCACAGCCGTAATGACATAAACCTGGGCCCAGAGAAGGCTCAGGACGGTCCGTGCTTTCCTCTGCTACTTCTGGAATGCTGCCGTTCAGTCTGCAGCTTCTCCGCCTTTAAGATTCACTCCATCTACCTATATCACGTGGTCCAGGTTCTTCTGGCTGCTACCTTCATCAAGGAGTTCATTCGGTAGTTGCCTTGTAGTTTTCTTTCCATCCCAACCTTGAACACTCTGGCTTCCCAGGTCTTCAATGTCCTGAACTTCCATGACCTACATGCCACTTTTCCCTCCTTCACAGTCTTTTCCCTAGAGTTGATCAGTTCAATTATACATCATCCACCACTCCTGAATCCTTCGTTCTTTCGTCTTACCACCAATCACACACTGCCAGCACTAAACTGTGAGTCAATGCCACTCGCCACCTTCTCTCCTCTTAATACCAAGCTGCTGAAAGCTACTGAAGGAAGCCATTCAGCTGTGACCAAAGGGTACCTTATAAATTCATGTTACCTTATATGCGTCGGGGCCTCTTGCAGCACTGCACCCTTTTCATTCTTCCCTGATTCTCTATCCTACAAGCTCCCCAGAGTTGCTCCAAACTCTCTCCTCAAGCCTTACAGACCCTCTCTCAGAAGACCTTGCCTTCTAACTGACTAAGAAAATGGAAGCCACTTATATATAGTCAGTTTCTTCATTTCCCTTGTTCCATACCTTAAAACTTCATCTGACAGCTCCTTTTTTCCCATACTTGGAGAAAAGTAACACATTTTCTTGTCTACGCCAACCATTCTACTTATGCACCCCTGATTCCTTCTCCTCCTTTCCCCTCTGGGAGCTTGCACCTTTGATCATTATTTTTCTCTCCTTCATCTTCAGTCTCTCCCAATCAAAGGGCTCTCTCACCCTCCCAAATGGCAGGTGCCCTCTCTCCCTCAAAGAGCTTCACTAACCTGGCCTCCCTCAAGATATTGTCCTCTTGCTCCCCATGCTCTCTTTCCCTGTTAACAAGACTTGGTGACTAATAAAGTCATCTATTACCACTGATTCTACATCCATTCACTTCTGATCTTTTTGCAAATGCACTCTCTTGATCTCAGCTCCTACTATGCATTCAATTTATCTTTTCTGCAAAGATGATTCCAAATCAGTATACCCACCCATGTCCAAAATAGAGCCGATTACCTTCCTCCATAAGCCCAGCTTCCTCTGAACATCCTACTCTACTGAAATCGCTCTCTTAAAGGTTTTCAAAGATTTTAACTGCAAAGTTTGATGGCCTTTTCTTAGGTCTCGTCCTCACTGGTCTCTCGGATGCTTTAGATGCTGATGACCGCCCACACCTCTGGGACATTCTCTCCTGCCTTGGTTTCTGTTCCTTTGATTTCTTCGGGTTCTCTTACCCGTGTGATGGTTTCTTTTTAGTCTTCTTTGCTCATCATCATCCATCTCCTGTCTCCCAAGTGTGGGTGTCCCCGTATCTCTGTTTTAGGCTTCCTTTGCTTCTTAGCTACGCTGTCTCCTATGATGATCTCACTGACTACCAAAGGGTTCATTTCTACACAGATAACTCTTAAATCTATGAATCCATCCCCAGTCTGTCTCCTAAATAACTAGCTATCTGTTGGACATCTCCACTTTGCTTTGCTATCAACATCTCAAACTCAACATATCCCAAATAAAACTAATGAGCTTACTCTGTAAACATGCCTCTTCTTCAGAGTGGTTTTATAACCCTGGTGTCATCCTTGACTCCTCTCTCTTCCATCACTTCACTCTTACCCCGACATCCAATAAGGTGTCAAGTCTTATTGATTTTAATCTCTATATCTCCTGCTTCCTTTTCACTCTGCCTGAACCACCACCATCCTAAGTCAGGTTATCACCTCTTGCCTAGCCTTCTAGTCTTCTTATTGGTCTTTCACCTCATTATACCATTGTAACTATTAAAACAGTCTTCTTAAGGTCTAGATCTGCTGTCACTCCCTGAACAAAAAGACTTTGGCTCCCTATTGCTTCTATCATGAGCCCTTTTTATATTGCTGAGAATAGCTAAGTCATTTACAACTGATCATCATATAATATTGCTGTCGCTGTGTACAATGTTCTCCTGGTTCTGCTCACTTCACTCTGCATTGGTTCATGGAAGTTCTCCCTATTGCTTCCAAATTAAAATGCAAACTCCTCAGCGTGGCAAGATTTAAACATCCTTCACAGTCACACTTCAACTCATCCTTCCACCTTTATTTCATATTACTTCCTCCTTTACACACTCTGTTTTCTAGCCAAATGGCAGTAATTGCTATTCTCTAAAACTGATATCCCAGCTCCTGCATATGAATAAGCTTTCCCACATGCTGAGAATGCAAACCCTCCTCATCTTTGCATTTCAAAACCTTTCTCTTTCCTTCTCAGGTGCCCTCTGTGAAGCCTCCTCTGATCCAACAGTGCTGTCTACCACACTCACGAGCTCATCTATACATATTATTTCTCCAGCACCTGGCATACAGGGCAGTGACAAAAAGTGGGGTCATGTGAAGCAAAACAAGGAAGTCAGTTTGGCTGAAGTGCAAGGTAGAAGGGAAAGGCTGTAAGGGTAGTTAAGAATGGGATTAGGAAGGGCTTTAAATGACAGAGGAGTCTGTATCTGATCTGAGAGTCATGGAGGAGTCACTGAAGCTTCTCAAGCAGGAGGATGAGTGACATGGTCACACCTGTGCTTTACTTTAGCATGTCATCTTTTGTTTTTGTGACTGTTGGGGATTATTGTTGTTGAAGGAATACAAAATCAAATCCAATAACCTTCAACATCCATGGCTTTAATAGGCTATGCTTTATGTCATTTTACAAAATGCAACCAATACTCAGGCTACCTATTTGATATGACAGAAAAAGGGGAATTTGTAAAAGCTTTTTCCAGACTCTATGTTTGTAATATGACAGGATAATTTCCTCCCTGACATGATATATCGTCTTTGTACCTAGATTAGAGATACTATAGATGTGACCAAGAATTTTAGAGTCAGGGAATTGGAATGGAGGACACTTAACGTAACAAAAAATTGCCACATGGCTTTAGAAACCAGAAGTGGCTTTAGTTTATGATGACAAAGACACGTGTGCTCCCATTTCCAGACTTTACAGTTGCTTTTAATTTCTTTGTTAAGATTTTTTCAGATTTTGTTTAAAAGGCATTTATGGAAATTCACTTGTATTTATAATAACAGTTGAGGATATTGTCTCTATTGATCAGTTTTTTATCTAAGCAGAAAAACTAGCCAGAGTAGAGCTGTCCAGAGGAATAGGCACGATCCCATCATGCTTCTTCATGGGACAGATGACTATTACTCATTGTTATCAACGTTTCAGACTGGAGGACTTAGGATAGAATGCCTGGTGGAGAAAGTCATTTTAACATGGTGGGGTAGAGTGAGGCTGCTGCACAAGACTCTGTCATACCTTCAACTGGACCCACATCGGAGAATGTGCTAGGACACTTCACCTCACTCCACCTAGGCCTTCTCCGTTATAAGCCCTACCTCTTCCTCCCTCCACCACATGCCCCTAAGTAGTTCATACAAAGTGTTCTACAATTCCACATTCACAATTCAGAAAGCTATCTGTAAATCCCAGCTAAACAAAATGAAACAATCTGTTTTAATTTTTTACTCTTGCCTGTTATAATGTCAGAATGACCAAATCTGCAGAAATAATTTAACTTAGTCAAATTTTCAAAAGGAAAATTTCTAATAATCTGATTAGTCAGGTCAATATAAAGTGATAAGTAATCAATCATACAGAACAAGTATGTAAAGCACTTTTTTTCGGGGGGGGAGCTAAGCAATGGGGTTAAATGACTTGCCCAGGGTCACACAGCTAGTAAGTGTTATGTGTCTCAGGCCAGATTTGAACTCAGGTCCTCCTGAATCCAAGGCCGGTGCTCTATCCACTGCGCCACCTAGCTGCCCCAATGTAAAGCACTTTTGAACACAGGTATGACTAACCTGTACTCTGAGCCCACGGCAGTGGTTCTTGGTGATGCCAAGTCAGGATACACCGATGGTACTCTGGGCGAGGATCCAATTTCACATCACATGATAACTGCAGAAACAAGGGTAAAGAAAACAAACCTCTTATTTTCTTGGTTGTGACTGGTTCAAACCAGATTACTGGATGATATTTTCTCATGATGTGGCTGAGGATGTTACCAAGGGGGTGGTGGGCGTGACAAGTGCTAGGGGTCCAGTGCTGCTCTCATTATCGCTACCTCTACTATGGCAGGGGCCTTTGGTGGAATGATGAGGAAAGGACTGGAAGCTTTTACTCCTGGTGGGAGAGAGAGGGAAAGATGAGAGGAGAAGGGCTTCCTGAATTACACTGATTGTTTGAACATCCAGTACAAATCAGGTAGAATCAGAGCCATTTATGAAGTAGTGAATAAATATTCTCCAAAAATGTGAATGTATATGAACAGGAAAACAAACAAACAGACAAAACCCAGCACGAAGACATTGCACATCTTCCCTTTTCTCTTTAGATTTTCTCATTGGTGCTCTAATACTAAGAAATGTATCTATATCTATCTATCTATCAACACACACATATATCTATATACTCACATATAGGTAACATGTCTAGTGATACAGATATCCATATATACACACATACATATACATATAAAATAAGATTCATTGTTATAGCTGATAAATAAACTTTTTCCTAAGGCTTATAACAATCTGGATTAACCAGAACATTGACATTCTAAAAGAATTCTTCTAGGTGACTCTGTTTCATGGTACAGAAAAGGACAAAGAAATCCTTTGGGGACTGACATAGCACAAACAGTACACCCACATTATAGATCATTGACTAACTAATCAGGCTTTGAGCCAATCAGATTTAAATTCTACCCCTTTTATGTTTGGCTTTTAATTCACCCTCCATGATAAATCTGATAAGCTAAACAAACAACACGTACAAGAAACACGGTAGCAGGTGCCTAAAGGGTATTCTATACGTTCCAAGGTTTAGTCCAATGTCAGAATGAATAAAGCTTGCTCCAATATGTGGGAACTAAAATATTTCTCTCAGACAAACCCTTACCTTTTAAGTAGTCTTAAGTCTATTGCAATCAGAAGAGATCATAATTATATAAAATCTTGACAAAATGGAAATCTGATTACTTTAGGAACAGGTCAAGCCTCCACCCATTTGTACTACGCCTTTGAAACACCATTCCTCCCTTTTACAATCCAAGCTTTTCATCTCCTTCAGAACCTAGCTTGAAATTTATTTATTCCAAGAAGACTTTTCTGGCTAAATCTCACCCATTTGATTACCTCTTTACTCTTTGCTGCTCATGTGATTCATGAAACTCAGTTTATACTTTTTTTTCATACGTAGTGACGTCTTCTCTAATATCATATGAGCCTAATGTAATTAAGTTGTTTCATGTTATAATAATTTTGATATCTCCCTTGAGATCTTCAGGAGACACGGTTTCTATTTCTAGGTCTGCCACATGCCCTATGAACTGGCAATTTACTTAGCCATCGTATGTTTTAATTTTCCTATGTACAAAATGAGGCTAGGGTAGAAAATCTCTAAGGTCTCCCCTTCAAGCTTTGTTTTAAAGCCTGGGTTGACAGTCAAAGAAAACAAAATCATCTTCTATGAAGTTAAAAATTAAGACCCAATCACATAAACAATACTGTAACTGTATGGTACTTTTCTTGCTAAGAGCTAAAAATCTATACAGTTTTTAAGATATCTGAATGTAATTATGAAGGCAAAAATGTATTGCACCTTTTTAGAAAAAATTATTCATAAAAAATCAGAAGGGTCAGAAAACTCCTTAGCCACTTTCAAGAAGTAGGTAACAGCCTTCTCTCCTGCCAGAAAGTATTTATGCCACTGGCATTCTTTTATCTCTGGATAGCTCCACCCAAGGCCAACTGATAATTGCGTTCTTCAATCCCTAGAAAAGAGTTCAGTCGAATCTGAGAACTAACCAGGCAGATCTCACTTTGGTCCAGACTGGCTCTTGAGCCCCCGGGCTGAGAAGATAAGGGCACTCTAAAATGCTGCCTGCCAGGACCCTGAAACCAATCTACATCAGCCCACCAACAAACAATTGTTAAGTGCCAAGCACTGCTCTAGGGAAACAATCACAAAAGAAAAGCACCCTTTGAAGGAGCTTCCATGCTCCAGGGAAAGATACACAAATACACAAGATACACATATACACAAATAAGCAAATACAAAATCAGTCCACTGCATTTGAGAACAAGTTACACAGATTTGTAAAAGCCTCACAGGGCTCTTAAGTTTATCCTTGCCTACCATCCCTCCTATATCCCCTCCCCCAAAAGAACAAAACCAAAACAAAATATACACATTGCCTTATCTTTGGCACAGGTCTGCTTATCTGGTAGTATACTAAACACAAAAAATGTTGAAATAATTAAAGACTCACTAAGAGGGAGATAATTCTAGTGGCATCTCTTTTTCCAACAGTTCACAAAAGCATAACCACAGGTTAAACAAATCAGCTCTGATAGGCTACAATAGTATTTATTATTATTCATAAACCTAATAGCTAAAAGCCCTTGAAAAATCTTATTTTACTTTTCCTTTCCTAATTTTTTACTAATTCAATTAAAAAATCATCTGGTCTCTGACTTGAATTTCTTGCTCTTTCAGCCTCATACGTGATTGCTCTTTTTGTGTGTATAAATTTTGATTTGTTATGTGGTCTTTTTTTTCCCCCTCTTGGTGAGGCAACTGGGGTTAAGTGACTTGCCCAGGGTCACACAGCTAGCATGTGTCAAGTGTCTGACTCTGGATTTGAACTCAGATCCTCCTGACTCCAAGGCCAGAGCTCTATCCACTGCACCACCTAGCTGCTCCTACCTGTTCTTTTGAAATGTTCTGTGCAACCAGTAGAACAGTATACACAATGACAACGTTTGTAAGTAAAAAGAACACTAAAATGAGGCCAAATTCTGAGTAGCTATGAGGACTAATCTTGGAGGGAGTGGGGTGGGGTGGGGTGGTAGTGGAATGCAGGTGTGGAATATTGTATAAGCTCTCAGATGAGATCATAGGTTATAGATGGAGAACTGAGAGAGACCTTGGAGGTCATTTAGTCCAACTGCCTCATTGTACAGAGGAAGCAGTGGCTTTCCCAAGGTTGCAGGTACATGGCAAAGCCAAGGTGCCTGGCCCCATAGTTAGCATTCTTTCAGCAGGTACGATGGAAAGCACACTGGACAAAGGTTTAGATCCTGCCTCCATCACTACCTGTGGGGCCTTGATCTTTTCAGGTCTCAGCTTCCCCTCCCAGCTCTCAGTCTATGACCCTCTCCACTGCCTCATGCTGTTTAACTGTTTTTCTCTGTCGGGGGTTTGGAGAGTACTATATCTGGAAGTGGCTGTGATGTGAAGACAAAGGGCACTGCCACAGCTAATTGTAAAATAAAAAATGTTAAATGCTTTCAAATTATTACTGTCAGCTAAATTTATGAACTGTTAGTACGTTGAGCAGAAAAAATATTAAATCTAACAGCATTTTTTATTAATGAACCATAAACACAGGGTGGATGTTTCAGTAAAATGTATACGTGCTTTACCAAACATTATATTTGTCTAGAATAGCAATCATGATTATTATAGCCTGTAGCTGAAGGAAGCCACTGTTCTCTCAATTTCTCTTTATTTCTGAGAATGATATAAAGAAATGTAATGTATTGGTTGTGTTACATAACAGTATGACATTTCTGGTGAGAAAACAGTGCAAGCTAATTCAGTGAGATGTTTTAGCTCCATCAGTATGGATTATTTTTGCTCACACAATATTTTTTGAAGTATCCTATAAATAAAAGTCTAGGGGCAGCTAGGTGGCACAGTAGTTAGAGCACTGGGCCTGAAGTCAGGAAGACCTGAGTTCAAATCTGGCCTCAGATGTTTACTAGCTGCATGAACCTGAGTTAGTCATTTAACTGCTGTCTGCCTCGGTTTCCTCATCTATAAAATGGGGATAATAATAGTGCTTACTTCTCAGGATTGTTGTGAAGATCAAATGAGATAATAATTGGTTTTTCTGGTTTTTGTTTGTTTGTTTATTTTTAGGCAATTGGGGTTAAGTGACTTGCCCAGGGTCACACAGCTAGTAAGTGTCAAGTGTTTGGTCTGAGGCCGCATTTGAACTCAGGTCCTCCTGACTTCAGGGCTGGTGCTCTATCCACTGTACCACCTAGCTGCCCATGACATAATAATTGTAAAGTGCTTAGCACAGAGACTGGCACATGGCAGGCGCTATGTAAATATTAGCTGTCATTATTATTATAGGCATGAAGTGAGAATAGGAAACGGAGGAAATTCTTTATCTATTTTTCAGGTAAATGACCATCTAGATAACTTTACATAGTATGAGAATAATCCAGGTCTCCATCATGGGACCGTTGTGCTACCTTGTACATTTGTCTTTGGAATAAAAAAAAAACAGGTTTGAATCCTAGGTTTGTCTGTCTGACTTTAGGAAGGCCACTTCTATGCTCTGGGTCTCTCAAAGTGTGGATTGCAAATGGCCGGGTGGACTAGATGACTTCAAAGGTCTTTTCCAATTTAGAACAGAATGGTCGTTCAACTATCCACATTAGGAATAAAAGCCTGCTCAGGCTTGGTGGATCACGATCTCAGAAGAGATTTCCTGCTCTACTCTTTAGGGTGTTTCCAATAAGACCTCCAACAATGGTAACATTGACTTTATTGGTCTTCCAACAGTAGTCCTTGAGAAGCATCTGCCTCAAACTTCTGAGAAAACCTTGAAACATTTACACATGCTGGCAAGTCTATTTCAAATGTTTTTGTTCAGGAACATTTCTATTTTCCAAATACACCTTAGTATTCCCTTATGCCACCTGATTTGATGGCATGTCTGCCTTTCAAAATTCCTCCTTTAAAAAAAACAAACCCTATATTACATTTAATAGAATTATTTGGCAAATTATTGCCTTGTAACTAGTAGGACCTCAGTAAAGGCTGAGCTTATCACACAATAGCGTAACATCACATTAATAATTATGAGTCTGTGTGTAAGTTCAAGGCTCAGATTGTATATGCTTTCATGCTTACATCAGCTACAAAGTATTTGTTCAATGTTTACAGCATGCAGAGAGCTCTCTGTACTCTGGAAGAATAATAAGGAAAGAGATTCTAGTAGGGCGTGGCAATCCTGATTGCTTTCTCTATCTATAAGGAATACCTTTCCAGGCTTGTTTTACATTACTTCCCTTGCTGGACTCCTTGTGGTGCCTCACTTACAACACTCCTGTCTCTGTGCCTCGCACAGGCCATCTGCATGGATAGCGCCCACTCCCTCCTCATCTACAGAAGCCCTATTTCCCTTCAAAGCTCAGCTTAAGCTCCAGCTCCTCTGGGAGGCCTTTCCCATTTTCTTCCCCTCCTTCACCTTGTTTTCATTCTGTATACATATAGCCTGGCCCCACAGGCACAGGGGATAGAAAGCTGGCCTCAGAGGTAGGAAGACTGGAGCTCAAGGCTCACCTCTGATACATACTGGCTCTCTGACCTTGCATAAGACACTGAACCATCCCCTGCTTTAGGCAACTCTCTAAGATTAAAATTGCAGGGAGGTTGCTGACATGCATTGGTAGAAGGCATTCCCTCACTCGGAAGTTCCTATATTAACTAAATTATATGTTCAGTCACTATCCAGTACCTATCTCTACGCTGTACCTTGTATAAACTTATAATTAAAAAGTTGTCTCTATCTAAAGAATGAATGTAAGATTCTTGAAGAAGGAGGAAAATGCTTCTTCAGTTCTAACCATGATTAATCAATCAAATAAACAGGGAAAGCAAATACTCCACGTTGGCATCCTGTAAAACACTGCAGCACTGAATGGCTGACCTTCTGGTGAAACGTGCTCTGGCCTGTGAAAAAAACATGTGGCTCATCCTGCACCCCTGTGGCCAAAGCAGAGACCAGTCCCTGGACACAATGTGTAGCTTTTCCGCAAAGCAGGTCAGGGTGAGCCAAGAAAGACTGAGAAAGGCCAGACTATAAATTAAGGTCAGCATGCCACTGGCTTTTGTCAATGACTGGCCTCTTTGTTCATTTAGAAAGCTGAGGTTGTAGGATTCACACTTTAAAGCAAAGTTAGGGATGGTGTTTAAGATGCAAATGTCCAAGATCATGAGGCTTGTGGGGCAGACCAAGTGATATGGCTATGTGGGAGACAGGAATTTGATGGATTCTTGGACCAAGTTTTGCATTCCCATTAGCTGACAGGAAACTGGAAGCATTATGCACACAATGTATAGAGCATCAGCCTGATTTAAGGAGCCCATCCAGGCAGCTTTGTTTAATGGAATGCAGCTATAAATGTCAGTCTCAAAAAAGAGGGATTGTAGGTATTAACATACGCAAAGCACAAAAGGATTCTTTGGGCTTTGCCTAGTGCCAGAAAGTTCTGATTAGTATTCTACTGTCACTAACAGGGCTTTTCTTGTTTCCTAAATTTAGTATGATATCTAAACAGTGAATAAGGCGCATAGTGAATAACCTCTAGTTTGGTCAGAGGGTGTTCCGCTTTTTGTTGAAATTTATGTATTTATTTCTTTGGTGATTGATCTCAAAATTTAAAAAAAAATGCTACAGTAAAAAAAAAAAGTCTGATTGGCTTTTCTGAACTGCTTGTTGGACTTCCATTCCAAACATGGAAATGTACTGACATGGTAAGCGTCAACTACCTGACTTAAGGAAGAAAAAGTCCTGTCCACACACTATTCCACCCTTCATTTTTCAGTCTTATGTTTCTAAAGCCTAAAAATTCTTAAATTTTATACTGTTAGTCCTAGATAAAATATTTTATGGAACCCAAAGCAATTCTTCTTCCTTCATGATGTGTACAGTTCAGATGTTAATAAAGTATTTGGCTATACTGGAGGTAGAGACTCAGCAGCTAGCCTGAGATGAACCCTGGGTCCCAGTATCTCCAATGCACCAATTCTTGTTATTTGAAGAAGAGGGAGAAACCAAAAACATGTAAAAAATTTCAGACTTTATCACCCCAAGAAAAAAAGGGGCAGAATAAATGTCAATAATTTCAGGGTTATATGCCTACTTCTTCATCTATGTAACACGTTTATGATCACAATCTACATAGGTATCAAGGTCATCCTTGTTATGAGAACAAAATAGGAAGACTTTTCTGTTATTCTACAGTAGAGGTGTCAAACACACTCCCAAGTGCAGCTAAATCAGAGTAAAATGTAATTTTGAAATATTTAACAAAAAAAGCCCAACAACACAGCAGAACATAGATAGAGTTAATATGTGCATTAAGGAAGGATTTCTCCAGCACAGGCTAGATAACCCCTAGTCTGGACTCCTCCTTACATAGGGGTTGGATTAGGTGTCTTTAAGTTTCCTTCCATGTCTGACATTCTTTGCCATATCTGTCTTTGGTCTTAGAATTTGTCTATTTAAAAAAAGATTTTCATTACAGAGTGAGAAAAATGTACGAACATAATCACGTTTTGTTCACATTACTTTGGCGACTGAAGGAAAGAGGAAATTAAACTTACTCCAAATAACTTTAGTGTTATTTCTCGATATTAGTGTTCATACTTTAAAATCCTTTATGCTCATCTTTCCTTATTTGTCACCAGTCTTTTCTTATACAGCTTTTATTATCTGTTGGTTGGCAGTCTGTTGACAGTAGGAGCTATGACTTATTCATCTCTGTAATCCCAGAATCTTGCAGCATGCCTTCACCATGGTAGAAGCACTGAATAAGTCTAGGATAGGTGGAAGAGCATACATCTGTGTAAATATGGCTACATACTGGGCTTTTATAACAAGGAAGGAGGCTTGATTCGAATCCTATGTGGTCAGGGTAGTGCCCTCTATGACCTGGACATTTTTCTTGGCTATATGCTTCCTTAATATCCATTCTTAGTTTTTCATTCTCAGAGATTCTTAGTTGGTTTTTAATTCTGTGAAGATTATTTCCCCCTGAAGCCAAGGATGACTTCAGAAGAGGATGTGGAAGGAGAGCAGAGGAGACTGGCTTTTTCCACATTTACTTTTACTTTTTTTTTTTTGGCTTGTTTGTAAAAACTTAACACTCCAAGTAATTACAGTCAGTTGAAAAAGTGGATCCTTAAAGCTGAGTTTTTTGTTTGTTTGTTTGCTACAATAGGAAAACATTACCCTGGCTTTGATAATTGTTGGTCGAGGATCCAGGATTCCCTGCATCTTCCTTAGTGCTGGGACAACAAAGAGATTGCAGGTGACCACAGCTGACACAGGATTTCCTGAAAAATAAAACTAGTCAATCATTCACAGTATAAATAAAGAAATGCTTCCTAATTAATGTCCTTATTGCTAGATTTTCAATTAATTTTGTGTACACATAAGGTTCCTCTGGGGCTGTTTTGAGTTAAGAGCTTTGAAAACTGTAAAGTGCTGAAGTTTAACTCTAGTTCCATAAAAGTGACTGATCTTTAGCCATTCTGACTTCTGAAGCACCTCAGATTTAAAAGGATCCTAATATAAAAGTGATTATGTAAAATGCTATGCCATATATAGCAGCTCTTTTGGCCTAGCAGCGAAAGGCAGGCTGTTTTAAGAGGAAGCATGACAGCTGTTCTGAATGCTCATACGACTTCCTCAATACTCTGATGTTGTATATGACCTCTCTCATGTATGGTGTTTCTTCCACTGGTGCAGACTGCGTCACATTTCTATCTTTTCATTATGGATAGTTCTGGTCCGTGGGGATCCATTCCAACATGTTGGAGGCTTTCCTTTGAGTCTTCACATATTTTGTAGGTACCAGTTAATGATTCAATTTATCTGTCTGTTATCTCTCACTCTTAACCATATGACCAGTCAACTTCCCTTTCTAATCATCTATTTCCTTGATTACATATCCCTTATGGCACAGACAAGTAAGGTAGCTTATAACACTCTCAAATCAGTGTGAAACATCTGATGATAAATAAATTCATTCACTTAAAACTGGAAAAAGGAATTGAGGAAAGAAAATGTAATTATTCAAGAAGGATTTCCTCTCAGAAGAAAGGCAGTATGGTAGAGTGGAAGGAGAACTAGAATGAGAGTCCAAAGAATGACGTTCTAGTCTAGTTAGTCTGTTACTAACTAGCTATATAACCTTGGTCAAATCACTTGACTTCTCTGTGCCTCAGTTTCCACATCTACAAAATGAGATCTGGACTGGATAATTTCTAAGGTTCCTTCAAGCTCAGAAATTATTTGATTCTATGAGTCTGTTAATTTCCTATACTTTCACACAACCATCTATGAATGGTGGGAGTAAGATTTCAGTCTTTTTTCTTTTTTTAGCTCTTCTTCATAAGGCTCTTTTAAGAAAAGAAATTTGAAACCTTCAAGGCTCTACAACTGCCTGCTGGACATCTCCCTACCCATCTGCTCATACCTAAAGCTCAATTCAATTCAACAAACATGTATCAAGTGCTTACAGTATGAAAGACATTGTGTTGAGCACCTGAGATAAAAAAATGGAAAATAACCCAGACCCTGCCCCAAGGAATTTAAAAGCTATTAGTGGGATATAAGAAGTATAATACAATATAGAATGTGATGGAAGCAAAGGAGAAACCTAACCAGGGTGCTTTGCAAAAATTTGAGGAGGGGTAAGGGTAGGAAGAGGTTGGAGAAGACTGCAATTTTAGCAGAGCCTTGAAGAAAGGATTTTAACAGTTAGAGATGAAGAAGGTACATACCACACATGGAGCACATCCCACATGAATGGATGGGAGTGTGAGATGGGAGATCAAGATTGAGAAATAGCTAATAGCTTAGTTCAGTTGGAATTTAGAGTGCATGTGAAAAATGGTAGGAAAGCTAAATGGAGATAAATTGTGGAGAGCTTCAAATGACAGGCTAAGGATTTTATACTTTATCTTACAGGCATCTGGAAGGTTCTGTGATTTTTGAGAAGACTTGTGCATTAGGAAGATTATTTTGTCAAATGTGTGAAGCATGGATTAATGAGGGGAGGAACTGGAGACAGAGGAGTTAATACATCCAAAACTGAACTAATTATTCTTTTGTCCCCTACCCAATCTGGCCCTTTCTACCATTTGAGCTGAGCGTTGGAGGGAACTGATGGTTCCAAGTGGTAAAGGTGACAAGGAAAGGTGATCCAGGATGGAGGACAGATGGAATATCATATAAAGGGGCAGTTGAATAGGGGGATAAGTAATGTGTAATCAGCCTGGAAAGACAGGCTGGAAGCAGGTTGTGAAGGGCTTTAAATGCTTACCAAAGAAGCTTATGTTTTATTCTGAAGGCAATGGGGAGCCAATGAAGCTTCATGAGCAGGGAAGTAACACGTTCAGACCTGTGCTTTAGGAATATCAATTTGGCATTTGTATGAAAGATGACTTAGAGAGGGGAGAACACAGGCCAATTGGATGGATATGAGAGCCATTAAGGAGGCAGAATCAAATTTATTCACTTTTCGTAAAATCCCATGGATCTATCAGGTAGCTATACTTCTTCCTTTTACTCAAAATATAAGAAGGAAACTTTTCTGGAAAAGGCCAGTGTGAGAAATGAAAGAATTAAGTTTCTGCATAAGTAGATAAGAAATCAGCACAGACAGACTAACTTCTCCGTCCAGGGAATGAACTTCATTCAAAAGAGATTATATTCCCATTTCAGCATTTAAAATTAATTGTTTTTAAAAATCATAAAGACTGGTAAATGCTCTGTTTGACACTGAGGAAAACAGATATAATTTTTATTTCATAAAGCTGAAAATGCTAGCTAGTTTTGGAGGATAGTGAGTGCCCTTGCTTTCTTTACAATCTGAGATGTGAGATGTTGCTGCCCTCTTTTGGTTCATGAGGAATGAACAGAGAACATTCCAAGCTGTAGTAACAGTTTGAAACAATTTCTAATTCACTGTCAGTAGCTCTTCACTCTAATGTGCCTTTGGTTATATGATCAACTAAGAGACTGTAAATCAATTAAATATGCTAAATGCATTTTCTGTGAGACATTCTGGGGTGGGCATATGGGTGTCAGAAAACACTTCTGTGAATGGAGAGAATTTTGAGTCCTGAGACTAGACTGTCTGATCACAAGAGATGGCTGCATTAGGGATCACTTGTTTTAGAAAGGTAGAAGAAAGTAACAGAATGAGCTCTGCAGGCTTAACTGTCTTAGCAAATTACTTAACCTGTCCCTCTTCTGAAGTTCTTTATTTTTGTGGAAGGCATCACCATTCTTTCAGTCACCCAGGTTCACATCCTTGGTGTCATCCTTGATCCCATACTCCCACTCATCCCACCTATTCAGTCAGTTGCCATACCTTTTCTACCTCCACAATATCTCTCCAATCTGACCCCTTCTCGCCACTCACATAACCATTACCTTGGTGCAGGTCTACATGTTCTTAAAGCACAAATCTGACCTTGATATGTGTCTACTTATTACCTCTGGAATCAAATGTGAACTCTTTTGTTTGACATTTACAGATCTACACAGCCTGGTTCCGACCTTCCTTTACAGCCTCATATATTGCTTCCCTCCATTATAGTATGTGAATATCCAGACAAACTGACCTCCTTACTTTTCTTCATATTGACATTCATCTCCTGCTTCAGTGCTTTTACATGCCTAGGAAAACACTCCCAACTCAATCTCTCAGAATCCCTAGGCCCCTCCCTTCCCCTCAGGCTTAGCCTTCTTCTTGGAGACACTGTGGATCCCACTAGCAGCAAGAACCTTCCCTCCCAAATCACCTTGTCTCTGTTTCGTATATAATTATATATGGGCATGTCTCCCTTAGCTAGACTGTAAACTCCTGGAGGGCAGGGGCTGTTTCCTTTTTGTCTTTGTCTTTGCCATCACAGTGCCTGGCACACACACAGCAGAGTACTTAATTTATGCTTCTGGTTGATTGAGCCCCCAATGATGAAGCAAGGCATTTGAGGCAGGGAGCCCCACAAGGCAGACAGGTTAATGATATGGGACTAAATGTAAAGGGACAGGGATGGAAAGAGCCTGAGCTCCCCTGCTTCCAGGGCACTTGTGAGTGTAAAGGTCAGAAACCCTTTTCCACCTTCTCCTTATCTAACCTCTCCTGGAAAACTGTACCCTTTCTACTTGCCTGTGATTTCAAGTATACAAAGACAGACACTTAGGGATAAGTATGTGAAGGAATGGGTTAGAAGGAAGGCCTAGACTTCTTCCTCTTTTGAACTTCCATAACACTTTGTACCTCTCCTGTGCATTTACCAAATAACTGTAGGAAAACACAGTCTGTCTTGTATTACAGTTATTTGTATATAGGTCTTGTCCCCTTTACTGGATTGTAAGCTCTTTGACAGCAAGGATCATGTATGTTTGTATAGAACCTAGGGCAGTGCCTTGTAATGTTTTTTTGGGGGGTGGGAGGGGCTCAGACTTGATTTCATTGACTGTGGACAGTCAATGGGTTCCAATCCTGCCTCTGATGCTTACCTTTGTGACCTTGAACAAACTTCTTACCCTCATTTTTCTTCAACGGTAAGATGAAGGAGCTGGCCTAGATCATCTCTAAGGTCACTTTTAAGCTCTAGGTCTAGGATCCTATTCTTTCCAGGGAGGAAGGTAACTCTACTGAGGCAGATCAGCAGCTGCTGTGCAATGCACAGTCTTAGGGTCACCTGGGAGCACTGAGAGTTTAAGAGGCTTGCCAGGGCCACAGAGCGCCTTCCCTTGGACATCAGCCCCATTTTACTCTGCCTCTCTCGTCTGTACATAGCTGTTGGCTTGCCGCTCCCCATTAGGCTGTGAGTTCCTTGAGAGTAGGGACTGTTTTATTGCCTTTCCTTATATCTCCAGTGGTTAGCATAGTGCCTGGAACATATGAGGAGCTTAATAAATGCTAGTTGACTGACTGTCATATTGCTGCTTACCTTTCAAATAATGGGTGCTTCAAAATGTGCTGAATAAATAAAAGAATGACTATATCAATCTTCTTACAGACTAAAGGAAGTAAGAAGTGACACAAGCAATCATTTCTTCATGGAACACAATTTTGTAATAATGGGAATAGAAAAATAGTTATATTTGGGGGATGAAAGGGCCATGGGACCCATCATTCATCATATTTTCACCATTTCACCTTGGAAACAAGCTTTCCGACAGCTAATTTTCTTGTATACTGCTTTAAGTCCTTAATGATAAAGTTTATAACATCTTTTTAAAGTTTCAGAAGTTTTAGAGTACATGTGTTTTATTCTACATGATATCAAATATTCTTTATCTTTACCTTTATATATAAACATTAACTTAGTTGTTAAATTTATTTTATAATAAAAAATAACCACCCCAAATCCAAAGGAATTGTAAATATCAGATCTGATTGAATTGAATCTGATTGCTTATTTTTTGAAAGACCATATTAAGGAGGCAACATTTGAACAATGGAACGAGGACCTGGATTCAGGTGCCCTCTTTGATGGTTTATGATCTGTATGACCTTCAGTAAATTACTTTCCGGGTTTCAGTTTTCTCACCCGTAAAAAGAAAGGAGTTGGACCAGAAAGCCTCTGGACTGTCTGCCTCTTCCAACTCCACATGTATGATCCTATGAACTTTTTTGTATGTTTGGAAATGAGGCCTAGTTACCACAGGTGTCTAAACAGTCTTGTATGACTGGTACTGGTCTTGTGGCTCAGGAGAAAATCCTGAATGAGACTTGGCTGTAATGAGTCTGGCAAAGAGCTTATGAAGCATCAGTGTATTTGCAAACCTGGCTAAGATTTCAGTTTCTGAAGGCTAGAGCAGTTTTGGACTTTCTCCATAGAATCCATGGATCTCTGCTCTCAGGAGTTGTAGAGGTGAATTAACATTATTATAGAATCATAGCATTTCAGAACCAGAAGGAAACTCAAAGGTCATCTGATTTACTCATAATCATCACCTGTCAGCTCTCTATGACGAGCTGAAGGGTAAGTGGCCAGAAAGAAGTAGCGTCTAGGATATGGAACTCAAAAGATTTAAGTAGGAAAGCACAAAACATTTCTGTCCCTTTTTCAGAGGAAGCCACAGAAATTATGTTTCTCTTACCTGGTAGTGCAAAGATTATTTTTCTTACACCATCAATGTCCAAGGTTGCAAATGTTGTTGGCAGGCTAGAGAGAAATTAAGTTGTTTTTAAGTACTAGATATAAAATATACAATTGAATCAAATACTGAGGTATTCCTATTATGTCAGTATAACATAGAAATGATCACGTGTTATGAAATAACTTTATTTTATTTGATCTTTCTTATAGCCCCTTGAACACTAAAGAAGTGTTTAAAAAGGATTTAAGCAGACTTGTTTTTAATATCTTTCTCAAGATATCCAATTTTTTTCTATGTCATTTTTCTCCCTTTAATCTGCTTGTGGTACAAATGTGTAACTATAAATTCCAAAGCTCACTTTACTCTTCCAATTACTCAATTCTTTACTCTCCTAGGCTTATATACCTTCCAGCTCACTACTCAGTGCTGGAGAGCTCTTTCTACTGGACATACTGTTAGTTTGTTATAAAGATCAAATTTTATTATAGTAACCTAAGCTAATCAGAACACTTAGGGTTTATTGTATAAACTCTTGCCATGTTTTTTGTTTTAACCATAAGTGAAAATCTTTCTAAAACTGATATCTTATACTAAGAGGCAGTATAACACAGCAGAAAAAGGAATGGATTTGGGTTGGGGTCTGAGCTCTGATGTATATTTACTGGATGTTTGATTCCTACTACTAGCTGTATGACTTTGTTGTTACGGTGACTCACTTCACCATCAACCTGAGCTCCCATTTCCTCATCTTGAATTTGAGGACTGCACTCCCTACCTTAAAGGAAAGCTCCCTGAGAAACATTACGTGTTGTATCTTATTCACCAACCTAGCACAGTGCTTGGAACACAGTAGGTACTGAATAGATGTTTGGTGAATTGGAATGAAATCCCTTTGTAAAATATAAAGCACTATCTAACTGTGAGCTCTTACTAAGATATACTGTATGTCTACCTGACTTCTTACTCACAGAATACCGAAAATCATTTAGCTTTTTTTTTTTTAAAGAATGTGCCAAAGTGGGTCAGAGGTCTTAATTTGGTGGCTCAAGGTTATTATTATAAACATCATTATTCTACTCTTCAGTGATATTGGGAGGTCATCAGGGTCACTGCAGTGATCTCTTCTCTAGATGACCACAGATCCCATACTTTTTGAGTTCTTGTGATTTGTCTTTATGGCTTTGCTACCTCTTTTCTTGGAGTCTGGCTATCTGCTGACACTTCTCACTGCAGTCTGGGGCCAATCTTTGGCTGCTTCTAATCTTCTATGGGCTTAAGAAAGAGATATCCAAACTTGTTAGAACTGGTATATTAAGAAGGGCAAATAGCATAAAGAATCCTGTACAAAAATAATCCTGCATAAAAGGCCTGAGAACAGGCTTCTGTCGACATTACAGTCGTTCCAAAATGAAACAACATAATTGCCTGTGGTGGGTGGAAAGAGCTTTACCAGAAATTTTAATGCTGCTTGCTATCTAGTAGCAATAGCCCTTAAATTCTTCTTATTTCTCTCCACATTCCAATGTCTTTAAGGAGGCCGCCTAAATTCCCCAGCCATTCACCAAAACAAAACACCACCCACAAAGATCCAGGAACAGGATGGAGCTGGTTTGGGCCAAATGCTTCCTTCTCCCTTTTCCTACAGACAAAGGAATCACTTCTTCCCCTTGTAATTTACTTTGGAGAGGCTGGGCTTCAGCTTTGTGTCATTTATGAATCTGAAGGCTAAAAATGGGATTGCAACCAATTCACTTTAACAGAATCCTATTAACACAAAAATGTCATTACCAAATAATGTCTGTATAATGTGAATGATTATAAACATAAGTGTCTTATCTTAAAAATGCTGTGGCTAAATAGCAATTATTTTCTGTTTATCGCTAGGAAGCAATTTCTTTGGTACTTTTCAGCTCACATTGTCTATTCTCTGGGGTAGTCAGACTAGGACAAACATGCATGCAAATGACTGAAGTCACAAACTGGGTATTATGACTCCAGGGAAGAAGAATAACCATTAAGGACTGATAAGCCCCTGAAACCCACAAAAACCCTGAATAACAAAGAATGAAGAAAGAGGAATATCCAAATTAAATAGCAGAGAGGTTAAGAGAATTTTTTAATCATAGATATTAGACCAATAACTCTCCTCTAGGAGTGAGGGCAGGAGATGTTTGCATACTTTAAACAGCAAAGAGAACATATCAGTTCATTTTTGTGGTTAACAAGAAGTACACTGAAACTCACTTGGAATGTCCTTTGTATAATTAGTTAAATTGGCAACAGCTAGCAAAAACACTTGAATACCCATGGTAAAATAATTAATATCTATCAAAAACAAATATTCTTGTCAGTAGGAAAGAGAGGCAGTGTGGTGTGGTAGATAAGGCACTAGACTTGAGTCACAAAGTTCCACTAAATGGCATCTGAAGGAGCTCTTTGATCCTGGGCAAATCATTTAGTCTCAGTTTCCTCATCTGTAAAATGAGGGAGTTAGACTCAGTAGTTGCTAAGGTCACTTAAAACGATGATCATCCTATGAATGGTCTGTGTGATAAAACGGATAAAGACAAAAGGAACTTTGTTCTCAAAGATCCATTATTAGTCAAATCAGCTAGCAGTCCTTCTAGACCGTTGAAAAATGCATAATTTGACAAAAAGCAAACCTTGATACCTATGGAGGGAACCTAGAGAGATCCTAATGCCAGTCTCACATTCCCAACAACAATAATAATAAAGTCTCAGTCATAGAGGAGAAACTTCACTCCCATGCCTGGATAGCCCAAGAATGCAGGAATAGTGTTTATAACTAAAATATGTTATAGAAAGAGTACCGAACTTCTCAGAAGACCTGGTTTTGAGTACGGGCTATGCCATATACTAGCTATGTGACACCCTAGGTGAGTCACTCTAAATTTTATCATCTAATTTTCATCATCGGCAAAATGGAGATAATACTTGCTCCACTTAACTCAGAGGACTGTTGTGAGGATTGAATGAAATAAACATATATAAAGAACTTTGGAGACTTTAAAGTGCTATCTAATGTAAACTATTATTATTATTATTATTATTATTACAAAGAGAATGTTGAATTAGTCCAACTCTTTGTGATCCCATTTAGGGTTTTCTTGGCAAACATACTGGAGTGTATTTTCTTCTCTGGATCATTTTACATAGATGAGGAAACTGAGGCAAACACGGTTAAGTGACTAGCCCAGGGTCACACAGCTAGGAAGTATCTGAGGGCAGACTTGAACTCAGCAAGATGAATCTTTCTGACTCAAGGCTTGGAACTCTATCCACTGTGCCACCTAGCTGCCCTATCAAAGCAAACAGGTCGTAGTAACAGAGTCAAAATGTGAACTGAGGTTCTCTGATTGCATATCCAGAGCTCTTTTCACTATCCCATGCTGTCCTCTATCAGAGCTATAACTAGGCTAGAGGCAGCCAGGGTTTTCTACCAGGGTGCTAAATTTAGAGTAGGGTAGAAACAACAAGAGCTTAGCAGCTAGTTAGCAAGAAATTCAAGTAGAAAGCTTCCAGATGGTGGGCTAGGATGAGCCACCTATTCCTTAACTGAGGCTATTTTCATGCTGCTTGCTCCAGGGGCAGTCTTTGGTTTATAATATTTTCCTCAACCATATTAATCCTAGTTATAACTTTTTATATAACTTATTTCCTAGATTAAAAAAAAATTCAAGCAATTTAATAGCTTCAATAGTATATGTTATAAAGATGGTTAGCTATTTGGCTATATTCAGGGGTGGGGAACCTGGGGCAACTGTTCTGTGAGGTTTGGATTCAGTCAAAGGGCCACGTGAGGCCCAAGGTTCTCCACCCCTGGATTATATTCAATCTATTAAACCTGCTGAGTTCTTTTTTTTCTTTTCTTTTCTTTTTTTTTTTAGTGAGGCAATCAGGGTTAAGTGACTTGCTCAAGGTCACACAGCTAGTAAAGCCTGCTGAATTCTTGAAACTGAGGGGTTTTAGTAATGGATTTGTCCTAATCTTGTATTTCTTTCCACAGATGCTTAGAAATATACAGAAACACGGAAAGTACCTGGGTGGGGTAATCCAAGATTTATGGTTGATAAATATACTGGTAAATGACAAGAAAAAGGGCAAATGTACTAAGCATAAAAATAATGATGTTGTTTAGTATCTTGACCAGGTACAGATGAGGAAATTCATCAGGATTAGTACTTCAGCCCTCAACTTGGCCTTTACTGCAACTGGAGAGTATCTGAATACTTATCAATACATTTACTCACTTATGAGAATATCAACACCTTTAAATTCTCTCCTTACTTTGCTCCCACACTTTCAGGGGTTTCCCCAAGGCAACAGCCATGTTATATCCCTTTAACTGGGATATCAAGTAGCACAGAAATATATGGAATAGGGTTAAAATCACCCCTATATCTCTTTTACATAGACTAGGCCCAAGGATTCTTGAATAGGACCTCCGAGCTTTAGGTATGGGGGTGAGGGAAGAGTACACTGTAGTTTGTTCTTTTATCTGCTCCTTCCAACAACTCTGGTGCAAGGCATTTCTTAGCTTGCCACGGGTTGTACACCCTCAGCTAAAGTCCATCCATTCGCTTCTCCCTAAGTGGTTATTTTGGAGGCAGCTAGGTGGCCCAGTGGATAGAATACAGAGCTTGGGGTCAAGAAGACCCAAGTTCAAACTTGGCCTCTTGGGCAAGTCATTTAACCCTGTTTGCCTCAGTTTCTTCATCTGTAAAATGAGCTGGAGAAAGAAATGGCAAACCACTCCAGTGTCTTTGCTAAGAAAACCCCAAATGGGGTCACAAAGAGTTGGATATGACTGAACAACAACGTGGTTATTGTTTATGGGGAAAAGTCCAAGGTTTGAATATTTATATAAAATATGACATACAAACTTTATTCCTTCTCTCCTTGGGAAGTGTGAAAAGTAGGGTGGGGAAAGAGGGACAAAAAGGGAGAGGAAAATAGGTCTGGAAATTGTAAGGGGAGAAAATTCTTCCATAGTTGAAAACAAACCTACTAGCTACTGTGGTAACGGAGATGTGAGGTGATGAAAACTTAGATTAACCTAGAGGCTGTTGAAGTAGTAGTCTCGAAAAGTTGCTTTGTTTTATTAATAGGGCTAACTCTTAACAAATTAGTGTTCATTCATAAGGAAGTTCAGAGGCATATATACATACATAGCAATTTTTGAGACAAGTTACAAAATATTCTTCTGTAAGGTAGAATTAAAAGTGCCCTTCAAATCCACTTTTTAAGACAAATTCAGTTATTCAGTTGAAGGAGGGAGATTTTGGGACTCATGGCTCCTGTAGAGAGGAAAGAGATCCCAGAACTCTAATGGAGAAGCAGCTGCTCTGGATAGGGGGCAGTGGAAGTACAGTAGCTTCTTAATTTAGCTAATTATTCCTCCTAACTAAGAGCTAAACTCAGTTGTGTCTCTGCTGCTGAAGGAGGATATGTGCTCTCAGTGCTCTATAAGTTTCAGTGACCTCAGGTAAAGCCCTTGTTACCCTATAGCTCTGAGGACAAAAACTGCTTGGTGTTATTTGCACATTAATTTCCAATTTAGGTACTGATTATTCTTGTGCTAAATGTTCTGTGAATATCTTAGAAGGAAAGAGACATAATATTAAAGTGTAATAAATCATAGTTTTCAACAAAAAGTCTCCAGCAAAGTGTAAGTCAAAACTCATATTATATATATTTTTTGACACAAGAAAAATGTCATACCCTGGTTTCATAAAAACCCTGCCGAAATGGATCTGTGCATGAAGATCAATGTCCAGCACCTGCTTGAGATAGTCCTGCAAATATGAAAAAAATAGCTATAATTTCAAGTTTTATTAAAATAAAGAAAAGAAAGAATGAATGTATTTCAGTTATCTTGCTTATAAAAGTTATAATTTAGTGAGGCTATCTTCCTCATTTTTTTAGAAAGATTTAATTTCTTGGTAACACAAATACCCAAAGAAACAAATCTGCATAGATATCACAAATATATCTCCTACAGTACTTCATCTCTAGTGCCTAAACACAGCTATGAGATAAAGACGTACATAGCATGCTGGACTGCCAACATTCTAAATGAGATATGAAGTCTAGATTGCTAAATATAAGCTATTAAAGGAAATGGGAAAATAGCTTTGGTTCATGAATTCTAGATCTTTTAGAACTGACTATGTAGGAGGGAGATATTTTATTATGTATGTTGTTCAGAAAACCTTATTTATTAATATTGTTTGAACCTAGCTTTATGCAGCTAGAATTGTCTAACCCAAAAGCTGACTGTCGAGGTCACGCTGACCTCTGATGCTCCTGGGGAAACCAGGTGGCTACAGGGAATGCTTGGATCCTACCCAGATCCTTGGTCTATGCTAAACATCAATGCTTGTGTTCCATGTTCCTCAAATCTGAATGTTTATGCTTACTGATATACATCTCAATGAACCTTGCCTGGGAACTTCCTTTTCTACAAAATAGCTTAAATGTTACATGAGGTTCATGTGCTGGTATTCTTCTGAACTCCTGTGTGATGTAAACCTTGAAGATCCTGGATGAGGGAGCCTCCTTCCAGCTTTTCTCCTCTACCAAATGACCAAAGAAATATCTTTCTAAAACTATTACAGATTTTGAGGTTTGTTCTCATGACTAACAGTGGTCAAGGGTTAAAGCATTTTAAAAGTAGATGTGAATATGCCCAGATCAAATTATCTGTCCAGCGTGATGAGATGATTTTAACTTTAAGTTCCAATATCTCAATTAAATGTTTTCAGGAAGAGCAATTCCAGAAGCCTGTACTTTTAAGCCTCTGAGTGAAAGGGGTCTGACAAATTAAATTATTAGAACAAGAACAGGGAAAGAGTACAGGTCTCTGGAGCTAGTCTTTCCAAACTAGGAAGACCAATCCTATAATGACTAAACTGGCTGTCAGGGTGGGGGGGGTAAGCTCTTTGAGGGTTGCTGTCCTATAGAATCAAGGCAGTCCACCGAAGCAGTGGGTAAAATCAGATCAGGATGTCCTCCAGGCCATAGGCACTACCCATAGGATCATCTGGAGTTAGGAGAAACCATTTTATACTTGAGGAAATGAGGCCCAGAGAAAATGATTTGTCCAAGGTCCTGCAGGGAATAAATAGCAGGGATAGGATTTGAACTCAGTCCCCATCTCCATATTTTAGTGCTCTTTCTACTCTATCCTATTATTTCGCAGACTTTCATAGTACCAATTTTTATGCTCAGTTCTTGCCAAGTCAAATACGAATAGTAGATTCTGCCTCTTTATTATGCAAATAGATGCATAAAGAAAATTGTATGTGTTGTTTACATTGCTTTTCATTTATGAATTTTACCCATACGTGAATTTTACAAAGTGGTTTAGCCACTTCGATATATCAAAAATAATTTTTAACTAACTTGAAAGAGTATGAAAATGATCACGATCATAGTTGTCATCATCGTTGTCATTTCACGGCATAGTGGACAGAAGAGTAGACCTATTTTCTGAAACAAACTGGTCATGTGATCCTGGGACAATCATACCACCTCCAGTGCTCTAGGTCAGAGGTGTCAGACATGCAGCCTGCCTTCAGGACTGCTATCTACAACACTGCACAGTGCTGTCAGAACCAGATTAAAATATAATAAAACACAGTTAATATTAAGTCAATATGCAGCCTGGAGGTATCCCTATGTATGGTTTAGCGGCCCCATTTCCATTTGAGTTTGACAGCAAAATGCCAACCTGAATTGGTAGAGGAGTTTCTTTTCCTGGGAGTTCCCCGCCTGGGAGTTCCCCGGGGCAACGAAATCAAGAATCCAGTCCCTATTTCTAAAAACTGTGGTTGATTTTTACATAGCACTTTAAGGTTCTCAAAGCATTTTACACATATGCAATGGTGGAGGTTGATTGAATCCTACTCCACTTAATTGAGAAGTTCCCTTGAAGGAGTCTGGGGAGGCTCCCTTGGTGATTCATTCATTAGCTAAGTACACAGCTAGCTGAATTAGCCAATCAGAGGTGTCAACAAGGCTGGACACCCATGAATCACAAGGCATTTTGAGTAGGAGCGATCTATTCAGGTGGCTGAGGGCCTTGTTCACGCCCTGTGGATCTTCTACAAAACAGCAGCCCATTTCAGAACCAGAGATCCCTGAGACTCTTTTTGCATAAATGAGAGCCTTCAGCCGAGTCACCTGAGCAATTCTTCTTCAGCTGACTCACACCCACTTACATCTGTCATTTAATTTGAGCCTCACTACAGCCCAGGGAGGGAAGTGCTGTTCTTATCTCTATTTTGCACATGAGGAAAGTGAAGCCCATTCTTGAGACTGACTGGCCCAGGGTCACACGGCTAGTAAGTGTTTAGGGCAGGATTCAAACTCAGATCTTTTTGACTCCAAGTTATATCTGTTACATCACTTAGGTACCATGCAAGCCTCTTTACAATAGAAATTTATAATTTTGGTGTATGTCTACAAATTGCACACCATATTTAAAAAAATATTTGTTTAACATAAAGCCTGGATTCAGTGTATTGCTATCAGTAAATAATACATTCAGAGAGAGGTTTATTGCAGAAGGGAATGTTTTCCTTCTTAACACATTTGACTGTAATATAAAATGTTGTATCTTTATAAAAGTTCATCTGTTTTCAAAGTGACAAGCTAGTACAGTTTCCATAATTTTCTTTTTTTGTGGAAGGAGGCACATCTTTCCTCTTACTTACTAAATCTAAGAGCTGCTTTTCAGTTCCTATTTTGTCTGATCTTCAAATGAGATATTTGTAAAGCTCTCAGCACGGTGCCTGGCACAAGAGCAGATGATTTATAAATGCTTATTCCCTCCCCCCTTCCTGAAGCTTTTGACCTTCTCTCCTGTGCCTGTCTTCTGGACACAATTCAATACAATCCTAATCCAATCTGATCTAATCCATTTCAACACATTTAGCACCTATGGACAATCTGAGCGATACAGTGATGTCTACTTTATGCCAAGGATTCAAGAGGAAGAGTGTATTGTATGACTCCACTGTGGAAGCTTATGGGAGGATATTAACTGTAGGCACAGCGCGGAGGAGGTATTGCTCGGGTAGCAATCCGCATTGTTGCAAGTTATGCCCACGTGAATCAAAACACAGATGGAATGGAATGACTGGAGTTTATTGAGTAGGGAGGTGACATAGTTGGACCTGTGCGTTAGGAAGATCATTTCGGAAGATGGATTCTAGTGAGGGGAGACTTGAGCCTACCCACTGGGAGGCTATTACAGTCATCTAGACATGAGGCCTGTACCAGAGTGCTAGCAATGTTAGCTGTTAGGGTAATGTTAGCATGGGAACAAGATCAAGGCTGTGACTCTCTCCAGTGAAACTTCAGTTTCACATAGCCACCCAGATATACTCTCGGCAGCTCAAACGCCACATGCTCCAAAATGAAT
Organism: Phascolarctos cinereus; assembly: GCF_003287225.1. Taxonomy (NCBI): domain Eukaryota; kingdom Metazoa; phylum Chordata; class Mammalia; order Diprotodontia; family Phascolarctidae; genus Phascolarctos; species Phascolarctos cinereus. The sequence continues at coordinate 248,208,806 of NW_027555736.1, read as the reverse complement.
TAATCTAACCCTCCACCCTAAACTCACTGCTTTTTCAAGAAAACAAACACTTCTGAAGCAATCATCATAGGCAAGGTACTTTGTTAGGGATTGGAGATACCAAGACAGAAACGAAACAATCTCTATCCTTAAAGACTTTTCATTCCACATGGAAACATTCTAATCTTCCCTCCTATTGCTGAGGATACTATCATCTTCCTAGTCGCAGAGGTATGTAACCTCCAACTCCTCTTTGTTTCAGTCCTTACCTTCACCACCTGTAATCAACCAGTTCCCAAGTTTTGTTTTCAACATCTCTAGCATCTGGAACCTTGCCACTAATCTAGTTCAGATTATTCAGATCTCTCTTACCTGTTCTACTGTAATATTCTTCCAATTAGCCTCCAGCCCACCAGTTTCTCCCCATATTTCATAAAGCTGCCAAATTAATCTTCTAAATCAAAAGTCTGAAAGGAAAAGATCATCCCTCCACTCAAAAACCTTTAGTAGCTCCTTTTTGTTGGTGCAGTGGATAGAGTGCTGGTTCTGGAATCACGAAGACCTGAGTTAAAATACAGTCTCAGCCACTTACTAGCTTGTGTGACCCTGGGCAACTCACTTAACCTTTGTTTGCATCAGTGTCTTCAACTATACAATGAGAATCTTAATAGCACCAACCTCTCAGGGTTGCTGTGAGGATAAATTAAGATAATATTTATTAGGTACTTAGTACAATTAATTCATGGCCCTAGTAGGCACTTAATAAATGCTTATTTCCTTCCTTGCTTCCCTTTATCTTTGTGACAAAACAAAATTACATAGTCTCCATATGCTTCCAGTTATTTCACATTGCTCTATCTATGCTCCAGTCAGACTAGACTTCTGATTCTTGCCTCAAGTGGTCATTCAGTGGTCTTCCATGGTTGAAAGGTACTTCCTTCCTTGCCTTTCATTATCTTCCTCTTCCTCCAAAGCTCAGCCCAGGTTCTGCCTTTTTAGTGAAGGCTTCCCTGATCCACTGACTATTGGAACCAATAGTTCTCATCTTCCTGAAACATTCCTACAGCTCTTTGATCTCTTCTTCGCCTTTGATCACTTCCTACCTTATATTATACTTGAGTTCAGGTTGCATACCTTGCTCCTAAACTCCAAGCTTCTTGAGGACAGGGGGTGTTCATTATTTTTGTGTGTGTGTATATGTCCTTGTGCTTTGTATATAGTAGGTGCTTAATGAACAGTAGTTGAATGTAGCCGAGTTAAATTGAATGTTGATTGTTGGTGCTGCAGTGAATATTATAAAGACAGACCACTGTTAAATTTAGGGTGGAGACAAAGTGGAGTGCTCTAGCTGCTCTGTGAATTATCAAGTCTTAGCTGATGTGGTGATTTTGTAGTTCAGAAAAGCAGTTCATTGCACTTTGCTACTTACAAGCTCTGGGATCTGCACATAATAACCCAGAGCAGTAATTCTGCTTCCACTGAGTTGATCAGAGCCCTGATATTTTACAGTTCCCACCAGCCCAAGTACTAATCACAAAGAAAAATATCCTTCTCTCTACCAAAACAAACACCCCTCCCCCACCAAAACCCAAATAAAACCCCAAAGCAATCCGTACTTATAGGCAGCTACTGCTGTTTGTCCTTCATGATTGAAGAGGACCATGACATCAGGAAAGTGATGGGTCCATCGCAAGATACAGATCAGGATGACTGGAGATGGCCAAGGATGCAGTAGGAGATCTTGGCCTTTTTTCTACAGCAGCTAAATACAGCTACGCCATACATAAATACCCTACTAAGAAATATGTCATTTCTGAGGCAGTATGACATATGAGAAAGATTGCCAGATTGGATCCTAGCTCTGCTAGTTATTAGATTATGGAATTATGACTAGAGCTCTTCCCACAGAGTTTTCACTGAGCGCACCTGGGAACTTTGGTGGATATGTGTGGCTCAAAGCTGAAGGGCTCAGTGTTTTGGGATGACTCAGCATTAGTCTCTTTGTTCTCCTCCTTTTCCCTAAAGCTTGCTGGGGATGGAGGGAAGGGGGGTGGAGAGACTTCGTCTAAGTTGCATCAGAGGAGGAGGCAAGATGGTAGAGTAGCAGGAAGAACTATGGTTTTCCACCAAGATAGAGAACATGCATCATAACAATACTTGACGGGGAAATCTGAGGAAAAGTCACTAATTTTATGTTTAAGTTAGCAAAGGGAGACAGACAGAAAAGTCAGTGGACACCAAGGACAGGAATTAGCCAGAAAGGGCTGTACAGAGCATTCCAGTGCAAGAACTGAAAGAGGGCTGAGGCTGTACAACAGGATAAGAAAGGGTCTCAGACACACCTGGAGGGGACCGTCCTTGTGAAGTGTGCAGCAACAGGTGCTAACAGGCAGCTCTGTCACTCACTACTCAGTTGCAGGTCACAGATCCAGGGCAGATTGAGAATGAGACCTGCACTGAGGGATGGTATTTCAGAATAATGGGCCCTAGATTGTATTTATTAAGGAGTAAGTTTAGAAACAATTAGCAGCTTGTGGCTCATACCTTGGAAACAAAGACTGGAGCTGAGTTGAAACTTTAAAACAAAAACACAGGAGTCAAGAAAAACATAAAAAAGTAAGGATAAGCAAACAATCATAAGAGACTAAATAAGGTTAAACTATTTAAATTCTAATATGAGGAGATGCTGAGGCATCCCCTCAGAGCCCTATCATTATCATAAGTCATAGAGTCTAAAAAGACAGAGCACCTGGGTATGGTTCTGTTATGTTTTGAAGAAGAATGCGGGGGGCGGGGGAAGAACCCAGTAAGGGGGAAAAGGAATGGAAGGGTAGGGAAAATTATTTAACATAATCAGTGTATGCCAGTAGAAGACTATATACATGAGGAGGAAAGAGCAGGGGAACAGGCATTACTTGAAAAATAAACTTGTAACTAAGGAAGGTGGATCTTCAAGAGGGGTTTAAAATAAATTCTTTATTTTTTATTTTTCTTTATTATTTATTATTTCTTTTTATTATTCTTTAAATGAATAAGAACTTGTGATCATGCTCTGAATGAGAGAGAGAAGAGGGGCAGAGAAACATAAGCAGACTGCATCAAATCAAAGAAGCCATGCCTTCTCTCTTACCACCATCTTCTTTATAAGGAGTGGGTGGGAAACAGAGAAGGAAAAGGCTAAAGAGAATAAGATGGAGAAATACATCCAATTCATGGTCACAACTATGGATATGAATGGCAAGGACTCATCCACGATACAAAAGATGATAGCAGGATGGGTTAGAAAGCAGAATCCACCAACATGTCATTTACAAGAAACAGACTTATTTCACACAATTAAAAATAAGGGGCTGGAGCAAAATCTAAGAACTTTGATTAATCCAATGACCACATATGATTCCTGAGGTCTGATAATGAAAAATGCTAGCTGTCTCCTGATAGAGGAGTGATGGACTCTGGGTGTAGACATGAGACATAATTTGGACACAATGTGAGAATTTTATTTTTTTTGCTTGAGTAGGCATATGCATTATAAGAGTTTTGTTTTCATTTTTTTTTTCCTGGAGAAGGAGAAAATGGGAGGAAGACAAAATTAATGTACATTAAATGACAAAAAGTGAAATAATAGTTGCATTAAAAAAAAGAGATTTCTCAGAATATGTTTTTAGCATGGGAGATAAGAACAAAAGAAATAATACACAGCAGTATGTGACAAGTACATTAGAAACAATATGAGGTCTATATGAGGTCTGAGAGAATGGAGGTAGGGAAATCAGTTAGTAGGCTAATTACAATGATCTAAGCAGGATATAACAGGGACCTCCTTTAAAACGTAAAAAGCTATATAAAGAAGATGGAAGATGAATACAAAAGCATGGCATGGTCCTGTAAGAACAGTGTCAGAGCACTAAAGATCAGAGGAAGCTGAGTCTGGAAAGAAAAGGCCAAACAAAAATAATGAGATTGGGGATTCAAGTGTTTGGAGGAAAATATGAGGAACAAAAAAGTAATATAACTGTTGTTTCCAGTAGATGGGAAAGTGACAAAAACTGGGGAAGAGGGAGAGCTGCTCAGCTCTTATTTTTCTGGTGTAGAAGACTGGTCTTTACACTGGAAAGGACAGCATAAAAATTAGTAACAAGGAGATGCGATTTGAAATCTACAGAGGGACAGTAAGAGAGGACTTAGCTGTCCTTGAGGAGTTCAGATTATTATAACCTGATGAGCTACATCTTAGGGTAAGATGTAGAAAGAAATGGGACATATTGATGAGCAGTGTCAGTCGTCTTTGAAAGACCACGGAGAAAGGGAGAGGTCCCACAGGATTGGAGAAGGGCAAATGGCTAAGATTCAAAAGGAAAGCATTAACTGGGAAAACATCATTGCACCGAGTTTCTCTGATAAAAGCCACATTTCTAAGATATATAAGAAACTGATTCAAGTTTATTAGAATAAGGGCTATTCCCCAATTGATAAATGACCAATGAATATGAAAAGGCAGTTTTCAAGGGAAGAAACCCAAGGTATTGATAGTCATGTGAAAAAAAATGCTCTAAATCACTATTAAAGAAATGCCAATTTGAACCTGTCAGGTTCAAACCTATTATTTTGGCAAAGTTGATAAAACAGAATAACGACAAATATTGGAGAAGTTGTGGGAGAATGGACACATTGATGCTTTACAGGTGGAATTATGAAATGGTACAACTATTCTGGAAAAGAAATTTTGAATTATAGGTCATTATGCCCTTTGACCTTTGAATCAGTACTACTACTAGGCTTCAAAGAAAGGAAAAGGTCATATATTTTAAAAAAATATTTATAGCAGCCGTTTTTTTGTAGTGGCAAATAACTAGAAACTGTGAGATGCTATATGAATGTAATAGAATACTACTTTGTTGTAAGAAATTAAGAAAGACAATTTCAGAGAAACCTAGGAAGATTTATATGAAATGATGCAGAGTTAAAAAGGCAGAAGCAGTAGAACAATTTATATAATCACATTAAATGTTGTAAAGCTGTACATTTCTGAAAGACTTGAAATCTGATAAATGCAATCAATGATCAACCATGATTCCAGAGGACTAATAATGCAGAATGGGGCCCATCTCATGAAAGAGAGTTGATGGATTAATATAAAAAATGTGAAACACATTTTTGGATGTCAGCAAGGTGGGAATTTGTTTTACTCAACTATGCTTATAAGATATGAGGTTCCTGTATTCCTACATGGCACAGTGTATAGGGTGTTGGGCCTAGAGTCAGGAAGACCTGAGTTCAAATTCAGCCTCAGACACTTAGAAGATATATGATCCTGAGCAAATCACTTAACCTCTGTCTCTCTCATCTGTAAAACTGGGATAAGAATAGCACCTACCTCCCAGGGTTTTTGTGAGGATCCAATGAGATAATAATTGTAAAGCTCTTAGCACTATATAAATGTTAGCCATTATTATTATCATCATTCCAGTGGTTGAGAAGAGGTAGAAGGGAGAAAAAAATTCTTGATTATTGGAAAAAAAAAAGAAATTAAATTTTTTTTTAAAAAAGCAGCATCAGAGAAGACTGGCCACTGATGTAGGAAGGACTACCTACTGAGTAGACTTTAAGGAGTGACCTTGTATGGAGTCATGAAAAATTTGGCAACCGGGGCAGCCGGGTGGCGTAGTGGATAGAGCACCGGCCCTGGATTCAGGAGGACCCGAGTTCAAATCCGAACTCAGACACATAACACTTACTAGCTGTGTGACCCTGGGCAAGTCACTTAATCCCATGGCCTTACAAAAAAAAAAAAAGAAAGAAAAATTTGGTAACAATAAAAGGTTTCTGAACACACAATAACCAAAAATTAATTAAAGATCAAAAGCGTAATGAATCTGAGGTGCTCCTAGTAGCACTTGCCAGTGTGGCATCGTGCAACTTCACTGCAACCTTGGTTCTGAACACAAAGCACGTGCTCTTTGCTCTGCACATGCCATCACGCGACACAACGCCAATGAATGCTGCCTTAAAGTGAAAAGGGGTAATGAGTGAAAACAGCTTGAGAAGCCCAGCTTTCTGAACCTGTCAGAGCCTCTACCTGGATTTCCTGTAGGAGGTGAGATGGTAAACTGCTCACACCTGCCAGCTAACACATTCTGGCCTACATCAGCTGGAGACTTGATCTTAAAACCCTTGTAGACTCTTCTGCTTTGTGTTTCTTTCTTGAGAATATGAAACCAAATGACAAAACTGGGATAGACATTTGCTATCTTAGTGGCAACCTTCTGAGTTTAAGAGGTCAGGGGCTCTGAGGTTTCATCTCTTACAATGTAAATTGGCAAAGATGACAAAAGATTGAAATATTCCATCCAAATATTATGAGGGGTTGTGGGAAGACAGGCACTTCATTTTTAGTGGAGCTGTAACAACCATTTTGGAAAGCAACTGGGAATTATGCAAATAAGGTAACAAAAATGTCCTTTGTCTCAGAGGTTTTATTACTAGATTTTTACCCTAAGGAGGCCACTGATAAAAACATCCCTATCCACACCAAAATGTTTATAGCAGCACTTTTTGTGAAGCAAAGATGGAAACAAAGTAGATACCCACAGATTGTGATACACGAAATGTTGAAAGAAGAGATATGAGAAAATATTCCCACCCTACCCCTTTGAAGAGATGTGAGGACCACAAGTGTTGTACATTACAAATATTTTCAGACCTTTTTTGGGGGCTATATAGATTTTTCCTTTTGTCTTTAAAGAAAACTTTGTGATATGGGATGGCTTTCTAAAAGGGAGATGGGGAGAGATACTGGGGGAAACTATAGTGACGTAAAAAAAACCCAAGTCCATCTATTGGAATACTACTGTGATGAAGAAATGATGTGCTGGTTGATTTTAGAAAAACATGGAAAGACTTGAATAAAATAATGAAAAGTGAAATGAGCAAAATCAAGAGAACGTCATATACAGTAACTGGAAAATTGTTCAAAGAACAACTGAGAATGACCACATTATTCTGAGTATTATAAATAATCAAATCAACTAAAAAAGGCATATCAAGAAAGACACTATGTACCTCCAGAGGAAGAACTGATAACTAGAAGTATGCATAGTATGGTTTTACATATATTTATAAATCTGTGTCAAATAGTGGCTTTCTCTAGTATGGGGTGGGGAGAAAGGGAAGGAGATAGTTTTGAACTGAAAATGTAACCAAAAAAATTAATTTAAAAACACATCAATAAAAATTGATTTTGAATTAAAAAAAAAAAGTCAGCAGCTCCTCCAGGAAGACCTAGGTTCAAATGTGGTCTCTTGACACTTGATACTTATTAGCTGTGTGATCCTGGGCAAGTCACTTAATCCTGATTGCCTCTCAAAAAATAAAAATAAAAATTTAAATTTAAAAAAAAGGAGAAGAGGAAAAAATGACTATGGGCAGAAGGAAAATCCCAACCCCTGGCCTGGCTTACCAAAACATAAGTACTTTGAAGGGAGATAGTGTAGAGCTGAAGAGAAAAATGCTGATTCAGAAATCTTGCGTAATGCTTCATATTTTGATGTTTTAAAGCATCAAACTCCCAGAAGAGTATAACAGTATTTAGAAGTTACTGCTGCTTGTTTAAGTTTTTTGCTAATGTACATGTCTTTTGTGTTTTCTAAGAATTTATTTTGAGCGCTCTCTCTCTCTCTCTCTCTCTGTCCTCCTCTTGCCCTTTGGCTCTGTGCTCCTGGTGGTCCCTCGCCTAAAAAAAAAAAATCAAACAAAAAATTCTAAAACAATGTTTTTTTAGAAAACAGAAAGGGGCAAAAAAAATTTCTTTTGTATGGAAATATAGCTATACAGTGGATAGCTTTTTACTACATACTTGAGACGAGCTCAGGAGCTAAATTCAAGTTTAAGTGATTTTCCCTGGACCCTGGGTAAGGGCATAAAGAGCCAGAGATGGTTTCAGAGCTGAGAGGGCAAGGGCCCCATCCTTCCTGGGCCTAGCAGGACTTCTGTCTGTGTGATTTCACCAATGCAGGCTTGGGTAAATCATTTCACCCATTTTGGTTTTGGTTTTCAAATCTAAATTAGACTCTCTTTACTTCCTGTGTGACTTTGGGCAAGTCCCTTAATGTCCTTGGGCCTCATTTTCCTCATTTACTGTGAAGTAAGGGAGTTTCATTATATGGCTTCTGAGGTCCATGGCAAGTGCAGATTTATGATCTTATGATCTTTAAGGTCTCTTCCACCTCTAAATTATATGATCCTATAGACTAGATCCTATAGATCCTAATAGACTGAATGCTTTGGGAAACATTGATGATATGGATTTTTCTTTCCTCCAACAGAATAAATATAGGTAAAGTTCTTGCTCAAGACACTGAAATAGAGATATTATGCAAAATTAAATATTCACAGGATTCTAGTATGTCTTAAAATAGGATTCTGTCATGCTTTTCTATGAATGAAAAACTCTCTAGTGTTATTAAGAAGTTCCTTTTTCTTTGCTTTATGAGATTGAACAATTTTATTAGTACTCCAAACCGCTCTGATCACTGAAATTTTTCTAACTGAATATAGCTGTAATTCAGTCCTGAGATATTAAAATAATCCATCTCTTCCTTTCCCATGTAGGGAAAACCCAAATGATGCTTATTCTCTTCTCCTAGGTTAATAAATCAATGAACTTGCCTAGTCTAAAAAAAAGGACTGAATGCCCTAAGAGAGGATACAAGTGTGGAATGATGATTTCACCTACACGAGGGAAAACAGTTGTATTTGCCCCAAAAGGTAAGGAAATGGAGGGAAACTATTAAGGAAATAATTTTTATCCAAATGAATTTTTAAAAAATGAGCGGCATGTTATAATCTGGACAGTGTACAATTTTTGTTTTTTTGTTTTTCAAGAATCAAGGTACAGTAGGTGATACAGTGAATAGAGCACAGGCCCTGAAGTCAGGAGAACATGATTTCAAATCCAGCCTCAGCCTGGGACACTTCGTAGCTGTGTGACTTTGGGCAAGTCATTTATCCTGACTGCCTCAAAAAAAAAGTCAGTTGCTAGCCAAGGTTTATATTTGAATAACTATGTATTTCAAAAGTGAAAACCCATAATATACAAGCATTCCATGCAGTGATGTCATCTGTTGATAGCCTCTGGAAAACCTGGTTATCTCCTGAGGCGAGTCTGAGGTTGATAGCCATTAAATGGTTAAAGGATAGAATCTTGTATGACTTTAATATATGTGTGGGTCACACCCTGAGGGGAGTCTTTAAGGTTCCCTTTTGTACTGAAATTCATAAAAGTATCATGGTATAGTGCGGAAAGCACTTACATCTGGAGTTAGACCTGGGTTTGAGTCTTGGCTCTGACACGTTAAGAAGTTAATTCTTGGTAACACCATCCAAATCAATTAACTACTTAGTTTCCTCGCGAATAAAACAAAGATAATGATTCCTTTCTGTGTTAAATGAAAAGCCCTTTATAAGTCTTTAAGCACTCTATAAATTCAAGCTATCATTATCCCTGAAAGGCACATTCAGTAATAGATAGAGACCCAGCTCTGCCATTAGGAAATCTTGCCTCTGACACAGATTGGCTGTGTGACTCTGAGGAATTCACTTAACATTTTCCTGGGAGTTGTGGGGACAGATTCTGTTCTGCCTTGGTAGAGTTTCCTCACTAGGAGCTCCCCATATCAATGACATCACAGGTGCAGGACAAAAAATCATTCTCATTCCAAGCAATAAGCACGTGAGATCTTCAATATTCTTTACCTCTCAGCTGCATGACTTTGGAGTAGCACATGTATAGTTAAAAAAAAAAAGCCAATATCCTTCTCTAATGACTCATTCCTTACTTGTACAACCAGGAGGATAAATGGCAAATGGACCTTCTTTATCCAGATAAAGTATAATAGACCAGAAAATTTGTGTTATAAACTTGTCTGTTGGACATAAGTAATACATTTTGGGATAACAACCACTTATCATCACCCTACCATTAAGTTTATTAGGAGCCATGCATGTGAAACACTGGAAATTTCATTTTTTGTAATTTTAATATTTGTAATACTCCAATAGTGTTCGCTCTAAATAGTAAGAATAATTAAATAGTAAAAATAATAAATACAATCCTCTGTATTCTACCTTCGTGATCTCTGCGGAAGACTACTAGACTTTGCTCTACCTGGGCTAAAGACTATTCTAAAGTTTTAAATGAAAAGTAGCCCAGCAGTCTATCTGGGGAGTTGTGCTTATGGTGTATACCGTACTTGTATTTATCATTTCCACCTCTGTATACTATTCAAAACAGTGATTTTAGTCAAAGAAACTATTCCCTTTGTGATTTTTTGGTAGATGAGAAACTATTCTCAAATATTTTGAAGGTTATTTCTGAAGGGAAAGGCCTGGGATTCTGAGGCTGTTTCCCAGTCTTTGATGGGACCAAGGATTATATTGATGAGAGCAGGCCCACAGCAAAGGGCTTGAAAGAAATCAACTCTGGCTAAAAGAAATCATGCTCTCAGAAAATAAGAAATTGCTATTATAATGAAAAAATTAATACTTGGGGAGCAACATGGCATAGTGAAGAGTCCAAAGAGTCAGAAGGAGTCACAAGACTTGGGTTCAAATACTGATCATGCCACTTACAACCTGTATGACTTTAGCAAAGTCACTTAATCTTGTTTGGTCCCAGTTTCCTCATTTGTAAAATAAGGGGAGTGGGGTGCATCAGATTATTTTTAAGGTCCCTTCTAGCTCTAAGTCTTGGATCCTATGACTTCTTCAGATACACAGTGAAATTAGAACTAAGGATAGGATGGACTTGCAGAACTCTGACAAATGTGGTAAAAGTCAGAGTAAGGCTGGATATACTATTTACTAATATGCTGCTTTTCTGACTTTATATTCAGCAGACATCATGGCATTTGTTAATAAGTATATTTCAGATATGACAGTGAACCAGATGATTCTAAATTTTTCCAACTGGGATATTATGGTACTACACGGAAAATACCTGTAATCTGTAATCAGGAGCTTATACTCTTTTAAACCAAAAATTGCTTCCATTTTTTGAAGTGATCAAAAATACTTCCTTGTATTTCAACTACAGATTGGAGTACAATCAATCAGACCTGGGGAGCCAAGTGCTTTTAGTACAACTTTAGAGATACTAAGGACCCAACTGGGTTAGGGCTATGGTAAGCCTTGGGATTCTGTTGCTGCTTTGGGCAGGGTGATCTATATCGCATTAGTATAACAGACTTGCATAAATTGATTTGGAGTTCTTTCTCGAGAGTACAGACTATCTGTGGGGATGGTCCTGGAGAAGCATAGTAAAGTCAAGGTAAAAATTTTAAAAAATCTGATAGGAGCTGTAAAACTACCTATTTTGGATTACCACTTGGGTTTGGGCCCAAATGGATCTTCTGCCCACCTAAACTCAATAGCTCTCAGTAGCACTGAAGGTGCCCTAGATTTTGGGGTAATGGACGAAGGCTACGTGAGGGCCTTGTCAGATGCCAGGGCAATAAAAAACAGAATGACCATATGCCAGTGAGTTATGACGGGGGCATGAGTCCCCTTTCCATACCTTTTCCCCCATGGATACACCCCCTGATGTGATGATGACATCTGCACGACTGGTACCTTCATTCAAGGCATTAAGTAAGTCATCTGGGCTGTAAGAAAATTAAAAGAAATTAACATATAGAAAAAAAAGATACAGCTATAGTACAAACTTAAAATAAACCATTTTATTCTTTGAGTGAGCACTGAGCACCAAGGACAGCATTACTAGGCACTGAAGGGCATATACAAAAATATATATATGCATACACACACAAGTACATACATAAGCATAAGAGCTGGTCCCTAACATTCACAAGTTTTTAATTTGGTTGAGGAAAAAAAGATCTACTCAAATGACAGTTGTGTGCAGGCATTATAGAATTAAGTTCCAAAATGAGTTATATATAGATATAAATGATAGTGATGTTAAGGAAGACATTATGGAAGAGGTAGGCCTTGAAGTAAAGGGAAGGCTGGACATAAGAGAAGGGACAATGCTGTTCCTAGTACTAGAACTGTCATGAGTAAAAGCTTAGAGCTATTACTAAGACAGGAGTGTTTGCAGCCTGTGACTGCATAAACTCCCACGGATTTAATTATCATTTCTATGCATATCATTCCCAGATCTAGTTATCTAGAGAGTCTGGATATAGTAGACATTTTAAACAGAATGCCACATAGACAACTTAAGCCCAACATGTCCAAAAGAGAACTCAATACATTTTCCCACCAAATAAACACTTCTTCTAAACTTCCCTATTTTTGTTGAAGGTATTGCTTTTCTTCCAATCTCCCAGGTCTGTAATCTTGTAAGACCAAGGTGTTAACTTTGACTCCTTGTTCTCTCACAGCATATATCTAATGACGTTTCTAGCTTGAGGTCATCTCTTACATCTATATCCTCCTCTCCATTCACACAGCCACCACTCCAGTTCAGGCTCTGATCACTCCTCACCTGGATTACTCCAATCGCCTCCTAATTGCTTCTCCCTGTCTGAAGTCTCTTCCCTACTTGAGTGGGGAAGCTTCATACAGTGGCCAAAATGATCTTCCTTAAAAGAAGATCTGACCACAGATCTAATAATCACTTCCTTTTGTCTTTAGGATCAACAGATTCTTCTGTTGAGTTTTTAAAGCTCTTCCCATCTTGGTCCCAATCTATCTTTTCATCCTTGTCTCCTTCCCACGACCAGTCCCCCAGTCTAGTCAGCACTACATTCCTGTCTCTTGTGCTCAGCCCAGAGCCTGGCATGTACTAGGTACTTAATAAATGCTTGTCAGTTGATTTCCTCCCAAACCAACCTCTCTATTCTAGTCGCTCAGAGTCATACCTCCACGTCCTCCTCAGCTCCTCACTTTCATTTATCTCACATGTGTAATCAATCAGTTGTTGTCTCCCCATGACATCGTAAGCTATTGGAGAGGAAGGACTGTCTTTTGCTGCTTTTTGTGTCCCCATCACTTAGCACAGTGCCTGTCATGGAGTAGGCACTTAATAAATGTTTATTGAACAACATCCAAGACAGTTCCAAATGACTCATGATGAAACGCCGCTATCCATCTCCAGATGAACTCTGAGTGCAGGTTGAAGCACACTGTTTTTAACCTTCCTTTTTTTTTTTGTGCAACACATGTCTAATATGGAAATGTTTTATATGACTTAAAAATCAATAAACAAGCATTTATTTAAAAAATGTTTATTGATTGATTGCCAAATCTTATCCTTTCTACTTCCACATTGATTCCCTTCTTTCTTTCAAAACAACTATGACTAATTCAGGCCCTCATCAACCTTTGCCCTAACACTTCTATTCACTGAGCTTCCTTTCTGCCTCAAGTTTCTTTTCACTCCAATCCATACTCCACATAGCTGCCAGATTGACTTTCCAAAATGTTTTAAGTTTGACCATGTAACTCCCTGTCTCAGTAAAAGTCAGTACAAACTCCTCTGCAAACTGGCCTTTCTCTTCCTCATATATGATACTCCACCGTGGAAGCATACTCACCTTCCCCACCACTCCACCTCCCGCCCCATTCCCTCTTTTAGACATACTAACGTCACTAGGCCTTATCTGCGATGCCCACCACCCCTGCTTCTTAGAATCCTGCATCTCCTTCCAGATTTGGCTCAGGTCCCACCTCCAACACCAGGCCTCACCGTGTAATCAATTCACTTAGTCCCACCCCTCGCCCCCAATAGCCTCCTATCTATGTTGTACTTTTTGTCTTCTATGTGATGCATATGCATACATATATATATGCTGCTTCCCCTGATAAAACAAGTGGTTTCTTGAGACCAGGGATTGTTTCACTTTTGTCTTTGTATTCCCAACATCTAGCACAGTGTTTAACCCATAGTAGGCCTTCAATAAATATTCACTGATTGAGACAGGCCTGGCTAAAGTGAAAGACTCAAGACAGACAGAAATAGGGTGTGGGTAGAGAGGCAAGATAGACATGGGTTGTGCAACAATTTGAATGTCAAGCTGAGGAAGCAGTTCTCTTGTCTACAGGCAATGGAAAGTCATGAGAGTTTTGGGTTTTTTTTTTTTAAGCAAAGGAGTTACACGACTAAATCTGTATTTTAAAAAAAGACTAATCTAGTAGTGATAGTAAGTACAGATCGGAATGTTTTTCCTTGGATTCAGGTAACAGGGAATAGTTAGGAGGTCTATTAAAATAGTTTAGGAATGAGATGACTAGGGCTGGCTTAGTTATAGTGCTGGTAATGGTAACTCAAATAAAGGGTTATATGTAAGAGATATTCAGAGGAATTAGCACATTCAGGACACTGGGTTTGGAGCAGAGAGAACTGGGTTAGAATCCCTGCTCTAATATTTACTAGTCACACGACCATGGCCAAGTCACTTCTCTCTGAGCTCCTTCATCTGCAAAATGGGAATAACAATATTCACACAGTACTTATCTCACAGGGATGGGGCAGGAAGGGCGGGGGGGGGGGGGGGGAAGGGAGGGAATGGACCCAGACCTGTGAGATCATTGTTATAGAGAACTTCTGCTCAGGAAATGCTTTCTACCACAGAAAAGAAGCATCTGCTCGGTAATTTAGAGTCTTGGTTGCTTGGGGGCACTCAGAGGTTAAGTGAATTACCCAAGGACCCAAAACGAGCATGTGGAAGAGATGGGATTCCAATTCAGGTCTTCCTGACTCTGAGGTTACCTCTCTATCCACACATCAGGCTGCAGAGCCTTTTGGAGCTTAGGAGTTACACGTGTGAGTTGTTATGATCATTTTTCCATTATTACTATTGTGGAAGCACACTAAGGTCCTCCACTTCCCACCCCTGATCCCTCTTTTGGAAATACGAAAAAAACACCAGTGTTAAGAACTGGAAAAAGAATGAAAAGAAGTTAAGGCAGTTTAATGTGGCACAGTACAGACATGAAACTTAATTAAGAGACAATAAGAAATGTTTATAAAGATTACCTCAGAAGTAGAAAATTAAAAAATGCAATTTTGCTAACAACAAACATTAACTGATTCAGAGACAGTGACTCCAAATTCTGACTCATCCACAGAAGCAAGGCAAAACCCCAAACCCTTCACTTCAAAAGGGACCGACGCAAGATCTTCATTTTTGTGTCAGCGATGGTAATTTACAGTAAGAGCCAACTAAAACGCAGCAGAAAAAGAGAGAAAAGCCCAGATTGCCAAAATTATAACAAATTTAAAGAAGTTTTATACTTGAGGATTTAAGAGAACAGAGACAGATAGAGACTACCATGAGACCGGAGATTACCACCTGAAAAAATGCTGAATTTTAAAAGTGAAGTAGCTTACTCACAACAGGGAAACATCTCTTATCACTCAAGAAATTCACAAAGAATTCCAGAGACAAATGGGCCATGGAGGGACTCTGGGACCTGATATGAGGACCCTGGGAAGGATACATCTGGTATTGCATCGGCTCTTTCAGATACTTGATTCTTTGGAAAACCAATGGGGGTGGGTGTGGGGCGGGGGAATTAAGTACCTGAGACAGTCTAATCTAGTTTAATGGAAAAATTTCAGCATCTGGTAGGGAAAGGAATTGTTGAACTTTCTGGCTTTTATAATCATTCAGTCATAGTAGGCAAAAAAAATTACAGGGAGAATATAGTTGCAGTACATGATAAGATTTGTTGGGTTGGAGAATGTATACTCTTCTGAACAAACAGTATATAGATTCAGAATGTCGATTCTGTTATAAATATGGCTAAAGGGATCATATGACTGTCTACTGATTATCTGAGCAGCAGAAGAATATTATCTTAAAGTTCCAATTACCCTGGAATTGGGCCACCTTGATCCTAGATAGCTTTATTAATCCTAACAGCCTTCTGGCCACTATTCAGCAAATTAAAGGCTGGAGACTTTGACTCTGAACACTGCCTCCACTTACTGTGTTGCTTTCTACACCCCAGCTCATACAGCCTGCTATTCAAGGTAGTGCTCTCAAACACAGTATGCTATTTGGTATACTGTTATA
Organism: Phascolarctos cinereus; assembly: GCF_003287225.1. Lineage (NCBI taxonomy): Eukaryota > Metazoa > Chordata > Mammalia > Diprotodontia > Phascolarctidae > Phascolarctos > Phascolarctos cinereus. Next base: position 248,192,787 of record NW_027555736.1, on the reverse strand, counting down.
GCATATGGAATGGTTCTTTTCTTTAGTTTATTGTTTTGATGTATCTGATATATTTAAGTAAAATGAAAAGAGATCCTTATTTATAATGAACCGTGAGTTGTATATGTCACCACTGATCAGCAGGCGTAAAATGAGATTCTCGATCAGACCTGCACAACTTGGCAGTGGGTAGGGGCCAAAATTAAAATAGGCTAGACTTCTTTGGCCTGCAGACAGGTTAGACTAGAGACAGACTGACAATAGCTGGTTGCTGTGGGTCATGTGACTAACACGAGAGTATGCAGTGGCAACCCTACATTTTTCACAGGCTGCCCAAAATCCTTTGGCCGGCCACAAGCAGCCTGTGGCCTATGTGATATACAGCCCTGTTCTAGATTAATAAACATTAATTAAGCTGTATCTGTTTGTGCTGAACACAATAGGGGGGAATGCGGAAACACCCTAAAATTTCCTTTTTTCCCCTCATTTCTTTTTTACAGAAATAGGAAGAAATAATTTTTACTCATATTCTATTCTGAAGCCTTTGGATTCAACTGAATAAAATAAACCTTATCAGTACTTAATCAAATGCCAAGAAGCCAGTATCCTAGCCTAAAAAATTTTTGTAACTTCTCAAAGGCCTAATCAGTTTCTAAAGGTAAACTAAGTCAAGCAAGAACTCTGATCTACCTGAAAACAGAATTATGCTGGTGACTAGACAAAGGCAGAAATCCTTTTGACTAATCCAGAAGTTCCCAAATTATTTGGCTTACTGCCCCCTTTTCAAAATAAAAAAATTATTCAGTGCCCTCCTAGAAATCAATCTACTTTTTTTAACCCTTTAACAGTTTTTTGAAATTAGCATCATTTCAAAAAAATTTTACAAAAGATTTTTAAAAATTATGCATCTTAAATTTAATAATTTATTGTAAATTTGTGGTTTTTTTCCTGCATTGAAATTTTGATGACACAATATTGCATCATGTAACTGTATAGTATCATATTGTAAACAAGTCATTACATGCCCATATTCCTGCTGATGCATGCTGGACTTCCCTACAATTGCCTGCCAATACTTGCTTGTTAAGAGCTCTCAGTGGACTTGACCACTGATTGGTTATAACTTGCATTTTGTGTGTTTATTTGGAAAATAATGTAATTAGTGTGACTTTAACTCTGTTAAACCATTCGAACATGTTTCATTTGTTGTGTTTCAAAATTTTCTTCTCTTCTTTCCTTATGCTTCCATCACCCCTTATTTTTATTCAACACCTCTCAACTGCACCCGAGGCTATAAATACCCTCCTGGATCGTTCCAGAGCCCCCCAGGGGACGGTATCACCCACTTTGTGAACCTCTGGCACTAATCCAATTAAGAGTAATCCTTCCCATGCCTTGACTTTATTAGGAAAATGGTTCTCCAGGGGGTGCAAACGTTTTAAATTACTATTATTTTGTTTGATAAATCAGTAATTGTTAATTGAACTCTAATCCCTTGTTAAATCTTGATTGGAGAGTTTTGTCTGTTTCTGAATAGCGTAAAATGTATGCAGACCTTGCTCAGGCAGCCACTTTCAATTGACAGGGTAGCTTTGCCATTTGAATCTCCAAGTAGCAATGCTTGTAAATACACACACACACACACACACACACACACACAATATACATACACACACACACACACACATATATATGTGTGTGTGTGTATATATATATATATGTATATATATATATATATATATGTATATATATATATATATAAAATGTCTCTGACAGATCTGAATCCTAAAATGAAGAGGACTAATGCCCTCCCCCACCCTCCCATTATGTGAGGAAGTAGAAATAAAATAAATACTTTAAAATTGGGAAGAAATAAAAACTATAAGCTTGGGAAGAGCACTGGAACCTGAGCAAACACACACAAAAGAGATTTGTGCTGCTAAGACAAATTTAAAGGTGCTCAGGGATCAATGTTCAAGACAGCTCATAGAAGGGAAAATTCCAAGATAATGGAAAAGGTAATAGGCAATACCATTAGGAACAAGAACCAGCTTAGAAGGCCTACTTTCTTCTTTCTAACTTATCTTTATGAGAATAAATCTTTATATGAATTGAAATTATCCATCAAGACCACATGAGGATGGAACTTGCAGCTTTTTTGTAGAAAATTTTCTGTGGTAGGTAACAAAACAGCCATATAATTCACTGAAAAGTATAAAAAACATAAGATCTTGCTGTCTATTTTTAATTATTAAAAAAGTTTGATTCAGTAAAACAAAATATTGTATAAATGGCTCTTTTCAAACAGGATAAGGACAGGTAGGTGGCACAGTGGGTACAGTGCTGGGCCTGGAGTTAGGAAGACTCATCTTCCTGAGTTCAAATCTGGCCTCAGACACTTATTAACTATATGGCCCTGGGTAAGTCACTTAACTCTCTTTGTCTCAGTTTCCTCATCTTTCAAATGAGCTGGAGAAGGATTCAGTATCCTTGCCAAGAAAACCTTAAATGAAGTCACTAAGAGTCAGACACTACCGAAAAAACAAGATGCTTCCCAAGTCATGTTGAAATCATAAAAGATTAAATGACTCTTCTCCCCCACCCCAAGTATCAACAGCAAATAAGTCATAAAACATAGGTAGTTTCTCTTGCCTGGAATATACTTCAACATCTTTCCTGCCTCTTAGAATCTCCCTCTTTTTTCAAAGCACAGCTAAGGTATCCACTTACCAAGGCCTTTCCTGATCCCTTCAGTTATTCGTGCTCTATCCCTCTTGAAATTTCTTGTACATTGTATTTTCTTATCTGTGTACATTTTGTATGCCTCCAACTGAATGTAAACTTATTAAGACTAGGGACATTTTCATTTTTGTCTTTCAATCTCCAGAACCTAAAGCAGGGCTTTACACACAGTACATATTTAACAAATATCTGCTAAATTGAATTGAAAACAGACATACATGAGTGTCATGGAAGATGTCCTACAAAAAGTATAAAAAGAAGGCTTCCTCATGGACAGTGAAGTTCTTCAAATGTTTCTATTCACATGTGTTGTTCAGGTGTTTTCAGTCTTGTCTGACTCTTTGTGACTCCATTTGGGTTTTTCTGGGTGAAGATATTAGAGTGGTTTGCCATTTCCTTCTCCAGCTCATTTTACAGATCAGGAAACTGAGGTAAACAGGGTTAAGTGACTTGCCCAGGGTCACACAGCTAGTAAGTAACTGAAGTTAGATTTGGACTCAAGAAGAAGGATCTCCGTGACTCCAGGCCTGACACTCTATCCACTATGCCACCTAGCTACCCATTCACATATGACAGTGTTAACTACACTGAGCCCTGGAACATTCCAAGGACTCTTCAATGAAGCCAATATTTGTTTGAAACCATCTACATTGTAAAAACTAGATGAAAAATACACAATTGCCCAGATTATAAAATGTCATTGGATGGAGATTTTTAGTATACAAATTTTAGACAGGTATTACAGTTGGACAATGAGCCTCACGAGACTAGAATAAAACAGGAAAAGATCAGGCTTATCTATATTTGGACATTGTGGCACTCTGATTCACTTCAGATTGCCTTCTACCACAAGTGTGCATCTTTTAGACACTACAGTCCTCCTGGTGATACCACATGACTGAAAATCATGGAACATGACATTTCTAATATGCAAATTACCAATGATAGCTTATAAAAAGAAGGGAAGAAATGAATGGTGATTAATTACCAGGCTTGACAATTGATCCACTTCCATTTGAACTGTCTTAGGAAGACACTAAAGATCTCCTGGCAAGGTAAGGTACTGGACACTGACGTTCTCTCTCGGGCTAAACCACCAAGCATTCAAGCTACTGCAGAGAGTGCAACTCTGATGGGCTGGCTGCGTAGCCTGAATGCCAAGTGCATTTTTACCTAAAAGACTATTTTACAGAGAACTTGCACAAGGCAAGTACTCACACAGAGGTCAGAAGAAGCAGTGCAAGGACACTCTCAAGGTCTCTCTGAACTACTTCATTATTGTTTGTGAGACAGGGGAGACGCTGGCCTAGGACATCAAAGAAGATGCTGTGCTCTATAAGCCAAGCAGAAAAGCGGTAGCTCAAAAGACACCATGAGGTGTGCACATCGAGAGACACATCCATCTCAAATGTTCAAATGGACTATTTGTGCCCAACCTGTGGTAGAACCTTCTGAGCTCACACTGGTCTGATCAACCACTGTCAAACCCCAACATCGAATATGAAGGATGGACATAGTTCTAGGCACTAGGCTAAGTGCTGGGGATACAAATACAAGCAAAAAGAAAGACAGCCTCTGCCCTCACAGATGACAATACCAAAAAGGGAGGTGAAAAGACAGGTAGGGAGGATGAAGATCCCTTTGTAAGAGCACGGTTTTGAAGTTCAGAAGCCAGAAACAGGGCCAAGAGGGGTATGAATGCCGGCCTGGTATGGGATTATTTCCCTCTAGTGTGTTCTTTTCTCTGAAGAAGGCTTTACGAGCTCTTAAAAGGCAACACCCTTGCAGCAGGGAGAAGAAAGAATATCAATGGCTGGCCCAGGACGCCACCAGGGAAATGGCTACTGGACCAGTTCCAGAGGCAGCAGCAGAAGCAGCAGACAGGCCGAAAGGGGTTACCAACAACAGAGAGAGAGACAACCAGAAGATTCCCCGTGGCTGTTTTGACTAGACAAGCTGGTGCAGGGGTGAAATGCAAAACAGCTAAGTGTCAGCTTTGAAAACACCATTTGTGTTCCAACAAGGCATTAGGTATTAGCCTCTGAACTGAGTGTACTAGTAGAGATAAGTGAGTCTGGAATGTGTGTAGTGATCTCTAAGGCTATCATTGTTTCTGTGTGGGAATTAAAGGTCCTGATCGATGCTCGATTCATGTTTTGTACCAGCTGCTTCCTTTACTTCTCTGCTTTGGGGAATCTAATTCCCCAGCTGAGAAGCCTGGCAACCCCATTGCAGTGAACCCAGCTTCCACGGCCTCAGTGAAATGGTGCCTCCAGTCACTGTACTATACATGTGTGAATACATAACTACATATACACACAGAAACTTCATAATTTATGTCATGGACTTACATATTAAGGCCGGGAAATAACTGAGAGACATTTGCTCCAATAATGGTGATATTAGTAAGTACATAGTACTAGTTATTTTCAACAGGTTTCTCAATAATTTATTTTTTCCCTAGGGAATAAATTGGCAAAGGTGAGTAACATTATATTATTGTGAATACTGTAGGACATTTAATAAGAGCATAATAATTTTATATGGACCAAGTTCCGGGCTTCTTCCTTTGCTGGATCATGTTACTATTTATCCTAGCCAAATGGCTGACCTACGGAGTAAATGGAAAAAAATCATTATACAAAACATCATTTGGAACGTGGCCTGGGGAGTGGTTAAAGGTGAATGGAAAATGAACATTAGCATCACAGGACAACAATGTTCTGCCAGAAGAAAGTGACGTTAGCTAAGTTTTAGCATATGAAACTTATAACCCATCTTGGCTTTCTACCAAGGTGGCTCAGGGTCACCTTGAGCCAAGGAAAACAATGGAAGTAATAAGAGTATTATTATAATATTAATATTTGTAGGTGGATGAAGGTTCTGGGATAGACTGACCAATGTTTACACGTATATATTTATTTCTTGAACAGTGTTCCGGCCAATGTTTTTTCCTCTGAAACATAATTTTATTTCTATAGGTAGTTTCCAGGATCAAGGTCAAGCAATTTTCTGTGTTAGCATTTCAATTTTTATAGAATTAAGTTAAAGGGGATTTTTTTCCAATAATTGCCTTGGTGTCCTCAAACATAAACTCAATAGTATTTACCACACTGTGGTCAATAAACTACCTGTGACTATGACTTGCTCTTCCCTATGTCTGTTCTTTTGATCCTTATTATTCTACTGTTGTATGACTTTTAGACATAGGATCATTGCTGGGAAAAAAGGAACTATGCTCAGTGCTGAGGATGCAAATTGAGGAGAAGGATAAAAATGTTTGGCAACCTTCAAGGGATCAATGCAGAGGCTCCTTTCCTTCAGGATACTGTCTCTGGGTTTTTGTGACACTGCTCTCCCACTCGGCTCTCCTATCTGTCTGACTGTTCCTTCTTAGTCTCTTTTGCTTGCTCACCATGAATGAATATAATAAACTATCACTTACTACATGTAAAGCATTGTACTGCGCTCTGGGGATACAAAAAAGAATAGCATGATAATCTCTTCTCTCAAAGAGTTCACATTCTAATAGAGGAAGACAACACAGGTCAAGGAATTGGTAATCCTGTAGGTCTCGAGTCCTACTAGCATAATTAAAACTCTCATTTTAAATGCAGAAGAAACTAAAGGTTTAAGTTTCTAGTATAGACCCAGAACAGAATGTGGTTTATAAAGATCTTTGTCCAAAAGTCCCTCTGGTAGCAATGGTGAGAAAATATTCCACAGGTAAAGAAAAAGTTTTTCTTTGTGTAATCAAAGTTTTGACTACAAATTTCTTTACCATGTTGAAAAATATGAGCCACACATATAATGAATAGCTTTTAGCTAAGAATTTTTCAGTATATTATATATTGCTTTAATTGAATGTTTTCTATAAAAATGTAAACCTAACATACAATAAATAAATAGCTAAATATAGTCATTATCTACTGTTTTATGTTTCTATTCTTCTCTTTTGGAAAAAGATGATATTTAGCTCTTTGTTTTCGTATATCTGAAAAAACATTAACTGTCTTTTTAATACTCAGATCCCTGCCAGCCTTTTATTTCTTTTATTTATCCTGAGTCATTTTTCCTTGATAGCTCTAGAAAGCAAACTCATGGCTTATGAACATACTCTAAAGTTGCATTTAATCAAATGCATTCATTAATTAGAATAACCTAGAAAGAAACATTGATTTTATTCTGTAAAACTACACTAAAATATTGTGTGTGTGTAAAGTTACAGAATTGTGGTCACAGCCAATCCTGTAACCAGATGCTCTTAGACTACTGTACAGAAACCTCTATTAGGATTTTCAAAGGGGCCATATCCAGGTGTTTGAAATAGCTAAAAAGACCATAAGTAGGAAAGCCCGTGGTTGAAAGACTATACAGTTTATTCTAAAGTAAATTTTTTGTGTTCAATTAATTAATCAAAAGCATTTGTTAAGTGCCTGCTACATGCCAAGCCGTGATAAGCACTTTAGATTCAAAGACAAAAGTTAAGCAGTTCCTGCTTTCAAAGAGTTCACATTATTGGGGGAGATGTCAAGTACAGATAAAAATATGCAGAGAAGAAATACAAAATAAAGAAAATGTCACTGTAAGGTGGTAGGGATGGAGGGCACTAACTGTTGGGAAGGATCAGGAAAGACAGAATGAAATTGCCTGAGCTATGTCTTGAAGGAAGAGAAAGATTTTATGAGCCTGAAGTAAGGAAAGAATATATTCCAGGCATTAAGACCTAGAAGGTTCAGAGAAGGAGACAGTGTTATGTGGGGCAGGGAGAAGGCCAGTCTGGCAGGACTGTAGGATGTGGGAAAGGGAGTAATGTATAATGGGGCTGGTTAGAAAGCAAACCTGTCATTTATTTGTATATCTGCCCATTATTTATTTGTAGATCTAATTTTTTAAAAAATCTCAAGTGAAAGACTTCACAATTATCTCTATTAAACTTCATCTTATACTGGGCCCAGTGTTCCATCCCTCCTAGTTTTACGCCATGTGCAAACTGGGTAAACATGCTACTTTATTCACATGGCTGACATAAAGGTTATTAAATAGCACATGGCCAAGCACAGATCTGGCCTGCTTTAGCAGAAACTTCCTTTCAAGCCAACATTGAACCGCTGGTGATCAATTATTCTTTGAGTCTGGTAGTTCAACCACTTCTGTATCATCTCTCTAGCTCATCTACAATAACTACATGAGAAACTTCCAAAAGCTTTGGCTGAAATCCAGGTAAGTTATCTCTACAGAATTTTCCTTTATCTATCAGTCTTGTCAAAAAGAAAAGGAAATGGATTTGGTCTGGTGTGATCTGTTCTTGATGGAGCCATGCTGACTATTTGTGATCATCTTTCGGATGGTTGCTAAGCATCCTTTTTTTCCCCCTAGAAACAGAAGTTGAGCACACTGATTCACAGTGTTCAGGCTCTACTCTTCCCTCTTCAGAAAATTGGAACAGTTGCCCTTTTCCTGTCAGTCAGTCGATCAGTGAACATTAAGCACCTCCTCTGTGCCGGGCACTGTGCTGGGGACACAAAGAAAGGTAAAAGGTGGTTTTTGCTCTCAAGGAGCTTACAGTATAATGGGAGAGAGAACCCGCAAACAACTATGTACCGCAAACAAGTTACATATGGGACAGACTGGAGATAATTAACAGAGGGGAGGCACTAGAATGAAGAGGCATCAGCAAGGGCTTCCTGCACAAGGTGAGATTTTAGCTGGGACCTGAAGAAAGCCAGGGAGGTCTGGATAAGGATAAGGACGGCCCACTCTTGCCCTTGTTTAGGGCTGACTCTTCTTTTTTATTAATTTATTTTTATTTATCACCAATCACTTCCTTAAGCTTTTGAGTTTAAAATTTTTCTCCCCCTCCCTCTCCAAGATGGCGTGCAATCTGATATAGGCTATATATATATATACATTCCTATTAAACATGTTTTCTTTCTTTTTTCTTTTCTTTTCTTTTTTTTAATGAGGCAATCGGGGTTAAGTGACTTGCCCAGGGTCATATGGCTAGTAAGTATTAAGTGTCTGAGGCTGGATTTGAACTCAGGTCCTCCTGACTCCAAGGCCAGAGCTCTATTCACTGCACATCTAGCTGCCCCTAAACATATTTTCACATTACTGATGTTGTAAGGAAGAATTAGAACCAATGGTGGGGCAGTGGATAGAGCACCGGCCCTGAGGTCAGGAAGACCTGAGTTCAAATCCGGCCTCAGACCAAACACTTGACAGTTACTAGCTGTGTGACCCTGGGCAAGTCACTTAAACCCAATTGCCTAAAAACAAAAACAAAACAAAAAAAGAATTAGAACCAATAAGAAGAACCATAAGAAAGAGAAAACAAAACAAAACAGAAGAAAAAAATAGCAAATACTATGCTTCAATCTGGATGTGGATAGCATTCTCCATCATGAGGCCTTTGGAGGTGTCTTAGAACCTTGCATTGCTGAGAAGGGCTAAGTCTATCAAAGTGAGTCATCACACAACGGGACTGTTACTGTGTATGACTTCTTGGTTCTGCTCATTTCACTCAGCATCAGTCCATACAAGGCTTTCCAGGTTTTTCTGAAGTCTGCCTGCTCATCATTTCTTAGAGCACAATAGTATTCCATTACATTCATATACCACAACCTCCTCAGCCATTCCCCAATCGATGGTCATCTCCCAATTTCCAATTCTTTGCCACCACAAAAAGAGCTGCTATGAATATTTTTGCACATGTGGGTCCTTTTCCCATTTGTATGATCTCTTTGGGATGCAGCCCTAGATAGAGTGCTATTGCTGGGTCCAAGGGGATGCACATTTCTATAGTATGGCTGCCTCTTGTTGAAGGAACAGCAAAGTGGCCAGCATCACTGGATCTCAGAATATGTTAGGGAATGTAAGGTATAAGAAGACCAGAAAGCTAGGAAGGGGTCAGGTTATGAAGGGCTTTGAACAACAGAGGATTTTTATATTTGATCCTGGAAAGAACAGGGAGTCCTCAGAGCTTAATAAATTACATGTACAAGGTTGTATTTGACATGGTTTTACCCACTCTTGACCCCAAGGTGTAGTGGTGTCAGAAGAGAGAGGTGTTATGATGATAACATTGATAGGCCTTTGCAAAAGACTGAATTTCTGGGATAAGAGAGAGTGAGGAGTCAAGGATGACATCTCTGACTGAGAGCTTTGACAGTAATGATCCTATGACTCTTTTCCATTTTTCACAATTCTCTGCATTAGTGGTGACTTGGGCCTGCACTGGGCCACCTAAGCCTTCTCACATTTTCTGGTTAGAGGCAAAATATGACAGCTCCTCATAGTAGTATCTGGGTTCATTTTGGTGAGAGACAACTCACTTAAAAAGAGGTAACTTTGGGAAGGAGAATTGTCTAGTCATTAGAATTGTAAAAAGGTCTTTGTAAATATAGCCAGATACTGAGACCAGTTCCTTGAAAGTCTGAAAGAGGTTTTAGAATAGCTTCATGGACTTCTGGGAATCACAGTCTAGGTGGAGAGGTCACGGCCTCTTGCCTAGAGATCTCACCATGAAGTGAGAGTTGAAGTTCTGCTACAGGGCAATTTTTTAAAGGAGCTGCAAACAGAGAGAAAAAATAAGGATGGAAGGAAATTCAGAAAAAGCTAAATGAAACAGATGGGTAGAGGAACGTGAGTACTTTGAATGAAGGAAGATTAAGGCTATAATGTCAAGGTGGCTGTAAAGACAGGTAAGCTGCCTCTGTTTCTGCCCAGCAAATCTCTAAGAGGCAACTGAGTTATTCCTCTGTAAGAGAAGACTGAACCCTGTGAAATGCTTCAGCTTCCCCTTCTCTTTTACTATTATCACTGCCTGCAAAAAACTTTTTTTTAAAGGCAATTGGGGTTAAGTGACTTGCCCAGGGTCACACAGTTAGTAAGTGTGAAGTGTCTGAGCCAGGATTTGAACTCAGGTCCTCTTGACTCCAAGACTGGAACTCTACCCACTGCACCACTTAGCTGCCCCGAAAAAAGTTCTTTTTTTTCCTGTTGTTTTTTTAAACCTTGCTCATAACTTATGATTCAATTAGTGGTTTTGAAAGCATTTTCCCTTGACATAAAACCTGTGATTGACCATAACTTCTTTGTGATGAACATTTGTATATTTGTTGCATAAAAAGACTGCAAATGGAGGATTCCAGTGACAAGCTAGAAATTCACAGAATTTAACCTAGTCAAAGATTCAAATCTCTGTCTAAAACCTTTGGGTTTCTCCTTAACCAGACCTTCCAAAGCTATAATAGAAGATCTTATATAAAAGAGGATCTTATGGTGATGATTTTAATTTGTTTTTATGAGCTCCTAAAATTGCTCAGAAGCAGGACCAATTATCCTATTCCCTAGGCAAACTACTGTGGTAAATAGAGTGGAGAGTGTTAGACCTGGAGGGTAGGCTGGAGGCAGGGACAAAAGGAAAGTCTTGCTTCCAGAGCCATCCTGGGAGAGGACAAAGGTGTGATCAGGAAAGAATCTGTTCTTCCACTTTTCTGTTGAGAGGACAGAATTAAAAAAAAAGCAACTCACAAACCTTACTCGACAGTGACAATTGCTACATTTTTAGCTTACAGAATGGAAGATATTATTTCAAAATGTCTCAAAATATTTCAAAAGGAAAAATTATACTTCATGTGAGATATATAATAGTCACTTTTCTGTTAAAAAAAAGTTCTTGAGTAGAAAATACTGAGACAGCTACATAAATAGAACTAAATTTTCCTGAAACTAGGAGAGAAAAACCGAGTCCATAATCTCAAAGTCCTTGGTACTTATCTTTTCATTACACTGTAGCCCTCTTATGTCCTGAAGCTATCTGCCATTATGAAAAAGGATTTTCCTTTCTAAAACCAAAGACATTGACCTCCAATTTGGGAAATGGAGAACCAGTAATGTATTCTTTCCAAATTCTAGCTTAATCAGAAACCAGAGAATCTCAAGACTAGGAAAAGAACAAAAATAGCAAATATGTAAAAAGAATCTTGGCAGCTAGGTGGCCTCAGCGGATAAGAGCTGAGTCTGGAGTCGGGAAGACCTGAGTTCACAAATTCAGCCTCAGACACTGACTGGGCAAGTCATTTCATGGCTGTCTGTGTTGGTTCCCTCATCTATATAATGGGGATAATAATAATAATAGTAATAGCACCTGCCAACTAGGGCCATTGTGAGGATCAAATGTAATAATATTTGTAACGCACTTTACAAATCTTAATGTCTCATGGTGTTCAGTTGTTTTTCAGTTGTATCTGCTCTTTGTGACCCCATTTCTTGACAAAGATACTGGGGTGGTTTGCCATTTCCTTTTCCAGCTCATTTTACAGATGAGGAATGGAGGCAAGTAAAGAGTTAAATGATTTGCCTAGGCTCACACAGCAGCTAGTATCTGAGGTCAAATTTGAACTCAGGTCCTCCTGACTCTAAGGGCTGGCACTCTGTCCACTCTGCCAACCTAACTGTGCCAATGTCCCATAAAGATGCTATTTATTGTTTTTAGCTATTATTAAGGATGGATATGATTTCCCCAATTATGATGAACGAATAACTAAGCTGTGTGAAGTGTATGGTATCTCCAGTTGACTATGCATTTTTGGGTTTCAGTAAGAACGACTTACTGGTACGCTTCTCAGTTCAGAGTCCTTGCTGCTTTTTGATACTTGAATCTGCCTATTTAATATTATGTTAACATGCCATTTTCTGGGAAGGCAATTTTGTCATGATCATAAAATGCAAGGCAATGCCTTCATAATTGTTTGGTTCTTCTGGATTCAAACATAGTGTTCAGTATGTGAATACAGATTTATTTTTTAAATATTTAATATAAACACACAGAGAGACAACAGCTGCTAATTAGTTTCCTGTTTCACCTGCAACAGCAAATACAAGTTAAATCATTCTAAGATGAGTAAAGATGACAGAGAGAGCGAGAGAAAAGGTTCTAGAATTCTGAGACTGAGGACCAGTTGGTTATTCACATTAAAATGAACATGGTCAAACAATGCTTCAGAGTATGTATTCATGGGCTGATGATGAAATTTTCACCTACAAATACTAAATCTCAACCTATGTGGGAAAGCAGAGCTAGGCTTCTCATTCTTCCCTAGGTAGTTGCTTCTCAGGGGATCTAGCTAAAATCTTATTCTTGATAATTTATACACGACCTTTGGGGCATAGCCAGATTTCCTCAGCTTCTACGAACAGGATTCTTGTGCAATGTCACTCCATATCCAGGCTAAAATGGGGGCTTTATACCCTTACATAAAAATGAAGAAAACTGAAGCCCAGGGTTCCAGTGACTTACATGTCCAATGTCCCCAATTCTAACTTAATTCTGACTTCAAATTCAAGTCTCTTCACTATGTCATAAACTGGGTTCTCTCCAATTTTTCCTTCCACATAAGCAGTTCCTGACTTATGAATGGTTGAATTCCAACAGTTCATTACTTAGTCAACTGTTTGGAATTCACAAGGCATTTTGCCATAAAAATAATATTATAAATGACGGTTAGATTGTGAGGCCAACTCACAGAGGCTTATATAGTATATAATGTAGTTGAAGAGTTTAAAGCATCATAGATCCAGACCTGGAAAGGACTTGGAAGTTATCGATTCTGTCTTTTCACAGATGAGGAAAATAATGTTAAAAGAGGTTATACAGGGAGTAAGGAGGCAGAGCTGGCATTTGAACTTGGGTTCTGTGACTCCAAGTGTGTCACTCTTTTCATTATCCCACAATTGTTTCCAGTTTCTGAGCATGAGACATGGAAGGGAGAAGGAGGAGGACTGGTTAAGGAAGTCCTGGTCACAAGGCCGGCATAATTTGGAAACTGTCAAAGTCTCTCCTCTTACTAACCTGTTCGTACTTCTCTCTCATGTACCTTTTCCAGGAGCCCATGTTTTGCTGCTTCAGCTCCCTTCTGTATCCAGCTGCTCACTTCTGAAGGTATACTCACTGTCATTTCCTCAGTGTACCCACTCAGCTAAGTGTTAGGAAGAAAGCCACTAGAATGAATTAATTTACACTCAAGTATGAATAACTTAGCTTCTATCTTAACTAGATCAAAGTAATTTTTGTTACAAGGAGATGCTCATTAATAAGCTAAATGAATATCTAATAGAAATTCAGACAGTAAGATAATGTGAAGTGAAAAAATCCAGATGGTCATTTGTTGAGTTAGGAACTGCCTGAAAGGTACCATATTAGCATTAATTAAAACTGACTTCTGTTTGGTGTTGAACTTCTAATCATTATGCTTGCAGATGTCCTATGACTATGGGACACACTGTGAATTGCCTGTCAATGTGATTGCTGTGCTGGGGAATCCTTTAGGTAAAGCTCTATGTAGTGGTATAGAGGCAGTGGAAGGATCCTTGGATTTGAAGTCAGGGGGCTCTACTCCAGCTCTGCCACCTACTATCTTTGATCTTGGGTAAGTTACTTCCCTCTTTGGGCTTGTTTCCTTATCTAGGCAGCAGGGAAGCTCAACTGAGCTCCCTCTCAGCTTTGGTAGGTCATGTGCAGGGCTTAGCACTGAAGGGCTTGGTGCTTAGGAATGACTCAGTAGTTCTTTGGTCTCAGGGGGGCCACCAGGGGAGAAGGATACATCAAAGAAGTAAGGTCCCTGAGACAGCAAGAACAATCCACTCAAGTGTGCTATAAAACTGTGCATACCCTTTGACCCGTCTCCCAAAGAGATAAAAGGAAAAGGGCCTAGCACAAAAATATTTATAGCAGTTTTTTTTTTATTTTGGTGGCAGCAAAGATTTGGAAATTGAGGGGATGCTCATGAATTGGAGAATGGCTGAACAAGTTGTGGCATATGATTGTAGTGGAATATTATTTTGCTAAAAGAAATGAGAAGCAGAATGATTTCAGAAAAATCTGGGAAGACTTACAAGGCTTACATGCAAAGTGAAGTGAACAGAACCAGGAGAACATTGTACACAGTGATAGTCATATTGTATGATGATCAGCTGTGAATAACTTAGCTATTCTCAGCAAAACAATGATCCAAGACAATTCCAAAGGACTTATAATGAAAAATGATATCAACCTCCAAAGAAATGGATGATGGAGGAGAGGATTCTGGGAAGGTCAGAAAACTTTCAGCTCTTCAAATTTCCTCCATAAAAAAAGACAGAACATCACCTCAGAGCAGCAGAAATAAACACGGGGTAAAGCGGTTATCATCCTAAGACAATTTGAAAAGACCTCTGGAAAGACAGGACCTCCAGGGTGGAGGTTAGGCCTGAGTGAAGTGCAAATGCCTCCCGGCTAACAATGCAGAATCAAAAAGAGCACAAGCCCTGGGGGCAGCTGGGTAGATGGGCAGTGTCAGCCTTAGATACTTTCATCTCAAAGACAGTGTGGGGGGTCTGATGTCTGAGTAGAAGTTTGAAGGACCTTTCCCAGGAGAGGGCACCAAGCACAGCTGTGCTGACCAGATGCGTCCACACTGGGGCTGTGGGGACAAGGAGCTAGCACACCCTTGGTGAGTGCAATTACCAGGGGCAAGGACCCCATTGGCTCTGGGCACTTGCAGGAGAGCAGAGTCCCTGGTTTTAGTTCCAGGGCATCAAGGACAGCTGTAGTTTGCAGCCACCTGAGGGACCACAGGAAGCAAGGTCATTTGTAGGACAGTGGCTGGGGGGCCATAGCTGTGGCTTAGGAATGGAGAGGAGAGCCCAGGGTTGGCCCCTGAGACAGACCTCAGAAAATAATAGTAAGAAGGACCTGAGGCTTGCGCCATCATTCCTCATACCTCGGGACTACAACTTGATTATGCTAATAGCTGCTAAAAACAAAGTAAAGCAAAAAATAAATAAATAAAAATGAGTAAGCAAAGGAGAAAAAACTCAACTTCAGATACCCCCAACTATAGGGATGGAGAAGATCTGGGTTCATATTCAGAGGAAGATAAAGGAGCTAAAAAAGCCACTCCTTTTTAAATGAGAAACATCACAAAAGAGTATTTGGAAGAGCTTAAAAAGGACTTTAAAAATCAAATAAGAGAGATTGAAAAAAAATTAGAAAAAAATTAAGAACCAATCCAAGAAAATTATGAAAAGAGAGTCAACCAACTGGAAATATAGAATCAAAAACTTAAGGAAGAAAATAATTCTTTGAAAACTAGAATTGGGAAAGGGGAAGCTAATGACATTCTAAGACACCAAGAAATCATAAAACAAAGTCAAAAGATGAAAAAATAGAAGAGAAAGTGAAAAATCTCATCAGAAAAACATCTGATCTGGAGAACAGATTGAGGAGAAATAATATAAGAATAGCTGGACGACCTGAAAATTACGACTGAAAAAAAAAGGCTCTTGATACAATATTACAAGAAATTATCCAGGAAAATTGTCCTAAAGTTCTAGAACAAGAAGGCAAAGTAGAAATAGAAAAAAACCCGTCGATCAAAGCTTCCAGTTTCAGGAGAAAATATTGGAAGCAACAAGAAAAAAACAATTTAAATATCAAGGAGCTCTAATAAGGATTACATAAGACCTAGCAGCTACTAAGTTTAAGGACCTTACATCTGGGAATATTATATTCTGTAGAGCAAAAGAGGTGGGGTTATGACCAGGGGTAACTTACCCAGCAAAGTTGAGTATAATCCTGAGAAGAAACAGACATTTAATGAATTGAAAGACTTTCAGGTTTTTGTGACAAAACCCCCCGAACTTAAGGGAAAATTCAACCTGTAACATCCAGGAGAAATATAAGGTAAATATTAAAGACCAGTTATAAGGGACTCAATAAGGTCAAATTGTTTATTTCACATATGTGAACATATTAGCAGTACTCTTATGACTGTCCTCATTATTTGGGTAGTTTCAAAGAAAGGCTTGGGCTGAGTTGAGTATGGTGGGGTGATTCTAAAAAAGAAACTGTGTAGGGAAAGACAAAAAGGAGTAATTATCTCATAAAAATGAGGCTTAAAAGGAAAAATTGATACAGAAGAAGCTAGTGGATAGTGCTGGACTCTTACACTCAAAGGGAATGGGTCAAAGAGGGAACAAAACACATACACACACATGCATACATACATGCACAGATACATATATGTGTGTAAAAGTCTTCTAAATTCAGAAAGAAATAAGAGGACAAGGGGAAAGGGGTGGGGGAGTAGATAAGGGAGGGACTCTTAGAGGGGTGGGTAGGTTAAGGAATAGGAGGGCATGGTAGCGGGCAGAAGTAAAGCAGAGGAATAAGGAGCGATAGGATAAATAGGGTGAGAAGGACAGTGAAGAAAAATAGGAAGGAGGAAAACACACAACAAGCAATTGTATCTTAGAATGTGAATGGGATGAATTTACCCATAAAATGGAAAATTAAAGTTAAAACAGCTTTTGAAAAGTAGAGAAACTATACTATATGTCAGCAATATTATTCAATATTGTGTTAGACCATTTCAAATACCAAGACAGTATAAAACGCCTGAGTGTATACCTGCCAAAACAGACATAGGAACTATATGAACATAAATATAAGACACTTTTTATACAAATAAACTCAGATCATACTAATGCATTGTTGGTGGAGTTGTGAATTGATCCAACCATTCTGGAGAGCAATGTGGAACTATGCCCAAAGGGCTATAAAACTGTGCATACCTTTTGATTCATCAATACCACTTCTAGATCTGTACCCAAGAGATCATAAAAATGGGAAAGGGATCCACATTTACAAAAAAATATTCATAGCAGCTCTTTTTTGTGGTGGCCAAGAATTGGAAACCAAGGAGATGCCCATCAGTTGGAAATTGGCTGAACAAGATGTGGTATATGAATGTAATGGAATACTATTGTGCTATAAGAAATGATGAGCAGAGGGACTTCAGAAAAACCTGAAAAGACTTGCATGAACTGATGCTGAGTGAAGTGAGCAGAACCAAGAAAACACTGTACACAGTAACAGCCATACTGTGTGATGACCAACTTTAATAGACTTAACTCTTCTCAGCAATACAAGGATCTAAGACAATTCCAAAAGACTCATGATGGAAAATGCTATCCACATCCAGAGAAAGAACTATGGAGTCTGAATGAAGATTGAAGCATACTTCATACTTTTTTTTTTGCTCTTTCTTTCTTGTGGTTTTTCCCTTTGGTTCTAATTCTTCTTTACAACATGACTAATGTGAAAATATGTTTAATATGATTGTACATGTATGGTCTATATCAGATTGCATGCCATCCTGGGGAAGAGGGAGGGAAAGGAGAGGGAGAAAATTTAAAACTCAAAATCTTGTAAAAGTGAATGTTGAAATCTAAAAATAGATATTTTTAAAAAAATAAACTCAGATCTAAATAACTGAAGTAATATTTATTGTTCATGGGTAGGTAAAGTCAATATAATTTTAAAAATGAGAATTTTATCTGACTAATCTATTTATTCAACATCATCCCAATTAAATTACTAAAAAATTATTTTGCTGAGTTAGAAAAAATAATAAAGTTCATTTGGAAGAACAAAAGGTCAAGAACTTCAAAGAAACCAGGACAAAAAGATGTAAAGGAAGTACATTCAGCAGTGTCAGACCTTAAATTATACTATGAGGTGAGAGTATTGTTTGAGTGTGAAAAGAATAATTTTTTTTTAAATTAAGATTTTCTTGTATAAATAAAACCTATATAGCTAAGAATAGAAAGAATGAAGAAAATTGGTAAAAAAAAACTTTCACAGACAACCTCTCAGATAGGATGAGATTGGGTTGCAATGTTGTTATGGTGTAGGATATGATGAACTGATTGATTTAGCAAAAATTTAGCATGATTGACAGGGCAAAGACTTGGACTTATGAAGGAAGATGCCATCCACCTTCAGAGAAACAGATGATAGGAGGAAATAAGCATAGTACTGTCTTACATATATGTGTATGTGTATAGATGTGTATGTTTATAGATATCTATGTGTATGTATATATATCCGTGGTTAATTGTAGCCTTCTTTAGGGTGGTGGGGGAAGAGGGGGGAAAATAAAGTAAAAAGTGCACAGCAGAGAACAAAAGAAAACCAACAAGGAAGCAAAGAAAAGCTGGGAAGCTTTGAAAATAATGTGTAGTATTTATCATATAGGTTTTCTTGAAATGGAAATTTACTGTTTGATATTGAATCCTCTCTTATGGTCTGCTGTGTATATGGCAATGGTGTTTTTTTCCTTTTTTCCTTTTGTTTTTAGGTTTAAAATTTAAAAGAAATTACAAAAAATGAAAGGAAGAACTGATGGAATCTTTTTCTTGTTTTCTTTTTTCTTGGAGGGGGGAATCTGTGTTTTCTTTTGCAACATGACTAATACACAAATGTTTTGTATGACTACAAAAAAAATTTATATCTAATTGCTTGCTGTCTCAGGGAGGGAAGAAGGAAGGAGGGAATTTAGAACTCAGTTTTTAAAAAAAGAAAGCTAAAATTTGTTTTTACATGTTATTTTTAAAAAATATAAAAATTATAATAAAAAAAAAGGAGTGACTGTTCCTCTCTCTGGACTGTTTGGCATGTAACTGTTTCTGTCTCTGTCTCTCTAGGACTTTTAGGGAAGAATAAGGAGGGAGCTAACGGCAGTTCTGCATATATGTGATGCACAGGTGAACCTAAGCCTGAGCCTCTGGCTGCTTTTCTTTTTTGTGTTTCTTTCCTAGTGACCATGAAACAATTATGAGAGAGAGAATTTTTTGGGTGGCTGTCTTGGGAATTCTGAGTCAATGTCAGCTGTACTTTAAGAGGAGCACCCTATGGTACTTCTTGGAAAAAAAGATGACAGAGGGGAGTTTGCCAGAAGATAGTTACCTTAAGGTGCTGTCTGGACAGTGCATTGGCAAGACAAAGGTGAAATACCAAGTTAATAGTATCATAAACATATCAATTTAAGCACCAACATCTCAGGAGAGTATAATATGCTATTGTGTAATGTTTAGGTCTTTGTCATTGTACCTTCTTGTCAGTGTTTTTTAGGCTTTTTTTTTGTGATAGTGGATATAAATACTTGTCCTATGCCTGATATATATGGTATATGGAGTTATCTTTCCACTCCATATAGATTTTTAGACATGAACCAAACCTAAACTCTAAGTGATTTTCCTCAGGGCTCCATGAAAGGAGTATAAAGAGCCCGAGATTTTAAGACAAACAGCCTGATGTCTTTTTTTAGGGGCTAGACTCTTCTAGGACTGAATCCAGTCTGCATCTATGATGAAAAGCTAAGAATCCTTTAATGGGAGAGAGTGGTTCAGCAAACAAAGGTATTGGATCAGATGACCTCCAAGCTCCCCTCCAGTCCTAAACCTATGATCACACACAACTGGCCTGACTCATTTAGTGATTTTTAAAAATTCTAAGCTCTCAAATTAAACTTTATTTAGCCCCATTCTAAGATCACTGTCCTAAGAAACTTCTGCATGCAGTGAGGTGCTGGGGCTTTTTTGTGGGCTCCTAAGCCCTATAAGAAATCATGACAATAGACGTCACAAAACAAGGTCAGTGACGATTTATACTGGAAGCGCTCTTACCCAGTCTTTAAGTGATCCCATTGATAGTACTTTGTAAAAGAGCCAGTCAGAAAGCCCAGCCCCAGTGCTTTATAAATTCATTCAACAGCATATATCTTTTTGAGGCAACAATTCCCTCTGCTGTTTTTTCCTAACTGAAGAGGAAATAGTTCATTAAAAAAAAGGTCAGCAAGTATGACTTGCCAAAGTCAATTTAGTTTTTCTAGTGAGAGAGGAAAAATAGCACCTAAAACAGCCCAGGATGTGCAGAAAGAATTGCCTTGCAGATACTGGCTTTCTGAAGGACCTACTTCCCTATGGCCTGGAATGGAAGGTGCCTCCCTGATTTTACACACTACAGAAAAATATCAATGAAACACACAAATGCCATAAAATACTAGTAACCAGAATCTTGCATTTTTAGGAAACTGTTACATGACATGGTCAAAGAGTTGATTTTTATCCATTTTCAAAGATACAATCAAGAAAAGTTAACATCAAAATACACTATGAAATTTAATCATTGATCACTCTTGTTTTTGACTCTTGGAGTATTTAAGTTATGAAAACATCTGAATATGAACATATTGTACTCTAGATGTGAGGAAGTCCTGGCTAACAAAGAATAGAATCAAACCTGAATAATGAAATCCTGTGTAACAAAAGTGAGTCTATGATATGTAGGATTTTTCTGAAGGGGGATTCAGTTCCAAAAAAAATTGCCCTCTAGTTGGAGGAAAAAAATTACACGTTATGTATATATAGATAGATAGAGGACACAGGGTGAGTTGAAGATTAAGGGGTCATATCTGGAGAATAAAATTAAGGGATGAGAGAGAATTATACTCGGAGAAGAAGAAAGGGAGAGGTAGAATGGGGTAAATTATTTCACAAAAAAACCCAGAAAAGTCTCTTACAGTGGAGGGGAAACGGGGGAAGGCGAGAGGGAATGAGTGAATCTTATTCTCATAGGCTTACGGAGGGAATAACATACACACTCAGTTGGGTATGGAAATCTGTCATACCCTACAGGAAAATAGGAGGGGAAGGGCACAAGAGAGCAGGGGGATGACAGAGAGGAGGACAGACTGGGAAAGGGGGTAATCAGAAGCAAATACTTCTGAGGAGGAACAGGGTCAAAAGAAAGAATAGAATAAATGGGAGGGCAGGATAGGATTAAGGGAAATAGAGTTAGTTTTTCACAACATGTCTACTATGGAAGTGTTTTGCATAACTGCACATGTACAACCTATACTGAGTTGCTTGCCTTTTCAATAAGGGTGGGTGGGGAGGGAGGAAGAGAGAAAATTTGAAACCTAAAGTTTTAAAAACATGTTTAAAAAAAAAGTTTTCACATGCTATTGGGAAATAAGAAATACAGGAACTGGGGTACAGAAATCTATCCTGCCCTACAGGAAAATAGAAGGGGAAGGGGATAAGAGAAGGGGGGAGAGATAGAAGAGAGGACAGACTAGGGGAAGGGATATGCAAAATGCATGCCATCTTGGGATGGGGGGAGGGGGGAGATGGGGTGAAAATTTGGAACTCAAAATCTTGTGAAAGTAAATATTGAAAACTAAAAATAAATAAATTTATATTTTAAAAAAGAATACAAAAAAAGTGAACAAAACTTCTTCTGAGCAGATTAAAAAGAGATAAAAGGTAAAAAAAAATTGCCCTCTGACTTCTCATTTTCTCTTTCATATTGTTCCTGTCAGCCAGGAAACCTCTCAGGTTTCTACTCTATCTTTTCCCTCATGCTTTCACATTTCCCTGAAAATTCATTAAATGGAGTCAAAGGTAAAAAGATCAGTGCTCATGCACTTACTAGGTGCTTAATAATGCTTGCTTGATTGATTATAGCTATCTAGATTAGTTTGATACTTCAAAGATGTGATTTTGTTGTTTGACACAACTGGTGAGAAATGATTTACTTAGGCTACACAGAACTGCAAGGGCATTTGCAAAGTCAAGAAAGGAGGTTCCTATAGTGTAGTTCTTGCCAAATGAATGCAAGTTGTGGCTGTATTTGAAGAAGAGAGGCCTGGTTATCCAGCTAGCTAACTCATGAAACTTAAGACTCATCCTCGAAGGTGGCCACAGCACCTTCTTAAATTCTGCATAATATAGCAAAAATAAATTTAAAAAAATCTTAGTAAAATATTTTAGAAGATTTTGGAAATGGTTGTTGAGCTTAAGCTCATTGGTTGTGATAGGTCCCGCAGGTTAGACATGGTTTGATTTTTGTCTTGGAATCCTTCTTAACTAGTACAGTGCCAGACACATAGCAGGTGCTTAATAAATGTTAACTTATCTATTGCTCATAAAATGTGGAGATTTTAGGGGAAATCATAATAGCAGAGCTTTGCCAATAGAGCATGTGAGTGTATTTCACACAGTTGCACATAGACAGGGCAAGCGGGAAGGAGGGTGTCTACCTCCCTGCCACAACCGTGCTCTTAAAAATCACCCCTGGCTTTCCAGTTGCGAGCTCCACGAGCCTTCGCCGAGATTTCATCCTCTCTCATCATGTGTATCTGAAACTATCGGTTGCTGTTGCTGTCGAGTTGTTTCAGTCGTGTCAGACACTTCTGACCCCATCTGTTTTGTTGGGTTTTTTTTTGGCAAAGATACTGAAGTGGTTTGCTATTTCCTTCTCCAGATCATTTTACAGAGGAGGAAACTGAGGCAAACAGGGTTAAGTGAGTTGCCCAAGGTCACACAGCGAGGCAGTATCTGAGGCCAAATTTGAACTCAGGAAGATTCATCTTCCTGATGCTAAGCCCAGTGCTCTATCCATTGTGCCCCCTTGCTACCCGATACTAGTGGCTCCCCTTTCCTTATTGAAACTCTTCTTCCTTAGCTTCTCTAGCACTGCACTCTCCTTAACTGTTCCTTTTCCTAGTATTCCTTCTACCAACTAAAGGGGAAGATTCTGTCTCGGGTCCTCTTCTCTCTCCACTCTATGCTTGCTTCCGTTCGTGATCGTACATCCCCCCCCATTTACTATAATTTCCTCAATGTATAGTTTTCACCCTGACCTCTCCAAAGCCCTAGTTTTGCATTCCCAATTGGCTACTGAACATCCTTTCACAGAGCACCTGGGAGTCCCTAACTGTTTAAAACCAAACTCATCAGCTTCATCCCTCCCCTAAATGTATCCTTTTGACAACAATATCAGCTAAAGAAAAGGAAGGCATAGGAAATATAGTCAAGTTGATGGTGATGAAGAATGAGGACGGGGTGAATTGTAGTATACGAATTCCTAGTGTGAGGTTTTTATCTGAAAGCACTTCACATTTATTTTCATCATATCCCCTCTGACATAATATTATGACTGCATGTGGTCTAGCTCAACAAAGCAGGCTGAGCTGACTCCAACAGAAACCAGGGCACCCATAGTTTCTTTGCTAATAAAATCCCCCCTAATTTTGCTAGATTACATAAAGCACTCAATTTTGTACAGAGTACAAATGTTTGTAGCAAATAATCCCTCTCAAAAATTATTTATGAATACAGAGAGGTAGTACAATACCATGGAAAACTGTAGAATCGTAAGATCCGAGTTCAATTCTTGCCTCTAACATTTACTACTGAAACAAGTCAGTTAGTTTCTGTCTCAGTTTCCATGTATAAAATGGGAATAATATAATTTTAACTTTCTATCTCATAACTATTGTGAGGAAAGCATCTTTAAAGCTCATAAATGTGAATTAAGTGCCTATGTGTAATACATTTTTCTGTGTACACTAAGATTATAATTGTTAAAATTTTGTGTGCACATTTATAAAGTTTTTGTGTAAACTGAAAATGAGTTACCTATAAGCAGGGTTTGAAGGCATGTATTAAACCTGCTGATAGTATCAATTTGGTAGGAGTAGGTAGTACTTTACTAACTACCTTAGCAATATTACTCATAGGTTGGAGAAGTTTAAAGTCTAATAAGGACAACTGCTGAGTATATAGATAAAGGAAAAATAAACTGCATTTATACAACACAAAGCAGATGGGTTTTGTACAGACATGGTAGTAAAAGAGGAATTACAGGAATTTAGAACTGGAAGATATCTTATAGGTTATGTGGTTTAACTGTACAACTTTGTAGATAAGTTAAGAGGCTTTAGGGAATAGAAATGACTTGCCCAAGGTGACAGCCTCAGTACTTGCTGGAAGTGGGATGCAAATTCAGGTTTCTAGACCTCCCCCCCCCGTTTAGAGATCTTTCCAATACAAAATTCGATCATAGGGAGTCATCTTGGATCATAAGTTATACATGAATTAGTGAAGGACTCCTACAGTGAAAAAAAAAAAGCAACCAAGATCTAGGATCAATGTATGCAAATTATGGAGAGGCAAATTTTGGTTAAACATAAGAATTTTTTTTTCTAGCAATTAGAGTCGTAGAAAACACAACAGGTAACTTTCTGAGACGGTGAATCTTTAGTCACTAACTGTGTTCAAGAAGACATGTATGACCGTCCATCAGGGATATTGCACGTGGATTTTTTAAAATTGGATTGGTAGGGGTTGGACTATATCATCTTAAAAATTCCTTCCTACTCTAAGATATTAACAATAGCTAGCATTTATATAAACCTTTAAGATTTGCAAAGAATGTACATATATTATCTCGTTTGATCTTATAATTCTTGGGATGTGGGTTGAAGACTAGACACTTCTTTGGGTGTAGGTTAAAGAATATAACCTCTCCAGGTTTGAAAAAACAGAGTTGTTTAAATTTATTTAAGATTGCTATTTCTTTTTTATCTCTCTTGGCCACAGCTGGGTAAAGCTGGTGAGTACTTAGAGACTATTATCTCCTCTCATTTTGCATACAGTGTAGACTTTGTCCCAGATCCCTTCAGGTTTTCCCTAGTGGTTTTTATATGGTAGCTTCTATGTAATGTTTTTGTTCTCATTAGCATACAACTGCAAAGGTAGCTAAAAATGAGGGGGGAGGCAACTTTCCTAGAATACCAAATGACTTTAGCAACAGAAACAAGAAGAATTTAATCTAAATTCCCTATGCAGATTCCCGTTAGAACACTCATAAATGCTTTTCCTCTTGTTACTGGGTGGATTCACTTTCACCTCTACATTTTAATCTAGTTATTTCTTAGTTCATTTTAGGGCTTTTCAAGAATGAGAATGTGCAGATACTCCAACTTTTTATAATGACTCATTCCGATGTGAGGTACTGACAGCAAAAAGTAAGTTTACCATTGGAGACTGGGAGTTGTTTCTGATTTTATTTTTTAACCTGATTTCCCTGCTGGCCCCTACTATGTATAATCCCAAAGAGATGCCAGAGAATACTCTTCAGAGCACTACATGAACATTATTGGCTGTGAAACGTGAATACATCCACTGTACTGGCTTCAGAAAATGGAGCACCAATGCCAATAAGAGTTTTTTCAATGGTGACCATTCATTTAAAATCAGAGCTATTGGCTGTTTGTTTTTTTTTTAAATGGCGGTATGGCAAGTGATTAACAGTGTTTTGGAAGACAAAGCAATGAGACAAAAAGAGTAAGGAGGCATATGTCTCATTACTTAGAGAAAGTCTATTGTCAAGGTACTTATAGAACTCATTGTTGTGTTTGAGACTAGGAAACAAGGAAGCCTGTGAGGTCTGAAGTAGTTAGTTGTTGGTTAGGAAAGACTCAAATTAACCTGACTGCCTTATTTTCCCTATTTCATGGCTATGTATTTCAGGA
Source organism: Phascolarctos cinereus (assembly GCF_003287225.1). Classification (NCBI taxonomy): domain Eukaryota; kingdom Metazoa; phylum Chordata; class Mammalia; order Diprotodontia; family Phascolarctidae; genus Phascolarctos; species Phascolarctos cinereus. Next base: position 248,166,859 of record NW_027555736.1, on the reverse strand, counting down.
TTTCATGCCTTTGTGCCTCAGAAACTTTTCTTCCTCTTCTTAGCACCTGATTTTATCTTTCTTGGAGTTGTTTGCATTAGTATAGTTTTCAAGGGCTGGAAACCTGTGTGAAAGAAAGATTGGTTGCTGGCCAACTCAAAATTCACACAAATTCTGTTTTTCTGTAATTGGTTCTTTTCACTCACTTGTATAACAGCTGGTTAGGGTTAAGATTATATAGTTCATGCGGATGGAACACAGTGATACCAATCAGGCCCATATCTAAGTACAAGACTCTGTGCTAGGAACTCAGCTACAGACCAGTTGTAGGTTAAACATCGAAGTCAAAACAAATGTCAAAGGTTTTCAAAGGTCAAAAATTGTCAAAGGAAATGACCTCCACCAGAAATAATCTTAGAGATTATTATAGAAGAGATTGAAAAAAATGTGGAGACAAGGTGACTGTAAAGAGTGAAATGACAGAAAAGAAATGAGCAGTTTTTTAGGTGTCAAGGTAGATGCATGTTTCATGGACTCAAAAGTCAGCACTGAAAGAACTGGAATGCTTAGGGATTATGCATTCAAATTTAAAAAAATCAGAATTGGAAGGGGTCTATGAGTGCTAGTACTGACATCCTTCCTACTTTACTCACCTGTGATCTCCCTAGCCCTTACTGCAGTAAGCAACAGGAATGAGTTGCAAAAACATTAACTGATGTTAGGAGTAGGAGGAGAAAGCCAACACCATAACATAAAGATTTCTATAATGAGAAAACTCACAGCAATGCAGAATTTTCCTTTTTTTGCTTCAATAGCCACTTCCTGAGAAGAAAAAATCCCTACAGGATATCAGTATCTGTATAACCCTCTGGCTCCCAAAGACAGACATAAATTAAAACATTTAAAAATTTTCTTTTTCTTACCTCTTTGGGTCAAACTCCACTAACTTTCTAAAGAGCCATATTTGCACAATGTTTACTTGTCAAATTAACATTCAATACTTACTTGTCTCCTACAATTCCCAAGTTGATGGTTGGGTAGCCGTGTTCCTGAATTGTTGCTAGGAGAGTTGAACGATTGCTGTCTCGAATCTTTCCTGGTAAGAGGTCATCTTCAGGATTCAGCAACTACAACCACCCCCCCGAAAAAAAGACAAAACCCCACCAATTAATCTCTTATGATAATGTTTTCTTGAAGGGTGCAGTTGTCTTAAGTATATCCATTCTTCTCTGATAGACACATGTAATTGAATAAGCCCTGAGCTTCCTCTGCCCATATTCCGAAATAAACACCCTGTTTTAGAAATAAGTCAGTACAGAATTTATGCTAAGGAAATACAAAGTAATTTGGGAGTTTGGGAGAGTACCGAAAGCTATGGGGTTCAGGAAGGGCCTTATGTAGGAAGTGACCTTTGGGATGAATGTTGAAGGAAGACAGGTTCAGGAGGTAGACGTGATAAGGGAGAACACCTTTGGGGAAATCCTATACAAAGGTACAAAAGAAGATGAAGTACTATGTATGGTTATAGTACATTAGCCAGTGGGGTTGGAACTTAGATTGTGAGAAGGAAAAAAGGATTGGGTTAGGACCTGAACTCGTGATTTCACTGATACAGGGGACTCCAAGGTTGAGAAAGCCCTGGGGTCCATTCACATAAAGGAAGGGGAACATGGATGATGACCCAGTAAATGAGATTGAGAATGAATGGTTGGACAGGTAGGAAGAGAAGCAAGAGAAAGCAGTATCATGAAAACCTGGAGCCGGGAGCAGGAGGAGGCAGGGACAGGGGACGGAGAGTATCTTGGAGGATGGAATGGTCAACAGTGTCAAGTGCTACAGAGCAGTCAAGAAGGATGAAACCTGGGAAAAAGACGCTGGGTAGCAAGTAAGGGATTGTTGGTAACTCTGGAGGGAATGGTTTCAGTTGAGTAGCAGAAACCATACTGCAAGGGGATAAGAAGTGAGTAGAGAGGGCTTTTAAAATAGAGGGTTTTTAAAAAAATAAGTTTGCCAGAAAATATAGGATGATAAATTTGAAGGGATGACAGGGTCAAGTGAAAGTTTTTTAAGGATGGGGGAGATTTGGGCAAAAAGATTCAGGGATAAAACAACTTAGTGGAACTGTAGAATTTCTCATAATAAGTTTTTACATGTAATAATATGTTGAATTTACATAATAATCTTTTCCCCCCCAAGGAGAATAAATGCTTTAGAGACAGGATCTATTAAATCCCTCAGATTTCTTGCCCTCAGAACATCCCTGTTAAATAGCCAGGTTGAATATAGACCGGTATTAGATTGGAACATGGCCAAAACATATGATTTACTATCCCCAATCTCAAAGGCAAACCTAACATCTAAGCCTCTCTGCCCCCAGTGTGCATATTCAATGATAGCATATGGTCCCAGTCATGGTAATGAGCTTTCATTCTCTAAGTCACCCAGGTTCATAATCTTTGTCCTCCCTGACTCTTGTCTCTTCCTGATCCTCCACAAACAATCAGTTGCTGTCACTTATTGATTTTATCTCTACCACATCTCTTGTATCCACCATCCTACTCAAGGCCCCCAGGGTGCTCTCTCAAGAGGGTCTCCTCAGTGCTTTCCCTGCTTCCAAACACCGTTGCTCCCTTGCTCAAAAACCTCCAGGTCCTCCTCATTGCTTCCGTTATGAAATATGTCTCAGCCTGACATTCAAAGCTTTAGATGAGTCGGTTCCAACTTGCCTTTTGAAAGTTATTTCATATGACTTCTTTTCATGTATTTGATGATCTAGCAAAGCTGGACTACTTGTTATTCCTTGAACTGAGCATTCTAATTCACCTCTTCATCCCTTCCTGCAGTCTCCCATGTCTGGAATCTCTTCATTTCTGCCTCTCACAATCCTTTTCTTTTCTCAAGGCTTATCCTGGGCGCCATTTCATCTGTGAAGCCTTTCCTTGATCCCCCCAAGCCTCTCCTTGATTCTCAATCAATCTCTCCTTCTTTAAATTACTTATTTACTTATCTGTGCACGTGTCATATTCTCCACTTCATCTCCCCAAGAACATAAGCTCCTTGAGTGAGTGTGGACTATTCTGTCTATATCTTTATATCCTCCACTTTTAGTACAGTGCCTTGTGACCAAATGAGATAACGTCTGTAAAGCTCATGGCACGGTGTCAGGCGCAACTCTCACTTAATAAATACTGATTCCCTCTCTTCCTCCCTTGTACATAGCAGGTACCTAGTATATTTGTTGAATCTTATCGGTAAAGCATTTTGACTTAATGTTAGAAAAGTCCTAGCAATTAAAGGCCAGACCCTAACAAGAGGTAGTAAGATGGAGGTAGGGGTAGTATGCCCAGTTTATTCAGCAGCCCCTAAAAATTAATAATGTGCCACAGTCATAGCTGGCCTTTGTAGTCAAACTTAGATACATACTTAACACCACCTAATCTTGGGAATGAATTAGGTGTTAAAGTCTGAATATGTTTAAGTTTATTGAAGTCATTATAATGTTGTGGAGGCTGAGGCTTTTTAGCTCCCTTAATCACAGAAGTAGTCTCTATAAGCAAATACTATGCTTATATCATCCCTAGTGTAGGGTATTGCCCATCAGCTGATAAAGTTTTCCTTATTAATAGGGCATTTTCTTTGCCTTTATATCCTTATGATTCCACTAAAACAGTGCCAGAAAAAAACCCAGAAAAATTACAGATTTTTAGAGAGTGGGTCTCTATAAAATTGTCACAATGAAATGATGGATCGTTTAGGAGGTGTGAATTTTACAGTGGAGTTCTAAACATTTTCTTTTTTTAATTTAAATTATATTTTCAGTTCAAATTTTCTCCCTTTTCCCAACTGTCCCTTGTCCACTGAGAAGGTAAGAAATATGATGCCCATTATATATATGAAGTCATGCAAAACATATTTCTACATTAGCCATATTCCCCCTGCACCCCTACCCAAACCAAAAAAAAAAAAACACACCAAAAAACAAAACCAAGAAAAATAAAGGAAAAAATATACTTCAACTAGCACTCTGAGACCACTAGTCCTTTATCTGGAGGGGATAGTATCTTCCATCATGAGTCATTTGAAATTGTGGTGGATCACTGTATTGATCTGAGTTAATGAGTTACTAAGTCTTTCCCAGTTACTCGTCTTTATAATATTGCTATCACTATGTAGATTGTTTTTCTGGTTCTGCTCATTTCACTTCACATCAGTTCATATAAGTCTTCCTAGGCTTTTCTGAAACCATCCCCTCCATTGTTTCTTACAGCACAACAGTATTTTATCACAATCATATATCATAACTTGTTCAGCCATTCCTTAATTGATGGACAAGCCTCAAGTTTCCAATTCTTCACCACTACAAAAAGGGCTACTATAAATATTTTTGTATATTTGGGTACATTTCTTTATTCTCTGATCTCCTTGGGACACAGTGGTATATTGCTGACTCAAAGGGTATTCGGAGTTAAATAACACTTTGGAAATATTTCCAAATTGTTCTCCAGCATGCTTGGACTATTCCATAGCTCCACCAACAGTGTATTAGTGAACTTATTTCCTACCTCCCCTCCAGCGTTGGTCATTTTCCTATTCTGTCATTTTAGCTAATCTGATGGGTATGAGGTGGTACCTCAGAGTTGTTTTAATTTGCATTTCTCTAATCAATAGTGATTTAGAGCATTTTTATATGACTATTAATAGCTTTAATTTCTTTTTCTAAAAACTGCCTGTTCACTATATCAGGTTGTATGCTGTCTTGAAGAGAGGGAAGGAGAGGAAGGGGAAAAATTTAGAACTCAAAATCTTATAAAAGTGAATGCTGAAAACTAAAAATTAATTAAATAATTAAAGAAAAAAACTGCCTGTTCATATCCTTGACCATTTATCAACTGGGGAATGGCTCCAATTTTTATAAATTTGGCTCAGTTATGTATTTGAGAAATAAGACCCTTATCAGAAAAACTTGATGCAAACTCTCCTCCCCCTCTCTAGTTTTCTACTTTTCATCTAATTTTGGTTGCATTGGTTTTGTTTTTGCAAAATCTTTCAATTTTATGTAATCAAAATTGTTCCTTTTATCTCCCATGAACATCTCTATCTCTTGTTCAGTCACGAACTCTTCCCCTATCCACGGCATTGACAATTTCTTTGATGTTCTTCCAATTTGCTTATGATATCACCCTTTTTGTCTAAATCATGTACCCATTTTGAACTTATCTTAGCATATGGTTTGAGATATTGTTTTATGCCTAATTTTACCAGACTACTTTCCAATTTTTCCAGAAGATTTTGTCAAATAGTGAATTTTTACCCCAATAGCTGGGATCTTTGGGTTTCTCAAATTCTAGGCTACTGTGCTCATTTGCTTCCATATCTTATGTACCTAATCTAGTTCACTGACCAGCCACTCTATTTCTTACCCAATACCAAACTGTTTTGGTGATTATTTGGGATATGGTACTGCTAGGCTGCCTTTCTTCACATTTTTTTTTCATTGATTCCCTTGATAGCCTGGACCTTTTGTTCCTCTAGATGAATTCTGTTATTTTTTTCTACCTCTTTAAGGTAGTCCTTCAGTAGCATGATTGGTATGGCATTGAATAAGTAAATTAATTTAGGTAATATTGTCATTTTTATCATATTGGCTCACCCCACCCATGAACAATTAATATTTCTCCAATTATTTAGATTTGTTTTTATATATGTAAAGAGTATTTTGTAATTGTTTTCATTAGTTCCTGTCTGTGTCTTGGCAAGTAGAATCCCAAGTATCTTGTAATGTCAATAGTTATTTTAATGGGATTTCTCTTTCTATCTCTTCCTGTTGGGTTTGTTGGTAATATATAGAAATGCTTTACGTGGGTTTAGCTTATATGCCACAACTTTGCTAAAGTTTATAATTGCTTTAACTAGTTTTTTAGTTGACTCTCTAGTGCTCCCTAAATATACCATCATATCATCTGCAAAAGGGATAGTTTTGTTTTCTTGTTGTACATGCTCTTTCCTTCAATTTCTATTTCTTGTTTTATTGCTATGGATAGCATTTCTAGTACAATACTTAATGATAATGGTGATAACGGGCATCCTTGCTTCGCCCCTGATCTTACTGGAAAGACTTCTAATTTATCCCCATTACAAACAATGCTTACTCTTGGCTTTAGATAGATAACTAGTTATTATTTTAAGATAAGTTCCATTTATTCACATGTTTTCCAGTGTTTTTTAGTAGAAATGGGTATTGTATTTTGTCAAAAGTCTTTTCTGCATCTGATGATATAACATGATTTTTATTGTTTTTGATATGGTCAGTTATGTTTAATGTTGAACCAGCCTGACATTCTTGGTATAAATCCAGTATAGTCACAGTTTATGATCTCTGTGATATGTTGCTATAATCTTATTTAAAATTTTGCATTAGGGAAATTGGTCTACAATTTTCTGTCTCTGTTATTGCTCTTCTATGTTTCAGTATCAAAACTATATTTAGAAGGAATCTGATGAGACTCCTTTACCTATTTTTAAATAGTTCATATAATATTGGAATTAATTGTTCTTTAAATATTTGGTAGAAATAGCTTGTAAATCCATATGGTCATGGGTTTTTTTCCTTAGGGAGTTCATTTATGGCATTTTCAATTTTTTTCTATGATAGGGTTATTAAAGTATTGTTTCCTCTTCTGTTAATTTAGAGAATTTATATTTTCATAAATATTCATCCATTTCTTCTAGATTGCTAGTTTTACTAACAGATGGTATTTTCCCCTAAGTACTGCTTTGTGGCTGCATCCCACCAATGATGGTATGTTGTCTCATTGTTGTCATTCTCTCTCTCTCCCTCTCTCTTTCTCTCTCTCTTTTTTTGGTGAGGCAATTGGGGTTAAGTGACTTGCCCAGGGTCACACAGCTACTAAGTGTCAAGTGTCTGAGGCCAGATTTGAACTCAGATCCTCCTGACTCCAAGGCCAGGGCTTTATCTACTGTGCCACCTAGCCGCCCCTGTCATTCTCTTTAATGCATATGTGTTCAGTATTGATATTGACTGATTGTGTATGATACCTTTTAGAATAATATAGTTTTGCTGAATATCTCTTTTAATTAGGTCTATTTTTGTTTTTGCTTTATTTTATACACACACACACACACACACACACACACACACACACACATATATATTTACTCTATGTGTGTATGTGTGGGTGTTTCTGTTTTACATGTAACTCCTGTTAACATTTTGTTGGATTCTGGTTTCTAATACACTGTGATATCTCTTCAGTTTTATGGGTGAGTTCATCTCATTTAGATTCACAGTTGTGATTGCTAACTCTGCATCTCCCTTCATCCTATTCTCTTTTATTTATCCTTCTCTCTCTCTCTTTCTTTTTGTTGCCCTGTGCCCTCCTCAGAAGTTTATTTTCCTTCTGACCACTGTTTCCTTTAATTTACCCCCTCTCTAATCTCCAGCCCCTTTCTCCTAGCCCCTAATACTTCCTTGTTGGGTAAGATGAATTTCAATACCTAACTCTATGTATGTGTATATTTATGTGAATATATATCTATATATAGATAGATAGATCTATACATATCTATCTATATACACGTGTGTGTGTGTGTACATGTACGTTATATATATGTGTGTGCATGTGTGTGTGTATGTGAGTATATATATATATATATATATATATTCTTTCCTCTTTGAATAAGTTCAGATAAAAATAAAATTCAAGCACTTTTCACTCTACCTCCTCTCCAATTTTCCCTTTCACTGTAAAAGCTCTTCCTTGTATGCTTCTTTTATGTGAAATAATTTTCCCCTTTCTCCCTCTCCTTTCCCTCTTCTTCCAGTGCATCTCTCTTTCTCACTCCTCCATTCTCCTTTTGAGATCATCCCAACCTAACAGACTTACACCTATGCCCTCACTCTAAGTAGACTACTTCTAACTGCTCTCATGATAATGAAGTTCTTAGGGGTCACATGTATCATCTTCCATTCAGGTACATAAACAATTTAGCCCTATTAAGTCCGTTATGACTTCTCACTGACGTTTACCTTTTTATACTTCTCTTGGGTCTAATGTTTAAATGTTCAATTTTCTATTCAGCTGTGATCTTTTAGTCAGGAATGTTTCAAAGTCCTCTGTTTAATTAAATGGAGGCTCCCCCACCCATAGGATTATACTCACTTTTGTTGGGTCGATTATTCTTGTTTTAAATCCTAGCTACTTTGCCTTCTGGAATATATGGTGGCTGCTAAATCGTGTATAACCTTAACTATGGCTCCACGGTATTTGAATTTTTTCTTTTTGTTTACATGATGTATTTTCTTAACCTAAGAGCTCTGGGGTTTGGCTCTAATATTCCTGGGAGTTTTCATTTTGGGATCTCTTTCAGGAGGTGATCAGTGGGTTCTTCTGATTTCTGTTTTGTCCTCTAATTCTAAGATGTCTGGGCAGTTTTCCTTTATAATTTTTCTCTTTTTTTGATCATGACTTTAAAGTATTCCGGTAATTCTTAAATTGTCTCTCTTTGATGTATTTTCCAGGTCAGTTGTTTTTACTATGAAATTTTTTTTCCATAATTTCTTCTATTTTTTCCAGTTTTATTGTTTCTTAATGTTTCATGAAATCATTAGCTTCTATTTGTTTTTAAGTTGAACTTATCCACCTTAGGTCAAAATGGGGAGGGAGGATACTGCAGCCAATACAGTCCATTAGCCTACTTGTGGACATGCTCAAATTATCCTTCCTGGACACTGTCTTTGTTGATACCCTTGTTCTCTACAATCCCTGTCCCCTCCTCAGGACCATAAGATGGAGCTAAGTCCTTTGGCTTTCTTTTCATCCTACCCTTTAGCTTTTCCTTCTCCAGCAGTCCTGACTGCCTGATTCTTTAAAGTGAAAGGATTTGGCTGCTCCACAGCCCATGCCTGGCAAGGAACTGTGTCAAAGAATACTCTGGAGTTCCTACAGACTACAGGAATGTATTCCTAAATTCCAGACCTGGTGACTATGGAGGTAGAAGGAAATAATGTTTCATGTCCTTTTAACTTTGAAGTTGATCCTTTTAGTCTCTTAATTAACAAACTATTTTTAAAATTGTACTTCATGATTCATGAGTACCTTGTTGCATTTTAGCCCTTGAGCCTGAATCACTAGCCCAGTGTATTTGGTGTCAAGGTGACATGTTTTTGTGTTTTTGCTATGCATTATGGTTCAATTCATTTTTAGATGGGGGAAAAGTATTTTTAAAAGAAAGGGAGCCCTGGATGACCAGATACAGGATTTTGGTTTCCAGTGGTGATAGCACCGTTTGTTACATATATGGGGAATTCTTTTCTTAGCATAAGAAACAAGTTCCTATTCACCCTGTTTGATTGGTACAATACACATCTAAAGATACTGATTAAGGATGGCAAAAATATTCTTAGGCTCTTATTGACATTACTGCAAAAGCTAAATTGGCAAAGCAAAGAGCATGAGAATAAACTGTTCCTGTTTATCAGGCAATTAAGAGTCAGAGATAAATGAACTTTAGACCTTTGAAATGTGCCTTTAAGGCAGAGAAGCATTTAAAAGATCTGTCAGTTATTAGGATTATGCGATCATTGACCTTGAGCTGCAAGGGACCTTGGAAGCCATAAAGTACAATTCTCTCATCCAGCAAATTAAGAAAGTTCCTATCTATTTCTGAACAGAAGGGAGAGAAGGCCTCTGCCTTAGCGTTAAGGCTGGAGAAGCTCCCATAGTGGGCTGTAATCAAAGGTTCAGTGTACCTTGAGTGTGAACTGACATGCTCTCACTGTATGAGTGGCATGAGACTTGTGTCATATAATCTACCTCAACAACTTGACCTTTTTTTGTACCAGCAGTTTAATAAAACTGCTTTCTCTGAGATGGGTGGTCTCAGGAAAATACTGGCATGACCATGGACTCCTATAGTCTATAAGCTTTATTTATAGGAGGGTAGAGAAGAATAGGAAAATGAGGTAGAAGAAGATAACTAAGGTATATCAGTATACCATGCTACAATTTTAAGATGGCCTTGACTGTCTTCTTTGGAATCAATGGTTTTCTGTGTTGAACCTGAGCTGTGGACACCACATGATTCTCTGAGTAGAGAGGATGATATGGAATAGATGGTTTTACTCTGTCCACTGGGATCCCACCAATTTGAGGACATGGGATTTCTAGGGCTCCTATAACTTTTTGTGGTTATGTGGAAAAACTGGTGGTTGACACAAACCCATCATGAAGGACTTGGTGTATCTGGATGATCTTGTTGTAGCTGGGAAGATGTTAGAAGAGCATGAGGAAAGACTGTTGAAACTTTCAAATGAGTTAGGGGTTACTAGTCTGAAACTGTCAATTTATAAGTCCCAGTTCTGTAAGGTCTGACATGTACATAGGTCATGTAGTATCCTAGTAGGGAATACTGATCCCTGAGAATATAAAAGAAGGGCTCCTTACTTTGTCATACTTACAGGACTGTTGAGAGATGAAGATTTTGCTAAGATTTGGTTGCTACTATCAGAAATTTCTGAAGAACTATCCATCATTGCAAAATCTCATTTTTTCAAAGTGATTTCATTCATGGTTACATGGCTAAGTTATAGAGGTGTGGTACAGCAGAAAGAACACTGACTCGAGTCAGACAACTTCAGTTCAGATCTTGTCTCTGACACTTCCCTTGCATGTAACCTTGAACCCTACACTTCAATTCCCTCATCTGTAAAATGTGGTGGTTAGACCAGATGGCCGCTGAGGTCCTTTCTGGCTCTGGGTCTATATATGGTCTTATAAAAACCAAAAGTAGAAAGGCAAAGGAGGGAAATCCTTTCTGAACTCTCTGGCACAGTTTATAGATCATTACTACGACAAGTGTGAGCAGGCATTTAAGGATATGGTTAACTGCCATATACATGTACCATTGTTGTATTTTATAGACCGAACAAGCCAATGGAGCCAGGCTAGGGGGCTTGAAAGCAATTTTATACCAGTAGAGTAATTATGAACAGAAGCCTACTGCATTTACCAGCTGAGGTCTGAATGGCAGTTGTTCCATCCACAAATTAAAGTTCTTGGCTCTCAAGTGGGATGTCACTGCTAGGTTCTAAGATGATGTACCAGACTTGATTCCAAACGCAGATGAACAATAATCCACTGATATACACTCTAACAAGTGCTAAGTGAGCCAGTGCCAGGTTAGAAATGGTTAGGAGCATTGGCCAATTATGAAGTCAGTGGGTATTACTGGCCAGGCGGGGTGGGGAACCTATGGCCCTGAGGTCACATGTGATCCTCTAGGTCCTCCAGTGTAGCCTTTGGACTGAATCCAAACTTCACAGAACAAACTGGGCCAAGGAAAACCAATGTGAATATATAATGTTCCCCTGTCACATAGAATCTGAGCATCAGAAGTCCTGGATAACTCCTCAAGAATAGGGTGAAAGGAATGGTACACAGGCAGTGGGACCACTCACACAACAAAAAGTAGCTGCAAGTCTAGGACTCAGAGAATGACTTTAGAAGCAGTAAATGTCACAGCACTGAACTTGTCTCCTCTGCCTTGATTATCTTTGGTTGCAAGCACAGCTGCAGCAGGACCTCCTATGAACTGTGCCACAGGTAAGGAGACAGGACCACGGCCCTCAGCGAACTCAAGCTTTGTTTCCCAGAAGGCATCCTGCTAGCAAGAGAGTGGAAGACACTGGAGCTCTGCACTGGGATACTGCACCAGAGTGCAAACAGTCCTAGCCAAGGTATAAGAAGGCAGCAGGTAGTACTCAAGGCTTATTGATCCATGGTGACAGAAACACTTCATGATGATTCTGGACACTTGGATCAAAAGAAAACTCAAGCTGACATAGAAAGGGCTCTGTTGGCCCAAAGTGGCTTTAAATACATTTGAGATGTATTCCTGGGTAAAGAGTGAAGGTGTAACGCACGTAGCCAGAGAGTGACCAGTAATAGAAAGTATGTGAAATCTACTTTGTGTGAAATCCAATAGATGATCCTCTGTTTATGTATGTGTGAGCAATGACTCACTCAGTCAGGATTTATGAAATGCCTACTAAGTGCCAGGTACTGCTAGGCGCCAAGGATAGAAAAACAGAGATGTAACAGTCCCTGCCCTCAAGAAACTTAAACTCTTTTGGGAAGACAGCCTGTACATAAAGAGAGAGACAAACATGTACACACACGAAAAATATTTACATGATAAAATTTATAAAGTAGCATTTTTGAGAGGGAGGGCATCAGGAAAGGCATATGTGGTTCCTGAGCTACTCCTTGAAGGACATAAAGGATTATTAGACGCAGAGGCTAGGAGGCAATCAGTTCTACTGGGAGAAAGCCAGTGCAAAAGCATGCAGATAAGAGATGGAGTGTCATGTGCGAGAAATGGCAAGAAGGCTAGTGTGGGTGGACTGTAGAAAGGGAGAAATGGCAAAGGGAGACATGTATACAGAGGAAGGAAAGGCATGTTGAGACCAGGCTCTGAAAGATTTAAAATGCTAAACACAGGAGTTTATATTTGGTCTTAGAGCAATGGCAGCCACTGAATTTACTGAACAGAGAAGTGATATACTTGATCAGACCTGTGCTACAGAGAAATCATTTTGGTAGCTTTTGTGTAAAAGAGATTGCAGAGAGGAGAGAATTGAGGCAGGGAGACCAATTAGGACGTTACTACAATAGTCCAGGAGAGAGATGATAACAGCCTGAACCAATGTGGTGGCCATCATATGTGGTCTACGGTACATAACCCTCATAATATATTACAGTATCCTATCTATCTGTATGTGGTCTTTTTGTTTGATCTACTGCATTCAACTTTGCAATGTGTTTTGTATTAGGTATTTTCATTTGACTGCTCTAACTTTGTTATAGGATGCTATAGTCTCTGTTTAGGCAGATGATATGTGTTTGCTACACTGTATAAAATTCTAATTTGCGCATCAGGTTCTGTGCATCTGCATGTGACCTGTGGATTTGAGGTGACTTCTTGAGACTATGCTGTACTCAAAATAAAGACTATTTTACAATGTGTACCCACAGCTGGACATGTGCATACCTGCAGTGTGATTTGCAGGGACTGCATTTCTTATTTCTTTACTTTTGTTTTTACAGAGTGGGAGGAATGTCTTGGGCAGGGGGGAATGCCACCAAAATTTAGACCTTTAATATCTCAGGTTTGTTGTTAGTGTAAGAGAGTGAATGAGTGGAATTTCAGCTGTATACCTGGATCCAGGAATCTTAGTAGAATCTTGACAAACCAATGGAGCAAGCCAAGATGAATGCCTGCAGAAAGTCTTCAGCAGGCACTCATGCTGACTGCTGGTTACGTATAGAGAAAGGGAGTTGTCAGGACATTTATATGAGGGGTTTTCCAGATGTGATGAAAAGAAATTGTCCTGAAGCCTAAACTCTTCCCCACTGGTGTATCAGTCTATAGAAGAACACCTTAGGAACAGGTATTGAGAATTCTTCTAACGTCTTACATTTCCTTTTCTGTTGTTTGCGTAAGTTTCTACTACCATGGTAAAAAGTGAGCATCTGAGTTGACTTGACACAGGTATGGCAGCTCAAGCCACATAAGGTACACTTCTTAGACTATCTTCTTCCTCCTTCAATAAACCCCAAGCCTATGGGAGGGCCAATGCTTGCTACCACAAGTTAGTAATTATTATTGATATTATTAACACCTTTTGTTATCCCCAGAGTCTTGAGGGTAGGGACTGTTTCACTTTTGTCCCTTTGTACTTCCAGCACCTAGCTCTGGGCCTAGCCTTATACATAGTCAATGTTTAATAAAGGTCTGTTCAGTACACTCTTCTTTGGTTCAGTACACTACGCTAGGTATCAAGAGAATAACAAAGATAAGACACAGTCCCTGCTGTCAAGGAACTTACAATCTTATATATGATAATACACGTACAACAATAAATATAATAGTGAGATAGAATCTGATAAGGATAATGTGAAAGCCCATACTTGGGATAAAAAAATCACTGCACATGTAGAAGATGAGTACGTATGTATAACTGTAGGTATGTGCAATAAACTTCCTGACACACAAAATGGCATATTTAACGTCTGATAGAACAACATAGCATGAGCATCATAGTTTCTCATGCAGAACACCACTGTTCCATGGAACATGGTTTGGAAAATGCTAAACTAGATGCAAAGTATTTTTAAACAACCTACAAAGACACTTAGATAGAAGGTTCCCATAAGTCACATTAAACCCAATTCCTGATTCTCAACATCCTATTTGAATCATTTGGTCTATGGAATATGAAACGCATCCAGCTTCTCCTTCACTATTATAGTAATATAATTACTATAATAATTGTACTGATAATAATTCTTGTTCTCTGATCCTAGAGGGTTAGAAGTCAATAGATAATACTGGAAAAACAGATGAGCACACCCACTGAGAACGAAACAAATGTGGAATGTTGATTTTACCTTCATTAGCAATATAAGAGGAGATATTTTTTTTTGTCCCAGGGAAAAGCCACAGGGTAATGTCATATTCAGGACTTTAGAAAATTAAAAATAACAGGCAGTAATAAAAAATAAAGGCTTTTCAAACCCAATAGGTTTTTTTTCAAAAGATGTCCTCCTTACATCTTTTGACAGTAATATTTTAAATAATTAAAACATTAAAAAAAATCTTGTCCAGTCAGTCACTTAGCAAGTACTTATCAAACATTTACTATGTGCCAGGCAGTTTTCATATCTTGAGTTTCCAGAAGTGAAAACTAAACGTTTAGCCCCAGAATTCCCCTACTGAAATGTTGCATATCCCAGACAAAAGACCTAGAAAGTTTGGAAGAGTCATCAGCTAGGACCAACATAAACTTAATTCAACTTCCTGAATCAGGCTTGAAGCAGCATTTTGACATATTAGAAGAGCAAGATGCCTTTAAGAGAAGAGACTAAACCTCAGTCTCCTCGTAATGATAACAGTCACATGGCCTTTTGAGCAGGGAGAAGGGCTAGCTCTGGTGTCCTGACTGATAGCATTACTCCCAGCCCAGGGGTAGTCCAATATCTCAGTAGCAGGGTGGTCACACTTCACTGCTGTTGTGGCTTAAGTGTTGAAAATACATACTCAAGTATACACAGCTTCCAAGTGATGATTTCTGTCTCTCCTAAGGGATGTGATGGTTACAGAGGCCACTGGTTTTAATACTTTATTCTAATGAATTGAAGGACATCACTGCTTCTAAACCCCTAATTTCTAATTTCTTTGGGCAACATTTTCATTTTCTCTACCTAAACTACTTGGAAGCCATCCTCCTACTTTCCTGTTGGAAGATCATCTTGTCATAGGATTATAGGTAATAACTGGAAAGGGCCTCATCTTCTCTAAACCTGTCATTTTACAGAAGAAGAAACAGAGATAATTTCTCAATATGGACACAAGGAATGTTAATTCACAGCATTTTAGGTAGATCCACAACCCTAATCAGAATTAGAAATGCATTAAGTTGAAAGTAAGTTTTATTTTTTATTTTATTCTATTTTTTTTACCTCATTCCCTGTTGACATGACCGCAACTACTGGAAACTTGTTAACTTCAACTTCTGTGACACCAACAGTTGCCAGGAGACCAATCTCTGATGGGCCCATGTGGGTTCCCTTGGCCAATACACATTCCCCTCTTTTAATGTCATGGCCAATGGGTCTGAAAGCCAGAATATAAACACAAAGGTTGTGATTCAGAATAGCAACTTTTCAACTCCCCACTATGTACCCTGTATACCTCCAGCGATGGAGGTCACTAAGGGAAGAAATACAAAGAATCTGGACAAGAAGTGAGGCCCATATAATTTAGTATTTATACCTTTAGAGTTAAAAAACTGGCTACTATCTAAACATACTGTTTAAGAGCAGGCATTTTTTTTGTGTGATGGATCCCGGCTTCAGAGATTAAGGCAGGATCCAGACTTTCCATTATTAAACATTAAAACTGTTCATACATGTAATTTCCAAACTTTTGCCTACTATAGTACCATTAAACACACACACATACCCACCCAGAGTGGATATGTGAATGTATGAAGGTAACTAACTGTGTAATCTTCAGTATTTGGGATGTTTAATGTGGCTGGTTAATTCAGCTGATTAGAGAACTATGTTAGCCAAGTTAGTTTTGCGTCTGAATCTCACATGAGGTAGTTTGATCCCCTCCATTCAATGGGAATAGACAGTATCTTAACCCTATCTGGCAAGTCCTCTGGAGTATGTGTGCTTTGGTTTTCAAGGGACAGTGGCAGTGGGATGGGCAGAGAGCAGTGGGTGGTCATGTCAGAATATACAGGTTCAGTCCAATTCTAACCTGCCTACAGGAAACCTTTAAACCATGTGCCTTCCTCTTCAAAGTGTTCTTCAGCATTAGTGAAGGATGTCAATGAAGTGAAGAAATGGGTAAAGGTGGGAGAGAGTTTGGAAAGTAGGTGGATAAAACACTTTGATCTTGGATCAGCAGCATTTTGAAAGGGCAGCCCACTGTTATCACATTATTGCTTTTACTTAAGCAAACTCCATCCCCTGAAACAGCCAATTCCTGGTTATCCAGAGTTAGAGGTTGATTGCATAGTTTATGGAACATGATGGTCCATAATCTTTCCTTCTCCTCTTACTTCCTTTTGTCTTTGCATTTGCACTAAAGAATGGGCACAAGAAGAATGAAGAAATCAAATTTAGAGTGGTACTTATTGCAGCTTGTCAGTAAATTTTGTAAAAAAATTAAATTTTTTTGAAAGAACTAGCTTAAACTAGTAGCTATTTGTATTAGTTGTATAATAATATTATTCATGCTTTCCTGACAATGACTACACGTACACATATGTGCATATATACACAGTAACGTATGTGTGTGTTTATAAGTTGGCTATATATTCTCATGCATTGAAGGTTAGCTACTTACCTAATATCCTGGCCTGGGCGAGCTTGCACTAGAATCCGTACCTCCAGTTCTTCGGTGCCCTGGAACAAGAATGTGTTATGTGACTGCAGGTCAATCTAACAAGATAGATTAATTTCCAAGTCCATTCAAAAGGTCTTATTTGCTTCCCTCAGATGCTTTTTAGCATTGGACAGACTCAGGATAGAAATATATGGAAATGAAAAACCATTTGCTAAATTAAAACACATTAGCATTTAAGATTTTGCTGAAGGTCCCTGAAATCTTGAGAAGCTAAAAGGCAAGGAAAAAAAATCACACAGTTTTTCCTCTTTCACAGCCTCCTCCTTTTATGGATCAACCCGATTTAAAGAAATTCACTTTCAGGTACCATTCTCAGGGCCAAAGTCATTTAATGAAAACATTATGGTTGTCCCTATGCTTAAGTAGGGAATGAAGAAGACATTTCCCTTCCATTTGTCATGAAATCATCGATAAGCCAAGATTTGGTGGGAATACTTTAAGTGAAAAACTTTTATTTGCCATCTGGTCAATTTGTAGGAAGAAATGGTGACAATCAATTCTACATTTATGGATTGTAAAAATGATGACACTGGAGCTAGGTGTTGTCCAACAAAACTTGCATCCACGGGTCTTCTGGATCTCAATATTTTGCTGATTTTCTTGATGTCAATAAATATGTTTGGAGAGTCTTAATATGCAGACAACACGATTTGTATCCCAGTGGTGAGTTTTGTAAGACTTGTAAGCGATTAAGTAATTAAAAACTCAAACCAAAAACCCCTCCTTAGACCAAGGAAAGTGGCCGCTTCAATACAGCTGAATCTGTATGACAGATTAAGCACTGGAGCAAATGCATTTCCTTTTAATATAAATTCTTTTGTTCCTTTTATTGAAGATATTTCAAAGCACTTTGCAACAAAAGTAAGATAAAACCCCAGAAATCTTGAAGCCATTCCACTCTCAGTACTGTTCATATTCTACCTCAAACACTCCATCTGGCTTCAGTGAGAAAAAAGCTTGTTCAGGCCATAAGAGATCTTAGATTTAAATATTATAGGAGAGGCTGAAAGTAAACTTATTGACATTTCATTGAATCATATGAAAAGCAGCTCTAAAAAGGTCATTTTGAAGTGGCCAGTCATTTTGACTGTCTTAGTACAGAAGCATTCAATGTTTTACTAAAGTTTTTTTTTTCTTGGAGTTTAAATTCATCACTTCTGTGTTCTTTGCTCACAGGCCAGCTACATTATGAAATAATTCCCAGCTAAAAGCAACATATACCTTTAATATCAGTCACTGGTCTCTTAGGATGGATTATCATTCCTTATTTGCACCTGAAATTTCTGGGGCCAAATATAGGTCAATTTCTGTTAGAATATATACAATTATAACAGAAATCAACACAAAAGGTTTCCCATTTTAAAGGCAATTTGGTTGAGGTATATTCAATACAGCAAAGTTCCAGTACAATGGAAGAAGACCTAGGTCAGATTTGCAGAGTTTTGTTTTTTAAAAAAAATTAGACTTATAGAACTACTCAACAATGAAAAAAAAAAAGACCTGAGGGTTACACACATCATCGGATTCCCTGATGAGTTCAGTATCTTCTACTTGTACTACTGCATCAGCACCACAGGGGATTGGAGCACCCGTTGTAACCCGCATGACTTGTCCTGGCATCACTGTCTGAGTGGGCTAGGAAAGGAACCAGACAGAAAGAAGACACTTACTGTGCAATACAAAAGCGAGCATGTACAGCGGAACGATTTTTAGACTTGAAATTAGAAGACTTGGCTTTGAATTTAGACTCTGATGTGATATTGGGCAACACACCTGATTTCTCAATCTCAGTCTATTTAATTTAAAAAGTAGGGACAGTGTTACTTTTACCACCTATCTCACAGTGCTGTCATAGTGTTTTATAAATTATAAAGGAATAAATATATGTATGATATTAGTGGCAGCTAAGTAGTGCAGTGGATAAAGCATTGGACCTGAAGTCAAGGAGAACTGATTTCAAATATAACTGTAGACATCTGCTAGCAGTGTGACCCTGGGCTTAACCTCTATCTGCCTCAATTTCTTCATATATAAGTGGGAATAATAATAGCACCTATCTCCTCCCAAGGTTTTTGTGAGATAATATTTGTAAAGCACTTAGCTTTATGATTAGTACACAGCAGATACTATATAAATGCTAGCTATTATCATTGTTATTATTATATACTAAGAAGACTCAACATAGATAAATTATTTTGAGTTCTCTGGGAGGTAAAATATATTATGCAATGTATTTTTAATTAATTAAATTTATAAAAACACACCTTGGTACTATAATAAAAATGTGTTTAATTGGAATGCTTTGGGAATGGGTTGTTCTGATTAACTGAATTTACTTCTGTGGCTAATCAGAAAAGCTTCTTCATTTCAGACCCTGTGGACAATTTTTCTGAATATCAGTCCACATTCTTGTCTTAGTCTAGCATAAAACATATAATTATGTCATTCTTCGGTAATTCAAGTTCTTGTAGCACCTCACGAAGAACTGTCAAAAATCATAGACCAAAGAAAATCATGGGACAGGGCTATGTGAAAAAAACAAACCAAAAGGAAAAACCAACTCCACCAATAACACACAAAATCTCTGTCTTATAAATCCTGAAAATCTTACACAGAGCTAGGAACAAACATCCAAACACCAACAACATGAGGTTAACCATAATATTTATGCTAACAACTTCCAGATCTGTATCTCCAGTCACAGTCTCTCTCCTCTGCTTTAGTCCTGTATCATCATTTCAACATGATGTCCTGCAGAAATCTCAAAAAAGATGTCTGCAACAGAAATCACTATCTTTCCCCCTAAACCCTGCCTCTTTTAGACTTCCCTCTTTCTGTCAAAGATACCATTCTTCCAGTTTCGCAAGTAAACAACTTTGGTATCATCCTCAACCCACATATTCAGTTAGTTGCCAAATCTTGCCATTTACTTACCTCCACAATATTTCTTAAATTTGACCTTTTCTCAGTACTTACATGGCTACCAAATTGATTTAGACCCTCATCACCACTCATTTAAATAACTGCAATAGTTTCTTAATTGGTCTCCCTTCACAAATCTTTTTCTACTTCAGTCCACATCTATGTGGTGGTCAAGGAGATTTTCCGTAAGCACAAGTCTGAAGACCTGTGTCATTCTCAGTGGCTTTCTATTCTCGAGAATAAAATATGTAACTATCGTGTTTAGTTTTTAAAGTCCTTCACAACCTTTCTCCAATCTATCTTTCCAGCATCACTGTAACATAAGTTCTCCTCCCACTCTGCTGTCCATCCAAACTGGCCTTCTCTCTGTTTCTCATACAATGATAATAAATCTTTCATATCTGTGCCTTTGTACTGGCTGGTTTATAGTCCCTCCCCACCTCTGTTTTATATAATCTCTCTCTTCCTTCAAGATGCGGCTTAAGCAACACTGTCTCCATGAAGCCTTTCCCGATGCCCTCAAGTGCCCTCCTTCTCAAATGACCTTTTACTTTGCTACTTTGTATTCATTCATTTATTCTGCATATACTTCCATGTGTCCTCATTACCTTCTCAGTTAGAATGTAAGCTCCTTTTGAGCAGGGATCATTTCACTTACTTGACTTTTTATCTCCAGCACTTAACACAGGGCTTGGTGCATACTAGGTACTTAATAAACACTCGTTGATTAATTAATTGGCTGGCTAATAAAAGCCTCAAGAGGTCATCTAGTCCACTTCCCAGTAATTACCCAATGCTACATAGAGCATATGCCTAATTAGGGTTT
Source organism: Phascolarctos cinereus (assembly GCF_003287225.1). NCBI lineage: Eukaryota > Metazoa > Chordata > Mammalia > Diprotodontia > Phascolarctidae > Phascolarctos > Phascolarctos cinereus. The sequence continues at coordinate 248,146,134 of NW_027555736.1, read as the reverse complement.
AACAAGCAACTAGAAATACTGCACTCTAGAAATACCTAAGCACACTGTTCTACATCACTGTAATGTTCACATCAATAACATCATGGATCTGTTTAATCATGTGAATAATACTTGAATGCGTGCCTCTGGGAATGTTTGGCATTCTCCGTCCTTGTGTATTTATCGATATTTTTTAGGTATGCAAATGTAATGCAGGCAGTTTAAGTCTTGATGTTCCTGTAATGGACGTTTTGGGCTGAATTTCCAACAAATGTATTTATTTAACGAAAATGCCATATGATTATGGGGCACTTGAGAAAGGCCGAGTGATTTATAGATTATGGGACCATACTTACTCAAGGTTACACCAGGTTCTGCCCATTATGGAACCATTAAAAAAATCTTCCTCTCAGTAATTTTACTATCTGAAGTCACTTGAGTTTATATATTTTAAAAAGGTGAGCCAGGTGCTCCCCCCCAAAAAATGTCTTAGATTGTTTAAAAAATCCTATGTTGATAAAGGAAATCCAAAGACAACAAAAAAGTGGGGGGTGGAAGGGCAGGGGAGTTGTCACTTTAGCTACATTACTTTTGTGGAAGTTGCTAAAAAGAATACCATTTGTCTGATTTGATTTCACTGCCTCTTGTGTGTACTCTTATTTCTATAGCCGTAGTCTTACCTAGGGCTGAAACGCGTAATAGGAAGAAGAAGATGAGATAACCATACCCTGGATAACTGAAAATTGGCTGTTTCATTATGGAAATGAATTCATACAAAGGACTTAACTAACAGAAACTGATATACTAAGAGGATACATTGCTTACATAAAGTTATATGGTAAATTGCTAGCAGAAAAACAGCAAAGCAAAAACAAGCTGTTTCAATTCGCAGAAAAAATGCCTGCACCAGCAAACCAGACTGACTGCACTTAATTTTAGGACTCTGACAAAGTCCTGTTCTCCACTACAGTGGCAGCTACACATTTGATGATCTGGTCTTCTAGAGTCTTAGACAATGTCTCCCCTGCCAATGCTGGGATAATGAGATGGGGGTTTATAGATCACCATAGCATTTCTCTGGGAACCTTGCTCATCAACCCTCACATCCTCACTTATTCACCCCTATGTTCATACATTTTAACTGTGCTCTTGTGATCCTAGATTCCCTTGTTCCCTTAACCTTCCACTGTTCTGAAATTTTTGCTTTCTCTCTTCCCTATCCTCATATACACATGTGATGTTGCTAGTAAATACAAGGAAATAACTGAGTTATTCTTGCTGCTATCCTTCATCTACATAAAAATGCTTGCAAAAGTATGTGGTAGTGGGGCAGCACCAAGATGGCAGAGTATAAGCAGCGACTTGCTTGAGCGCTCCCCTAAACCCCTCCAAATACCTATAAAAAATGGCTCTAAACAAATTCTAGAGCAGCAGAATCCACAAAAAGACAGAGAGAAACAAATTTCCAGCCCAAGACAACCTGGATGGTTGATGGGACAGGTCTGTTGTGCTGGGCTGAGAGAGGAATGCAGTTCAGTGTGGGCATGCAGGCAAAGACGGCATCCCAGTGAACCTGGAGCAGGCCTCAGGGGACTGAATCATGGGCAGCTGTGGTAGTTTCCAGACTTCTCAACCCACAAATGCCAAAGACCATTTAGAAGATTAGTAGGAAAGGTCTATTGGACCTGGATGAGAGAGGAGTGTGGTCTGGCCCCAGCCCTGGCAAAGACCTGGAAGCAATGGTGGCTGCTTCCGGAACTCTCGGCCCACACATGGTGGGGGGAGAGCAGTTGGTCCAAGGAGACTGCTGGGATCTCTTTGCTGGCGCAGGTAAGATTTGAGGTTTAACGTACAATTTACTTACAATCAATTATCTTTTTTTGTTATTCTACTAGGTTATGGAAATGATTGATTTATTCTTATGTTCTGAATAAAATAAATAAAATTTTTTAAAAAGTATGTGGTAGTGACAGCTAAGTATCCAGGGATGAAGCCCTGAAAGAAAAGAAGAGAAATGTCCTTTGGGTTTGTCCTCAATTAAATCAATATATAACCTAGGGAGTTCATTTTTATTATTCCTAGTTGACAACAGAGAAAATCACCATGTACCTGTTCTTAGGTTACTGTGGGAATGGCTAAGCACCTATACCCTAATGGGAAAATTCTATTCAGACCGTACATGTAAAGGTTAGAGACCTGCTCTTAACCTTCTTTCTGTCTTTACTACAATAAAAAATATGCTTTTTCCAATTTTCTTGGTTACAATATACTCTCGAGAAAAGGTCTAAGAGAACAAGATTTAGGAATTGGCACCTTCAAACTAATAATCATATTTTTCTTCAAGACACCAGAAAATAAATAAGAATGACCACTGGTTACTTACCAAAACAACCACATACGACCCCCCCTCCCCCGCCAAAGAACACAACAAAAAGCAAACAAACAACAGCAACAACAAAACCAAATACCAAAACACATGGTTATGCAGGGAGACGGGACAAAAAGGCAGCGGACAACGGAGCACCTGCCCCACCACTTCAGAGACAAGTATGCTCAAGTTGTTTGCTGACTGAAAACATCCAACTTCTTTTATGCGTCCTCAGAGGATACTTTTTGGAACCTTTTAATCGTTTTCACGATGTGCTCTCTAAGTTTTCCATATCATTGCTAAAGGGAATTCAGAAACAGTCACCGAAGTCTAATGAAAGTCTTCTAGAAGCTGAGAAGATTCAATTATGACTATAAGAAGGTTTTGCTTTCTTCCTTACCCAACGTAGACCCCACAGGCACATATTTTAGCATTTTTCTAGGCTTTTTTAAAAAAGTTTTTTTGTTCTGAATTTAATGAAGATACTCCAAAACAAACATTTCCATATACAAAGTAGAATAGGAAATGAGGTTATATCTAAAACTTCAATATCTAACAGAGTTTTTTTAAAAGTATATAATAAATTCAACATGTTGCTTTTAAAGCTGTCCTGTTTGTCTGTCTTCTGAATTCCCTTCTGCTCTCTTCTGTGCATTCTGAAAAAAATGCTTCAATGTCCTTTCATTCTTTTCTTTTTTGGGGGGAAGCAATTCTGTTGCTAGTCCTCCTCTTCTCCCACCACTCCCTCCTGCTAAACCCCTGCAGAAAGAGAAAAACACCATCTTTGTTCTTTAAGAAATACGCATTGTAAAGCAAAAGAAATCCACATACTTGCCATGGTCAAAAATGTCTGGCTACTATCTAAATTAATTTACAGATTTAGTCGCATACCAAATTACCAAAAGATTAAGGAGCTGGGAAAAAAAGAACATCTTTCCCTCAGATGGGCTATTCTTGCCTTTCCATCTCTGTTTCATCACCATCCTTCCAGTCACCCAAGCTCAAAATTCTGAAATCCACCAGAGAACCAAATGGTGAAGGAAGCACAGGGAAATATTTGGAGACTCCCAGGAAGGAGGCTGAATCTAATTAGATAATCTGATTTCTTCTTGTGAATCAGCTTCTATTTGCTTCTGGCTGCATTTGGGTGTGGCAGGACTATGCCAACTGCCAACTGAACCCATCTGAGCAGACTGTATGATTCTGTCAAGAGAAAATATGGGAAATGTGTGGCAAGTAAATTAAGCCTTACTAGAGGACCTTGGTCAGTACAATTAGGAAGAGCGGCAGGGAACCAATTGGTCATAAACGCTAGCCAAGAGAGCTACCAACAAGAAGAAAAAAAGAGTGAAAATTTTTCATTAAATGAAAGTATGGAGGACAGTGAAAAATTTTCAGTGACCTTCAGCGATTATGCTAATAGAAGACTGTTGAACATGAAATTAGGAGAGATCTGGTTTTGAATGCAGCTTCTGTCATTTACTAGCTACGTGGTCATGTCAAAAGCGTGACACATCCTTTCTTAGCTTCAATTTGCTCATCTGTAAAAAGGGTGGAGGTGGGAGGAATAAGACTTGAAGTACCTGTTTCATAGAGTTGCTGAGGATTATATAAACTGTTAGTTATCATTTCTGTTTCTGCAAGCACTAAGTGACACTCAGGGAAGGACAAACATAGGTTTGAGAAGGAACCTAGAAAACACTGCTAAGGATTATGAGGTCCTAGGAAAGCTGGGTAGTGCAGTGGAGAGAGCACTAGGCTTGGAGTCGGAAAGATCTGAGTTGAAATCTAGCCTCAGATAGTAGTTGTGTGATCATGGACAAGTCACTTAACCTCTGTTTTCTCATCTGTAAAATGGGGATAATAATAGCACATATCCCCCCAGGGTTTTTGTAAGGATCAATTGGGATCATATCTGTAAAGCACTTAGCACAGTGCCTGACACATGGTAAGCATTATGTAGATTTCAGCTATTATTCTTATAAATGAAGACCTTAGGGCAGAGGTGTTCTTATCATTACTGGAGATTGAAGGTAGGGAGTTCAGAAGAGAAATGTAGATTTGGGGAGTGAACCATTGACTAAGAAGTTGATATCAGAGAAGGGGATTTGAATTTCTGGACCACCCTTAAAACAGAACAATGGTGAGATCTTGACCGGGAATGTATTTTTCCTCATGTGCTGTTAAAACACACTTATGAGGATTTAAAAAAAAATGATGATTAAACTTAGAATGGAAGGATGAAGAGTAGGGTAAGGGAAAAGGAAAGTAGCAAAGGGAAAAGGCAAAAGGGGGAGAAAAAAGAAGGGAAGGGAAAGGAAGGGAAGGGAAAAATTGCCCATGTAGATCTCCCAAACCTACTAGTTTATAGTGTTACTGCTACAAAACAGGAGGAAAACTAGCAGAAGAGAGGATCAGTAGTATAAAGAAGACAATATCAAAGAAGAGAACTAGGAATACAACCTATGGCTGTAACAAACAAATCTAGCACTCAAGATAAGCAATTAAAAAAATGCATCCAGGGCAAGTAGCACAGAAGGTGCTCTTGAAATCACTTTTTATGAAAAATTCAGTTGAGTGGTAAAGGGAGAAGAAGGTAAGACCTTGGACCTTGGGGAAACCAAGTTCCATAGGCCATGACCCTAAATGGACTGGCAAATGCACAAAGTATAGGTAATAAGAACAATAAACTAAAGATCCTAATCAAAGAAAAAAATTTGACTTCATAAATATCACTATCATAGGTATTAGCCTTTTCAAGCAGAGACTGGATGATTATGGATGAATAATGTTATAGAAGAGATTATTGGTCAGGTATGGTCTAGGATATATGGCCTGTGCAGTCTCTTCCAACTCTTAGATCTGTGATTTTTTTTTTTGTGATCTTTTATTTTACTTTTTACTTTGTACTCTCTGCCCTCCACATTCATTTACTGTATTTCATTCAGTCTTCTCCCACAGTGTCTCTCATTCATCACCCCTTTCTTATTTCCACTGCCACTGCAATAGTTCAGACCCTCTCAGACTTTTTCTAGGAATAGCTTTAACAGCCTCCTAATTGTACTTTCTTTCTCAAGTCTTTTCTTTTTTTTCCCTCTTCATATATATTTTCATTTTATTAATTAATTTTTATTTTCAACATTCACCTCCACAAGATTTAGTTCCAACTATTCTCTCCATCTTTCCCCTCCCCCACCCCAAGAAGGTGTACATTATGAATGCCCTTAATCTGCCCTCCCTTCTATCACCACCACCCCATCCCCTTCCCCTTCTATTTTCCTGTAGGGCAGGTTAGATTTCTATACTGCTTTGCCTGTATATCTTATTTCCTTTCCCAGTTGCATGTAAAAATAATTTTAACATCTGTTTTTAAAACTTTGAGTTTCAAATTCTCTTATTTCCTCCTTCTCCACCCACCCTCAATAAGAAGGCAAGCAATTTGATATAGATTATACATGTGTAGTCACACAAAATACTTCCATAATAGTCATATTGTGAAAGACTAACTATATTTCTCTCCATCCTATTCCTCCCCCTTGTTTTTTTTCTAATCTCTCCTTTGATCCTATCCCTCCTCAAAAGTGGTTGCTTCTGACTACCCCAATCTGTCCTCCTTTCTATCACTGCCCCCTCTCTTATTCCCTTCCCCTCTATTTTCCTGTAGGGTAGGATAGATTTCCATACTCAATTGAGTGTGTATGTTATTCTCTCCTTAAGTCAAATCTGATGACAGTAAGATTCACTCATTCCCTCTCACATCCCATCTATTCTCCTCCACTGTAAAAGCTTTTTCTTGCCTTTTTTCTTTTTTGAATGAGGCAATTGGGGTTAAGTGACTTGCCCAGGGTCACACAGCTAGTGAGTGTGATGTGTCTGAGGCCAGATTTGAACTCAGGTCCTCCTGACTCCACGGCCAGTGCTCTATCCACTGTGCCACCTAGATGCCCCTCTTGCCTCTTTTATGTGAGATAATTTACCCCATTCCACCTCCCCCTTTCTCCTTCTCCCTGTATAACCCTCTGTCTCTCCTTAATTTTATTTTTTAGATATCATCCCTTCAGGTCCTCCTGAATCCAGGGCTGGTGCTCTATCCACTGTGCCACCTAGCTGTCCCGAGTCTTGTGTTTGAAAGTCAAATTTTCTATTCAGCTCTGGTCTTTTCATCAAGAATGCTTGAAAGTCCTCTATTTCACTGAATTTCCATTTTTTCCCCCTGAAGGATTATACTTAGTTTTGCTGGGTAGGTGATTCTTTGCTGTAATCCTAGCTCCTTTGACTTCTGGAACATCATATTCCAAGTCCTCGGATATTTTCATTTAGAAGCTGCTAAATCTTGTGTTTTCCTGATTGTATTTCCACAATACTCAAATTGTTTATTTCTAGCTGCTTGCAATATTTTCTCCTTGATCTGGGAACTCTGGAGTTTGGCTACAGCATTCCTAGGAGTTTTTCCTTTGGGCATCTCTTTCAGGAGGTGATCAGTGGATTCTTTCAATTTCTATTTTACTCTCTGGTTCTAGAATATCAGGGCAGTTTTCCTTGATAATTTCCGCAAAGATGATGTCTAGGCTCTTTTTTTGATTATGGCCTTCAGGTAGTCCAGTAATTTTTAAATGATCTCCCCTGCATTTATTTTCCAGGTCAGTTGTTTTTCTGGGGGGATATTTCACATTGTCTTCCTTTTTTTCATTCTTTTGGTTTTATTTTATAATTTCTTGATTTCTCATAGAGTCATTAGCTTCTATTTGCTCTATTCTAATTTTTAAGGAATTAATTTCTTCAGTGAACTTTTGGACCTCCTTTTCCATTTGGCCGATTCTGCTTTTTAAGGCATTCTTCTCCTCACTGGCTTTTTGGACCTCTTTAGCCATTTGGGTTAATCTATTTTTAAGGTGTTATTTTCTTCAGTATTTTTGGGTCTCCTTTAACAAGCTGTTGATTCATTTTTCATAATTTTCTTGCATTACTCTCATTTCTCTTCCCAATTTTTCCTCTACTTCTCTTAGTTGTTTTTCAGAATCCATTCTGAGCTCTTCCATGGCCTGAGACAAATTCATATTTTTCTTGGAGGCTTTGGATGGAGGAGCTTTGGCTTTGTTGTCTTCTTCTGGTTGTATGTTTTGATCTTCTTTGTCACCAAAGTAAGACTCTATAGTCTGAGTTTTTTTCCCACTGTTTCTTCATGTTCCTAGCCAATTACTTGACTTTTTAACTCTCTGTTAAGGTAAGTCTCTGCTTCCAGTGTGAAAGGTGTAATGTCCCAAGCTTCAGGGTTTTGTGCAGCTGTTTTCAGAGATACTTCTAGGGACCTGTAAATTTTCAGTTTTTCCAAGGTGGTATGATCAAAGGAGAGATGTTTACTCTTTTCCTGGCCTGTGCTCTATGAGTGACCACAAGCACTCTTTTCTGCCTTGGAACTGTGAGGAGGATTCTCTCTACTGCTACCACAAGCTCCGCCTCACCAGTACTCCTTTTTGCCCCTGGACCGCCACCCAGGAATGTAACCCAGATCCAGGCAAAGCAAGAGAATCTTACCTCAGAGCCTGCAAAGAGATCCCTGCAGTCCCCCTCTGATCAGCCACTCAATGCCTCCAAAGTCTGCGTGCTGAGAGCTCTGGAGGCAACTGCTGCCACTGTGGCTGCCACCCTGGGGTTGCGGTAGGCCAGGGCTGGACCGAGTTCCTCTCTCACCCAGGTCCAACAGACCTCTCCCACCGACCTTCTAAGTTGTTTCTGGCATTTGTGGGTTGAGAAGTCCGTAAATCACCACAGTTTCCTGTGATTCAGTCTCCTGAGGCCTGCTCTGGGGCCCTGTCTTTGCCTGCACAGCTCAAGCTGCACTGCGCTTCTCTCCCAGCCTGGTGCCACGGACCTTTCTCAACAACCATCCAGATTGTTTTGGGGGGAATTTGTTTCACTCTGTCTTTTTGTGGGTTCTGCTGCTCTAGAATTTGTTTAGAGTCATTTTTTACAGATATTTGGAGGGGCTTGGGGTAGAGCTCAAGCAAGTTACTGCTTTTACTCTACCATCTTGGCTCTGCCCCTCTCTTTTCTTTCTTCAAGCCATCTTACACACTGCTGCCAGAATAATTTCCCTAAAGCACAATTGTGATCTTGTCACTCCTATGATGAAAAAATGCTCCCTATTGCCTATAGAATAAATTCTACACTCCACAGCCTGACATTGTTAGGTCTTTCATGCTCTGGTCCCAGTCAGATCTTCCATTATTCCTTTTTGTGCACTCTTATGCTCTAGCCAAAGCAAGCTATTTGATATTCCCCAAATAAGCCATGTGCTTTCCTAATTATGCTACATCTCCTCCTCCTCCAATGTCCTCTTCCACCTTTGCCTATAAAAAGCCTACCCATCATTTGAGGCTTAGATCAAACACCATTTTCTCTATGAAGTCTTCCTTTCTCTATAAAGTCAGAAGTGAACTCTTCCTCCTTAATTGATTCACAATACTATATACTTCTCTAATAACACACTTACGCCTTGTAAAATTTTTTTGGGTATCTCATATGTCTTATCTCCACTACTAAATTATAAATTCCTTGAATGCAAAGATTTTGTGACATTTTGTATCTTTCCCAGAGTATTTAACATTGTGCCTTGCATTTAGCAGATGCCCAATACATTTAGTTTAAATCAAATTACATCATATCCTACATATGAATCTCACCTGTTCACCAGCTTGGGATTCCCCAATGATGAAACGATCTCCTGGGCCATCAGCAGCTATGGAATGGAACAGAACAATGATCAGTGTAGACCTACAGCAATAATGAATAATGGGAGATAGGTCCAAGGTGCTATTAAATAATGGTTCACTGCAGTCTTTCTAAAGAGACTTTGAGTATAAGATTATCCAAGGGTCTGAAAATTAGGCAACAATTTGTACAACTTTTGATTTGGTTGTTTGCAACATATCACTCGAAATATCACTTGAATAGGCTTTCTTATTGATGATATTATTGGTGATTTGTTGGTGAATAAACTCTGTCCCTTCCTTTCTGTAAATTCCACTCTTTTGCTTTCAACTGGTATGTCTCCTAGCAAAGCCACCGAATGAAATGTTAGTAGTACATAGCATAAAGGAGGACAATAATGGGATCTTACGCTTTAGAGTAAGAAATAACCTTAGAGATAATCTAAGAATTAATCTCCCATCTAACCCCCTTCTTTTTATAGATGAGAAAACTAAGGTCTGGAACAAGTAAGTGACTTGCCCAAGGACACAAGACAGTAGATTATAGAGAAAGGATTTGGATCCTCATCCTCCAGTTCCAAAACGGCAACATATTTTTTCCCCAATTTTCCCAATTCCCCAATTTTTGTCAGTTTTCCCTCAATATACTGTCACTGTGTATAATGATACACATACATACGCATGGATTATATATAGTGGCATAAAGGATTTTTTAAAAAAATGATGTAATTTATGCCAGATACAGTAATGGTTGCCTCAAGCATTGTCTTCTGATTAAAAACAGCAGATTGACTTAATATAAAAAATAATGGTATGGGAGCAAGGGGGGGCCTAGGTTTTAGTAATTATGGCTCTTTTGTTACACAGCTATCCTGCCTTGGGAATGTCACTAAAACTTTGTGTGCCCCAGTCTTCTCTACCTTCACTGAGCTGTTGGGAAAGTTAAATGAGATGGCAAAGTACTCAGGGAAGTTAAAAAATATATTATCTATACTTTAATATGTGAAGGTTCTTGAATTTTGTTGGGTGTGGGAACCCCTTCACAATTGAGTAACTGGTCTTTGAGAGCTGATGCAGCTAAACAATTCACCTTCTTGTCACTGAGCTGGTGGCACGTGAGTCCCTCTGAACTTGCTAGCCATGCTAGGCTCGTCCTTGTTAAATACAGATCATTTCTGAGCCTGTGCCTGAATCATTTCCGGCTAGTTAAGATCTACTGAGACCTGACCTGGCAAAGCCTTCAAAAACCCAGTGTACCACAATGAAGCACTAAGTAAGACTGCTGTGGATGTTTACTTCTATACTTAATATCTAAAATAGCTGATTAATGGGAGAGTCCCTAAAACCAAAGCCTCCTGATTCCCATTCCATTACTCTTTATACTGTGTTACACTGCTATTTTTAATTCAGAAGACTGTTTCAAGTAGCTAGGACTGTACCCTTCACTGTCATAAAATACACTGAATTTTTTAAAGACTGCTTTCACTACTTTGCACATCCTTGAAAGCAAGGAATGAACCCTTTATAGAGTCGATTTTTACAACTCTTAACATGGTAGTGGCTTATTATTTCATTTTGTTTCTCTTCTAAAGCACATAGCTAATTTTCACATATCTAGTAATGAGTTTCTCTTCTGCTTTATAACCACTGAATTTAATTTGCAGGAAGCAATAAAAAGCAATCAAAATCAAATCTAACAACAAACACATTATGTAAGCAACTCACAAATGTTTAATGCTGGACTCAGAAGTTGCTTCCTTTTCTGGGTGTTTAGAAAATAGTTGTGTTTTTGCTTACATCTTTATTTTAAGAACCCTGGTTCTTGACATGATTCTTTGGTGACTTTTGATTTCTGCAAAAATGTAATGAAGCCTTAAATCTACATTCCAAGTGATACTATTTTCTATTTCTATTGACAGAAAAGCTATGCTTTACCATTACTTTCTGGCTTTAAGGCTCTTAAAACAGTTAATGTTCTTCACTCATTTACTCATTCAACATACCTTCAATAAACATTAGTTAGCTTATGTTTGTCAAGTACTATGCTAGGCTCTGGGGAGATAAAAATATAAATAAAACAGTCAGTCCCTTCTCTCAAGAAATTTACATTCTATTAGGAGAAAACAACATGTTAAAATTTATAGAAACTATTTTCATTGAGGATAGGGAGTAGATGGGGAGAGGGAGGGGTCAGGAAAGGCTTCCAGTTGGAGGTAGCACTTCAGCTGTGCTCCGAAAGAAGCTAAGGATTCTGTGAGGTGAAGGAGAGGAGAGAGTGCATTCTAAACATGGAGTACAGCCTGGGCAAAGGCATGAGATGGGAGATGTAACAGTGTATATACTGGGAACAATAAATTGTCTAGAACAGTGGTGTTAAACTAAAATAGAAATCGGTTCTTGTAAATAGCATACTGACTTAGAAAACCACAAAATAACTATCTATGTTGTGTTGTATTTGTATTCATTTTGTTAAACATTTCCCAATTACATTTTAATAATCTGGTTTGGACTACACTTGGGAGTTTTGCAAATAGCAAGTCTCACATCTCTAAGATTAAAAATGGGCAGGCAGGGGCCAGCTAGGTGGCGCAGTGGATAGAGCACTGGCCCTGGAGTTAGGAGGACCTGAGTTCAAATCCAGCCTCAGACACATAATACTTATTAGCTGTGTGACCTTGGGCAAGTCACTTAACTCCATTGCCTAGCAACAAAAACAAAACAAAACAAAACAAAGAATGGGCAGGCAGGCCCTGGTAGGCTACTAGTTAACAACTGCCTGGGGCGGTTCTCACTGGGACACTGATTGATGGAGATGGTGGAATGCAGAAAGAGACTAATGAATTAATTTAACTGCAAAGAAGGAAAATCACTATGATTTCCCAGTGTTGTAAAATATAGTAACATTATTTGTACAATTTATCTGACAATTTGTTACCAGATAATTTGTTCCCTGAGTGGATGGAGTTTTTGAAAAACCCAAGATAGTGATAGATCAAAGTTTATTTTAAGACTATGTTAAACTTTTCATTGAGGTTCTCATTTCTGACTTTTGTCTGTTTCAGTCACAAAATGTCATCATATATTGACTTAGCAGACATACCTAAGAACCTAGTGCTTCAAATTTTAATCATTTCTATAATTGCTGTCTTAATAGCTGAGCTGCTGATCCAAATTAGATTGTGAGCTCCTAAGGTCAAGACTGTGTCTCCTCTTTATGTGGCTCAGAGCACTGCCAACCTTCCACAAATAATAAATAATAAATATCAGACAGGCTGCACAGTAGATATCCTCTTGAACATTATGTATTACTTTATTTGATACTTTTCTTTGTAAAATAGTTTTTAAATAAAAGTTACTATAAGCTATTGCAAGGTAATTCACATAAAACTTTTTTGGATGCATCTCACAGTAGCAAGAAAGGCTTTTTTTCCTTCTTAATTAAAAAAAAATTTATAAACATTTTTATTTAAAGTTTTAAGTTCCAAATTCTACCCCTACTTCCCTCCCCTACTCTTTCCCTGAGATGGTAAGCAATGAGATACAGGTTATTCATGTGCAGTTATTAGACATTTTGTACAAGAAGACTTGAATAAAAGGAAAAAATGAAAGAAAGTGAAAAATAGCATGCTTCAGTCTGTATGCAATCAATATCAGTTCTTTCTCTGGAAGCAGATAGTGCTTTAGCATTAATCCCTTGGGATTGTCTTGGATCACTGTATTGCTGAAAATAGTTAAGTCATTCACAGTTCTTCACTGAATGATATTGTTGCTACTACGTACAACATTCTCCTGGTTCTGTTCACTTCACTATGCATCAGTTCATGTAAGTCAGGAAAGGCTTTTATAGCTCATGTGGGCTAATCATTCTCTCTGGCAACACGAAAAGCTCTGAGCATTACAGTTTCATTTTCTCAAGCTGTGGTTGTCTCATGCAAAAACACAGAACATTCTTTTTAAGAATAATTCTGCTTCAAGTAATTTATTTTTTTCACTTTTTCCTCATTTACATTGCCAGAGAGGTAAAAATGGAATATTGAATCCCTTTGGAGCTTCAGCTTTTTGTCCTTCCCTTGAAGTCCTTTGTCATTTTACAATAATTTTGTAAGCCCACAAATGGCACAGCCACAAACAGAATTCCAGCTCTTCAGGCAGGGAATATGAAGTAGTAAGAGCTGATGAGGCTGTCAGAAGAATAAAATAATTTCCTTTCTGGACAGTATTCATTGTATAAATATCAGAGGAGAGAGAAATTTGGAAGCTAAAAATGTAACAGCTGAATCAAGGCAGGGCTAAGGGTTTCTGCTCTGTCTATTCAACCCTGTAGAATATATTGGTTCTCAGTTCGGCCAGCCGAAGAAAATGAGCCAAATGAGAATCAACTCCGAGCTTTCTTCTCCTCAGGAAAAAAGGTATGGTTTCATACATATACTAAGTTGAACTGCAATAGAAGATTAACACAAAATGAGCTATGTAAAGTACAAGTCTGACAATTCTGAACAAGGACACTACTACAGAGAGAGAGAGACTGAGCAAATGTTTTCCCAACACATTAAAGCACCAGAGATGGAACACCTGAATAAATATTTAAATGTATCAAAGAATAAAAGACAATCACTTTAACTGCCCAGTGTAAAAGGCAGTAAAAGATTCTATTGTCTTCAGCTATGAAGATAGACTCTATGTCCTGAGAAATGTTTCTAGACATTTTCTCAAACCCATCAGCATTGAATCTATAACTAATGGAAAGATCCCCACAGTCTTTAAGCAATTCAATTACAATTTCCAATTCTGGGGTCTCAGACTGGCCTTTCCAGTGGGAGGAATTACTGTAGCATTTATATAGTCTGTGGCAGTTCCAGCTGGCTGCTTGTGTTGCCTGCACCGTCTGTAGTTACAAGAGCTCTGAAGTTTGGCATGCTTCAAGGATGGATAGAAATTTAGCTTTCACTCTTCCCAGTCAATAGTTTCCTTGTGATTAAAGTGGGAGGACAGATCATTCCCATTGTTGGCAGCCTGGGGGTCAGCAGAAATCTGTCCTCAACTGCCCCACTGTTGGCACTGACTTCTCTCTTTTTGGTCTTGAGCCTCTAGAGGTGCCACTAAGAAAACACCGCTAGGCCTCTAGGGAGTGGTTCTACACCGAGACCAACACCTGAAGGTACAGAGGTCAAAGACCCTTCCTTAAACATTTGTCAAGTAGGAGTTTTTGCGCAATAGTGAGGCTTCCAGGAAAAGATTCTCATTAGACCTAGTGTCAGGAAATACACATGTGAATATACCTCTCTCTAAATAAAGTTACTCTAACACACAGTGAAGAAGCAGATGCAGTAACAGTTGGGTGCCTCAGAATTAGCCCAAATCCTTCAAAAATACGTAGTACATGACCAATACTAATCACGAAAGACAAAACCCTCACCTCGAACAGCATAGCCATCTTTTACTGATGCTGGGAAGGGCGGTAGGTTGTCTTTTGCATATACATCTTGAGCAAGGACTCTTCCCATCCCATCTGCAAAAACAAAATAAAAACCCAAGAAGTAGGGGTGAGTAAATCTAGAGAAAGAAAATCAAAGATGGCACACAGCCATACAACAGATGTGCACATGTGTTTATGTAACTTCGTTCATATAAAGGCTCTTTCAGAGCTCCTAGAGTTAAGACAGAAATGTATTGTGCTGGGCATGATGAAAAATTAGGGTAAGTTATTTCCCTAGACTATTTAGGGAAAGCTTCCTAATACTGACTTGGGCTACACAAAGTCTTCAAAGAGATTTAAACAGTAGCATCATAAACATTGTAATACTCCTAAATACCATTTTCTTGAAAAGGGAAGCTACTGAGATTTCCTTTCAGTAGCAAACAAAGTAGGGAAAGGCAGCAGAGAAACTCTGACGACTTATAACCTAATTATTGTGCTCAGTTTGGGTAACATCACTATAGCCTTTCCTTAAGTCACTAAGTTATCAGCATTTTAATGGATAAAGTGGAAGTTTATCTAACAAAGCCTACATGAATTTTAGCTGTTGATTTGGACTTCATTAGACCAAATAAGTTGGTGACTTTAAGGAGTGGGCTAAGACTACCAGCTGATATTATGTAGAGGATATTAACATCATACAGAATAATCATTTGGGATTATTACTTAACAATCTGAACTACTTAGCAAATATTTTCCAGTAGCAGAAAAATTAGATCTCTACCAATTCCATACATTATCTAGTCAATTACTACCCTTTTTATAAAAAAAACATTAAGCCTTTCTCCACTTTCAATAATACAGGACTTTATTTATATGAAGTGGTTATATTACCTGGCCTTACCTGGCAACTTTGTTGCCTTGAGGCATAGGCCAGCTCCTTCGTCAGCTACTTAAAGGCACAGTGTGAGCTGGTTGCCATAATTATGCAGAGACCCCTGCTGCAGTCACACAGTTATCTCTGAGTTAGAAGGAACTCTTTTCTACAAATTCCATTACAAAGGGGATGGAGTTTTTTGATACAATTTGCAGAACAGAGAACAACGGTAGAGTAAAATGGTCTGTTTCAGACCCAAACTCGAATGGCTCTTACTTCCCAGGTAGACCCACCACAGTTTGGCTCTGTAATGGACCATGTAACTCTTGAAACTAGCTCTCGCACAGGATCACATTGAAATTCCTTGGGGGTGGCTTCATATCTGGCATTAATCCAGCCTTCCGGGATTACAGCAGCCATACGGCTACATGCCTCATTCCAATCAAACCATGGCTACTCTTTCACTTGGCTCTGCTGGCCCAGTCAGAGTGCCTGATCGTAGGTGATGAGAGGCTGTCAGACCTGGAGATGACAGAGGGCTCTCGCCAACCATTAATCACTCATTTTCATTTAGGAATCTTTTATAAATCACAGTTGCTTCATTTACAAATTTCTGCTTGATTGATTCAGGTAAGCCTTTGGCTAGTTTGTCTCTGTGTACAGTATTCTTATTTGTCTGGCGATATGTAAGCCTATAATAGCAGGGAGGCACGATTCCATTAAATATTAAAGTACAGACTAAGCATTAGTTGGTAACCACAGGAAACACAGGCTGATCTTCCATTTCCAGACACTAAAGAGTGACCAGACCCATACTCTACGTAAAACAGCAGCCACTTCTTGCCTACCTGCCTACCGGTCCAAAAGAGTCAGTGTTTAGCAGCATCTCCTGTCCTTAATCTTATCACAACATTGGAAAGAGACAGTTCAGGATTTCTGAAGATCGCTGAGCTTTGACATAAATCTGTATATCGCTTCTCACACACACACACACACACACACACACACATGCACACACATATACAACCACATAGTCCACATATATACATATGTGAAATACACGTGAATATATTTATACAGACACACATATACATATACATACATACACATATATATTATATACATACCAAGCAGATGACTTAGCTATCAATGAAGACATTTTTACAATTCCCTGTGAACTTGAAGATTCACAGATGAATTTTCTCATCTGTAAAATGGGGATAATAACAGCACCTACCTCACCAGGCTGTTGTGAGGATCAAATGAGATAACACAGGTACAGTGCTCTGCAAACCTCAAGGGGCTTTACAAATAGCCCCTTATTATTTATAACTTTTTTATGACGGTCAGATCTGGACACAGACAGGCATACTGAGTCGACAAAGATCCTCGACCCATCCAGGGTTAGCCAAAGGAAGATGATCTCACGATCCTAATTTCCATTTTCACGATGGAGGCATTCATTATTGCTCTTTAGGCACACACAACCATCTGTACAAAACATCTGTGATAAAGAGCTGACCAAGGTATAGTATCCACGCAACCCAAAGTACATAAAGAGATGATATTTTAATTCAACCCTGGCAGCCTATAATTCTGCAAAACAGCCTTCAGCATTCTGATGTGACTTAGACAGGAATTTAACTTATATGCTGAGCAATTACTGAGACTTACAACGTCCAAAAAAAAAAAAAGAGATAATATGCAAGTTGAAGGGCTAGTCCATGTATTGATGACTTGATGTTTATATTCAGCTAGACCTTGCTATTCTTTGGAAGTTCTAATTTATAATGGTGGGTGAGTATTATCCTGATCTTATAGATGACAATCCTAATAGCTGTCTTTATGTAGTATTTTAAGTTTTGCAAGGTGCCTTAAATATATTACCTGATTTGAGCCTCACATAACAACCCTGTGAAGTTGTTCCTATAGATATTATTATCACTATTCAATAGATGAGTAACTTCAGAAAGGTTAAGATTTCCTGCAGTCATGCCACCAATGAAGTGTTAGAATAGCCATTTGAACCCAGGTATTCCTGATTCTAAGTTCAGCACTCTAGGAACTATAGAATGGTACTTTAATAAGAAAAGCTGAGGCACTGAGGATGACATTTTAATGGTAGAATGGGGAGCAGAATTTGTTTCCCAAAATCCAGTCAGACGGTCTAATATAGTCACTACATCCTTTGTCAAAATACCTTATTATAAGGGGCAGCTATGTGGCGCAGTGGATAGAGCTCCAGCCTTGGAGGCAGGAGGACCTGAGTTCAAATCCAACCTCAGACACTTGATACTTACTAGCTGTGTGACTCTGGGCAAGTCACTGAACCCCAATTGCCTCACCAAAAAAAAAAAAAGAAAGAAAACTAAAAACAAACAAACAAAACCCAAAATGCCTTATTATATCCTTTTGCTCCTTGGATCAGTGATCCAATGTAGCTTCAATTTGCTACCCAGCAGAGGAGCAAAGTCTCAGCTCTGCATACTTCAGGAGGCTTAACTTTCCCAAACCCAATATCACTTGCCTGTTCCTTCACTTTTAAATCATCCTTTATGGACTCTCTTGTCCCTTCCTTTACCTCATGCTAAGAAGTGGATGAATTTGTTACCAGCTGTTTCCAGTCAATCCTGGGGATTGACCCGAAGCAGACAAATTGTCTGAGCAGAGGACAAAGGGGGGAAAGAAATGATAGGGAAGGAAGGTCAGAAAATGCTGACAACTAAAGAAGAAGGGTCAGGGACCTAGTGAGACCAATCAGTATGAAAGCTGGTACAATGACCCATGAGAGGGTTACCTCACTAACTTCATCTCTCATTATTCCCTAAGCTTTTTTTTTTTGCATTCAGCTTACTAACTCCTAATTTGGTGTTTATGTTAATCAGTGCTATATAGGAATGTCCCATTAAATTGTGAGCTTCTTGAAGGCAGGGGCTGACTTTTGTGCCTTTGCATATCCCCGGCGGTTAGGACAGGGCCTGGTAAATAGCAGATACTTAATAAATACTTGCTGAATGAGTGAATTACCCACACCTGGAAACTTTCTCCTATGTATTCATAAAATCAGGTCTATGACCTCTTAGGCCCAGCTCAAAATTCAGCCCCTCCAGGAAGTCATTCCTAATAAACGCCTCTCCTTTTCTAGTCCATTGTCATTTGCTACTTATTCAGCTATTCACTTTGTGAATAGCACTTGTTTTCATGTTTTATGGAGATAGAGTTTGTTTCCCAATATCCTTCCATTTCTTGTTTATTTCCTCAAAGCACCATTGGTACAGTGTTCTACTTTCACGTTAATGAACTCCAAAATCCCTTCATCTGATCATAATATTTTATCATGTCATTTTCCTCCATGCCTTAACCCTGTGTTTTGTCTTCACTTTGACCTTCATTTCCTCCAACTGTCAGTTTTTCCCAGGATATCACCTCTGCATTGGCAATATTCATCTCTCTTTCCTATCTGAATCGTTTTGTGAAGCAGTTCAATTCTATATCAATCTCTATAATCAAATTTATTGCCTCCTTGTCCTATGGCTAGTCATACTTTTGTCAAATCCCAACTCTGGATTACTCCCAACATTCTCCTTCTTTGCTACTATTAACATGCAGCTGAACAGAAATGGAGAAAAATCACAAAACCATACTATTTGCTATGAATTTATGTTATATAATCTCAACTGGGTCTTCATTGAAGGTAAAGCAACTCTACACTTCACTAATCAATACGCTATCCCCCTCACAGCATTGCTCTAGTATCTAATACCTCCTGTGGTATTCCCTCCTCTCAGTTAAGGAACATGTCTCATGTTTCACTAAAAAGAAGCTGAGGCTTTTTGCCAAGAGCTTTCTTTTCTCAAAGCACTCACATATCTGCCCACACTATTCCTCTTTTACTCTCATCTCTCATGAAGAAATGGCTCTTTTGAGGGCAAAGACAAATTTTGCCGCATGTATCTTTGATTCCATCCCCTTCCATATTCTCTAGCAGACTGTTCTCACCGTCATCCCATTTTTGTTCTAATCTTCAGTCTCTCCCTATATCCCTTCACAACATGTCCTAAGTTGTGAAGGTATCTCCTCTCTATTCATAAAGACACCACCCTAGGTCAGGCCCTCATCACTTCTCACCTGGACCACTGCAGCAGGCACTCTAACTGATCTCTCTGCTGCACGGCTTTCCACTCCGATACCTTACCTACTCAGCTGCCATGGTGTTTTTTCCAAAGCATAGATACATGACTGTGTTACCTCCCCTCAGCTAACTTCAGGATCAAATCCCCCCCTGCCTCAATTTGGTTTTAAGCACCAAACCTAGCCTCTCCCTATTTTCCTAGTCTTTTTTCCCCCCTTATATTCCCCTTTACACATTCTAGGATGTGCATATTTCTTTCCATCATTTGATTTTGGTCCTTATTAACAAGGGAAGGGAAAGAAAGCATTGCCCCTAATTCGGGATATCATATGTACATTCTTGGAGCATCATGTCTGCAGCACATAAATGCCATCTGGCTTTTATGGCACATCTTCAAAGAACATAGAATGAACAATAATGCATCTCAGCTGGAAAGAAAGAAAGGCTGCTTTACACTTATTTAACAAAATTATTAATACAGAATTAGCAGCCCTTGAGTCTGGACTGCAGAGTTTTGGAGCTTTTTAATTATTTTTCCTCCTGCCAAGAATGTAGGGAAGCTGCCACCTTTCAGGTAAATTCATCTGTGCTGGCAAATCAGCAAAATAGCAAGGCCAAAGCAGATGGATCCAGAGAGGTTCAACATAGCCCTCCTAAGTGGGAAAGGTGTCATTGCAAGTTTTGGTTTGAAAGCAAGAGGGACAGTAGAAGGGTAGGCAGATGATGTGTTGGAAAGCAATATACAGCAGATCTGGTAATAGGAAGGGTTCCCAGATGGCAACAGACAGACAATAATCAGAGGAGTTCACATTCGATTCTAATCTCTGCTATGTAAGCAACTGCATCTGCATTTATGACCAGAGCAGAGGTGAAATGCTGTGTGGTTTGCCAGAAAGTATTATACTTTGTTCCCTTCTGTTGCTTAACACGTAAAGATTTAGTTATCTTAAGGGTATGAGCTACTTCTTGTAAGTAACTTAGGTGCCAATACAGATTCACTTTGCTTGGGTATCATAGATTCGAAAGAACACGTGAATCTAGAAAACCTGCGTAATTCAGGATCTCTATTTTTTTGCTGTGAGGAGATGCATATTTCTTTTCCAGAATCTTCATTAGTTTTTCTATTACTTTGAGTTCAACTTACTTTAGTGATTTTTTTCATTTATATTATTATAGTCACTATATATATATATATTTCTCTAAGTTCTGCTTATTTTTCTCTGCATCATTTCATACAAATTTTCCGTTGTTCCACTGAACTCCTCATATTTGTAATTTATTATCACCCCTATTATGTACATATACCACAGGTTTTTTTTTTAGCCATTCATCAATTAATGGCCACTCATGTTTACTGTTTTTTCCTACCAAAAAAAAATGTTGCCATGAATATTTACGATGTATTGGATCCTTGGTTCTGTCTTTGACTTCCTTGGGGGTATATCTAGCAATGAGATTGTTGGGTCAAAGAATATGTAGACAGTTCAGTCACTTTTTTGTTTTATGATTCAGAACTGAACTCCAGAATAGTCAGATAATACAACAGCTCCACTAACGATACATCAGTGTATTTATCTTTCCACGGCCCCTTGGAATGGAAGCTGTTCTTCATCTTTGTCATAGCAGAGAGTTATGGGAAACTTGAAAGTTGTTTTAATTTGTATTTCTATTAGTATTAGTAATTTAGAACATGCTTGCATTTAATCATTTGTAGTTTTCAGTTCGTGGCTCTGGAGTTATAGATGTTAAGTCGGTATCTTTTGGAAATAGGGAATTCTTTCACTTTCTGTGATAAAAGATCAGTCTTTCATCAGTGATATTTGGTGCAAATATTTTCCCACTCTATTTCTTTTCTGATTTTGAATTCATTGGTTTTATTGTACAAAAGCCTTTTAATTTTATGTAACCAAAATTATCTATTTTATTTTTTATAATATCCTTTCTCTCTTTGGTTGAACATTCTCTCCTGGCCATAGTTGTGAAACACACTTGATCTTGTTCTTTTCTTCTTCCTTTTTTTTTCTTTTATGCATTTTTCATATTCAGGTCACATATCCGTTTTGAGCTTATTGTGGTATATTATAGAAAATGTTGGTCTAATTCTAATTTCTGCCAAACTGCTTTCTAGTTTTCTCAGCAGTATTTTCAAAAAGGGAATCCTCCCTTAAGTAATTTCTATTCTTGGTTTTATGAAACACAGAACAACTGTTCTCACTTGCTTCTGTTCCTTGTTTATAGTATGTTCTACTTATCTACTTGTCTTTTATTTTAATTTTTTAATTAGCTCCAAATGGTTTGTATAACTGTTGATTTACAATATAGTTTTAAGTCTGGTAATGTTATCCTCCCTTCATTCATATTTCTTCCCCCTCATTTCCCCTGATATTCTGAATTTTTTGTTTTGTCCAAATGAATTTTTTTTCCTAGTTTTAAAAATATATTCTTGGCAATTTGACTTGTATAGTACTAAATATTTGAACTCACTTAGCTAATATTTATATTGATATTGGCATGGCCTAACCAAGATCACTAAATGATTCTCTAATTATTTCCCTTTATTTCTGTAAAGAGTGTTTGGTAGTTATATTTCTTCATCTTATGTGTTTCAACAGGTTAGTTCCCAAATATTTTGCAGTTATTTTCAATGGAAATTTTCTTAATATCATTTTTTCCTGTTTGCTTTTTAAATTCTGTGGAGAAATGCTGATTATTTTGTGGATTTATTTGTATCCTGAAAACTTGTTGTGGCTATTACTTAGCTAATTTATTTTCTGAGTTTCTGGGATTTTCTAAATATATTATCACGTCAAGCTGTAAATGGGGATAGTTTATCTTCTTTACCAATGCTTACACTTTTCAGTGTTGTTTTCTCGTCTTACTACCATAGCTTACATTTCTGGAACCGCATCAAAAGTAGTGATGAGAGAGGGCAATCTTGTTTTCTCCTTGTTTGTACTGGGAAAGCATGTAGTGTTTTTCGATTGTAAACAATGTTTGCTTCCGGCTTTAAATACATATGCTTTTGATCATATTAAGAAGCATTCTTTGCGCAGTGGATAGAGTACCAGCCCTGGAGTCAGGAGGATCCTGAGTTCAAATCCGGTCTCAGACACGTAACACTCACTAGCTCTGTGACCCTGGGCAAGTCACTTAACCCCAATTGCCCTCAGCCCCCCCAAAAAAGAAGGGTTCTTGAATGTCTATTCTTTTTAGGGTTCTTGACATAAACAAGGGCTGCATTTTGTCAAAGTTTTTTTTGTCTGTATCTTTTGAAATAATCATGGGTTTTTGTTATCTTTGGTTTTTATAAAATGTTTATGCTGATTGTTTTCCTAATGTTGAATCATCTTTGCATCCCTGCTGTAAATCTAACTTGGGCACGGTAAATTATTTTCTGACTATATTTCTTTAGTCTTCTTGTGAGGATTTAATTGATTTTTTTTTGCATCTGTTTTCATTGTGAGATTGGTCAGTAGTTCTCTTTCCTGCTTTGTCTCATTTGAGAATCAATGCCATATTTGTCTCAAAAAAGGAGTTTGGTAGAGTCTTTTTTCTTTTTTACTTCTGAGAACAATCTTTGTAGAGCTCAAAGTGTCTTAACTTTCTGTTGTGGATTTGTTTTTCCATCCATTGACATATCACTTTATGCTTGTGTGTGTAATGGGCAGGAACTGTATCATAATTTTCATTCAACAAATGACCAGAGAAAAGTAACAGCCTGGATTTAGGAATAAAACATGAATGGTCTGACTCTTATATGGAAAAAGAATATGATCTCTGGAATAAATAAAGTCCTTTGTGGGTACCTGCTGCTCTGTTACCATCCAAAGAGATCATTAACAATGACAATATTGAGAAATATGAAAAGTCCATTTTAATTTATGAACTCAAGCTAGTAGGACATGATCTTAGTCTTCTGTATCATCCTCGTGGCTTCTGAGAGGACCATACCTAAACAAATTATCTCAGAAAAATTCAAGATTATGTAACCAGCCCCAGACTATTTCCTGAATTCTAGTCTCATATCAGAAACTACCTACTAGATATCTCCAGCTGGACTAAAGACACATCAAATTCAACATGTCCAAAACAGAAGTCAACAGCTTCCACTTAAAAACCTCCTTAACTTTTTCTTTTGATAACATCATCATTCTTTTGGTCCCCAAGTCACAGTGATCTCCTTTCTACTTACAGGTCTCCACTGTAGTTGAATCCCTTATTACCTCTTGGGTCTCATTAAATCATTTATTGGACTACTAAGTAGGCTAGTAATTGGTCTCCCTCTTTCTAATTTCTTCTCTTTTCATTCCATTTTCTATATAGCTGCTGAAATAATTTTTATAAGGTGCAGATATGACCATATTATTTTCCTTCTCCAAAACCTCTAGTGACTTCCAGTTGCCTTTGGTATGACATATAAGCCCTTCACGTTGACATTTAAAGCTCTCTGTAATCCAGCCCTCATCTGCCTTTCTGGCTTATTTCATGTCACTTTGTTTCATACGCTCTATGCACCAAACTGGCCTACTACCTGTACCCTGGATTCAGCACTGGCCACTGGTTTCTGGTTACTATGCACAGACTGCCATTTACACCTGGAAGGCACTCTCTCATTATCTCTGCCTCCTGGGAACCCTGGCTTCCTTTCAAAGTTTGGTCCAGGTGCACCTCCTAAGTGAAAATTTGCCTTATTCTCCTAGTTGGTAGTATCCTCCTTTCAAATGACCATATTTACTTATCTGTGTACACGTACGTGCTCAGAGAAATATAAACTTCTTCAAAGTGGGCACTATTTCATTTCTTTATTTGTGTTCTCATCTTAGACTAGTGCTTTGCTTGCCTAACACACTACTTGGTTAAGACAATGGCAGAAGCTGGATCTATGCAACGGAGTACTGTATCGGGCTCTCCCTGATCCTACAATGTCACCAAAACCAGGTAATACTATGTAAAATGTATCATTCCAGGATTATTTAAGTTTTACAGGATCACTTTTGGACATCTTTGGACAAGAAAGGACCTTAGAGGTAGTAAGAAACAAATTTTACTGGCCCAAAATATCACCAGAAAGGGTGAGACTTGGGTCCAAAGCACTACTAATTGTGCAGCATGTTTGGAGAATGTTAGCACTCGCAAACCTTTAAAGCTTAGCTGCCTTGACTTCTTGGTTTTGGAAGGGGATAGCAAAAATGTGATGACATATTGGTGGTAGCTTCTCACTTCACAAGGTATGCACAGACATACCCAACCAGGAACCAGAAAGCTTCCATAGTTGCTAAAAAATTGTGGGAAAAACATTTCAGCATAAGGACTTCCTATCAGGATCAATTCAGAGCAAGACAGATTTTGAAATATGTAGCTCATTGAAATGACAGCTTGGGCTGGCACTAACTGGAACATCTTACCCAATAATCTGAATGTTTCAACAGCATACTGATGAAACATCAGATATATTTAGACTAGAAGAAAAATCTCAATGGAGCTATGCATACAATTCCACTCTTCTTACTGATGTATGAGCCATGCCTACCTACTGATTTGTGTTTTGGAGTCTCTCAAGATGGAGAGACTACAGAAGTCTATAACCAGTACATCCCTCAGTTGAGAGAGAAGCTAAAGAAAGCCTGCTATCTAGCTACAACTTCAGAACACTGAAAGAAATAAACAATCGCCCGAGTTGATTGTTAACCCCTTCAACAAGGTGACAAGAGTTCTGCTCAGAAGTCTTGGTGTTCATGGAACCCACAAATTAATCACATGAAGGAAAACCAGCCCATACTATAGGTCTTAAACAATATTAAAATGTCATTTGAACTATAATGACTTCGTGTAAGCGTCTTGCTTGAATAAGGCAAGGAAACTTGCTAATAATGCCCCAGGCATCATCTATTATCATCATATAGAGGCACCCTTGCTACAAAGGCAGGCAGAGAAGGAAGATATGGAGCTATAAAGGTCATGAGCTATAAAGGCATCTTGGATCAGCAGATGTGGGCTGAGAGAAGTCCTGAGTAAAGGCTATTTTTTTTTCTCCAACTTCCCTGCCTGGTACCTGTCTATCCACAGTCACTATAATACAATTTGCTGGTTTGTTACCCAAATAGTTATTACAAATTGAATTTTGCCTCAACCACAAAGATGCCAGGGGGTAACTGGAA
Organism: Phascolarctos cinereus; assembly: GCF_003287225.1. Taxonomy (NCBI): domain Eukaryota; kingdom Metazoa; phylum Chordata; class Mammalia; order Diprotodontia; family Phascolarctidae; genus Phascolarctos; species Phascolarctos cinereus. Next base: position 248,120,494 of record NW_027555736.1, on the reverse strand, counting down.
ACAGACAGAAATATAAAGTGAGGTTGAGAGTCCAACCTCTGCCTAAATATTAAGAATTTTCCTAACTGTGGGCTTGAAGTGCTTCCACTAACTCCTTATCTAAAATAAACTCCCTAAAGCTGAAGAGGAGGGAACAAAGTGGACCTCAGGGGCCATTATATTGCTTCCTAGGCTTAAACAGAGCTAATTATTGTAACAGGGTGTTACACATATACATGGAGGGCTGCTGATTATAGCAGGTTCCTCGTATTTTTTTGCTTTTCTTTTGATAATGTCATCACAGCAATTAGTGAAAGGACGGGTTACTTTTAATCTGGCACTTAGATATGTACTGCTTGGGGTGAGCTATTAGCCAGTCAAGAGTTACAAAGAGTTTCATAGAGAAAAGGTAGAAACAGTTTAAGAGGTGACTGCTGTGATGCTCTATATTTTAATGGGAAAACTAATAGGAAACTAAGACAATTTAGCTTAAAGGCCACTGTCAAGCTTTCATCCCTTTTAATTTTTCTGTAAAGACCTTCACTTGTGCTAATGTTTATCTCTATATATTTTCCCTGCTTTTCTTGCTTCACTTTCTCCGATAATCTCAGATATTGGCAAGTATTTTTCTATATACCAACATAACGCTTCCTTATTCATTCCAAGGTGATGACTTTTCTGAATATGAAAACCTTTTCCTCAAATGCTCCCATCATTTTAAAAGTAAGAAACCTTCACTGGTACTCCTCACAATTTTCCCATTTTACTTCCAATTCAATTAAAAATGTCAAATTTTTATAAACATATAATCTTTGACCTCTGTTAGAGCATCTTGAAACACAGCTAGCACAAAAGATTCCCAATGAAAGATGCACTAAATATAGTATGTATGTTTGAAGGATATAATGAACTACAGGATGTCCCAAAAGTCTTAATGGGCACGCGTCTCAACAGAAGGGTACGATGACACACTGTCTCTTTATGAGATGAGATTCTGAAACTGGCTCCTCCTGATGACTTCATTACTTTCATCAGTAGCACTATGATGCATCCAATCCTCCATGTTTAAAACATTTGATCTTTTCCCTCACCTGTATCATCCAAATATTTACTGTGTCCTGTAGATTCCACTTCCACAGTTATCTCTTGCAGCTGTCCTCTCCACCATCATTTTCCCCATCACCAGCAGTCTAGTACAGGTTCTCACTGCCACTCGACTCTTGCAATAGCATCCAACAGATTTTCTTTCCTCCATCCTCTCTCCATTCCAATCTGACCATTCAAAGGGTAGTCTGGACATGATCTTCCTCTGCTTAAACATCTTCAGTGGCTCCCTACTACCCACTGAGTAAAGTAAAAACGCTTTTGGTTGATATGCAAGGCTCTCCACAACGTGGCACAACTCTACCTTTCTAACTTTATCTGATATTATTCTTTAGTTCATCACATCAGGTTTTCGACTTATTCTCTAGCCTCCTGTGGGAAGAAGAGAAATGCCATTTTATTTCCCACTTCGGCTTGTGGCTTTGGATGAAGAGGAAAAACACCATTCTGTCATTCCAGGTTTCTTGCCTGGTCTCCTATCTCCCTTAGAAAGAGGAGAAATGTGATTCTATTGCACATATATCTCTTGTTTTTGTGGTGAGGACGGAAAATGCCATTCCATAGTGTTGGTCTCCTGCCTGGTCTCCAGCCTCTGTTAGGAAGAGGAGAAAGGCCATCCAATCAAGTCTCCAGCCTGGTTTCCTGACTTAGGGAAAGGGGAGTAATACCATTCCTGTAGTGCCAAGCACTTAACTCCTTGTCTGAACAGTCTAAGAAAGGATTCAGTCTGATAGAAAAGGAAAAGTAAATCAGTCTAATGGGACCCCTCGATATTCTTAAAGACAGATTTCAGAGAAGATGGACAGGCAGATTCCCTTAGAATAACATGTTTCAGGGGAGATCAATCTCAAGAATGAAGTTCCTAAGACAGAAAGGAAAACAATTCCATTGAGGAAGAAAAACAGGAAGTGCCGGGCAAGAGAATGTGGATGCACAGGGAACTCACTAACCAACAGATTTTTTGAAAGAAATGGAAAGGGGATGGAAGCAAGAACAAGTAACAAAAAGATGAATGCAAAAATAGCGATAGGAGTGTTGAAGCTCCTGGACTGAGGCTTGTCAATCATAAAGTTGTTGTTGTTGTTTGTTTATTCTGTTTTTCACTACAGAAGGACCAAATGTGAGAAATGAAAGAAAAGACGGGACCCACTGCTTGTATTGTATGGGATGAAATTAACTGACAAGAGTGAGAAAACAAAACCAAAAAAAAGAGTGAGAAAACAGAGCTGCTCAATACTAATTTTTGTCTCTATTTTCTTTGCCAAAAAGAATCCATATGATGGAAATGTTAGGACAAAAATGGATAACAGGGAATTTAATTTCCAAGATAGAGGAATCTAGACAGATAGTAAGAAAATAAATATAAATCAACATAATCAATATCAGTCAATAAATTGCAGGGAATAGTATGTTGTACACGGTAGTTTTGTAATTTCATGTGAAATCATCTTTTTTATTGTACTGTGTTATGGAAATGCTTTTTTTGTTCTGTGAATTGAAAAGAAAATAAATTTTAAAAAGAAAAAGAAAGGATTCAGTCTGAAGCTAAACCCCTATGGGCAATAAATATCTACCTAAACTTATTCCTGGTCAGATCTTCCCCACCCTAATGATTCTGAAAACTTAAGGCCAATATTCAATTCTGATTCCTCATCTCCATCCCCTCAACTCAATCCCCACAATGTTCTATTCTAAAACCATCATCCCTTCCACTGTATTCTATGAAATGCCTGATCCATAGTCAACACACTTTTCTTCTTATTTCAATTAAACAACAAACTTATTTTCATATGAAATCTTTTCCTTTCCGACTCCTTCCATCTTCTGGCTGTCACCTGAGACCTGGATTCTTGCTGATGATATAATTTCCTTGGTGTCCCTTTTCAGGACTGGTTGTACTTCCCCTCATTCCATCCATTCACTAGCCAAGGTGGGAGAATGGGAATACTTTTTATTTTTATTTTTAAGTTTATTATTTATTTATTTTAGTGAGGCAATTGGGGCTAAGTGACTTGCCTAGAGTCACATAGCTAGTGAGTGTTATGTGTCTAAGGCTGGATTTGAACTCCGGTCCTCCTGACTTCAGGGCTGATGCTCTATCCACTTCACCACCTAGCTGTCCTGAATAGGAATACTTCTTAATCTCCACTGCTACTTCCAGGTTCTCCTTCTACCACCATCATTCTGTAACCTCTCTTCCTTTGAGGTTCATTCAATCCATATTTAATGCCCAATCAAAATTCTAGTAGCTATTGTCTACTCATCTCTAGGACACTCCTCTTCCTTTCTCAATGAGTTCAGTGCCTGGCTCAGTCTTTCTCTCTTCTTCAGCTCCTGCCCTCATACTATGGAACTTTAACATACATATTAATACTTTCTCAAACAGTAGGACTACCACACAGTTCCTCAATTTACTCATTTCCCATGATCAACTCTTTCACTCCATCTCAGCCACACAGAAAGATGGTCAAATCCTCGATCTTACCATCACCCACAAATCTACCACTTCTATGTTCATGAGCTCTGAATTTCCTTTATATGACCCTAATCTATTGTCATTCCATCTCTCCTTCTGCCTTGCAACCCCAAACTCTGTTCTTTGTCCATACATGACCACCAATCAATTAACCTGTTCTTCCCATCCTTGTACAAGCTACACTATCCTGTCTTCCCCATCTTGACCAATTTGTGAACCAGTTCAACTCTACACTTTCCTCTTCTCTTGAATCCCTTGACCTCTTTATCATATCATCAATTTTATCTTACCAAATTTTAGCTTTGGATCACTCCCACCATCCATTGCCTTTGCTTCTACACACATGCTACTGAACAAAGCTTGAGAAACTCATGAGACAATGCTAATTAGATCCACTATAAATTTATGTTACATAAACTCAAATGGCTTCTCATTGATAAGAGATAATCATTTTACACCTTTCTAATTAACTCACTATCCAAGAAACCAGAGAAGCTTTCTAAACCTTTACAGCTTTCCTAAAACCTCCCATGGCTTCCCTTCCTTCCAACCTCTCAGCTGAGAACCTTGCCTCATATTTTACTGGAAAAAATTGACGTCATCCACCAAGAGTATCCTCTTCTCCCATCTTCCTCATCTCACATCACCCAGTTCTTATGTAACAATCTCTTCCTTGACTCCTGTCTCACAAAATGGGAAGGCCCTTCTCCTTGGCCAAGATAAATCCCTCTACATGGACAAGTGATTCCATTCCACTCTGTCTTCTCTAGCAGATTTCTCCCTCTATCATTCCCACTCTCTCATTTATCTTTACTCTCTCTGTGTCTACTGGCTACGTGCCCATGTTGCCTTCATCTTCAAAAAACTCTCATTTGATCCATCCATTTTCACTAGCTATCATCTCATATTTCTCTGCCCTTCTGTGACTAAACTCCTTGAGAAGGAGTTTGTCTACAATAGGCATCAACACTTCTTTTATTCTCACTCTCTTTTTAACCTTGTAGAATTTGGTTTCAAACCTCATCATTCTCTCCAAAATTATTAACAACCTTTGAATTGCCAAATCCAATGATCTTGTTCAATCTTCATCCTTACTGACCTCTCTGAAGACTCTGAAACTGCCAGTTGCCCTCTTCTCCTTGACACTCTCTTCTCTCAAAGTTTTTATGACACTATGTCATAAAAAGATAAAAAAAAAAAAGGATTCAGTCTGAGGCCAAACCCCTATGGACAATAAATATCTACCTAACTCATTCCTGGTCAGATCTTCTCCACCTTAATGATTCTGAATACTTAAGGTTAATACTCTCTTCTGATTCTCTTCTGACCTACATGACCACTCTTCAGACTCCTTTGATCTCCATCCAGCTCATACCTGTTAATAATGGGTTAACAGATGGGGCTGTCCTTACCCCTCTTCTCTTTTCCCTATACTCTATACTACTTTGCCTGGTGATCACATCATCTCCTATGGATTAAATTATCATCTCTATTCTAATGATTTTTAAAACTACTTATCAAGCCCCAATGTCTCTGCTGACTTCCAGATTTGCTTCTCCAACTGCCTAATGGATATCTGAAACTGGATATCCCATAGATATCCAACAAGTTAAAAACTGAACTTACTGTCTTTCCCCTCCACATCTTCCTCTCTTCTAATTTCTCCATTACTACTGAGGGCAATACCATCCTCTAAGTCACCCAGGATTGTACCTTAGGTGTCCTTGACTTCTTACTCTCACCTCACCCTACCCCCATATCCAATCTGTTGTACTGATTTGCTTTCAAGACATCCATCATATAAGCCCCCTTATTTCCACCACACTGCCATAACCCTGATGCAGGCCCTCATCACCTCATCACCTGAGGTTAAGGTTAGATTGAAAACACAGAAATACAATACCACTACTGGAAAACGAACTCAAATCATGCTTCAGTAATGTTATCTTTGGATCTGAAAGCATCTAGGATCATAGACTTAGGGCTGAAAGGGACCTCAAAGGCCATCTGATCCAACCCCTTCACTTCACAAATGAGGAAACTGTGGCCCAGTGAGGTGAAGTTATTTACTCAGGGTCATGTAGCCAGTAAATATCAGAGGCATGGTTTAAACCTAAGTCTTACTCCAAGCCTAGCAATATATCCATTGTACTATGTTGCTTCAATGCTATTATTAGAGGATTTTGAGAGAAATGATTATTAATAATTAAAGATTTGGGGAGATTCAGAGTTCCCCCTTTTTCTATTCTCATTTCAAGACCTCATTCTCTGAAAGTTGAGCTAACCTCCTTTATCTGACCTCACCCAACCTTACTAGGAATCTCTAGTCTAAGGTGAATTCCATTCAATCAAAACTGGGTGGGGGCAGCTAGGTGGCACAGTGGATAGAGCACTGGCCCTGGAGTCAGGAGGACTGAGTTCAAATCTGGCCTCAGACACATGATACTCACTAGCTGTGTGACCATGGGCAAGTCACTTAACCCCAACTGCCTCACCAAAAATAAAAAAATTAAAAAAAAAGAAAATCTTATAAAAGGAAAAAGATTGGGTGGAGACAGACCTTTTTGTCTGAATTACCCAAGGCTGGAGATGGTCTGGGTATGAAGATGGTGTCTCTATCCTAGAGTATAATGATGTCACTCTCATTGTAATATTCATTCTCTGATTAATTGTTAACTAACCAGGGTTGATTCCCACCCTGGGGAACACCTACTATTCAAAGGGTATATAAACTGTGAGCCTGCCTCCATGATTGTCATTGGTTTAAGAGAAAGATTATTAATAAAATGATTAAATTATCCAGAAATTGTGGTCTCTTGAACCTCTTTTTTTTTTTTTTTTGGTGAGGCAATTGAGGTTAAGTGACTTACCCAGGGTCATACAGCTAGCAAGTGCCTCCTAAACCTTTTTAAATGCCACAGTTAGATAAAAATGTTTATTTAGAAATATGCTCATATTTTAAAATTTTAATGAGATGTATGTAGAAAATAATATAATAGGATGTATGGAGAGAAGATGTAATAAGATGTGCATAATTTAGAAGGTTAACAAGATTTCTGAATACAAGAATACAATGAGATGAAACTATTTTAAGGATGTACTGAGATTTACTCATGGAACAATGCAATGAAATGCATATGCACAAGGGATCACATGTATACAAAGACCTATAGTGAAAGTTGGCAAAGGATAATATCTATATAGAGAAACATTTGCTAGTTACCTGTTTTAGGCTAGTCCTTTGCTCCTGGTAAAGTAAAGACTAATGCAGTTACTTAAAAACTCAGAACAAATTAAGAGTCAGAAAAACCTGGGTTCAAATCCCACCTCTAACAAATCCCACCTCTTATCTGTGTGACTACAAGTAAGCTGCTTATGTTCTTTAGTCTCAGTTTCTCTATTTGTAAAATGGGAATAATACCTGTAGTACCTGTCTGGCAGTGTTACGGAGGCCTAAATGATATGTTGTATGTAAAATGCTCCAGAAACCTTCAAGTGCTATAAAAAGTGGCTATTATTGTTCTCATCTCTACTACTTGGATAAATTCCTCACTTTTCCACTTTATTCTAGTTTTGGAGCCCTGCCTGAGACAGTGAGACAAAAATAGATGAAGACCGCTGTTTAATTAGCACTTAGTAATGAATGAGGAGGAATCCATTTGGCTAGCTGAATATATCCTAATCCCACTGCTACTCTGATTCCATTAAATGGCAGCACGCACTATCAGGCCAAGTGAAGACAAGGGACATATCGTGTCCTTTTAAAATCTGTAAGTGACTCGGACTCCTTGGTGGTTGGGAAGAATTCAACAGGTACACTAACCAAATCTTGTTTGAAGAAAGGACAGCAAACATTATTTTGATCCCGTTCCCCCAGAGTCCACTAAAACACCAGAGCCACAGAACTTTTGACGGATGAACCCTCCTCGTTGAGAATTCCCTGCTGTTCTGAGAAGATGGGAGAGTTCCGGAATATGACCTTTCTCCAGCTGCAACATGGAACACATGAGAATCCCTACACAGAACTCAGACTTTGACACAGCCTGCTCTGAAATCCATATTTTAGACGAGCCAAGGTTTTCAAGGTGGTTTGAGGATGGCTTGTGCCATAGTGGACTAGGAAGGATAGGAGGCAAGGCTGAGATTTTCCCAGAGCAAATGGCAGGAAGCTCCTTGGCCAGAATCAATTGCACCATAATCAGAAACCCAGTCTAGAAGCATTTCTATACTTTGTCACATAATTCCAAGTAAGAAAGCTTAAAATTCACAGAATCCCTGATATCTGAATGATGTCTTTCCACAATGTTAACTCAATAAAGCCCATGAACAGCAGAGAATGGTGAGAGTACATTTCAAAATCTTCCTTCTAGTAGCTGGCAACTCACACATATCATTTCTGAGTTTATAATCTATTCATGTTGTGCATTTTACCAGGGAAGAAAATGAATCTTTAAAAGAAGCCTCAAAAATCTTATCAACTTTTGTTATAAAAGATATCGCAAGAAATCAAAGGCAGTACTCACCCTGACTACAGAGATTTGACAAAAATAGCAAATATGTAAAAAAACAGATTTAAGACAACTCTGGAAGCCTTTCTAGTCAAAACAGATAAAAAGCCCACATGTACCAACACACTGACTACTTACTTATAGTACATTCTTAAAATAGTCTAATCTCATTGCACTTTTAGTAATTTTGGCATATGATTATAAACTCCATGAGGATAGGGAGCACATTCAATTCTCTTTGTAGCTCTTTCATCACCTATCATAGGGCTTGGCATGAAGTAGGTGATTAATAAATGTTTGATGAATGAATGAATGTCTACTTAAGGGGCAACACTGCATAGTGCCTCATATCACAAACTAATTTGGCCACAGAAGACTTTGAGGCTTTGAATACTTTGATGGAACTCACAAATATGGCTCCAGGAGTCTAGGGACATAAAATGCCTCCAGAATAAAAAAGAATCAGGGAAATTATGAAAACACAAAAGAGAGAATTATTACCATTTTCCATCCAAAGAATGGCTATGTGAAACAGGTATATTTTTATACATATCAATGTAATAGTTACTATCTTAGAAAGAAAACAATGCTCTATTTCTCATGAATCCATATTCAAATTGTGTGGAAGGCAGCTGATGAAAATACTGGTAGAGTAAGAGGAAACCCACTGGACAGGACACCTGGCCTGCCCCAGGAGGTAGATTTTTTCTCACTGAGGGCCTGCAAGCAAAGGCTGTATGACTACTTGTGAGATAGGATGTAGAGGGAGTTCCTGTTCAACCACAGGTTAGGCCAGAAGGACTTCATTTTCCTTCTTATTCTGAACTCTGCCAGTTCATCTCTCTGGGCCTCAATTCCCTCATCCATAAGACAAGGGAGATGCAATAGATTTAGGGTTCCTTCTGAGCTCTAAAATTCTGTCTTATGTACTCTGTTCTAAGAAACTTTCAAAAGGATAACATTTGTCAGTGACGTTCACTCGAAGGGACCAATTACTTGTATTTTTATATATGGTCACGCTCTACTGAAACGTTCCAGCTCTGGCTCTCACAAATATGCATCAACACCATGTAAAGCCACATTGTTGAGCTCATTTGACCTCAATGGTTTCATACTCATTCATGTATTCAGCTGATCTAGGCCACTCATCTAAAACATAAACTTTCCTTCCTGGGCATTTGTGTCAGGGCTAGTCTTACAAACAGGCAGAGTAGGTATAATTTGAGAAGCATGGGGAAGCTCTGTCGGTCAATCCCTCTGGCTTCCCTTTCTTCTCTACTTGATAGCAAATGCCTTAAGACCTACGGAAATGCACACAGCCCTCAGAAAAGTTACAAGTTGTCAGTTATGCCCCAGTAGGATATAAGTTCCTTGAAGGCAAAATGTTTGGCTCTTTTTTTTTTTTGTCTTTGACTCTCCCCATACCTTGGCACTTAGTAGAAGCTTAAAAAACGTTTGTTGAGTTGAATTAAATTGAATTAATTTTACTTTAATGTGAACAAATTTCCACTCTTTCCCCTAGAACAGAATTGGATTAGGGTGGGGTTAGCTTGGCAGAAAATTCCTTCAGACAAAAGTTCTATCTTCCTTAATATGGCTCCCAAAAGGCTACAGTTCTCTCCCATCATCTCTCTACTCAAATATCTGCCTTGTAACAAACTTGAGTAAGGTCTATAATTAGAGTTTTCAGTGTATATCCATTTCCTTCCTCTCTCCGTGTGTGCGTGTGTGTGTGTGTGTGTGTGTGTGTGTGTGTGTGTGTGTGTGTGTGTATTTATGTATGCATGTTTCTTTACATTTTTTCTTTTCCAAGATATTTTAGGAATATGGCTTATATTCAGGGAGTAGTCTATGTTCAGAAAAGTATGGTACATTGACTTACTATGCTCTGCCACTTAATAATGAGGATATTAGTACTTGTGGCACTTAGGATAGAGAGTGCATAATAGAAAATATATTGATTAGCCAGTTTTGAGGAATGCAGAAGAGAGACAAACTATTTGATCTCTAATGCTATCCTTGCAAAAGAGAAATTCATAGGAAAAAAAAATCAAAATGCCCAAGCACTCCAGAATCTCAGAGTTGTAAGGGATGTCGGAGATCTTCTAGTTAAACCCTTACTTAAATAGGAAAACCCTCTACAAAATCATAGACAAGTTAAGTGTCTGTCGAACCTCAACTTAAAGACCTCTTTTTTTGTTTGTTTGGGTTTTTTTGCGAGGCAATTGGGATAAAGTGACTTACCCAGGATCACACAGCTAATAAGCGTCAAGTGTCTGAGACCACATTTGAACTCAGGTCTTCCTGACTCCAGGGCCAGTGCACCATCCACTGCGCCACCTAGCTGCCTTTTAAAGTAAGTAGAATTCTGCTACCACCCAAGTAGGCCCTTCCATTTTTAGACAGTTCTAATTGTTAACATTTTTTTTCTTTGTATGTAGCCCAAATCTGCCTCCTTAAAACTTCCACGTGAAATCCTTTCCTCAAACACCTGAATGAAGATAGCTAGGGCAAAGTAGAGGGAAGGAGTCTGCCTAGATTCCAGTCCTCCTTTGCTTTGGCAAATTTTGTCTGGGCCATGCCCTCTTCCATTCCTCTCTCCACTTGAAGGGACTGAAGGCTGGGCTGCCTTCTGTCCCAGGGTGAATACATCAATGTTCAATTTTCCTGCCTTCCTCTCCCCACCCTCCACCGCCTAACTCTATACCCAACCTGGCCTTTTTGCCGTTAGGGTCATTTCTCTTATGTACCTTTAAAAGTCTGTCCTATTTCTCCATTAACATCTTACTCTGATGCCTCTTCATGAATGAAAGTTACCAGTGGACTAGATCGGAAGGGACTTTAGAGGTCAACTTGTATATGAAAAGAATTCCCTCTATAATATACTCAATAACTGGCCATCCAGCCTTTCCTTGAAGACTTCTGGTGAGGGAAACCTAGTGCCTCAGAAACCTAGCCTATTCCATTTGGTGTCAACAGATTTCCCCAGATCATTTTCTTGAAAAGCTTTTACAAGGCTTTAAAGTCCCACAAAAAGATTCCTCAAAGCACCTGTCAAAAGAATAATATCACGCAACATACTCTGACACTGCAACATAGAAAGAGAAACATTACTTGTCGGTGACTGTGTCAAACTTTCATTGATTTGTATGCACTTTGTAAAGCTTCATGCTATGCAATCTACAGGCATATTATTTATGCGTGATTAAATTGGACATTTTTGGTCATTTCTTGAAAAGGCCCTTGGCTAGTAATCTTACCTCCAATTATAAAAATGAAGAAAATAAGGTTCAGATTGCACAATTTCCAGTTTTAGCATCTTTTCTAAGAAACAATTTTCCTTAGGTACAAGGACTAGCAGGTGACTAGGATTTTTTTAGGTAGGAGAGTTTACGGAATTTTGGGGGGTTACTGAATTGGAAGAACTGTTAAACTCATCACAAACAAATGGACAAACTGTGGGAGATCACAATCAATGAAAGAAAGGAGAAAGAAAAACTCACAGACAAAAGTTTAAGGGTATATTTAGATTCCTGGTTTAAAATGACATAACGGATTTGACGAGGCCAGGTCCAAATATCCAAACAAGATTCTGAGGCATTAATGATGCTCTAACTTGGGTTGCTTAGTCATCAATGAGTTAGGTTAAAAAAAAGCAGCAATGATGATTTTAAACCCCACAGACACAAAGTAAATGACAATACATATAGTTTTGTCATACTTTGCAATATATGACTATTTCCCCCATTTGTTTTTCAGTTTGTAGAAACATTTAAAAATACAAAACGGTGTTTACTCTGAATACAACTTCAGTGTTGTACGAGGCCCCACTATAACTAATTCTGTTTTGTATTAAAAGCCGAACTTTACCTGATTCAGAGGTTGAGTGCAAGGATCTTTGTCACTTTTTTATCACCATGGATAGAAGCAGTTTCTGATAGAAAGCTAATCATCCTTGAAAGGTTTGTCTACTCATGAGTGACAACTGATATAGTTTGCCGGAACAGATGAGGAGGAAGTGAGGTCTAGCTTGCTGCATTTCTTTTCACGAGGAAAAAAATAACTGTTTCTACTTTCTTTCCCCAAAAAAGTACAGGTGACTTTTTTGGATACTGCACAGATTATCAAGCCTCTAAGAGTGCTGAGTGTCTAGGAGTATAAACTAAGTTTAGTAATACTCCTCCAAAATAAGAAGTGGTAAGGATAGGTTAGAAAAATATATTTTAAGATGTTTTATAATTCCTTTCTAACTGAAAATGCCTCAGTGTCAGAAGATATGTTGAACACATATAATCTATTTCTGAATATTCACTCTACCTTTAAAAACAGATGGCAACTTTAATTTCATCCAAATTGACTCCAGTTGTCATATAGTGAAGACTTGACTGATTTGTTTCTCTAATGGACTTTTAATCTTAATTTTCCTCAAGGTGGAGAAACATAAGAGTAAATGTGCAGCCTGACTCCCTACTTATATAACACAAGGAAGCTAGAAATGCAGAACAAATGCGAGATGTCTTAACAAAGCATCTGAAGAGAGAGGACTCCCCAAGTCTGTGATGGAATTTGTCATTTAGCATCTTTCACTAGTCTTAGTCTTCCAACTAAAATAAACAGCCATTTGTCATGTCACCTTAAATCACTTTGTCTCTTATGGTATTGGAAAGAATGAAAGTACAGTCTGTTAGCTATATAATTGCACTTCTGACCTTGGTTCAATCCACATATGTATTAGCAGTTAAGATGATACATAACTTAAAAACCACTAAATTAAATGTTTAAAATTTCTATGTATTATTTCCAAAATCCTGAAAAACTTAGGAAACACCTTGCCACTAACTTTCAACAGGGTGAATTTTATAGACTTTAATTAGGCCTGAGAGTGAGGAGTAATAGAGTATGACAAGCATAGAAGAGAATGTAATGAAGTTGAAAAGCAAACAGAAATAAGCAGGGCAGTTTTCTTAGTAACATTAAATTTAATATACAATTAAAAAGCAAACTGTACATAATAGGAGTTCACAGTTTCACGTATAATTTTTTGGTTCTTTATATGGAGATGTTCAGGTTTGTAAAGTTCATAATAAAAATTTTAATAAAAGAAATGCAAAGAAGAAAAAAGAGAACTCAATGATGTTTGGTGATCTCTATGGACAACGCATCAGTGACTTTTGGTACTGGCTTCCAAGAAGCCAATACCATGAAAATATTTTTATGAGCATCATCACTTGTTTCTCATTTATGAAACAGAATATCAGTCTCATGAATAGCTACGTTTACCACTCAGTCCTGAATCTTCTTTAGCTGATACTGGTATTAGTAGAAAATAGTGTGACAGTCCTTCCTTTAAAAAAAAAAAAGGAAGCAGAGAACTGTTGCTCTGAGAGTTGAGTAGTGTGATAATAATGAAGCTGTAAAATATCATATAACTAAACACACTGTTTGGGAAAGCTATAGATCTTAATATTAAGCTTGATCATAGAGAAACACTGCAGCCAGTGTACAAAGGGCAGTTCTACATCTGATTGTACCTCGGTAGTTGATGATTTCTGTTCCAAGCACCGGTGTCATCTCTAGGACCGTAATGAAAGCTTTGTCCATAGACGTCAGTGGGAATGGAGACATGCGATGTCTTCTTGCCACTTTGGTGATATCAACAGCACTGTGACCTACACAAGAAGAGATTTCAGTTTAGAGGTAGGTAGGTTCCTACAGAAAGGTAGGAATCATTTGTGCACATAAATAACTTCCATTCTGAGATATTCCAAAATAAAGACAACAAAATAAAGAAATGACCCACCTCAAAAACATCTCTATTTGGGTGGAATACCAGGGCAAATTATCACTGATAAATCATATGCTAAAACTGCGTAGGATACATGTTTGGGACTCTAGTGAGCTAATTCAGGAGCTGTTCAAGGAACTGTTCAAACTGGAGTCTGGTTGGTCCCCAGAAGAAAAGAGGCTTATATTCTTGGGCCTAAATGTCATCAGGTGAGGTCCTTTCTTTTTAATCTGCTGTGATCCTAGTGCTAGGGGTACTGGGAACAGGGAGAAAAGGTATTACGACTAAATAACCAATTATGGTACGCTACTGTTGGGGAAATCTTAGGCCTGCAGTCAAACTGCTGTCTTAACAATGATCTTCCCTGGGGCAGCTAGGTGGTGCAGTGGATAGAGCACTGGATTCAGGAGGACCTGAGTTCAAATCTGGCCTCAGACACATAACACTTATTAGCTGTGTGACCCTGGGCAAGTCACTTAACCCTTCTGCCTAGCTAAAAAAAACCCCACAACAAAACAATGGTTTTCCCTCTAAGGTCTGGTTCTCAATAGTGCAGGGACAGGCAAGGTTTACTCAACCAATTAATCAATAAGAATTTATTAAATGCCCATTCTGTGCCAGGTGTTTGCTAAACAACACTTTTTCCTTAGCAAATAGTCCACTGAGTTGAAGAGGTTTTTACACCAATCAGGGAGACAATATGTAAATAAATAGGTGCACATGACAGATACATACAGAGCAGAAAGAAGGTAGTCTTATAGGGAAAAGCTCAAGGGGCTAGGTAGGTGGGGACACAAGGAAGGCCTTTTACAGAAGGCTGGACTTGAGCTGAGTCTCGAAGAAAGTGAGGCAGAGGTGAGGAGGGAGAGCATTTCAGGCATGGAATGCTCCAGTTAGTAAAGGCACAAAAACAGGAAATGTAGTGCTGTATACAGCAAACAGCAAGTAAGTGGCTTTTTTTTCGGACCATAGTATGTGTATGGCAAAGTACAGGAAGTTGGTAAAAGTAGGAATGGACCAAGTTATGAAGGACTTCGTAGAAGTAATAGAGAGTCACTGGAGTTTACTGAGCAGGGGATGACATGATTAGGTCTATGCTTTAGGAAAATCACTTTGGCTGGTCTGTGGAGCATAGGTGAGAATGAGGAGAGGATAGATTGAAGGCAAGGAGACATTAGAGAGAATAGTCTAGGTGAGAGGTGATGAGGGACTGAGCTAAAGTGGTAGCTATGTGGATGGAGAGAAGGGGAGGTATATGTTGTGATGGTAGAAACAAGAAGCCTCAGAACTGGATAGGGGTGATCTTGAGAGTAACAGACATGTTTAGAATAGAGGTGGGTTTCAGGGGAAAGGGAATTCATTCCATTGTAGACATTCTGAGTTAAAGATGCCTACAGGACATCATTTGAAATGTTAAAATATGTAGTTGAAAATGTGGTATTGGAGTTCAAAAGAGAGATCAGGGCTACATAGATGGATCTGTGAATGATCTGCACAGACCTGACAGTTGAACTGATGATAGCACCAATGGAGATAGTACAGAGATAAAAAGAGAAGGCCTAGGACAAAGTTTTATCAAAAAAGACCAAGCAGTTAAGACTGGTAAGAGGAGAATGAAGACAGGAAGGCAATAATAAATCAATGTCATACTGTACCAATCCTACCTTTTTTCTTAATCAGTTGGTAATAGGCATTTTTTTTTTACCCAATGGGGATGGATCTGATTTACAGACCATATTATATCCACATGTAATTTAGAATAACTTTTCTTAACTGAATCAGAATATTTCTTAGAAGGGATTTTGGGAAATTACTGTGCCTGTCACCCAACTAAGAATATTTGCCATTATCGATTAATAGTTGATTAACTGGTTCACTGGACGGAGAGATACAGAGATTGGTAAAAGACAGCCATCACCAACTAATATCTAATTCAGTGGATTGAGAGATATAGAGATTAGTTAGACATGAAGAATATCAGCAAACAAACAAAAAAAGACCCATAAAGATGCTGACATTCATAATATCACAATATATGCCAAGTGAACATCTTCCAGTAATAGAAATACACATACAAATTTTAAAAATACAATTTGTTTTTCTAATCTCATAAAATAAGAAAGAAAAAAATAAAACTGCTTTATAATTACATAACATTTTGCAATTTACCTTTTTTACCCTCATAACAATCCTAGGAATTAGTCAATAAGTCAATGAGTATTTATTAGGTTGTCGTTTTAATTATTTTCAGTTGTATCTACCTCTTTGTGACCCCTTTTGGGGTTTTCCTGACAAAGATACTGGAGTGGTTTGCCATTTCCTTCTCTAGCTCATTCTGTAGTTGAGGAAACTGAGGCATATAGGGTTAAGTGACTTGCCTAGAGTCACACCGCTGGTAAGTATCTGAGGCCACATTTGAACCTAGCTCTCCCTGATTCCAGGCCCTCCAATTCTTTACCCACTGCCACCTAGCTATTAATTTATTGTCTGCTACTTGAGGGCAATGGAGATAAAAAAGAAATGCAGAAACAGTCCCTGCCCTCAAGTCACTGCCCTCAAAATCTAATGGAGGAGATAATACAAAAACAACCAAGTACAAATAAGATGCATACAAGATAAATCTGAGATAATCTCAGAGCGAATTCACAAATATTAAAGAAGACCAGAAAATGATTCTTGAATAGAGGGAAATTTTAGCTGAGGAAAGAAGCCAGGGAAGGCAAGAGCTAGAAGTGAGGAGATATTGTTATCATCTCTATTTAACAAATGAGGAAACAGAGTTCATAAAGGTGAAGTGAATTTTTCAAAACCATCTGACTAGCTCATAGCAGAGCTGGGTCTCAAACTGATCTCAGACCACTGGTTTGAAGGAGTCTATCTGAAACTATTAGAAGGTAGAGAGAAAGAGATTTAACATTAGAGACAGATTAGATATAGAAGAAATTGGGAGAAAACCATATTACACTGTTTGAACCTAGCCCTGCATGGCTGGGAAGCTGGACCACCCCTACGTGCTGTTTAGAGACTCTTTCTTTTTCTTTTTCTTGATGAGGCAATGGGGTTAAGTGACTTGCCCAGGGTCACACAGCTAGTGAGTGTTATATGTCTGAGGCTGGATTTGAAATCAGGTCCTCCTGAGTCCAAGGCTGAGCTCTATCCACTGCACCACCTAGCTGCCCTGTTTAGAGACTCTTAATGAAGGACCTAGTTTATACGGACCAGAAACCCAGTTATGTTCAAAGACTGATATAAGTAGTACTCTTCCATTGTACATCTTAAGCAACCCCTATGTCTTATCTATGAACTGGT
Source organism: Phascolarctos cinereus (assembly GCF_003287225.1). Lineage (NCBI taxonomy): Eukaryota > Metazoa > Chordata > Mammalia > Diprotodontia > Phascolarctidae > Phascolarctos > Phascolarctos cinereus. The sequence continues at coordinate 248,103,333 of NW_027555736.1, read as the reverse complement.
CCTGCACTGATCAGTTATTATTATTTTTTTTTGGTTAGGCCGTTGGGGTTAAGTGACTTGCCCAGGGTCACACAGCTAGTAAGTGTCAAGTGTTTGGTCTGAGGCCGGATTTGAACTCAGGTCCTCCTGACGTCAGGGCCGGCGCTCTGTCCACTGCGCCACCTCGCTGCCCCAAACATGAACCCTACACGATCAGTTATCATTTCCATGTTCCTTCACCTCTTTTTCTGAATTCAGGGAATTGCACCTTTTGCTTTCTCCCCTCCCAACCTGGAAAGTCCCTGATCTTTCATCTAATTAGAAATCAGATTACCTAATGTTATAGTGTTTCCTTTTAATTAACTGGTCTTATTTGATTTTTTTTTTATGTATAAAAGTCACTCTCCCCCTGTATTCATGGTCCAAACTTAGGCTGAGGAGATCTGATCCCAATGTGTTGGGCAATTGCCATTCATTGGTTAATAAATCAATATGCTTGGAAGATCAAATTTTTGTTTCCTCAGTCATTTCATCTTCTACCCACCAGAGTATATATGGAAAGGCTGGCCTTGACAACAAGAAGAGCCATCTTCTTATGTGACAGAGAAGTGAAGCAGGTAGGCTGAAGACATCTGAGTGATGTGAGATGAGGAAGAGGGAAGGGGGAACTTCTGGTGAATGTTCTCATTTTTTAGGTGAAGTGTGAGGATAGGTCCTCCGCGGAGAAGGTAGGAAAGAAGGTAGGACTCACCATGTTCATGATCCGTATTGATTTGGTAAAAATCCATGGATTTGGGCCTTTTGGGGACTGTTCATAGGCCCTGAGAAACCTAGAGTTCATTTAGATTACCTGCAGGATTCTCTGGGAATTTTGGGTCACTGCAGAAGGAGGGTAGTGGTACCACTTAATCTATTACTCCTTAGTCTCTAGGGTAGGGTAATTGCCTCACTGATTTTTTTCTCTTTGTCAGATGATAGGCCAGCAGGTTTTTCCTGTGCACAATAGTTTTGTACCTACAGCTGTCAATTTTGGTGTCTAATTCTCAAATAGGCTGGTTACAAAAAACAGAACTATCAAAACTCTTACCTTTGATAAAATAAAACTGTATTAATGCTGATGTTAAAATATGATTGAACTATAGCAACTATAGATCTTCACTTCAAAGAGAAAAGAAGATGTATATATACTGTTTAAAAAAACTTTATAAAACTTTCAACATTACAATACAGGCATTGACAGCTAATGGAGTCAGTCAGTTGGCTTAAAATTGTAATCACAAAATAAACAAATAAATGATCCAAATGTTGTCTAAATAGATTTTAAGTGAACAAGTATAACTAGGAGTTAAATACTAGCCAAAAATGTATAAAAGGAACTTTTCAAACTTCAAAAGTAATATGTATATAATAAGCCCATCTAGATCAGACTAACAGATAAAATGAAAGCTAAGATGGTTGGTTCATTAAACTAGAATGATACTAATAAGGCCAGAGTTTGATCCCAAGGGCCACTTTATTTCCGATGCAGCAAAAAGTATGTTCCTTAGCTAGAAATTACAATAAATTTCTTTGCAAATGTCTGGCACTGGCTTATGAGAAGAACCAGAAGACAGAGCTTGGTAGAGCCTCCAACTGACCCATTCAGTCACCTGGTCCCCTCCTTTTACTTCTTCCTACTTCAAAATAAAGATTGGTCTCAGAGCTCCTTACAGTTAGGTAAGATTCTATGAGTAATGGTCTCATCATACAAGCAGCCCACTTAGCAGTGGTTCACTTAACAGTTCTTCCCCTCTATGAACTTTTAACTTCCATCAACAGATGGGTCCAACAAGTAGGGTATAGTTTCCAAGAGATGTTATCTCTATCTTACCCCAAACCACGGAACCTGGGCAGAGGATATGACACAATATGACAGAAAAAGGGCCGGTCACTTACAACTATAATTTGGATTGCTGTCAATTCTGCTCTAAGTGCAATGCAGATTTCTTGCTGAGCACTAAATTTTAGCAACCTGAGACTGTGAAGTATATGGGGAAAATCACAGGACTACCTACCTCGTCTTGTAGTGGCTACCCTGAAGGGAATGAATAGGTGATGCCACTCTGTTACCCATACTAGGGAGGTCTTTGTCTGAGGTGGACAGGTAATCAACTGAATTGAGAACCTAATAAACTGGGTGGGGAGTACAGGCAAATTTTAGTATCAGAAACATTAAAAATCATGAGTAGAGGATAATTACCTCAAAGAAAAATGTTTTACTTGGCTGGGTTGACCAAAAGTATAGCATTCTTGTTTTAAAAAATAACAGTATATATATACTGCCAGTATATGCCAGTGAGGTAGGGTTATTATTACTATTTTAAAGTTGGCTTACCTAAAACTTGGCAGAAATCACTGACATGAAAAGTTACAATACAGAAACCTTAGGTAGGGGCTATTTAATATTGTCAAAGCCTGTTCACTTTTTCTATTTGTAACTCTCTATCTAAACTGTCCAGAGAAAAGAGCCTGAGGAAATTTTTATTGTTGTGGTATAGAATACTTTCCTCAGTAGCAGTAAGGCATAACATAACCATATTTGATTTTAGAACTCTGAGAATTCAAACTCCATCTAGAATATACATGAATCATGTATCAGAGGCAGCTGGTGGCTCAGTGAATAGAGCGCTGGGTGTGGAGTCAGGACATAAGCTCAAAACCAGCCTCAGACAGTTCCTAGCTGTGTGACCCTGAGCAAGTCACTTAACCTCTTAGAGACTGACAAAATAGATTCATTGGAGAAGGAAATGGCAAACCCACTCCAGTATCTATGCGAAGAAAACCCCAAATGGGGTAATGAAGGGTCAGACACCACTAAAAAAAATGACTAACAAAATAGTAGATCACCTATGTGAGAAAGGATTAGAAGTCAGGCTTCCACAACAGAACAAGGGAATTCTGAGAAGGACTTCCAAGATCTTGCGGATAGTCCCTCAACCAATCAGAAAGTGCCTCAAACCTTCTGCAAACAACTAGTTCCTGAAGAAAGAGCCCTGGGGGCTAAACTGGTTGTAACCCTATTGGGGCTTGCATAATAAGTTTACTGAATATTAACTGATACACCCCAAGGGCAGAGATAGCCACCTTTTTTGAGCATGAATTGGGAGGGCTTAACACGAGAAGGAAGAGTTAACATGACATGAGATGGGCGGTTCAGGAAGAATGTAACTCAGATGAGCTGGACCAATAGTAGCCCTGGTAGAAGGAGCAGCATCATACTAACAGTATAAAAGCTGGCTCTCACTTCTGTATAGGGTGCCTCTCCTACCAGGGGGCACACCTGATTTTTGCAAGAACCTTAATAAACGATTCTTCTTTCACTCTGGACTTAGTTTCATTATTAAGAGTGAGATTCCACCCAGCATTGCAACTGGGAAAGCAATGGGTTGCAGGCAGCTTGCCCTGGCTAACTTCCCAACCCGGCTAAGGGGCTCTATTTCTAACACCTAGAAACAATCTTTTTACAATAATTTTTTTTCCATATCATAACGGTTAACACCAGTATTAATGACATTTTCAAATGACAAAAACAATGCCTAGTATACAGTAGGAACTTGATTCAGAATGAAACCTAAATGGGAGCTATGGAGAGGTTCCAGTGACCCCTATGACTTTTACTCAGCTACTCTACATTTAGTCAACTAGTTTTAATTAGCATCTCTCTGCAGATGGCTCTAGGAACTACTAGTCCAGCCCTAATCCCTCTCCCCAGATATTTTAAATTCAACAAGTCCAAAGCTGAACTTCCCCCCTTCCCTATACTGTCAAGGTACCACTCATCTTTTCAGTCACCGAGGCTTGTAAGGTGTTATCCTTGACTTCTCATTCTTTCACCGCAGATATACAATCTGTTGTCAAGTCCTCTTATTTCTACCCTTGTAAAGTCCCCCTTTCTTCTCTGACACTGCCACAGCCCTGGTACAGGTCCTCATCACTTCAGGTCTATCAGGTCTATTGCCTGAGGTCTCTCCCCACTGCAGTCCATCCTCAGCCATCAAAAAGATATGCCTAAACTTGGTCTGCACGACTTGCAGCCCCCTTATGGCAGGCCAAAGGATTTCCTCTACATTTTTCAGTAGGCCACCTGGGAAATCCTTTTCAGTGCAGCAAGAAGTCCCAGGGCTATAAGTGCTAGCCTCAAGTTGTGCAGGCCTGGCCTAAACTATAGGTCTGACTATGTCACTTCCCTATTTCATCTAGTATTAAATATAAAGCCATCTGTTTGATGTTTAAAGCCCTTCATAACCTACCTCTACCTTTCCAGGCTTATTATATTGTTATCAGACTATGAACTTCTTAAGGACAGGAACTGTTTTTTGCCTTACTTCATATCCTCAGTAATTAATACCCTGCCTGGTATATAGTAGGCATAAATGCTAGGTTATTAGCAGACTAACTCTGCAAACATTTTCAACTTTCTACTGAGCAAAGGAACAGTGATCTTTGTGCTGCAGTGACTTTTCCCATGTGCTGTGTCCATCAAAATAGACCTATTAACAACAATAAAAATACTTCAGATATGTCCTGTTTTTATCCTGTGTGCTCTACATAGGCACTGTTTTATCTTCATCTGAAAAATCCATTCAACTGTTTATTAAAAATAAATGAACAAATGATGCTTTCTTTAGATCACAGAAGAGAAGTAGAAACAAATAAAAGGCTTGTATAAGTTCTACCTGATTAATCAAAGTAACCTCAGGAGGAAACTTTATTATTCAAAGCAATCAGCAATAGAGTTCCCTAAAGTAGTTCAAGCTTAAATCATTATTCATTCTTAGGGTGTACTGAAAATCACAGAGAAGATACTTGTTCTGCCCTATTAATATTACTATCTCACTTACCACAGAATTTGTTGCCCAAACACATTCCATTTCAACTACTTGGATCTTTTTAAAAAGCAAGACAGCCAAAAGAGGATGAATAGTAGTCTTAGGAAATTTAAATAGCACAGAGGATGGTAATGTATTCACATTAAGTAGTTAGGGCCTTTGATAATTCACAGAATGTTGCCATTCAGATGTGCAAAGCATTCAGCCTTTCACATAAATCTATCAAAGAAAGAGTGACTGGGTACAAAGCTCTAGGGGATTGCTCCTAGTAGTAGAATTGTCGAGACTTGGATATGCAAGGCAGTATGAATTTTGGGCAATATTTCCTTGTGTTATCCCAGAAGCTTTTCTCTTTTGTTTATTCAAAGGTAATGTGTTCTAAAGCCTTTGGGGGAAAAACTACCAAACCAAGAAGTGAGGCTGAAAAGACTTGCATTTGTGTGTGTGGTAGGTTAAAACCATGAAAATTAAAATAAAGAGCCCCTGGAGTGTGTGCAAAGACATGATAAGCAGGCCCTTACTGCCACACACAAAAAGTGTGCGTTGCAAGTCCATAACACATTAATACAACTATGATTAAAAATAAGTCTAGATCAACCTGGCTAATGAAGAAATGAAGTAGCACGAAACAATAAAATCCATGGGTTACATTTGATAGAATTACAGAAACAGATGAAGAAACATTCTTTCTCCCTCTAATTTGTTTTCTTCAAAAGAGTTGTTAACCAACAGAAAATGGTCTGACTTAGATCCATTCCTTCTCCTTTTCCCTTTCCTTAGCTAAAAAACAGTAGGAAGTCAAAAGGTAGTAAGGAGGCTTGGATAACCCACAACTGATGAAGAACTGGAACTGACTATAAGTGATAGATTTAACCTACCAGTACCAAGAACCCTGTGTTTTTTTTGGGAAAAAAAAGAAAAGAAAAGAAAATACAGTCACATATATCACCACATGGGGGATTTTCCTAAATTTTTTTGGAGGGGGAGGCAATTGGGGTTAAGTGACTTGCCCAGAGTCACACAGCTAGTGAGTATTATGTATCTGAGGCCGCATTTGAACTCAGGTCCTCCTGACTTTAGGGCCAGTGCTCTATCTACCTAGCTGCCCTTCCTATTTTCTACCCCATAGATGATTGTTGTCATTTGCTCTGTTTCTGTTCATGTGTGTCATACTGATGCCCATAATATCAACCTTTGGTTTATCTATGCTTTCTAAAAAGTTATGGGCTTGGAGTCAGAAAGACTGGCTTTAGCAGCTGAAATGACCTTGTTATTTTCTTATTTATAAAATGGGTATAATAATGCTTATACCTTAGGATTACTGTGAGGAAAACACTTTCTTTGTACATTGCAAAGTACCATAAAGATGAGCTGTTATTATGTGGAAAAGCAGATGTACAAACCAGGGCTTTTTTTGTTCCTCTCTATTCCTGTTATCTTGATGCTAAATTCTTCGTGCCTTTGTGCTAATGCTTTTTTGTTGGAGAGCGATGAAAAACTGATATTCTCCCTGATCCTTGGATTCTCCATACCTCATACCATAGAATCTGAAAATATGAAGAGTTGAAGTAGACTTTGAAATTTTGCTAATATGGAAACTGAGCAGAGAAGTGGACTGATTTACCCAGTATCAGTAAGTACAAGAATCATTACCAGAACCTCATTCTTCTGATCCAATCCCACACCTTTTTTCAATGAAATTCTACCCTTTGATCATAATGTCTTGTCCTTCCATTTCTACTTCTGGCTCACTCTTACATCTGTTTTTCTCTTTTCTCACCTTGTAACATCTATCATAAAAGCTCCCTTCTCTCATCTGACCCTGCCTGCTTGTTGGTCTCCCAGACTCAAGTCTCTCCCTAGGCCATTCCTTCCTCCACTCAACTGTCAAATTGCTCTTCCTAAAGCACAGGTCCAACCATGTCACCCTCTGTAGAAAATGTGGTTGGGGATGGTGCTTCTGCGTATCACTCATCAGGGTGTGGACACCTCTGTGACAGCACCCTTGAAAGCATTAAAATCAGTTTAAACTGGGTTTGAGGTCCGTGAGAAATAGCTAGTTTTCGTTTCCACAAATGTCACCTAAACCTGAAATGCAATCTAAGGGTTAGGTGGAAGTTGAACAAAGGAAGCCATAGCTTAGAACAAGAAAACACTATTGGGGGGTGAATGGACTAACCTCCTGAGGTTAGCTGTAGATCAACATCAAATCGGGTGTTCCCAAATGAAGACAAAGGTGGATTTGGGATCTGTCTGACGTGTGTGTGTGTGTGTGTCCACATGTGGAATATCTGGTCAAGCCAAGACTGGCCAAGTAGTTAATAAAACTTCCTGGTTCAAATAATGGCTTCGTGGAATTCACGGGAAGACTTTTTGCTGCTTACGCCTTCTCCCCTATTCAATAAACTCCACCTCTAAGATCCAACACGAGAGCCTCTGTTTGGCCGTTACAGCCCTTCGCAACCTGTCTCCTTCCCACCTTCCCAGTCTTCACACACTTTCTTCTCCTCCAAGTAGTCTGCATTCCAGAGACACTACCTCCTTACTGTTTCTCTCATATAACACTCCATTTTCTTACTCTTGAGCGTTTTCAGTAGCTGTCTGTGATGCCCTGGAATGTTCTTCCTCCTCATCTCTGTGAATGGGATGTCCCAGTGGAGCCTTCTCAGTGTAACTAAGGTTTGGGATCAGACTATCTTAAATCTAGTAATAGGTTCAGGAGGTAGGATAGGGTTAAGTATAGATTTCTGTAAATTCTTTTTTTTAGGGCCATATATCAGTACTTAAAATTTGTCTTGTTGTTAAGCCTTAGCCTACCTTTTCATCTTATTCAGATGCACCTTTGCCCCTAGCCCTACAGGCCCCAGAAAACCCTTAAAAGGTTCCTTATCTACTCCCCTTATCTTCCTTTGAAAGGACCTTACTCAGATGCCTTCCAGTTCCCTCCATTATCTATTCCCATTGTCTGTTCAATCTCTCAGACCTCCCAATACATTTGTAAACTATCTTTCTGTCATGGCCTGGCTAAGTGCACATTTTTAATTGCTTCTTTGACATTATCTCAGCAAACTAAGAAATATAGAGATGTATACTATTTCCTTTGTTCTATGGTAGAGCCTCGAGTTTGAGACTGTGAGCCAAGTAACGGAGTAAGGGACAGCTGGTAGCAGAGGACTTTACCCGTTGGGGCTATTTAAATCTGGTTCTTTGTTTCTGTGTTCATCTCCCTTCATCTGAACATACTGGTGGAGGGACACCCAAATCTCGAGATTTGAAATAATACATTAACTTTCTGTTTCTCCTTGGATACCGCTGTGTTTTGTTTTTTAATTTGAGTGGCATCCCATACATGTGCCTTCTGGATTTTCTGGCTTCTTTCAAGTCTCAGCTAAATCTCTCTCTTCTGCAAGAAGCCTTTCCCAGTATATTTAATCTTAGTACCTTTCCTCTGATGCTGCCTTCAATTTATCCTGTATATATTTTGTTTATCCGCAGTTGTTTGCATGTTGTCTCTCCCAATGGAAGTGAGATCCTTGAGACCAGGGACTCTTTGTTTTGTTTTCTTTGGGTCTCCAGCACTAAGCACAACACAAGTACAAAGACTGACCGACTGTATTTACTGCAACATCAGGTTCTGAGAAGTTCTAGAAGAAACCTTCTGGTTTCCAGATCATAATCCCTCTTCTGGACTTGCTTTCCTTACTTCAGAATTTTAAATCAACCGTACATTGCTCTCCACCCCTGAATCTCTAGTATCCTTGTCCTTACACCATTTGCGCCCTGACGTGTCCTGGATTACCCACTGCACAGGTTTTCACAATGACTTTCTAAAATTTGATCAATGCTAGATGTGACTGGGTCAACTGCAAACTGATGTTATCTACTCTTAACTGGGCCCTCACTGCTCCATAGCAATTCTTTTATTCTTCCTTGACTCTCACACTCCCCAAAGTATGAATTCCAAATGTTACACTGCCTGGCAGTGGCAGGCACTTGATAAATTCTTCCTCCTCCTTTCACTTCTCCTTCCCTCTCTACAAATCTTCAATATCACCTTCATCCATTCTGAGCAGTAGATCTCATCTGTTAATTTCCTAAGAAAAACTGAGGTTATTTATCATGAACTCCCTCATTTCCTCTACTATTCACCTCACCTCACCTCACCTCAATCCAATCCAATCCAATCAGTATTTATTAAGTGCCTGTTATGTGCCAGGCACCTACTAGGTACAAGACAAAAATGAAATAATTCCTGACCCAAGGTGCCTATAAAATGTGTACAAAGACAATTAAATACAAACATATATAAATAATTTTTGTGGGTAAAGAATCAGTAACTGGAGGGTGTGGGATAGAAAAGGCTTCCTGTAGGAGGGAGAATTTGAGCTGAGTGTTGAAGAGGTGGTGGTGAGGAAGGAGTGCTTTCCAGGCCTGTGATAGAGTACAGAGATGAAAGACAGAACGTATGGGAACAACAAAAAGGCTGTTTTGGCTAGAATGTGGAGGGCGTGAAGAGTAATGTGCAACAAATCTTGAAAAGCAGGCCAAAACTAGAATGTGAAGAGTTTTAAAAGAGGAGTCTATCAATTCCTACAGGTAAGGGGTAGTTGTTTCTTAAGCAGTGTGGCTACATAGTCAGATCTGTATTTTGGGAATTTTATTTGGAAGCTGTGTAGAAGATAAGTTAGGGAGGGCAGAGACTAGAGAAGAGGGCCTGAACTACGGGAGCGGATATTCAAATGAAGAGAATGGGGGTATAAGATAGAGGCAGAATCAACAATACTTGGAAACTAATTGGATGTGAGGGATGGCAAAGAAAGAATAGAAGATGTCTTGAGGGAGCTGGGTAGTGCGGTGAATAGAGTGCCCAGTCAGAAGACCCAAGTTCCAATTCAGCCTTAGACACTTCATAGCTGTGTAATCCTGGGCAAGACATTTAACCTTTCTACCTCAGTTTCCTTAATTATACAATGGGGGTTATTCTAGCACCTACCTCCCAGGGCTGTTGTGAGGGCCAAATGAGTATAAAGCCCTTAGTGCCTGTCACATAGTAAGTACTACATAAATGTTAGCTATTAGCATGACTGAGGATGGGAACCTGAGAAACAGGAAGGACTGTGATACCCTTAACAGAAACAGGAAAATTGGGAAGATGAAGGTTCCTGGGAAATATTAGTTTTGCGGTGGACATTTTGAATTTGAGATGTCTATGGGGCATCTAGTTAGTAATGTCCAATGGCAGCTGGCATTGAGTTCAGGAAAGAACTGGGATTTACTGGTAAGTTACTGGTAACTACTGATCCTTTGGGAGCTGATAAAATCACCAACGTAGAATTCTACACATTCTCTCCTCTTATCCCCTCCTCCTTGGCTCCAGATTCAGAGAGTGAATTGGTCCTCCTCCTTGCCAAGGCTAACTTTCCTCCTTTTACACATGATCCCATCTCCTTCTATACTGTACTATAGGAGATATTATATACACCCTTCATCCTATCTCTGTCTGTTATGGGAGTATGCATCATTTCTCACTCTCCTTCCCTTTCTCTGATCTCTAAACTGCTAATGAACAGAAAACTGCTAAAGCATAATATTGTTTGTACCATAAATTTGCAATCACTCTGTTATGATGTTTTACTAACTGCTCTGGAAGACTGAATTTTGTGGTGGATTCAACTGGGAATTTGTTAGGAGCTGTTATTGTGTTGAAACAAAATATTTCAGTTAAAAAAATTCTGATGACCATTTCCAGTCTTTATACTCCTCAGCCTTTCTGGAACTTTTGGCACCATAAACCACCCTATTTCCAGGATTCTTTTGTTTCTCTTGACTTCCATGGTAATCTAATCTAGTTCTCTTCTCTGACTATTCCTTCTCAGTCTTTGTTGGAAATTATCCATCTTGTGTTCTTAATGATGAGTATCCCTCAAACCTCTGTCTTTCTTTATTCTCTATATTCTCTTCTTTGGTGATCTTATCTGCTTCGATGGGTTCTATTATAATTTTTATACAAATGACTTCCATATCTATATTCCTCCAGTCTTACATCTACAACTACTTGTTGGCTGTCCCTTTGCCATGCCAAACTCAATATGCTGAAAACAATTAATTTTTTTCACTCCAAAACCCATTGTTCTTCCATACTTCCTTATTTCCACTGAGGGCTCCACGACCTTCTCAGTCACCCAAGTTCAAAACTTCTATGCCACCTTTTTAGTCATTCTTCTCCTTTACCTTCCTTTTTCAATAAGTTGTCAAGCCCTGTCAATTCTACCTCCACTACATGTTTTTCACATATGTTCCCTTTTCACCACTCACATGGCCACCATCTTAGTTTCAGACCTCATCATTTCTTTCCTGGATTATTAAAATAGATTTCTAATTGATCTCTACGTCTCCTGGTTTTTGGGTCTTTAGTCCATCCCTTATGCAGATATGAAAATAATTTTCCTGTGATGAAAAAAAAACAGGAAAGAAGAAGTTTTGGGCATTGCTAGGTAATAAATTACATTAAAAAGCAGAAATTATCAAAATTATCTGGTAGTGGATAAAACAGAAAAACTTTAAATGGAAGAGCAACATTCAGTACATGCATAGTATATAGGCTGATCTTCCCTAAATCTAAGGACAAAAAGTGCTGGGAAAATAATGTTTTGGTTCAATGAGAACTGATTGAAACTACGTTCAGCTCATCATTTTGTACAATATACAACAATAATTCCAAGTGGATTTGGTACATAAACATGAAAAGTAACAATAACAACAACAACAACAAAGGATGAGAAGCATAGGCAAGCGGGTCAGTTTTGAAAGTAATGTGTAGAATTTATTATGTACTTTTAAAGAAAAGCAAGTAGTATGAAAGGTAAGTTCATGGTTTCATATAGAAACCTTTTTTTGTATTCTGCTGTGTACAGAAATGCTTTTTTTGGTGTTTAAGAGCAAAATTAGAAAGATTTAATTTTAAAAAAAGATAACATGAGGTTATATCTTTTTATAACTGGATAGGGGTTGAATTTGTAACAAGTTACTACACAGAACAGATGAAGACAAAGTAGTTAAACTTAATTATATGAAAATAAAAATAAAAAATGCTTCAGCACAAATAAAATCAATTTGTCTAGAATAAGAAGAAAATGTTTTGAATGGAAAATTTTTTTATATTAAACACCTTTGATAAAAGTCTGATATCCAAAATTTATAGAGAATGGACACAAATCCAACCAGCAGACAAAGGATATGAAAAGTTTTCAAAAGAAGAAATGCAAACAATAAGTGTTATCATTCTGATACCATACTGAGTGAGAAGCAATAGTTCTGGAATCATACTAGGCCTGGGTTCAAATCCCATCCCACTTACCATCTGTGTGAGCTTTGGGCAAGCCACTTACCCTTCGTTTCTGTAATTGGAAAAATAAGGGGGTTGGATTAGGAGACCTCTAAGGTCCACTGCAGTCCTAGACAAATCAATTTTATAATCTTATGATCTAGAAATCCCAACTATTAATATCAAAGAGGGTAAAAGTAGTAAAAATTCATCGTTTGCACAGTTATGGTAAATCAGGCAAACTAATAATTCCTGAAAACAATTAAGAATTATTCAAGAAATGTTACAAAGATAACAAAAATAGCCTCTGACCATGTAATCCTTCTATTGGATTTATACTTTAAGGAAGTTATTGACATCAAAAAAAGACCCATCTATGCAAAAATATTTATAGCAATACATTGTAATAGCAAAAAATTGGAAATAATCTTTGTGCTGGGGAATGGCTGAATCAAATGTGGCATCTCACAGATGAGACTTTGAAGTAAACAGAGATTAAGAGACTTGCCCAGGAGCACACAGGCAGTAAGTGTATAAAGCTGGATTTGAACTCAGGTCATTCTGACTTGCGCCCAGCACTCTAACCACTGTACCCCTAGCTATGTTTCATACTAAAGAGTTAGAACTGAAAGAACTGTATGCTATGATACAGAAGGAAGAACCAAAAGAACAATATTCACAATGACTGCAACTATATAAATAAAAACAATTTTAAACAGAAACAAAATTCAGATAAAAATGAGTAGACATCATTGGCACCTAATTATCAAAGCAAAAGCATATGCTCTTCCTTTTTTTTTTTTAACAAACATTAACTATATTTGTAATAAGGTTTTTCTTGCTTTCTCATTTGGAGGTAGGAGAGGGAAATGGGAAGAAGAGAAGGCTGAGTTTCAAAAATAAAAATAATTGGGGGGGCGGAGTCAAGATGGCAGAGTAAAAGCAGTGACTTGCTTGAGCTCTCCCCAAATCCCTCCAAATACCTGTTAAAAAATGTCTCTAAACAAATTCTAGCGCAGCAGAACCCACAAAAAGACAAAGTGGTTGAGCCAGTATAATAAAAATATCAATACTGCCTAAATTAATTTATTTATTCAATGCTATAGTAATCAAACTTAAAGAAATATTTTTAAAAACTAGAAAATATAATAACAATTCATTTGAAAAAACAAAAGGTCAAGAATTTTCAGAGTAATAGTTTTTAAAAGTGAGAAGGAAAAAGTTCTATTAATACAAGATGTCAAAATGTAGGATCAATTTACTATAACATACACTCCAAAGGTACTATAAAATCATAAAATATTTTTTAAAAAAATAGAAGTCATTTAATGGAACAGATTAGGTACACAACATACAGAAGCGAATAAACATAATAGCACAGTATTCAATAAACTCAAAAGACCTCAGTTACTAGGGGAAGGACACATAATTTAACAGAGATTGCTGAGAAAACTGGACAGCAGGCTGGCTGCAATTATGTTTAGACCAATACTTCACACCATATGCCAAGATAACTTCCAAATGGATATATGGCCTATATAGAAAAGGTTACATCATAAACAAATTAGAGGAACAAGGATGAAATTACCTTTCATATCTATGGCTAGAGGAAGTTTATGCCTAAACAAATTATAGAGCTAATCACAGAGGATAAAATGGATAATTTTGATTATATAAAATCATAAAAAGTTTTTGTACAGACATGAAACAGGTAAATAGGAAAAAAATCCTTTGCAGCATGTTTCTCTGTGATAAAGGTTTCATTTTCAAGATATATCAGCATTCAAATTTATAAAACTAAGAGACATCCCCTAACAGGTATATGGTCAAAGGATATGAACAAGTAGTTTTCAAAAAAAGAAATCCAATCTGTTGATAACTATGTGCATGTATGTATGTAGATACATACACAAATAGAAATACTATATATATATATATATATATATATATATATATACACACACACACACATATATGTATATATATATATGTATATATACATATGTATATATGTATATATATCTATATATGTATATATGTATATATATATACATATGTATATATGTATATATATATCTATATATGTATATATGTATATTTCCAAATCAGAATGCAAATTAAAGACACTTTGAGGTTCCACCTCATATCCACCAGACTGGTAAAGATAAAAAGGAGGAAAATAATAATTTGGAGGAGCTGAAGGAAAACAGACACAAATATTAGTCCCTGTTGGTGAAGTTGTAAATTTGTTTAGTTATTATGGAAATCACTGTATCTTTGCTCAAAATGTTACTAAAACTGTATAAAGTCTCTGACTCAGCTTTACTACCACTACTTCACTACTCCAAAGAGTTAAAAAAATAAGGTAAATGGTCCTATACGCACAAAAACATTTGTAGCAACTATTTTTGTAATTGCCAGAAATTAGAAACTACAGAGATGTCCTAGTGAGGAAATGGCTAAACACACTGTGTTATGTTACTGGGTCATAAAAATGAAATGGACAATTTCACAGGAAACTGGGAAGACCTCTAAGAACTGATGCAGAAATGAAATGAACAGTATTAGTAGGACTGTTTATACAATGACAACATCATACAGAAAAACAACTTTGAAAGTCTTGAAGATTCTAACAATGCAATAATAAATCATGATTCCAGAAGACTGGCTTCTGAAAGAGGTGATAAACTTACCACGCACAGAAAGACACATATTTTTGGGCCTGGCCACTGGGCAAATTTGTTTTACTGGATATTTATGGTTTGTGATGAATGTTTCTTTTTATTTTAAAAATTTACTCAATGGGAGAAGGCAGTGGGAGGAACAGATTCTAAATAAAACTTTATCAATTAAAAAACCAAAATAATATTCCACAGCCATAGATCAAAGATGTTACTTGCCTGCTCAAAAACCAGTTAAAGTCTGCTACAAACTGGATTCAATCTACTTTTCCCTCCATTCCAGGTGCGCTCTAGTTATGCTTTATTCTACTCCTTCACCATCTTTTTAACAGCTGCCTAGCAGATTTCCACGACTAGAAACCATGTTGTCAGAACTTGATCCTTTTATGTACGGAACCCTTCCCACAGAGCCCCGCTGGTCTGACAGGTGAACAACTCCAGGCGTCTGTTATTTCAGGTTGGCCCAAGCCATGTTCTGCTCTACTGCTGGTCAACCACATTCTCACCAAATGCCTTGTCAAAGCGTGCATACCCTGTGCACTTTGCTTTCTGGTTCTAGAACCATAACCAAATCGGTACTTCTATTACTCTTGGAAAGTACGCCAGTCTGCTCTCTTACTGCTCCACTTACTTTCTAACTCCTTAATGGCCACTACTTCCCTGTCTCCCCCTATCATTTCAAAGAATTCTTGGCCAGGAAGCTGCCTTCCTTACTATATAATAAGCTCATAATATCCTACCATATCTGCCAGCTATCATTCTATAATTGCTCCATCTCCTCTCAATGAATGACCTTTAAGAAAGCTATCTATACTCAATAGAGTGCCAGATCTGAAGTAAGATTTATCTTCCTGAGTTCAAATCTGATCACTTACTAGTTGTATGACTCTGGGTGAGTCCCTTAACCCTGTTTGCATCAGTGTCCTCATCTGTAAAATTAGCTGGAGAAGGAAATGGCGAACCACTCCAGTATCTTTGCTAGGAAAACCCCAAATGGGGTCATGAAGAGTCAGATATGACTGAAAAACACTACTGATAACAGTTGCCTAATAGATGATACTTTTCTTGAAGGGCAGGTATAGTTTTTACTTTCTTTGTATTTCCAGCACAATGCAAGCACTTAATAAGTGCTTGTTGACTAATACATTTTTTTATTCATATTATTCTCCTTGATGTACTCTGTGGGACTCACATGGGGTTGCAATCCACAGTTTAAGACATGTGTAAGGGGCTGCGAGTGGAAAAAGTTTAAGAAGCCTTGTTCTAGACAACCATGCATTCTATCTCAAACATCTATCCCTCTGAGTACAGTGTCCTCCAAGACTGAAATACATTCTTTCCTTATTTCTTTCAAAATCCTGAAGTGATTAGGGTAATTATCAGATAAGGAAGAAGTCTTTGATTAATTTAGATGACAGAAGTATCTCTTGACTTCACCTCTGCTCAGAGTGAAAGAAGAATGGTGAATAGGAGAGAAAGATTGAAGGGTTTTAGCACTCCAGGGTGTGTGAAAGTTAGAGGACGATTGTTCTGTTTGACAAAACAAAATATTAACTGAATTTTCACTTGAGCTCTATAACTATGTGTGTGTGTGTGTGTGTGTACACGAATACATATATACACACATACAATATATATAATTTTTTTGTTTCTGTGTACTATAAATTGTAAATTGAAAATGACTTCAGAGAGATACTTTCAAAAACATCGTATTTTTGTCCCTTTGGATTTTCTCTCTAAACTGAGACACTTAGAATTAGAATTTAATTAATATCTGGCAGGTCCCAAATGCATCATACTGAGTATTTTTCTTTGACATTCCCTATCACTATGAGTTTTGGCTGCCATCAGGAACTCATTTATACCCTTTCCTAGGATAGGATGCAAGTTCTGGAAGACACAATCCTTTCTTTCTTTTTTTTGTTTGGGTAGGCAGTGGGGTTAAGTGACTTGCCCAGGGTCACACAGCTAGTAAGTGTTATGTGTCTGAGGCCGGATTTGAACTCAGGTCCTCCTGAATCCAGGGTCAGTGCTCTAGCCACTGCGCCACCTAGCTGCCCCCTTAAAGATACTTAGTTTTACTTTTTTTTTTAAAAATTTTCATTTATTTATTTATTTATTATTTTTAGGCAACTGGGGTTAAGCGACTTGCCCAGGGTCACACAGCTAGTAAGTGTCAAGTGTTTGGTCTGAGGCCAGATTTGAACTCAGGTCCTCCTGACTCCAAGCCAGTGCTTTACTCACTGCGCCACCCAGCTGCCCCTAAACACAATCCTTTCTTGATGAAGGTGAACTCCTAATATTATTCCCTCCATCTGAAACCCATTATAAGGCTCTTCTTTGTCATTACAGTACATTCCTCTTCCTTTCACAGGAATATTCTTTATTGGGGAAGGGAGAAGAGAACAAGCATTTATTAATACCTACTAGGTGCTAGGCACTGTGCTAAGTGCTCTAAAAACATGTGATTTCCTCATCTCATTTAATCTTCCTCACAACTTTTAGAGATAGATGTTATTATTATCCTCATTTACAATCCCATTTTACCACTGAGGAAACTGAACCAGAGGCTGAATGACTTGCCCAGGCTCACAAAGCTAGTGTCTTAGGATGGATCTGAATTCAGATCTTTATGACTCTACAACCAGCAGTCTATCCACTGTGCCACCTAGCTGCCTAATAGCACCTTTTCCTTTACATTGCCATGGCAAAATTTCTTTCTACTAGCCTCACCTCATCCCAATTCCTTTTATCCATTATTTTTATCCTATTATCCCACAATTCTCACTTGTGTTGAGAGACTAATGAAATTATCATCACCTCTCTTTACCTACAGATGGAGTAGGGGTGAATCTCCAGGTTCCTTCCCCCCCCCTTTTCTTCTGGTTTGTACATCTTCCCATTGGATTATCCCTCCCACATAAGAGAGTGATTATAGGGGACTACAAGATTTAGTCTACAATGTATTTGATGCTTCTTCCTTTTCCTTCTTTTGGGTCTTTTAAGTTCTTTTAAAATTTTTAGCCCTTTAGGTACTTTTGGCCCATTGAAGTTCCCTCTTAATTATTTTTTAACAATAGTACAATTTTAAAAATAACATGAGAAAATTAAAATCATTACTTAATCATTTGTGATAATTATATTTGCCTTTATTTCAGTAATAATTTCAGCAATATTTCAGTAATACCTCAAGTATCCTCTTTTGTTGAACGCCCAATTCTCTTTTAGTCGGTGATTAAGCTCAGTTTTGGAGGATATGTTATTCGGGGTTATAGCTGAAGCTCCTTTACTTTGTGGAATGTATTACTCTATTCTCTTAATTTTTCATGATTGCAAAATAAACCTGGGTTATTTAAGCTGGTGTTTCTTTATAGTGCAAGGTCTTTCTCCCGGCTACTTGTCAAATTTGTTATTAAAATTATTAAATTTAACTACTACATGCCTGGCATGTTTTTCATGAGGCTACCTATGCAGTTGATAAGTACTTGTTATCCGCATTCAAAATTTCTGGCCATTTTTTTTGTATTACTACATACCACATGGTATCTAGATTTTTCAATGTAGCATGTTCTTCTGGGAGACCTATGCTCCTTGAGTTAACCTTGTGCTTCCTGTCTTTTTGAGGTCATTTGCTTTCTTCTACTTGTAGAGAACTGATATGTTTTTTTCCAGTTCCTTCTTGCTTTTCTGCCAAATTTTCTTCTACTTCAATATTTTTGTATTTTATATGTTATTCTCTTTCAAAGCTTACGTTTTAGAGAGACTATCCATTACTCTAACTTTTGTGTTTTTAAAATCTGTATTTAGAACTCATTTTTCTCACCTAACTTAATCTATTATTAAAAACAATTATTTCTCTTTTGAACCTTTCTGGAGTATCATGTTGCAATTTTATTATCTTTGAGGAGTCCACAGAATCCACTTTTTCCTCAGGGACTTTTTTTTTTAAAGTTAAATACTCATTCATAGTACCTAGCCTACTTTTTTCCTTCACCTGTGCTTCTCTGATGGGTTAGCTGCTTGTGAAACAGTTTTTTACTTAAGTCTTTTTCCCCTTGAAGGGCCACTCTTTTTTCTTTTCTCTTATATATCTAGCCATTGTTTTTCCTCCTTACCTTTTGGCTCCTCCTTTTTCCAATGTTACACGGAACTCATGATGGGACCTCACTGTGTTCTGGTCTCATTTCTCTCTGATATAGAAGCCCCCCCCCCCCCCCCTCAGCTGGACCCTTAAGCTCAGACTTTTGAAGTTCTTTGCATAGATTTCTCCAGGCCCACAGAGAATTCTTTCTTTCTTTTTCTTCCTTCCTTCTCCCTTGTATAGTATTTTTAGCTTTTATTGTGGATTTAGCTTGAGTTGCTCTACAGCATAGTCTGATTTTCTGAGGTTTTTGGTTTGGAAAACAAGTACTCTGTCTTCTTGTTGGTTACATGGCCACCTAATGTTTTTTATGTCACATTCCTAGTTCAGAAGAAGTCTTAGCAATATTCTAGTTTCCAATAAACATCAATCTGAAGATAACCTGGAACAGAACAGTTACATTTTTTTGGTTTTGTAAACTATACCTTTAAAAGTTCCTGTTTATCACATGTGAAATCTCACAGCCCACTCATTATCTAGCAAATATTGTAGTGATTAGAGTGACACAAACTATTTACCTTCTTAGAAAATGAAAACTTTTTTCTCTAGAAATTTTTTTGCAGTATAATGATTTAGAATCACAGAAATTTTGAGCTGAAAGGTACATCATAGACCATCTAGGTAGTAATGGCAAACTCAAATAGAAACTGAGGCCACTAAACCTTCACATATTGACTTAGAAAACGGCATATTAACTAACATTATGTTTTATTGATTTTGTTAAATATTCAATTACATTTTAATCTGACTCAAGGTATGTTGCTGGAGGAGTGTTTGACCCCTCTGATGTAGCCCAACCACTTTATTTGCATTTGAAGAAAATGATGGTCAGAGATGTTAAATGAATCCCCCGAAGTCATAGAGCATAATTAGTGGAAGAGCCGGAGTTAGAATCCAAGTCTCAGGCCTACCTAGGTTACCTTTGTGTAATCTTGTGTTAGGCAAAGCTAGCAGGTCTCTAGGGGAATGAATGCCATAGTTAGAATTCCCCCCCCCCCCACCACATTTCTTTTCTTCATTTGTGCCCTCAGGATACTGATATATTATAGAAGAAGATACTTCAAAAACAACATATCTCTGAAATTTAGGTGGTTTTTAGGAGAGTTTATTAACTTTACACTGCTAGGGAAATTAGATCTCTTATTTATTAAATAAGGCACCGTTTTTGATGAGAAAAGGTAAGCTTAGGAAAGGCATTACAGTATAGCAGAAAGAACACAGATCTCAAATTTGGAGGCTTTTAACTGTGGCACTAGCTGTGTGCAGGCAGTACAAGTCACTGAATCTGAACTTCAGGTTCCTCATGTGTAAAAGGAGATAATGATATTTCTATTATCTACTTCATGGGAGAATATGAACTTTTATTTTTATTAAGGTAAATATCCTCTTAAGGATTTGTGATTCGAATTTTAGTGCTACAAAGCACAAAACAACATTGTTGTTGTCTGTCCATCATTCTTGAAGAGGACCAATGACATCAGGAAGGTGGTATCTTGACTTGCCAGTGGATTGGATTTAAGAGGCATGAGTGATGGTAAGTGTCATTCTCTGATCCAAAAAGAGGGCAAGAGGGACTAAGACAAACTGCTCGACGAAGAAATAAGGAAGAATTTTCTGGTTATGAGAGTTATAAGACATTGTAATATAATACCCTGGAAAATTTTAGTCTCATCTGCTATGGAGATCTTGAAGAAGAGAAGACAGCTATCATTCTGGACCATCTGAGTAGTCATGCAGAAGCTAGGGAATGTTACTACCTGTGAGACCTTGGGCAAATATCACTTTGTCTCCCTGGGCCTGTTTCTTATCCATAAAATGAAGGAGTTGAACTAATTAATATCTAAGGTCTCTTCTAAATCTAAATCTATCATCCTGTGGTCCTATGAACTAGCTGACTTCTATGTCTCCTCCAGTTCTACGGTTCAGTGAAACATTACCATTATCATAGTTAATGCAGGAGCTGGCTATGTATCAAAGAATTCTGAAATGTTGTAATAAGGTTGATCACAAGCTCCATAAGAAATAAATGGAGACTGAAGGAAATCAAAAAAATAAAAATGGACACAGCACATAGAGTCATAGTTTCTTGATCTATAAAATCCCTCTTGAAGTTTTTACAAGTTGGTTGTGAAGCTTAGATTTGACAAAGTCTGTAAAATGCTCTGCAAACCCTAAAGTGCCACACAAATGAGAGCTGTGACTGCTACTGCTGCTACAGGGCCTATTTCTACAGCTCCCACTTATGAAGCGCTTTGTGGTTTTGCAAAGTACTTTTATCACCATAACCTGGTGAGGTGGGTGAGGCACCTACTGTCACCTTGTTTTACAGATGCCTTTTATGGATAAGATGAGAAAATGACAATTCTGAGAGGTGAATGCCTCATCCAAGGTCACAGAGCCCTTGTCTAACCTAGGGTGCAAAACCAGATTTCAACTTCAAATCCAATAATCTTTCCATTCCATTCTACCATTCCTCTTTCCATGACTCTATTTAGTGAAATAAATGCTCTTGAAATATTAAACCCACAGTCTAAGGATGAAAAAAAGACAAGCTTAAAATCTCCAGGAAGGATTTGTTTATATCTATGTTGTCCAAAGCCACCTCTAAGGAATGGAGATGGAGTCGGGTCAGGAGTGCCAGGCTTGTTCTGCTGTGGGCCTATCTGGCCATTTTGGACAACTCACACTTCAACCCTCTAGGCCTCATCTGTGAAACAAGGGGGCCGCACCAGAGAGTTGCTGAGGCCTCTTACAGATCTAACATTCTCTATATAATTATCTTTTCAGGTAACTGATTGATATTTAAACAGAGGCTTTCTTGGGACATAATTCACCACAACCACAAAACATAAAAATACAGGTAGAAATTTTAGGTACCTTAGGAAGGCACTGGGAGAAGTATTTTGGGTAAGGCTTATAAAGTGTTTTATAAACCTTAAAGGGTTATATAATATAAGTTACTCTATATTTATTGTTTCCAGCTGGTAGACAGCTGAAGGTGAGTCTTGTATTTCTAGTCAGAAAGCTCCAAGTTGGAATTTGCCTCATAGATTCACTCTAGCTGTGTGACACTGAGAAAGTAATTTCTTAGCCTAAGTTTTCCTATCTGTAAAATAATAGTACCTACACCTAATAGATAATAACAGCACATATATCTTCTAGGTTTCTGAGAAGATCAAATGAAATAACATATGTAAAGATTTTGCAAACCTTAAAATGTTATATAAATGCTAATGATGATAATGGTCACATGATATTTAGGCATATTTAGGCCTGTCGGGTCCAAATATTTAGACAAATTAAAATTACCATAAACATGTAATTTCCTAAAATATAAAGGGAAAATCTGAAGTGTTCCAGATTTTGGGGCAACCAATCACAGAGACAGTCCTTACAATGACTCTCCTCATATTTTATCAGGAAGATTTCTCAAAGCCAGTGGAGAAGTATATGGCAGACTCATAAACAGGCTGTAACATATCACTGATAAGGAAAAGTCACACAAAGGATGTCGTCAGAGAGATGTCTGAGCAGAAAATAAAGATGGACACCTACATAGCAAGAGTGAGTGATAACTGGTAGAAAGTCTGTGCTCCACTGGCACACTTGCAAGGCACATGAGCTGTAGGATATGGGCAAGAATGGACGGGATGCCATCTGCACCAATGGAAGTAACAACCACATCAGTGAGATCACAGGTCCATGAAAGGAAACTCGTCTGAACAAGATGTACCCATCAAAATAGGGGGATCCCTCTAATCCTTATAATACAGGATCCAGAGATGGAAAAATGAATGAATTATACTTATATTTCAAGAGATAAAAATATATGTGAGAGAGGGAGGAAAGGGAGAAGGAATGAAGGATTTAAATCCATAAATATTTGCCAAACTGAAATGGACTGGATTGAATTAATATGAAGGAATATGAGAGAAAAAATGAAAAGAGAAGAAAAAAAGAAAATGATGGGAAGAAAAATATTAATATTTACAGAAACTTTTTTATTATATTAGAAACTTTTAACAGAAATCAATTTTGAAACCTTTACTTAAATTGTTAGGAATTATTTATTAAATACTGGGAGGATACCTTTATAGGAGAAAATTTGGTCAAAGACTTGGAAATAGGACATAGCTGTATAATGAAGTTGAAAAAGAAAATCTTCATAAAAAATAAGTTGTAGTTGAAAGAATGGATTTAGAAAACACTTTAAATAATGGTTAAAATGTTAATGAATGACATTCATAATGACAGTATTTCATGGATTCCTATGCTGGTTGATAATGTATTATTCCAATAAAACAGTAATGTCACCAAGCAAATCAAACGGTAGCTTGATAAAATTATTTCTTTAACTTTTTTAAAAGCCTATATGAAATGGGGGAGGAAAGTCTGCTATCTAACCATGGGACAACACTTCGTAAGGGAGTTACTAGTGAAGGAGTGCTGAGGAAGCACCAGCAACAGAAACAGCGGTGCTTGCTCAATTAAGTTACAGGGATAAACAAACTGCTATAGCTAATGCTCAGCCTTAAGGAAGTGAATATCCTTAAATGATATAAAGGAGGAAAACATTTGTGAATTTTTATTTTTTTTAAAATTAATTTATTTTTACTTTTCAACATTTACTTCCATAAGATTTTGAGTTCCAATTTTTCTCCCCATCTCTCCCCTCCTATCACCCCAAGATGACATGCATTGGTTTTTTTTTTTGTTTTTGCTTTTGTTTTTAGGCAATTGGGGTTAAGTGACTTGCCCAGGGTCACGCAGCTAGTGAGTGTCAAGTGTTTGGTCTGGGGCCGGATTTGAACTCAGGTCCTCCTGACGTCAGGGCCGTTGCTCTATCCACTGCGCCACCTAGCTGCCCTGATGACATGCATTCTGAACACCACTTCCCCCAATCTACCTTCTCTTCTATCACCCCTCCCCTCTCTTATCCCCTTCCCCTTCTATTTTCCTATCGGGCAGGACAGATTTCTATACCCCATTGCCTATATATCTTATTTCCCAGCTGCATGTAAAAAGAATTTTTAACATTTATTTTTAAAACTTTGAGTTCCAAATTCTCTTCTTTCATCTCTCCCCATCCACCCTCACTGAGAGGGCAAGCAGTTTGATATAGGTTATACATGTGTAGTCATGCAAAACACTTCCATAGTAGTCATGTTGTGAAAGACTAACTATATTTCCCTCTATCCTATCCCACCCCCCATTTATTCTATTCTCTCCTTTGACCCTGTACCTCCTCAAAAAGGTTTGCTTCTGATTACCCCCTTCCCCCCCTCTTCTTATCCCCTTCCCCTCCTAATTTTCCTGTAGGGTAAGGCAGATTTCCATACACAACTGAGCGTGTAAGTTATTTCCTCCTTAAGCCAAATACGATGAGAGTATGATTCAACTCATTTCTTCTCACCTCCTCCCTCTTCCCCCTCCACTGTAAAATCTTTTTCTTGCCTCTTTTATGTGAGATAATGTACCCCATTCTACCTCTCCCTTTTTCCTTCTCCCAGTACAATCCTCTCTTACTCCTTCATTTCATTGTTTAGATATCATCCCTTCATATTCAACTCACTCTGTGCCCTCTGTCTATATATATGTGTGTATATATGTATATATATACACACATATATATACATACACAGATATATGTATATCTGTGTATGTATATATACTTGTACACACACATATATACACATATGTATATACATACATACATACACACACACACACACACATATATACATATACATATATTTTCCCTCCAACTACCCTAATACTGAGAAAGGTCTCATGAGCTACAAATATCTTGCCATGGAGGAATGTAAACAATTCAACCTTAGTAAATCCCTTATGATTCCTCTTTCCTGTTTACCTTTTCATGCTTCTCTTGAGTCTTGTATTTGAAAGTCAAATTTTCTATTCAGCTCTGGTCTTTTCCTCTAGAATGTTTGAAAGTCCTCTATTTCATTGAATGTCCATTTTCCCCTAAGGATTATAGTCAGTTTTGCTGTGTAGATGATTCTTGGCTTTAATCCTATCTCCTTTGCCTTCTGGAATATCATATTCCAAGCTCTCCAATCCCTTAATGTAGAAGCTGCTAAATCTTGTGTTATCCTGATTGTATGGTCCACAATACTTGAATTGTTTCTTTCTGGCTGTTTGCATTATTTTCTCCTTGACCTGGAAATTCTGGAATTTGGATATAATATTTCTAGGAGTTTTCCTTTGGGGATCTCTTTCCAAAGGTGATTGGTAGATTCTTTCAATTTCTATTTTGCCCTCTAGTTCTATAATATCAGGGCAGTTTTCCTTGCTAATTTCTTGAAAGATGATGTCTAGGCTCTTTTTTTGATCATGACTTTCAGGTAGTCCAATAATTTTTAAGTTATGTCTCCTGGATCTATTTTCCAGGTCAGTTGTTTTTCCAGTGAGATATTTCACAATGTCTTCTGATTTTTCATTCTTTTGGTTTTGTTTTATAACTTCTTGATTTCCCACAGAGTCATTAGCTTCCATTTGCTCCATTCTAATTTTTAAGGAATTATTTACTTCAGTGAGCTTTTGGACCTCCTTTTCCATTTGGCCAATTCTGTTTCTTAAGGTATTCTTCTCCTCATTGGCTTTTTGGATCCTCTTTTGTGATTTGGGTTAATCTATTTTTAAGCTGTTATTTTCTTCAGTATTTTTGGGTCTCCTTTAGCAAGCTGTTGATTCATCTTTCATGATTTTCTTCCATCACTCTCATTCCTCTTCCCAACTTTTCCTCTATTTCTCTTACTTTTTTCAAAATCCATTTTGAGCTCTTCCATGGCCTGAGACCAATTCATATTTTTCTTGGAGGCTTTGGATGTAGGAGCTTTGACTTTGTTGTCTTCTTCTGGTCGTATATTTTGATCTTCTCTGTCACCAAAGTAAGATTCTGTAGTCTGAGTTTTTTTTCCCACTGTTTGCTCATGTTCCCAGCCAATTATTTGACTTTCAACTCTTTGTTAAGGTAGGGCTCTGCTTCCAGTATGGCAGGGTACTGTCCCAAGCTTCAGAGGTTTTGTGCAACTCTTTTCAGAGATACTTCTAGGGACCTGTAAATTTTCAGTTCTTCCAATGTGGAATTTCCCGGCCTGTGCTCTGTTCTATGAGTGACCACAAGCACTCTTTTCTGCCTTGGAACTGCCTACCCTTACCATCTCTACCATGCCAGCACTCCTCCTTGTTGCGGGACTGACACCCACGACTGTGACTCAGATCCAAGCCCAGGCAAAGCAAGAGAATCCTGCCTTAGTGTCAACGAAGTGACCCCTACAATCCCCCTCTAATCAGCCACTCAACCCCCCCCCACAGTCTGTAGGTTGAGAGCTCTGGAAGCAACTGCTGCCATTGTGGCCGCCACCAAGGGGCTGCAGTAGGGTCAGGGCTGGACCAAGCTCTTCTCTCATCCAGGTCTGACAGACTTTTCCCATGGACCTTCTAAGTTGTTTTTGGCATTTGTGGGTTGAGAAATCTGGAAACCACCACAGCTGCCTGTGATCCAGTCTCCTGTGGCCTGCTCAGGGTTTGCTCTGGGACCCTGTCTTTGGCTGCATGGCCCATGCTGAAGGTTGTTCTTCTCCTAGCCTGACGCAACAGACCTTTATCAACCACCCAGGTCGTCTTGGGAATTTGTTTCACTTTGTCTTTTTGTGGATTCTGCTGCTCTATAATTTATTTACAGTCATTTTTAAAAGCTATTTAGAGTGGTTTGGGGGAAAGCTCAAGCAAGTCACTGCTTTTACTCTGCCATCTTGGCTCTGCCCTCCCATTTGTGTATTTTTTAAAAAATGAACTAGATGAATGACTATATTAAAAAAACCCAACAAAATATTAGATGATCTCTTAGATAATTCCCTTCTAATTCTAAAGCTTTCATCTAATGATTTTGTTCTCTTTCTTATTCTGCTCAATAGTGCATTGGAATGACATTGTTTTATGTGTTAAAATAGACATTTCATCAACATCCTTCCTTCATTATGGTGACAGTTTCTTCTCCTTTCTTTTTTACTTTGAATCTGATGCATGACAGGATTCTAGAAGCAGGACTGATCCATAAAGGTGGAGGGATAGGTAACAGGTGGGTTTTGCTACTACAGAAAGAAATGTACCTTATTTAATCAAAAGCTCAGAATATATCTTCTTCTCCTGAGCTATAAAGGAACTAGATCTGTGATCTCTCCTGATTAAATTACCAAAGAAACCACAGAATCTTGAGAGATAGTATGACGATCTCTTGTACACTACTGAATTAAGTACACTTTTAGCATTCTGAACTTTCAGTATTGGTGAATAATCAATTAAAAATCATTTATTACTAAACTGTCTTTGTGCAAGATGAGGATGCATGGAATATGTTAAAATTGAGAAGATGCAAGTCTTACTGTATCACCAAGAGGCAAAAGATACACCCCTGTGACTTACTCATGGTAGCTTTGCCCACCTGTCCCCTCCCCTTGAGCCTATAGCTCTTCATTGGGTTGAGTGCTAATACCATTAATACTGCAGTGCTCTAAATAGACCATGAAAGTCAGCTTTTAGAAATATACTGACAATGCATGTGGGCTGAGAATTCTAGGCTCATAGCTCTAAATGTGGGATAAATGTGTATATATATGCCACTGGTGAATACATTGCTGCTCTGTTTACCTTTTAAGCGGCATGATGACCAGAATTATACCATGTGACGATAAGCAATAAAAAGCTATAAACCAATTTTTGGGCTGAAAAACAAAAAACAAAAACAAAACAGGGTGTGATGATTATGCAGAGAAAATCCATCTGAGGATGGATTTGAACTCACAGCTTCCTGATTCCAGATCTAGCACTCTATTCATTGTTCTACACAGCTGCTTCAGATTTAGATGCACAAGGAAAGAGCATTTTCTAGGAAGACACAACTTGAGAAAGAAAGGCAAAGTCAAGAAAATGTATGGTGTATAAATGAAAATGAATAGATTATAACTTTCTCAAATTTAGACCTGGAAAGGAAATTGGAGATCATCTAGTCTAACCTCTTTATTTTAGAAATTAGGAAACTGAAGCCCTGACAGTTTAAGTGCATGGCCCAAGGTCACATAGGTCAAATTAGAGTCATTAGCTTCCATTTGCCCAATTCTAATTTTTAACAAATTGTTTTCATCTATTAGATTTTGTACCTCCCTTTCTATTTGGCCTATTTTATTTTTTAAGGAATTCTCTTCAGTGAGTTTTTGTGTCTCCTTTTCTGTCTGGCCAATTCTGCTTTTTAAGGAGTAGTTTTCTTCGGTTATTTTTTGTCCTTCCTTTTCCAAGCTATTGACTCTCTCTTACATACCTCTCATTTCTTTTCCCAATTTTTCTTCTACCTCTCTTATTTGACTCTTAAAATTCTTCTTGAGCTCTTCCAAGAAGGCTTTTTGGGCTTCAGACCAGTTCATATTCCCTTTTGAGGTTCTAGATGTGGGTTT
Source organism: Phascolarctos cinereus (assembly GCF_003287225.1). NCBI lineage: Eukaryota > Metazoa > Chordata > Mammalia > Diprotodontia > Phascolarctidae > Phascolarctos > Phascolarctos cinereus. Next base: position 248,074,867 of record NW_027555736.1, on the reverse strand, counting down.
ATTGATAATGTTGTCCTCTTCAGAATTTCTGCCTTGATCTTCATTGTTCCCATAATAAGACTCTATAGTCTGTTTCTTTTTGCTCATGGTGTTTGCTTGTTTCCTGGCCTTTAAAAAGATTGCTCTCTCCTGCTGGGGAGTAGGGGGCACCGTCCCAGGCTTCTTGTGTTGGGAGCCTGGGGCCTAGTCACTGGTTTTGTGTGCTGGGGCCTCCGATGCTGGCAGCTGGATGCTGTAGGGTTCTGGCAGCTTATCTGGTGTTGGGCTGGAATCAGCAACACTGCAACTCTAGGGGTAGGATTGGGTAGTCTGGCCCCTGGGGGTTGCCTGCTCACCCAGGCCTTTCCTTTCACTTTCTTTGGCTCCTCTCAGATGGATGTTTCGCTGCTGTGGGATGTTTCTCTGCTTGGGGCTTTCCCCTTTGGAGCACTTTCTAGAGTTTTACTGAGGCACTGGGAGACTTGGCTACTGTAGAATGCTGCGGCACATGGTGGTTTTCTGAGCTGGTTTCCGCTGGTTCTCCTGCCCGTACTGAGGCACTTGGGGGTCCTGGTGTTGGTGTTTCCCTGCTTCACCACCTGGGGTTCAGGATCTCCCCCTGCTATGCTGAGGTGGGGCTTTCCACTAGCTTGCTGGACTGCCTCCCATTCTGTACTGCTCCCCCTCCCCCAGGGCAAGAGGGGCCTTTCCTGTTAATCCCTCAAGCTTCCTGGCCTACAGAACTACTGCACTCCATTTTCCTGCTGGTTCAGCTGTTCCAGGGTTTTTCCTGGGGTGATATCTTCTGGGCTTTCAGAAGTTAATAAAGGATGGTGAGAGCACCTTACTTCTTATTCTGCCTTCTTGGCTCCTAGAAGCAGAACTCTACACAGGTAGAATTAGAGGTATGACTGAAACCCAGATTCTGACTTTTTCTACTACATCTTGCTTCTTCAATTTGGCTGAAGCAGAGATTTCATATGGAAGAGTAGTTACTGAAGGAGTCCTGAATGTTTAAGACTTGATTTAGGAGGCAATCAGGAACCATGGAAAAGCTTTGAGTGGGAGTGTTATAATCAGATTTATGTATGAGAAAGATTATTTTTATAATTGTGTGGAAGAAAAATTGGAAGGTGGAGAGACTGGAGGCTATCGTAACACCCCTCTAAGTTACAGAAGGTAATGGAGGCTGTTTATAAAAACCATAGGTTTTATACAGTTTAAAGTATAAGGAAGCTCAAAGATCATTAAGTGATAAACGAGTAGTTCTTACTGCTTATGGCATTCATTTGTCACCTAATATATTCTACCTTGAATTGCTAGTTATCTTTTTCCTTTATCAGTCTAGTTCTCACTAACTTAGATTGTAAGCATCATCAGAGACCATGCCTTATTCTTCTTTGTATCCTAAGTGTCTGCCATAGTGCCCTATATATAGTAGGCATGCAACAAATATTTGTAGATAACTGCAATCCTGGTCAGATTTTGGAAAAAACCTTCCATAGCTCTCCTTGCCCCGTCCTTCTCAGACAACAAGCTTGCCTCATATTTTACAGAAAAAAATGATGCTCTTTGTTTTGAATTTCCTCTTCCCATCTCTTACTTATCTCATATCACTCAGATGCCTTTTGCTACTATCTCCTCCTCTCATCTATTTCACATGAAGAAGTTTCTTTACTTCTTACCAAGGCAAACCCTCTACCTGCACAAGTGATCCCATTTCATCCCATCTCTTCTGATAGATTTCTCCCTTCTGTCATTCCCATTCTCTTACTTCTTTTCAGCCTCTTTTTGCGTATTGGCTCCTTTCCCTGCTGCCTACAAACATTCTCATGATTCTCCCATCCTCAAAATCTCATCTGATCCTTCTATCTGCATTAACTATCATCCTATATCTCTTCTGTCCTTTACAGCTAAACTTCTTGAGAAGACTGCTGACAACAGTGCTTCCACTTTCTTTTTACTCACTCTCTTCTTAACCTCTTACACTGAAACAGCTCTCTCCAAAGTTACTAATGATCTCTTAGTTGCCAAATCCAATGGTCTTTTCTTAGTCCTCATTCTCCTTGAACTCTCTGCAGCTTCTAACATTGCTGCTCATTATCTCCTTCATACTCTCTTTCTAGGTTTTTAGGACACCGCCCTCCTAAACTATCTAATCACTCTTTGATCTTTATCCAGGTCATGTCCTCCAAATGTAGGTGTCCCACAGTGCTCTGTCCTTGGCCCTTTTTATTCATTTCACTTGGTGTTCTCATCAGCTCCTATGGATTTAATTACCATCTCTATGCTGATGATTCGCAAATCTACCTATCCTGCCCTAACCTCTTTGCTGAACTATAATCTTGCATCTCCAGCTACCTTTCAGTTATCTTAAACTTCATGTCCAGTAGACATCTTAAATTCAAAATATCCCAAACTGACCTCATTATCATTCCCCCTAAATCCTCTCCTCTACCAAACTTCTCTATTACTGTGGAGGAAACCACCATCTTCTCGCTCCCTAGGCTTGCAACCTAAGGTGTCATCCTTGACTCCTCACTATCTCACACTTCCCACATCCAAGCTGTTGCCAAAGCCTGTCAATTTCACCTCTGTGACATTTCTTGAATATGGCTCCTTTCCTCCTCTGATACTACTAACAACCCTGGTGTAGGTCCTCAGCACTTCACATAGTCTGATTGCTGGTAGATCTGTCTGCCTCAAGTCCACCTCCACTCCAAAAAGTAAAAAAGTGATTTTCTTAAAGAATAGGTCGAGTCATATCACACCCCATCCTCTCCCTCCCTTGCCTAACTCAATAAACTCCAGGGGTTCTCTATCATCTCCAGGTTCAAATACAAAATCAACTGTTTGGTACTCAAAGCCCTTCATAACCTAGCCCCTTCCACCTTTCCAGTGTTTTCATACCTTATTCCCTGCCACATACTCTTCAATCCGGTGACAGTGACCTGGCTATTCTGTGAACAAAATACTCCATCTTGCAACTCTGGGCATTTTCTCTAGTTGTCTCCTATGCCTGGAATGTTGTCCTTCCTTGTCTATGCCTCCTGGTTCCCAATTAAAATCCCATCTTCTACAGGAATAATTTCCCAACCCCTCTTTTTAAAAAACTTTATTTTTGTGGAGTAAAACAAATCTTTCCATAACATAGTACAATAAAAAAGATAATTGTACATGAAATTGCAAATCTATGCACAACTTGCTATTCTTTTCAAATATACAACAAAATTATCATGTAAATTTCTTCTTTTTCTTCTCCCCCCCCCTTTCCATCCTGGCTATAGAGATGGCTACCATTAGACACAAATAGGTATGTATGTATGTATGTATGTATATATATATGTATGTGTGTATGTATGTATGTATGTATGTGTGTATATATATATATATTTCTATTAGATCTTTCTCTGGATGCAGATAGCATTTTTCTTCATATGCCTTTTACAGTAAATTTGGATATTTATAATAGACAAAATAACTTATTTGCTCAAAGTTGTTTTTAAAACAACTGTATACAATGTTCTCTTAATTCTAGTACCTTCTGTCTTTCAATTCTTTCTTGTTTATTTGAGTATAGATTGTTTGTACATATCTTCTTGTTTGTTGTCTCCCACTGGATTGTGAACTCCTTGAGGGCAGGGATTGTCTTTTGCCTCTTTTTGATTCTTTAGCATTTAATACAGTGCCTGGCATATAGTAGGTACTTAATAAATGCTTATTACTTATTGACTGAGGGACAATAAAAGGAAATGATTTCCTTTTCTACATAAATACATAGAAGAGTAAGCTTAGTTTGTTGACTTATAGAACTTTCTGCCTAAAATTTTTTCTTTGGCTATCTTTTTATGTCTTAAAATAAAAAAAAAATTCTGGCAAGAAGAAAACCAAAGTAAAGGAACAAAGGAGGATGTTTTCCTCAATACTTTCTTTGAAGTTAATGATTGTGAGGGTGGTGATAAAATTGTAAACTCTGCAGTTATTCAGCTACTCCTTCTATTAGTAACATGGTTGCTTTTAGCTCCCTTTCTCTCTTTAGTTTTATAGAAATACTTCCTACTCAGATTTTCCTATGTGTGAAATTTTATTTTTTTTTTGGTGAGGCAATTGGGGTTAAGTGACTTGCCCAGGGTCACACAGCTAGTAAAGTGTTGTGTCTGAGGCGGATTTGAACTCAGGTCTTCCTGAATCCAGGGTCGGTGCTTTATCCACTGTACCACCTAGCCGCCCCAAAATTTCATTTTTTACATTCAAAAAAAGAAAACCCTGAGCAGTTTGCTTTTGGAGTAGGAATAGCACTGTAACCTTTCATAAATGCAAAAGAAGTTGAACAGCTTTAACTTGTAGCTTTTGAAAAATCTAGTGGTATAAAATTAAATCCAGTGATTAAAAAAAATCCCAAACAAAGACAGCACTGACTAGAAACTTCTGATGCTAAGCCAAAGAAACAAACAATGTTAGGGTAGAAATAACTGTCTGCGGATAATATATACCTGTCTTCTAAGGATTTTGGTGTCACCAACCAACATGAATTAGTTAAGCCTCAGAAAGCTCTTTTAGAGTACTACTGCTACTGGATATATGTAGATGTAAAGGGGACTTGAGTTACTAAATGAAGTTCACACAGATTACCAGTTGTAGAACTAAGAACAAGATTTTTGAAGTCCTAGCCATCTGCCCTTGGCAGTACTGGAAAGAACACTGGATTTGGAATCAGAGACATAGGTTCATTTCTGGCTCTGCTGTATGACCATGGCCAAATAGCTAAATCACTTTAGGTCTCAGTTTCTTTATCTCTAAAGAGCTGAACCAGATGATCTCTAAGGTCTCCTTCATTTCTAAATCCAATGACATAATCATGAGAGGTATCATGCAACTATTATACAGTTGCTACACTGAAAACTGATCCATTTGACACAAAGTCCTCTGGAAACATGATGGATATCCTATAGGCAACTGTCTCTCTCCATCTAGTGAACCAGTGACTAAACTTACATTGAGTAAGCTGAGCAAATTCAGGTCCCTGAGAATCTTCCATCTTCCTCTCTAACCCCATAGTGCAAGAATGTGTCACCTCATAGACACTAGGCCTGGACTGCTCTATTACTAGTTGGTCCAACCTAGCTTTCACCACAGTAGTGGAAGATGTACAGAGCCACTCTCAAGGAAGGGAGTAAATGCTGAGTTGGTTCAGTGGGGGAACAACAGGACTGCCACTATTATTCTGTATAGCAGATATATGAAATTACAGAGGGCCTCTACTCTGCTTCAGAGAAGTGATAAAGTTGTCTTTTCGAGTCAGTACCCTTGAGTTAATCAAAAAAGAGATGACAAAGAGACAATACACAGGCATATCCTGCCTAATGCCACTAACTGGTTCTATAAAACCACACCAGTTTACAAATATTACACAGGCCAGGAACATTTTTAAAAATTACCTTCTTAGATGGCCAAAATTCAGACTATAAAATATTGAAAAAAGAAGAAAAGAAGGAGGAAAAGGGAGATCAAAGATGAAAGATGTTTTCTTTGGGGAAAAGAGAAAGCTCCAGCAGATTTCTAGATAACTCAGTGCCAGTCTTGTGATTTGTTTCCCAAACTCCTAATGTAGTTCCTCTTTCTGCTCAGGTGGTATGTAATATGTATATTCCACTAAAAAAAAATAGCTTTTTTTCTCCCTTCTTTTATTTTTACTCAAATTCTCTGCCACGCTTTTCCCCTTTAATTCCTTTATTTCTATAAGGATACTTTATTCATTTTCAAAGCTAACTTCCTTTCCCCTTTTATCTACTCTATTTCTTTTGAATAATGTATATCCATCCAGAGATATGATTTAGTCAAAGGTTTCATTACACCAAGGCTCAGTGATCCCTAGGAAATTAAATTTATCACCTTATATTAGGACTCTATTTCTTCTTGATTGTTGTCTAAACTCTGGGTATTTGCACATAGACATACGTTTTACTACTGGCTCCTTTCTTAGATTTTGTCCCCTGTGAATTTCTGGGTGTCTTAGTTGCTATTCACATGTATGTGTGTGTATGGCTATATTATCTGTCTTTGTGATACTATACCATGGAGTATATAGTATCTAAACTTGAAAACACACACACACACACACACACACACACACACACATACACAGAATCTTCATCCTCCCCCCTTCATTTTTAGTTTAAAGTCTTTCAGATTAGATTTTTCAAAACACTTGGCAAACAAATTCTTATTAAACTTTGTTGGTATAGTCCATCTTTGGCCAGGAATCAGATCCAGAAATCCAAATCCTATTCTCAGAGAACACCTTCTTAGCCAGTTGTTCACTTCTCAAATGAATTTTTCTCTATTGCATCCCTTGCCTTCAATGGACAACAATGAAGAAAACATGGCCAGTGTGTTTAGTTCCTTTCTTTCTTTTTTTTTCCAGCCAAAGACAAGGTTTATTAGAACATCCATCCTATTGGGCAGATTCTTAAGGAGTCTGATTGTAAGAATCTGAGCCTCTTTAGTTTCTTTTCAAAGAATTTATAATTGTTGGTAATAGTCTTTAGGTTCCTTTTTGAAGTGCCATTTTTGCCCATGTGAATCATCACAAGTGAGGTAGTTGTCCTCCACTTTAATAAATCTTGTCAAGTTTTCTTTTGTGTCTTAGATTCATGTCCCAGGAAGACAAACGAACTCTTTATAATTGTTTTTGGACTGACAAATCCAACTATTACCATGCCTCCCTTCTTCTCTGACCTTTATTGGATGCTCTCCCTCTCTCTCACCCAGTATCTTTTGGGCTCTACTATATCATTCTTTGCTCTTTGTAATATAAACAGCTTATTTTTTCCCAGATCATCCATAGTACTCTTCAGAAACAGTCTAAAAATTGTTTTTAAGCTTTAATTGTATAGCTAACGTCTTGGCTCGCATTCTTCATTGTCCTAGCAAGTCAAGTCTTACTTTTTCCATCTCAGATTCTCCTTTTCCCATTGAAACACTGCTTCTGTTTCCTTTAGAAATATTTCATTCTCCTTATCAACATGGAATGTGGAGAGGTGTTTTTTTTATGTCCTTTCACTTTCTCCTCCAGTAGGGAGACTATCCTTCACTTGGAACACAGATAAAACTCATGATGTGGCAGAAATATACACATTTGAAACTCAATGCCAGTCACTACAAAATCTTCCCTATTCTCCATAATGGTTGAGATTTTCAGCCTTGTGAGACTACATGTGGATATTCACACATCCACCTTAAGCACCTAGGTAAAACTTTTTATAGTCAATGATTATTTCTAAATATTTTGACCACCCAATTAAAATTCCCTTTTTATGTCTCAACAACACCTCATTGACAGCCCTATTTACTTCTTGTTCAGTCATACTTTGACAACTGGTTCTACCCACCAATCTACTCTATCAATTTCTTTTATTCTGTAATTATTCTATTTACCTTTTACATCATGTAAGAAGATCTATTTGCAGTTAAAGGTGCATTTGAACAATCTGAAGTACCACTTTGAGAGAACTCAGCACCCTTTTATCATCCACACTGACCACAAGAATCTGACAGCTTGTTAGCTTAACCAGTGTTAGATCTCTTGGTCGCTATTTTTTTCAAAAGCAGATTTAACTTTACAGTCTTCTAAAACTGGGGACATTACAATCAACATGTAAGATGTATATTCTTGGGGGCAACTATGTGGTGCAGTGGATAGAGCACCAGCTCTAGAGTCAGAAGGACTTGAGTTCAAATTCGGTCTCAGACACTTGATACTTACTAGCTTTGTGACCCTGGGCAAATCACTTAACCCCAACTGCCTTGCAAAAAAAAAAAGATATATTCTTGTGGAAACCAGTATTTAATGAATTAGCCATCTTGGCAGGAAGCTTACAGACATTCACCTTACTAGAACTGATCCAACAACATGAGGCATTTGATGGCTTGGTGTCCGTATTTCTGGCATAATTCTTGCATCTAAAGGAGGGTCAAGTACCGACGAGCTACTTTTATACCTCTGCTCACATTTGTAACTAATGGCCTTTACCATTACAGCTGGTCACATGGGTCTGTTCAATACTTTATACATCACCTTCTAGGAGTTTTGGTAGCTAAGCACATAATACATTGTAAAGCATGTTCCTAGGGACAGTAATGGCTCCTGTTAGCAAAAGCAAGAGAAAAGGAGGGAAAAACCAGGCACAGTCTGACTTATACCTCAGATTTTGAGAGAGGGAACTTCAAAGGCTATACAGAAAGGATAGAATTTGATGGCTAAAAGAATCTGAATGCTGCCCAGAGGGATGGGATTTTAATGAAGAAAAGGAGGATTTGTCTAAAGAGACCAATGCAGTACATGCAGAGAGATGTCATAGATCAACATAGAATTTAAAAAGATACACAGAGAAGATATAAGCAAAGGGCAGGTAACGGGGATTAATAATTTGTGTGTTGTGGTTGATAATGACCCTCACATCAATAAATAGGTTGAATGTGAGAAATCAAGTCAACAAGTCAAGTTGAATCAACAAGAGACAATTATTCAGAGGATACAGGGAAATGATAATAGATAAGGAAACGAACAGAAATATTCAACTTTTTTTACCTTTCTTTTATCTACTAGTGAGATCAATCTTTGGCCTTGGAAGGACAAAACAAGAAAGGTTAACCAGTGACCTGAAACCCAACACAAAGTGAGGACATGATGAGAGAGTACTTAGCTACCCTCAATGAATTCAAATCACTTAGTCCAGATGAATTATATTCCAGAGAAACAGAAAGAACTTGTTGGTGAGCCACTGTTGGTAATCTCTGAAAAATGATGATAAATAGGTGACATGCTGCAGGACTGGAAATAGGCAAATGCTGCCTTAAACTTTAAGAAAGAAAAAGGAAGATAAGCAATTTTTTGAATGGTGAAAATGTTATGCTTGACTTCAACTCCTGACAAAAGTTAAGAATATATTATTAAAAGAAATGGTCTGTGAACATCTGGAATTGAAATCAATAATCATTGAGAACATCATTAAATTAATAATTACTAAGACTTAATATACATTCATCAAAGGCAGCTAGGATGGAGTTGGCAATTCTGAGTCTGTGTATGCAACACACACATACATATATACATACACTCACTAACCGAATAATCTACCTACCCAAGTACATATATGAGACCAATGATTTTCCAAAGTTTTTTTGATCACAGAACCTTATGAATAAAAAACTTCTGTGCATGCACTTCTGTATATTTAATTATTTATAAATTACATACATTATCAAACTGGAACAAAACAGAAATAAAAAATGGATGAGACAAAGGTAAAAGAATATTTGATCCTAGAGTCAACAGGAAGTTTACTGAACAAGGGAAGTGATATAGATAGATGGATGCTTTAGGAAAATCACTTTGGTGGCTGTGTGGAAGATTGACTGGAACAGGGATGAGACTTAAGGCAAGGAGACCAATTTAAAAGATTATTGCAAAGAGGCAGGTGAAAGATGATGAACTAGGGTGATGGCTCTGTGACTGGAGGGAAGGGCTGCTGCCTGGCTTAGATGGGGAAAGTTGCATGGCTGCACAAAGGAGGGAGGGCGTGGAGTAGGAGATAGGGAGGTGAGCTGGTGTTAGAGATAAGCCTCATGAATGGCAATTGTGGAGAAGGGTGGGATGTAAGTTGTTTTCACAGTCTGTGATTAGTCAATCAGATGTCTTTTGGGGTTAAAACCCATTGGAGTCAGTCCATCTTCATCCCCTTGGTTTTTCTTGTGTGGATTGTTTGGCTGATTTCTTTTGAATAGTTGCAGACCTCAGTGAAAAGGCTGCATGGTGTTCTGGCGCTTGACACATATAGTACAATATAATCTATAAGTGAGAAAATCTGGAGGATATTACCATTTATAGGGAATGACTTCCATTTGGACTCTGGACAGAAGATCTTCCACAGTGGTGGTAAATACCTTTGGTGATCATAATAAGTCTGTTTTATATTCCTCATAATAAGCTGAGAGTAGTCAAACAAAGTTATCTCTGTGGTTGCATCAATCATGGAAAATCTTAGCATGGGAAATACCTTGTTGAAAGAGAGACTTTTAGGTTATAATTTTCTAACTTTTCCTAATTTTTGAAAATAATTACGAAACAATAAATTTAGTTGGATATTGTATTCTCTACTTGTTCCCTTTATCTCATCCTCTCTCATTTCTTCCAAGAGCTTTCCTCTTTCAAGTATTCCTGTCTCTCTCTATTTCAATTTTTCTTTATCTCCTGATACCATTTCTGTTGTGTCCAAAGCATGCCCACTTCTCTGCCACCTGAAAAACAAAACAAACAACTTTCACCTGACACTACCATCCTCTAAGATGGTAGAAGTCTTTCTTTCTTTCCTTTCACAACCAAACTCTTAGAGAAAGCTATCTATATTCATTATCTTCATTTCCTTCCCACTTTCTCTTCTCCACCTTTTGGCTTCCTACCTTACAATTCAGCAAAAAGTATTCTCTTCAAGGTTATCAATATCTTAATTACTAAACCCGATGATCCATTCTCAATTTTTATGGACAATGCTACAGCTTTTGATGACACTGACCACCAGCTGTTCCTGGATTCTTTCTTCTGCTTCTACTTTATAACACTGTTCTTCCTCATTTAAAAAAAAAATTAAATTTTAAAAAATTTTAAAAAATTTTAAATAAAAAATATTATTCTTGTTCACATAATGGGGTTAGCAAAGAAACTCAAATGAAAACTTGCTTTACTACTTAAAAGACAAAAACTAACATTCATGTGATGGGGCAAGAGGAAGAACCCTCAATTTGCTTTCCTCTTTCTTGTCTGACCACTTCTCCTCAGTTTCCTTTGCTAGATCATCATCTGTGTTCTGCCCACTCTGGCCTTCCTCTTTCCTCTGGAATTCACACTCTAGATCCTGGTGAGTTTTTACCTTATCTTGCACAGAACCAAATCACCATACCACTTCTCAGCCAGTTCCAAACCATGCTACCACACATACTCTCAGTTGCATCCTATCCACCCAACTTCATTCTAACTAACTCATATGTGCTGTCTCACTCTATTAGAATGTAAGTTTCTTTAGGTAAGGGACTATCTTGTTTCCTTGTATTTTTATTCCCAGAATAGTTCTTGGCATATATTAAGTACTTAATAAATGCTTTTTAATTATTCATTCATTCTTTATACCTTTCAGTCAATTGTGTTTTGGAGGAAGAAAGCAGGCTTGATTGCATTTGGGATATTATGCAGAACTTTATACAATTCTAAGCTGCTCCTTGACATAAAAACCTATCTATTTTAAACCCACAGTTTTCCAATGATGCTATATGGCTATGAATACCAAGATCTCTAAAGTGTCAAAGTAATAGGTGATCCATAGACCAATGGAAAGATTCATAAGTATGTTTGCAGCACATTACCAATGAGGACTTGCACTATATGTGTATGTGTGTGTGTGTGTGTGTGTGTGTGTGTGTGTGTGTGTATGTGTATATATATATATATATATATATATATATTATGCATGTATGTATAAAAATACTCCCAAATAAGTGGGTTCATTAGTATAATGAGCTCTGAGTGTAAAACCTCCTTTCACCAATATAGATCAGTCATCCATTCATCTGTCAACCATCTATAATTTACAGTCTTAGAGAGGCATCTGGAGCACTATGATTTAACCATAGTCACACAGCTATTGTGTGTCGAAGGCAAAACTAGAACATAGGTCTTTATGATTCTGAGATTGGGCCTCTGTCATTCAGGAATTATAAAACAGAAACAGGAGGTGCCTCATCCATGAAGCAAATGCAAGGGATGACAGATGGACCTGAAGTTGTACCCAAAGTACACTAAAAGACATAAAGGAAGATATCCAGCACGTTGGCTAAACTGTCTATGGAGGCTTTATGGGAAGATATGGACAAGAACTGAACTAGATGAGAAGATGTCATTAAGTTACGATTTGCCCCACTAAACGGAGGACCCACATCAATAACATCATAAATCAACTAAAGTCACAAATAACTGAGAGGATAATGGTATGTTCTTTTCTTTTTGGCGATCAGGTATATTGCCCTATTGCTTCCTTTTCAGGTAATTTAATATTATTAGCTTTATGTTAATGTTGATTACATTCCTTGTAATTTTCCTGCAGGCTGAGATCTGACTTTAACTCTACACTACAGCACACAGTATCTTTAACTGAAACTCTCTGAATATCATAAAAAGGTACATGGAGGCACAGTGAATAAAGAGGAGGCCTTGGACTCAGGAAGCTCTGAGTTCAAGCCCTGCCTCTGACCACATATTGGCTGTGTGATCCTGGGCAGCCACATAATATCTCTGGGCCCTACAGTGCAGATTCTAAGACTGTCAAGTGCAAAACAGTTGCATAACTGCATTGGGATAGGAAGTTTCCTCATACCCCAAAAAATCACAGCATAAGTCTGCTTCTCTCCCTCTTCCCCACCATGCTCCCTCACCATGGGAAAAAGAAATTTAGTAAAAAGCAAAAAAGAATGTGTAGTTCACGAAAGAGTACATCATACTTTTTTGAAAATTTAAATTGCTGGAGGATTTTCCTTGAGAATCAGAACCATCAAGCCCTATCAATTCTATGGCTGAAATGGCTCTTTCTTTTGCTAGTCCATTACCAACATATTATTCTCAACTATCCTTTACATCTAATTAGAAGGTTTCATTCATTAGTCCACCTGCAATGATACAATACTCACTGGCTCTGAGAATATTCTCCTTGCTGCTGCACCTGGACTGGACCTGCAGAGAGAGTATAGACTCAATGAGATACAGTAAGTAACATGGACAGTCAGATGTGCAGAGTTAATGGGCAAGCTTCTGGGATTGAAAGGCAAGGCTTTATGTATTTCTGAGATTTCAAAAGTAGGATTCAATACACCTAACATATATTGTACCAATACGTTCATTTCCTCCCCACCCCTGCTTTCAAGAAAGTACTGACTGGAAGTCAGGGAAATAAACTTTGAGAGCACATTAAGAACCAGAGCAACAGCAAAAATAACGGCAATTTTGTTTATGAATTTTTGAAATCAAGATCTGGGTAAAATGGCAAGGCTGAAGATGCAAAAACCCTTCACTTTTAGACTTTTTTAATCCCTTGAATAGAACAATAACCAATTCATGTAAGAAAGCTGTATTCAAAGACTCAATTGTAGACATATTCTGTAGACCCATTAAGGTAGGACAATAAAAAAGAAACCCAAGCATAAGCAACATTTATCTTGTGATTATGATAATCTTAGGAACAATGCTTCGATGGTTTATAATCAGCTTCTCAGTAAAAATCTAAGAAATTGAGCATATTTGTCTACTATTCTTGGATTTACCATTTAAATATATTTGTTGTTTAAGAGTGTGTGTGTGTGTGTGTGTGTGTGTGTGTGTGTGTGTATATATATATGTGTGTGTGTGTGTGTGTGTGCTTATTCCACTGAAGTCATTTGAAAAATTTAACAAAAAAGCCTTTTAAAGTTTTTAAGGTAAGAGTAAGACACTTCTTTTAAGGATAAAAAACTACAGTGCTCTAAAAGGATCTTTTGCTACATGTTAGAGCTTTCTGCTAATTCAAAGGAAATTGTCCTTAGTTGAAACTCCAAACCTCTCCTCTCTGCTCCACAGTAGCTTGCCCCAAATGTTTATTCACACAACAAATTGGATTCTGTAGTTTAACACAATCTACTTATTATAATGAAACAACTTATGAAAGGAATGTTGCAACTTAGGGTGGGTTATGGTTGTCCTTCCCTGAAAAAAATTTGTTAATGTGTTAAAACAAACAAAAAAAATCACATATACACAAAAAGTTAAAAAACCACAAAAATGCAATTAAAAATAAAAATTTCCAAAGAAATGTCAAAATTATCCTCCTTTGGCCCAGATCTCTTTTTTGGGGGGGTTTATTTCTTTATTGCACTGAACTATCTTTTTGGCACCATGAAAAAGTGGGGCCAATTTGAAAGAAGTTTTTTTTTTCTTAGAAGTTTTATTAAAATATAGCTTTGGACCAAAAGGAAAAGAATGATGACTACTTAAGAAAAAGAAATGGAAGTGATAAAAAAAAAAGGAGAAAGATTTGAGTGAATTAGATCTAGAGATGTAGAAGGGCAGATAGGCAGCCCTATGGGAGGGGACATCATTTCATGATTAAAGTTTTTCTGTTTCTCACTGAAAACCACAAGGAGGAAAGAAAGATGGGCTCCACACAAAATAAAGAAAGCAAGTTGGCACACCATGGAATGAAAATTAGTGTAACTACAATAACCACCACAGTCCTAAAGGAGAAAAGAAACAGAAACACTAATAGACAAGCTTGTTAAAAGAGAAACTGAGTTTAAAAAAAAGTGATTCAGGAAATAGAAGTAGCAGCTTTTTTAAAAGAGGGAGATAGGTTGGGAGAGAAAAAGGAAAGTGGGTGTAGGGAGAAATGTTACAGAAAAAAAGTGCTAAGAGGAACAAAATGGAAGTCAAGAGAATCTTCAACAAAGTGTAGAACAGAAGGAGCTCAAACCCAAAGCACAAAGCAATGTCTGCAAATGGAAAGCAACTCCTTTGATCAGAAATAGCTACTCATGTCATAGCCTGTATTTCTCTTGAGTTCATCTTTAAGCCCTTTCAGCATATATCGGAGCTAGTATATGGACAAAACCCAGAAATTCATAATGAACAGAGCAGTTCAAATGTGCAGTTCAATATTATTAAAATGTGCCAAAAGCATTTCCCTTTGCACAATGTCCAAATGACAATGATGGTAAAGAATTAGCTATTACTAAAAAACAAAAAAAGCCTCTTGGGATAGTTTCTTTAAAATATGATACTTGTTCATACACCGGGTTTGATAAAGAAACCCAAAGGAAACCTTGCTTTAGTTCTTAAAGATAAAAAGCTCACCTTCACGTGATTGGGCAATATGAGCCAAACGGAAAAGAACTTGCTTCCAATCAATTTCACAGCAAGTATGGAAGAAGGGTCTGGATGACTAGAAACCAACTCAACTCAACAACACTGGCACACAGCCAACCAACAGCAGCATAATTCCTAATTACTTTATTTTGGATAACAAAGTCCAAGATTTGGGGGAATCTTTAAATTAAAAAACAAACAAACCTAGAACACAAAACACTTTCTACACACCAAGGGCTCTGGATGTAAAGATGAGGAAAAATCACTTTAAAAAAATGTCCAGTTCTACTATTCATACATACGTCAAAACCCATTTAAAACGGGCCCCTTCCCTCTACCTTATACTATAACACTTGTGAATTGTCAAATTCTCAGTCCTTTCATGAAACCCAAGCTGAAGATTCCACTGTACCATCACACACAATGTAATGGGATGTGCTGGAACGGATGGATTTGGAAAATAACTGTTACCCTTGATCTCATGCATGCCACAGAGAAAGTAACACATGCCCGTCTCCAGTTCTATAGGAAGGTTCGTGTCTTGTGGATTTTTCTCTCTATCTTACCCTGGGTGTACTCATTGGAAAAAGGGAAGTCTGAAAAACAAAACAGAACTAGGATTTCATCTACTACCAGCTTTCTGAAGGATTCATAATGAAAGGACAGTGTCAGAGTATCTGCTTTATCACTCTCTCAGTACATATAATTTTACCATATTTAATTTCTGACTTTCCAATGTTGACAACTGATTCATTTTTTTCCACTGGAATGAATGCTAAACCATGTGTAAAATACAGTTTGTAGTATTCAAGCCAGTGGAAGAAATGAACACCATAAGGTTTACTGACAATATAGGTACATATTTTCTGTTACCATTCAAGACTGCTCTGGGATATCAAATTATTCATGATAACACATCTGATGTGCTTAAATCTATGATATGTATTTTGCTGAAGATCACAATGCTCATAAAGCAATCTTAAGGAGTCAAACAGAAAATGAAATGAGAAAAGCACATACTAGAGATGAGAAAAATAATGTAAAAAGGCAAAAAACAGAAGAGAAAAAATTTTAATAAATGACCACAATCTTTAGATACAGTTAGAGAAATCACTTACCTTATGCTTAGGTCATAACAAGAATAGCACAGTGTTTAAAGTCAGGTCTTCATTATGGAGGTACAATTGAAAGCCATAGGTTATAGTAACATGAATTGCTACACAGAAATGAAGACTTTTTCAGCCCAACGTGAAAAGCTAACTCTCATGGGACAGCATTTCAACTCACGTTTAATGCAATATGAACAGTTCAGGATGTATACATCACAGCTATATGAACCACACACTAATAACAGAAGACCCAAACTCTTGGGAACACAGAAAACTGGAAAGGGCTGACCCATAACCTGCGACACAGGGGAAGCATGCATAATGTATAAACACCAACAGAACTACACATCCACATACACACACACACACACACACACACACACACACACACACACACTAAATTACAGGGGAAGAATGTGGCCAAGCTGTAATGAAAGAAGCAAGACACATGAAGCACAGCAGTGGTCGTGTGATTTGAGAGGCGTTCTTCCCTTAAACCATCCCATCACCGTGCTTATCTAAGGAAGCCGGGACAAGACCCTTTTTTAATGCTGCAATAGCTACGAGCCCCCAGCTTGAAGCTCGTGTGTGGAATTTGGATCACCGTTCCTTGCGATGTCAGCGGCTCTCCAGTGGAAGCCAGAACGTATATATAACACTGGGTGGTGAAGTACAACTATGTGGTTAACATCTTGTCCCCCTCTGCATTTCACAGAAGTGAGGAAAGAAAGGAGCACATAAAATTAAACCCACGTTGAGAATAGGTTCTCAATAATATCTGGATGATAAAGTATTTGAATGGTGAATACAATAAATCACAGATTAGCACCACTCATGTTTAAAGAATTACTGGTTTTCTGCTGCTCACCTTGATAATTTTCTTTAACTCTTTATGAAATATATGCTGGTATCAATCTGTAAAATATGGTTGCAAACTGAAAAGTTCTGAGCAGTTGGTTACTTGGGGTCTGGTGTATAAGGCCTTATGAGTCAAGATGCTGTCTGTTCTGTGTGGACATTAAAGAGCCCATGGGATAAAAATCCTGGGTATATTTCTAGTCTTAGATCATATTGTCCCATATCTGTATTCTTGGCTGACAGTTTATTTCAAAAACTGGGACTTTTTATGCCTGCATAGTTATGTCATTCAGGAAGCTTTGAAGGGGCGGTGCCGAAAGGCCCCTTTTAAAATCTCAATCTTTTCATGTGAGGAAATTTTTTTAAAAATTACCTATTTAGAAAAATGTTATTAAAGCTTCTATTAAATTCTCTCTTGGAAATAAACACTATGAGAAATTTATTCTTCTCACTCATAGCTGCCCACTATCAGTTTATTAAATTTATTCGAACATTTTCTTCTGTTATTTGGTTTCACTGTAATTTTCTGTATGGTGTGTTTCTCATTCAGGTCAGACATGATATCATAGCTCAGGCTATAGATATGTGCCATGGTCATATAATTCTTTGGTAACTACTGTACTGACACTTCTTTTTCCAATATTATCCACCAACAAAACTATCCCCATCCATCTCCTGCCAGTTGGAGAAATCTAGGTTTTGGGCTCCTTCTATAGTCATCAAGGGCACTGACAGGGATGATGTATAGCTTAGCAAGCACTATGACTGAATTCATTCCACTCTAACTTTTTCAATGAACAAAGTAGAGATATGAACTTACTTGAACCTAATGTAGAAAAAGAATCACTTGTATAATTTTTCACTATGAAACTTCAATAACTCTATAAAGTGTTATGAATAAAGGCTGTAAAACACTATAAAGATTTATGGCTGAATGTGGTAACATTTTTTGTTTTAGAAACAGAAATGGCAGCAACAAAAGTAATTACTATGAAATGAACCATCCCACCACTGAGACCAAATCACTTTTGATTATTTCAGCTGTGGTCATAACTAACCTCTTAACAGTTGTGAAATGTGAAATTCACGTACTACATTTTATTCTGCCTAATGGTAAGTATACAATATGAAAATATGTTGGATTTAATAAATAAGTAATATGCTACAGGGAAATGTAGGAATTCATTTAAAAACACCCCAAAACACTACTATTAAAATGTATGAGGTTAATTGAATAGAGACTTCTGGAACCTGAGGATTTTTTTTTTTATCTCAAGGTTTTTAAGGCCAGGATCTTAGGTTTCTTAATTTTCGACCAGAGTGGGATGTCTTCTAGAAAAAATTGGGCTAGAACTTTTCTATGTGATCAGGTCATTGAGGTCACAGGGCTCACTGTGGGCTTTTCTGACCCTAATTCCTCCACAGTACTATGTTTATTTAAAAGCAAACTGTCTTTCAAATTACAACCAGTTGAATAAAATCTTGAGAACCATTCCTCTGGGTAGCTCTTCTTCAGACTTCAGGCCTTGGTTAGATGGGGAGAAGCAGAAGTAGCAATGAATTGTCGGTTAAGCATTTGGTTCAACTACTAACCAAAAAGTCTATTCCGGGACAAGAGGAAAGGAAAATTTAGAATTTCATTAAACATTAAACTAGCAATTCTAACTAGTAACTCTACCTTCTATCTCAGACTCTTGAAATTCCAGGTAATTTTTTTCTCTTCTCAGTTCTGAAGATAAAATTGGAATAGCTGCCCAAGAAAAATTTCTCCTCCATAGTTTTTCTCATTTAACTTTATTTGAGTAAACAACTAAAAATATGTGACTGACTCATCTCACCTTAATGACAATCCATACTTGTTAAATTAGATAACTTATATTGCCTTGTTCATATCTCTTTAAAACCACAGAATTAAAAGTGTTTTGAAGTAATTTAATTAAATCCTCTCTAAGAAATTCTTATTCAGTAGACATGAAGTTTAATTTATAGACTGGGTAAGTATGAGTAATGGTTTACTTCCAGATCATTCAGTGGTAGATTACAGTCTACAGAGAGACTGCTAACTCACAGACCAATGATTTAGACATGGGAAAATAAAGGTGAATAACTCTTAAAAACCTGGGGTTATCCTTGTAGGGGTTGCAAATATGTTTGTATAAGAAATCTTTCTTACTTCTACCTACTTCATTGTATACTACAGTATCAGGCTTCAGGCAATTTAAACAAGAAGTACTTTTAAATGTATCATTTAATTAGCCAATTGCCCGTTTTATAGACCATGTTAAAAACCAGTGGACAGACTAGGACTGCCTAAAATTGGCATAAATATTTAAATATCATGGAAAATATAGAGTTCTAGGAAACGTTAAATGTTATGTTCCACTGATTGCTACTCACATGTCTTTTTTTTTTTGACATTAAAATTTTTTCTTTTTTAGGCAATTGGGGTTAAGTGACTTGCCCAGGGTCACACAGCTAGTAAGTGTCAAGTGCTTGGTCTGAGGCCATATTTGAACTCAAGTCCTCCTGACTTCAGGGCTGATACTCTATCCACACATCTTGTCACAATGGTGTGATTAATTAGTTAAATGAAGAAATTGTTTAACTTTAAGTTCTGTAAGCCTAAAATCAATAGAGGGTTTTCCCAATATTCACTGTGGCCACTCACTGGACTCTTGGCCTTACTTGCATATGAATAGCAACACTGTGTATGGTAGATTCTTTCATCAAGGACATAGAATAGTTTCAATAATTTCAAGCAACATGGGTTTTCCCATTGCTTTGCAAATGATTAGTTTTAATATTAGCTTCTCTTTTAAGTTTTACATCTTCAAAACATGTATGATAGTATTGGCTTGTGACTCCCTTTACCAATACAGATTGCAGCCCATGTCTTAGAGGAAAGTTTTAGAGTCAGAAGGGAACTTAGAGGTCATGTGAGCTAACTCTTATTGTATATGAGGAAAATAAGGCTTAGAGAGTTCAAGTGACTTGCCTATGGTCGCACATTATTAAGTGGCAGAGGCAGACTTGGGACTCAGGTCCTCTGATTCCAAACCTAGCATTCTTTTTTTTTTTATGGCACTAAGTGCCTTCTCATGAGTTGCTATGGGGAAAAAAAGTCTAACACCTAATTCAAAATATTTTCAGTTTTCATTTCTCCTAAGGATGGTAGGTGAAAGGGCTTATAGCCACCACTGCAAAACCAAAGGCCCACTTCTGCTGCTCTCAGCCACAAGAGGCATGTTTTAGAATTTAGTCTTTTTCAAAGAAAACGACAAATTTTAGTACTTAGAATATCCATAAGTACGTTACTGGTATATCATCATGACTCATAGAAGAGGGAGTTGAATCATAACACAATTAAAAATTTTTTTGTAAAATCTTTTCCCCTCTAACTATAGCCATTTTTCAAATATTTTTTGGCACATGTAAACTCCCAGTCTAGTTCACTCTTGCCACGAAGGGCATGCCTGGATCATTCCTTGTTTTCAAGGTAGTATGTACTCAGAGAATGTATATTAATATTTAATTTAATACAACTTTGATGGATCTATGATATCCAACCCTATAGACTGAAAATTATCCACATATTCCTGTCCTGTGCAACCCCTGTCTACACCCTCCTATAAATTCTCCACAGAATCTAAGCATCATATCTTTGGATCTGGAAGGGACCTTGAGAGCTTACTGAATCCAACCCCCTCATTTTTACAGATAAGAAAACTGAAGTCAAGACAGATTAAGTTACTTGCCCAGGGACACAAAGCCACTAAGTTTCTGAGGCAAAATTTGAACTCAAGCCTTCCAAGTCTAGCGCTCTATCCACTATGCTACCCAATATGCTGAGTGCCTTCCTCTAGGTCTGTTACTGGGCTGTGTCCCTGATTATCCCTTGATCTCACCGTATGACTGGTCCACCCACCTTTTCTGGCTGGGTAGTTTGATCTCTTTTAAATGCTTCTGCATAGTTAATCACTGGTAATATGCTAAAGTTTACTTATGCCTACCATTGTCCTTTGAGTAATCTGCAACTTCTATTTTTTAGAAATTGTGGTATCCTATGTTTTACAGAAATAATACATTACTGGAAAAATATTGGGATAGGAATTTGTTTTGGGGAGGAGCTTAACATAGACAATACTCATTTAAGAGTCCAAACAGAAGAGAGATTCCTTGTAGAAAATGAGGTCCTCCAGTTACCCCTATTTATAGATGGCACTATATTGATTGTTTTAAGTCAGAGAACACTGAAGAGCCTCCTAAATGAGATCTACTATGATTAAAAAAAAATATTTTTTTGGCTTAAGTATCCACATAGTGTCCAGACTTTGACATACAATTGGTGAACAGCCAATAATTGACCAGTACATACGTATCTTATGCAGACACTGAAAATAGATATTGAAATGGGCATAGAATTTAATAGGAGGAGGAGAGAACATTTAGGAAATTGTGCAGTGCTTTCAATGATGCCAGAATACAATTATGAAGGTAAATCTACCACCAAAAATTACATATGATGTTCTGGATTAACCATGTGAAATATTCAATTATTTACCCTACTTGGAAGAGGAACAAAGCTGTGGATAATCTAACACAAGATAGTCTCAAATTAACTTGTTTGTTTTGGGGATAAACTATTTTTGTTATGTGATTTTTATGTGATCGTTCTGTGATTTTTGTTTTGATCATAATGAACTTCAGAAATAAACTGAGGTTGGTTTGCATCAGTAGTTGGATGTAAGACAGAAAAAAGTTCTTGTAACATCCCCTCGAATCTAAGATTTCATGATTCAATGTTGAAGATAAAAAAAATGATAGAGCTGCAGTTATTAAAGATGACATTTACCATATGATATGAAGCATGAGTTTCAGACCACTTGGGATTATTATAGACCTTCTGGCACTGCTGATGAGAAATCACATTTGTGTATGTCAAACTCCTAAATTTGTTTTTTTGAAATACTGCATTTTTATTTGAATTTAATAATCTCTTCAACTTCCCTTCTTAAACTACTATTATCATGTAAGTGATTTATTTAACAAATACTTACTGCATCCCTACTCTGTGTGCAACGTACATTACTAGGAATTTCTATCCTGTCATGTTTCTTTTTACTTTAGAGGCAATTGCTTTCTGTAAAATACTTATATATCTTTCTCAAATCTGCAAGGGGTGGTATGAATTATCATTTATAAGATATTAAAGAAATCTGTGGGCAGCGAGGTGGCACAGTGGATAGAGTACTGAAGTCAGGAGGACCTGAGTTCAAATCTGACCTTAGACCAAACACTTGACACTTACTAGCTGTGTGACCCTGGGCAAGTCACTTAACCCCAACTGCCTTAAAAACAAACAAACAAACAAAAAAACCCTGTGGGGTAAAAGATGCTATGAAATAAAAAAAAACCTTTTATTGCATGAATAATCCAGTAGTGATTGATGAAGAAATGTCTATGAAGTACTTTAAACATGTCAGGGACTAGGGCTGAATAAATATAAAATTCTAGATTATTAAAATGTGTAACAAATAGCTGTCTAACATTTTATACTTAAAGTAAGATGAGTTGTTGGTGTCTAATAAGTTGCTACTCAAGTCTCCTAAGATCTAACTGAAACCTCTAGTCTAGTCTGTAAACTAGGCCTAGATTACACTTTTGCTTTTCACTTTCATGCTTCCCCTATTAGGGCAGCTAGGTGGCACAGTGGATAGAGCACTGGGCTTGAAAACGGGAAGACTCAACTTTCTGAGTTCAAACCTGGCCTCAGACACTTGCTGCCTGTGTGACCCTAGGCAAGTCATTTAACCCCTTTGGCCTCAGTTAACATCTGTAAAACGAGCTGAAGAAGGAAATGGCAAACCACTCCTGTATCTTTGACAAGAAAACCCCAAATGGGGTCATGAAGAGTAGGTGACGTGACTGAAATGACTAAACCACAAGAATTAGGCCAAATGTCAGCTCAAGTTTTGGATTTTCACAATTAACTGGAAAGCCTGAAAACTGACCAGCAACATAACTGAATTTTTATTTCTCTGAGCTTTGGTTTAGAGTACTCATTAACAGAATTTGCATTTGCTCATAGAATTGTGGTGTGTTGTTAATATGTATGAACAGAGGATTACTTCTGTCTTCCAGATTCTATCCAGTGCTTACAATAGCCACTATCAAAGTAAAACACTGGGCTCTTCTTTTGGTTTTCTTGTTCAATCCATGCTACCTAAGAGTGGTTACTATTTCCTTTTCTGAGGATTCATAAATCATCCCTTAAAACAATGCCTCCTAGAATTCAGCTAGGAATCAAAGTCAAGCTCATAAGCTATACCATGATCAGAGGAAGGTTCTCAAGATGATGACAGGGCTCAAAACCATGCCATATAAGGGTTAGTTAAATAATTTGGTATGTTTAACCCAAAGAATAGAAAGGTTTGGTAGTAACGTGATGTTATTTTCAAGAATTTGCCTTTTTTTGTTGTTTTTGTTTTTGGTGAGGCAATTGGGGTTAAGTGACTTGCCCAGGGTCACAGAGCTAGTAAGTGTTAAGTGTCTGAGGCCAGCTTTGAACTCAGGTCCTCCTAACTCCAAGGCCAGAGCTCCACCTACTGTGCCACCAACTAGAATGTGAATTCTTATGGAAGGAATATTACACTTATTTTGGCACAAAGGATAGAACTATGAATAATGAACAAAAGTATAGGAGAAAATGTCCTAACAGAGTTGTTTAAAAAAGCCAATGATTACCCTGGAAGGTAGAGTGGTCTCTGCATTGAGACTACATGATCACATACAAGTAATGTCAGAGTAGTGTTAAACTGTAGCTGATCCTTTAAATTCCTTTCAACTCCTAGATTCTGTAACTTTTGAGTTGTGTTTATGCTAAAAAGCATATAAGCTCCCTCCCCATTTATAATATAAATTACATGGACGTTTACTTTAGAAAGCCTTTAGCTGAAGTCAGAATATGATGATCAGATTAAACCAGTGGTGACTACCTTTTCTAAGTCCCAGTCTTGAGGATATTGGATTTACTTATGAAATATGATCCATTTTTTATAAGTGCATAAGAGATTATGCTATTTTAATCACATGAATTGTCAATCCTGTATTAAAGCTGCTTAAGACATCTGAGAGGCAGCTAATGGAAGACATGCTAGAGGGAGAGTTCTTGCTTGGGATCTTTCACCTGAACCACGCACAAGGCAGAACCTCCTCAGTCTGTGGGTGAGTAACTCTCACATAATGATGATAATGATGGAGGATGTACCCATAGTAATGAGACGACAAACTCATTAGAGTACTGAAGTATAGTTTGGTGAACATAAGTGGATCTTTTCTGATTCAAGATCTTAGAGTGACTGAGGGTCATTATTACAGACATCAGTTTTCATTTTGCAGCTCTGTCAGTGTCAGACAGTAAGCTAAATACGTATCGACACCAAGACATAGTTTAGAAGTTTGCATTTGGAAGATTAGTTTTCCTTTTCATTTGTTATTTTCTTCATAATTATATAACTAGAGCACATTAAGCTGAAAGGGACCACAGAGGTCATTCTGAACAGGTAGGTAGTCTTTCAGTCTTTGAATATAAAAGAAGAATGTTGAAGTTGAGTTTTTTTGGTTTTATGTTGTTTTTTTGTTTGTGGCTATTTTATGATTACAACTATTTAGGTTATAGTTGACTGATATTTTACTATAATTAGATCCCTGCAAAGATACTTCCCATGATCCCACATCGATACTGATCCATTCTTCTGGGGATAAAATATTCTTTTGTTACTATTTTCCAACCATTTACATCTTCACTTAACAATCGTGTGGTTTATCTACTGTCCAAGTTTACTGAAGAATATATCACATGGGACAGAACTGAAAGACCAATGAGTCTTTGTAATGAAAACTGAATTATGAAGAAAAAAATTTTTTTGCTATCACCTTTCAAAGCTAAAAATAAAGGAAACGTAGTTTAAGCACTCACTAAACAAAAGAGCAAAGAATTTCTGTAAATGCAAATCTGTTCCCACAAACGTATACACAGGTAATCACTGAAGTAATGCCACCACTGAAGTAACACTTAAATGTTTGGAACTTTGACAAAAGTAAATATAATTTCTCACAGGAGACGTATCATAATCATTGGAATAAAAAAAAACCTTGAAAATGTGGCACATTCCATTTTTAATCACACTACCTCCAACCAGAACGAAAATTAATCCATTTATATAACAATATTTACCTAGAGTATATAGATGTAAAGATTATGCTTACTTTTTTCTATTTGTATACTTTACTGTCCTTCACTGTAGTAAAAGTTCTTTAAAATAGTCAAAAACTTAAACTTCTCACTACTACAGACTGAGCTTTTCCCACAGTTAGTTCAAATAGTGAAATTCTGCTGTTGTGATCATTTTACATTGATCAATACAGTCTCTTGTTTTGTTTCCCTTGTGTTCTGTGCAAATATTTGTAAAATGGCTGGCTGAGATTATGTGGGCAACCTGTGACCACAGAATATTACAAACTTTACTAGCCATATAGTGATCTCCCCTATAGCATTTGCTTCAGTAATACAAGCTAAATAATCACACACATCCTTTTTTCTTCTAAAGTCTTCAGACAGTGTTATTTCATAGGCTGAGATTTCAACTATTGTGCTTGATTTGTTTTTGCTGGTTTCATCCATAATTTATCATCTGTGTCCTTGTGGATCAGTGATACCCTTTGTGAACTATCTGGCCATGGATAGGAATGTAGTATACAGATATATTTTTAGCACCATGTGCCAAGTATGCTTACCCCTATTTTGCATATTACTGCAGAATGTGAAATATTCTTTTTAAAAACAGCTGCTGGGTTTATGCTATTGCTCAGTGGCTGAAAATAGGGCAAGGTCAGCGGACCTTAGGAAGCCAAAGACAGATGAATAGAAGAAGCACAAGAAAGTGCACCAGCAGCCAGAGGCAAAGGGGAAAGGGTGGTTGCAAAGAAAAGCTTTGCAGAAAAAGAACCATGGAAAAGAAAAACGTGGGAAGAGATGTAGGAAATGAGTGAGAGCAATGAAGATAATGAATGGAAGACCACAGGGTGCTTATGAGAATTACTTTCTACTTTCAACCGTTAATATACACATCCAGCATCTAAAATGCCATTACTTATTCAGTTATGGAATCATCTTTTAACATCTATTCTATACAGGGAGAGGACCAAAAGTTCAGGATAAAGGCACAAAGAGATATTTGTATAAAGGAAAGGGTATGTAATCTGAGTAACACTGGAGTTGATCAGAATAGCAGTAGCAACATTTCCCTTGTGGGAGGGACATTTAAAAGGAAACTAAAGTAATTTCAAACACAGCTTGCAGCGATAGTGTAGTGTGACTAAAATGTTCAAGCAGATGGAAAGCTGCACCAGGAAATGCACCAAACAACAGCAGTGGCTCAGACAAGCAGAATGCAAATGACTCAGGCTGCAGGTCCATAGACTGGGCCCCAAGACACAGATTTCAAAATGCTCCGAAAGATGATGCTGATGAAAAGGAAGATGATGTAGGCAGGCTTAAGTTATGGCTCTCAAACGCAGAAGGTAGCTTTTGGAGATGCTACTATTGGGGAATTATAATGTAGGAGAACCCGGCAGACCTGAAACACTTCCTACGTGAATTACAGTCCGGATTAAATGATGATTTTGACTTACTTTTCAACCTGTGAATGCCTGACCATTACTACTTTCTGTGCACTCTTACAGTTTGTCATTTATACTGTGCTGCATGGCCACAGTCTACTGATTAAGGGAAGTTACTGACATACTTGGCATGAATAAGGGGAAACAAGATAAAGGAGGCTATTCAGATGAAGATGAAACACTGCATTATGGACTTTTGGAAGCGTATGTGTTCTCTGTTATATTTACCTACATATCAAAGTGTTGCAGAAAAGCAGTCTAGTTCTAAGTAGTATACTTTTATTACCATTTTATTACCATTCCTTGAGAAAATTCTAGATAGGAGTTAACTGTGGAATGAAGACTTGGAAAATCTATATGTAGTACTAAAACCCAGGGACTCATGGAAAAAATATTATTTTAGAATCCAGAGCTTAAATGATAAGATTCAGGGCCCTCCTTTCCCTTCTCATTTCAATATGAAATCTCAAACTGAAAAGAAAGCAACAAGTCTACTTTTCATCAATAAGACTACATTAGTATCCAATTCGCTTTTCCAAATAAATAAGAAGAATGTATAATGGACGTGATGAAAAGACTCTTAACATTTGAATCAGTAAATGATGGTTAGTCATGAGCTTCTATAATACAGTAGGTAACAGTAAGGTATATTAAAAGCAGTGTAAACTTTGTCAAAGACATGAACAAATCCAATCATATTTGAAGTATTTTTGAAATGGATGATTAATCTGTGAAATCTAATTGCAAGACAATTAAAGTCATCCTTAATTTGACATAATTATTTATATTTCAGACACCGGGCCAAATATTTGAGGACATTGCTTCCAGCTAGTGTTGCTAATTTCTCACAGCATCTCTTTGAGTGTCTTGAATCTTCTTTTTCTTACTTTCCCTTTGACCTGGTCCACCAGTGTGCGTGTGTGCGCACGCGCGCGTGCGTGTGTACGCATACATATATATCTATATACAGATGTATATGTTTTAGATCACAATGGAAAATAACCCAGGCCTAAAACTTAAGAGAAGGAAGAGAGTAGATAAAAATTGCATTCTGAAAAATGCATAGTGATTTCAATGACCCTAAGCTTCAACCTGAAATAATCTTTTTAAAACTACTGTTGGCGTTGCTAAATGTCTAAGAATCACGAAATCTCTGAAGAATTAAAATTGTAGGTCATCCATACCACAAAGAAAAGATACACCATGAGTCTGAATGGGCTGCAGCATCTTTCCAACAATGAGTTACAAATAAAAACCAGAATAAAAGATAACATCAATGAGAAAAGGACATATCATAGTCACATAATGTGAACAAGAGACAACAGGGAGACAGCACACATACTTCACTAGCACTCTCATAATGTTAAGAGACTGAGAAGGTAGCTCATTGTGGAAAATTTACAGAACCTGGACAAAAGTCGCTCAGATATGAGGTGTGGATGGGTCTGCATTTTTGGAAGGAGAAACCACATCAGTGAGATTACAGGTTTATCAAAATACTCTTTCATGAGCAGAAAACATATCTGTGCCCAGTAAAACAATATAGTGCTCAAGTGTAGCTCATCCACTGAGACATGCTGGCTTAGAATTCAGAAGCATCTGACTACTATAGGCAGCACGTTAATTTAGTTTTCTCATTTTTATCACAGTTCCCCTATCTAGGGGGAATACTCTTCCTTTGCCAGGCTCTGTACAGGATCCAGAAGCTCACAGATAATTATCATAGCTACAGAAAAAAAAATCTGAGTGGCTAGACTGCCAATAAAAATTTTCCTTTCAGTGAAGTTGCACACACCAGCCATACCAAAGAGCCATGCAGAAGCTTGTGCCATGCTTTCCAACGAGAATATTTAACCATAACAACCTAGAGACAATTAGATATGAGGAGGCTAGGACAGCTCTGGTGAGGGAAGGGACACCGTTGGCAGGTGGAGATGAGCCTTATATGTTGGTTACAGGATTTAGAACTTAATAATTTTCAGATAAGCTTTGGTAATTACCTATGATAACTCCTTCATTTTACACATGGTGACTCTGAGACCCAGAGAGGGGAAAAAAATTTCCCAAGGTTTATGGAAGTCAAATTTCAAGTCCAGGTTCTCTGACTCTAAGTCCTTTTCATTTACCCCCGAAGCATACTTTGTGAAGATGGAAAGCAGCATGGTTTGGAGGAAAGGTTGTTGGACTTGACCTGAGTTCAAATCCCTTCTCAGACACTTACTGGTTGTGTGACTACTGGTAGGTCACTTACTTCTATGGTCCTCAGTTTCATCATCTACAAAATGGGGATAATACCACCTGTGGCACTTACCACATAGGACTGGAGTGAGGATCAAATGAGATATAGATTAAAGGCCTTTGTAAACTTGAAAACATTAAATAAATGTCAGTTATGGCTCTAAGCAATTCATTTTGTAGTATGGCACTGACAATCTTTCAAAAGTAGATCCTTATTTTCTTATTTGAGGGCAGGCTTAGAAACAAAAAGAGTGGCATGTGATAAAAATCAATAAAAACAAAATATGGTTGTTGAAAGGCCATGAGAATCAAAACACCCATTACCAATCTCATAATGCATGAAACTAAAAATATCTATATGATATTACTGAGTTCATCCTTCTCTATTTTGTTGTATATTCTTACAGATCTGTTAGAGAAAAGCTAGGGAAGAGAAAACCATTCTTTAAATGATAGCAGGAGAAAAAAAATGGAAAAGTAGGACATCTGAAGGGGGAAGCAAAGAAATAGGGAAGGTTTTAAAACCATAGTACATTTGACTGGGCATTTGATGTATAACTTGCTTGCTCCATTCCAAAGGCTGATGGGTGATAACAGTCTTTCTAAATAAAACCCATCCTCAAATCTGTATCATGTGAAGTTTGGAGTCAGTCAAAGGGCTGCACTTGAGGACCTAGAGGGCCACACCTAAAGGGCCTCAGGATGCAGGTTCCCCACCCCTGAGCTACAGTACGCATCCTTCTCATACAACAAAAATGATGAAGTAGTTATGTAGCATGAAAGCATTTTCAAATTGGACATGTAAATGAGGCAAATTTTGTTATCAGGTCCATGTGACATATGCTTATGATTTCTCTTCATCACCGAGTTAAGTGACAAATGCTTATAGGCATGAAACAAGCCTTTAAAGAAATAATACAGCTCTCAATGTCCAACAAATTTCAGTTCAAGAAAAATTGTTATGATAAGGTCAACAGTCCCCAAGTGAAGAGATATTCTAGCCACTGAAAAAGTGTAATTTGGCACAGCTCTCAATGCTCAAAATATATATTTACATGTAGACAGCTGGTACTTTCGTTTCAACCTGCTGAGAGTTCATAGATATAAAGGGAGTAAACACCACATATGCTCCAATTCTATTTCTGGCTTGGCCTTTTACTGGTTGAGAATAACCTAAGGCAATGTACTTAACTTTTCTATGCCTCATGTTTAAAAAGTGAATGAAAATCACAAAGATGCTGACAATGGTAATAAACTAATATTTTAAAGTTCTTGGAGCTCTCTGGAGACAAAGCATGATACAGATATAAAGGATTATTAAAATTATAGATTCTATAGAATAATCTATTCAGACTAGTACCTGTGATTTTAAAAAAAGGCAGCAGTCTTTTGTCACTCAGTACAAACAGCTCTATAATTATTCATGGAGAAATTTTGAAGTATTCAATTATATTCTAATTTTCAAATTATGACTTTAAATTTAACAAATGACAAAAAATAACTTTGTAAAATCTATGATTACAGTGTTGTATGGATCTGTTTATAGTGGGCAAATAGTACTGGTCTGAGAGTCAAAAGATGGTTTCACATCTCGAACCTGCTACTCACTAGCCATACGACTCTACAAAACTGATTTTCTCTGAACCTCTCAGTTCCCTTATCTGTAAAAAGGA
Organism: Phascolarctos cinereus; assembly: GCF_003287225.1. Classification (NCBI taxonomy): domain Eukaryota; kingdom Metazoa; phylum Chordata; class Mammalia; order Diprotodontia; family Phascolarctidae; genus Phascolarctos; species Phascolarctos cinereus. The sequence goes on along the minus strand of NW_027555736.1, from coordinate 248,044,391 downwards.
GCACTACTGTACTATATACCTCACAGCGTTGTTGTGAAAAAAAAATGCTTTCTTTGGAAGCTGTAAACTTTACTCCTATCCTCTACTCTCAGATATCGTGTCCTATTGGTGTTCATGCTTTGCCAAACACTCATGCTGCCTCCTTTGCTTCTCATACGCTGCTGAACAGAGCTTGAGGAATTCAGGAAACTGTGCCAATTAATTTCACTACACATTAATGTAATCTACCTTTAACTAAGCCCTCACTGTGGCAATGAAACTTTTCTGTTCCTCCTTAATCAATTTTCTATTCCTCTCACCACAAGCGGTTGTTCCAAATATTCTCTTTTCAAATTTCCCATAGCAATTGCTTCTCAGCTAAGGATCCGACCTCATATTTCACTGAAAACAAAAAAAAAAAAACAAAAAACCTGAGTCTATTTGCAGTGAGTTCTCTCTTCTTTCCCTCTCCTCATCACATATCCCACTGACGTCATCCCTCACGATATCCTTCTCCATTGTATTTTCTGACGAAATGGCTCTCCTCCTTGCCACGGTCAATCTGCTTGATGCGTCTTTGATCTCATTCCCTCCTGTCTTCTCCAGGAGATCACCCTCACTATTATTCTCTCTAATCTTCAATATCTCCTTATATATGGATTCCTTCCCTGCTACTTACAAATGTGACAATGTCTCCCATATAGCATCTGACACTATCAATAATCTACTGGATATTTTTTCCTCTCTAGGATTATATGACATTGCTGTCTTTTGCATCTCCCCCTACTCGTCTAACTACTACTTGTTAGTTTCCTTTGCTGGATCTTCATCAATAACATGTCCATTAACTGTGGTGTACCCAAACACTCTTCTCTTCTTTCTCTACATTCTCTCAGTATACTCATCAATCCCCAGAAGTTCATGGCTAGCTCAATGCTGATGATTCCTAGATCCAGATATCTAGCCTTAGTCTTACTGACAGACCATATCACAGATTGCCTATTGGACATTTCAATCTGGATGTCCCATAAACATCTCAAACACATGATCAAAATACAACACATTACCTTTCCTCCCAAACCCATCTCTCTTCTGAATATCACTCACCCCACATATCTGGCCCATTGCCAAATCTTCTTGTTTCTACTTTGACAACATTTTTCAAATATATTCTCTTCTCTGTGATCATACAGCCACCTCCCTAGCTCAGGTCCTTAGAACCTTTTGCCTAGATCACTACAAGTCTTCTAATTGGTCTTCTTGCTTTAGTTCTAGTCCCACTCCAAATTATCCTCCACACAGCTGCCAAAGTAATTTTCTTAGAAGTATAGATGTGGTTATGTCACCTCCCCATATTCAACAAACTCAGTGCCTTCCTTTGGTATATAAAAATCTTCCTAACTTGTCTCCTTCTCACCTCTCCAGTATCCTTACACATGACTGACTTTCCTCCACACATTCTATAGCCTAGCCATTGCAGCCCTCTTGCTGTTCCTCACACAAAATGATCATCTCCTTTCGCTAAGCCTTTGTGCTGGCTGTCCACTGTGCCTAGAATGCTCTCCTAAGTAGGAGAACACTTTTGACTCTTTAGAATCCTTGAGCTCAAACATCACATTCTGCAGACCTTCAGGACTAGTGCTTTTCCATTTCTGGTTACCTTTCATTTACTTTGAATCTTGTCCGTACTGATGTACATTCATGTTGTTACCCCTTCTAGTTTCTTGAGGGAAGGGATCATTTTTGCTTTTTCTTCATAGCCCCAGTGTACATCACAGTACCTGGCACATAGTAAGCACTTAAATAAGGTTGGTGGCTGTTTGACTGATTATATATATAAGTCATTGTGAGTATAAATGTGATTAGGTTGGATCTTTGAAGTTCCTTCCAGCTTTATAGCTATGATTCTATGATCAATGATTATTTCCTGCCACATGAATGTAGGCGACTCACTGAATCTTTCTAAGCTTATTTTCCACATCTATAAAATGAGGGTAATAATATGTGTACTCATCATCAGAGTTGACCACTTGATGAATTTTTGAGACACAAAAACTAAGAAAGATGGTCTCCTGAGGTACAGACAGTAGGAATCTGCATTATTGGAAGAAATAACCTTGCCAAGGAAATTAGTAGATCTTAGAAGCACTGAAGTAAGGCTTGGACCTTCTACCTCACACAATTCTTGGGAAATTCTAATGTAGTAACCCATGAAAGGCACTTTTTGCCACTATCTGAATTCCTAGTGAGATGAAAAAATACATAGCAACTTGATGACAACAGTCTTCTAAAGAAAATATTGTATGTATGTATAGGCATAAAATAAAAGCAAAGGTTCCAGGTATGCCCTAGGAAGAAATACTTTCCATCCCACTGCATGTACATTCTGAGATTTTGTACTGTGGTAGAGGAAGGTACAACTATCAGGGCTGACAAAGGTTATAAAAGGAATGTTGACAAAGTTAGGGCTATTCTGGATTTCCCAAAGAAGACCTATAACAGAGAGCATGGGACAAGTCCTTTACAATAAAAACCCTCCCCCCATTAACCTCTTATAAAAGTTCTGAGGCAGCTGTGGCATCATTGCCACGAGATTATTTTCATGTCTTATCTCATTTAATAAGCTGTAAGATACAAAAGGGCCCAAACTATGTTTGGTCTCTTCTAGGTTCTGTGTCTAATACGATGTTACTACCACTGTGGTTACCCTGTAACCAGTGAATATTTATTGACTGATCAGGGCTTCCTAATGCTGCATTGTGATAAATGCTACCACTCGTTTATTGCTCTGTATTACAGATATAGCTGAGATTGAGTACAATCTAATAATCAATACATAAAAATGAAGGATTTAGACTTTTGAGGACCTGAGTTTAAATCCTGGCTACACCACTTACTATAGGTGTGACTCTAGGCAAGTCATTTAATATCTTTGAGTCTTAGTTTCCAGAACTGTAAATTGAGGGCACTGGACTAAATTATTTCTAAGTTTTAAAAATATGATCTTATGATGCTATATTTCACCATTCTTTGAGAACCTCAAAGTAACTTTGTAAGACTTTATTAGTTAAAGAGCCTCCTCTTTACTTCCCCATATATGTCTCTCATTAAGATCTACCTATAAGATGACAAGGGTGAGTATAAAGTGGATTAATCAGGGAAATCCTGGATCATTTTGATAGTTTCTACTGTCTGCCTTCTGAGATTATAGGGCATGGCCCTTTAGGAATATTTACACATGAAGGTTGTCATGACTACTGGGACTTTTCTTAGAGCACACAGATAATTCCTAGGACTGGGGCTGCCTCCAACATGACTGGCTCATTGTGACTTGGAGAGGATTCAATCTTGCTCCATGGGCTCTAAATGCAAACTATGATATCAACTCTTCTTTTCTCTTGCTTTCTTTGAGAAGACAGAACACAGCAGAGCAGACTTGTGTTTTGGGAGAGGGATGGTAAACTTCTCCCCATGAAGGGCAGTTGATAGCAACTTGTGGCAGAAGCACAAAACAGAAGTAGACTGAAAAAGATCTTAAGAATGGAATTTCCTAGCTCAACAAATAGTAACCGCCAGGGCAATGATAGATTGCCCATAGATGCACATGCTGAGACAGGTGTATAAGCCAACTCAGCCTGAGATGGTTGTTTATGAACTTCAAACTCGAGTGGAAAAGAGGGGTAAATATATCCTGATAACCATACCACGAATTTTCTTTCATTTTTTATCATGCATGATGTTGAAATCTAGCCTTCTATTCAAAGTCATAGGTAGCTTATTGTTGGCAGTTCCAGATTTAGAATTCTCAGGTTTGGATCTCTTAGAGAAAGAGAGGGGACGAAGCAGAATATTCCACGGAGAAAGAAGAGGACTACCTACAAGTTTCCTATATAACATCCTTCTGGGAGAGCAAAGCAAGTGAGTTATTTGGAAAGTATAGTACCTATGGGAAGGGGTTGCTTACTCAGAAGCCTAAAATATGTTTACCTTCCATGTCTACAGCACAGGTTAGCTTGAATCTTGGCAGAAATGGTACTTCATATGACTCAGTGGAAAATAATTTCAAAAGGTTGTCTTGATGGTAGTTCCATATTCAGTTTACTTCCAGGGAGGACTAGGGCTGTTTGACTGTTTTAAGTCCAAATGGATTGCTTGCCTCACAGTGGCATGTGTCCATATGGCTTTTTCTGAGTATGTGTGTGTTTAAGAATCTTTCAGTGACATGGGTATCACAGATTGGGATGCTCATTCGAGAAGAATTTTTTTTGAATGTTTGTGATTTTTTTTAAATAGGAGGATATTTTTCCCTTATAGGTTAATTTTATTTCTTTTTTCTGAAAAAAAGTTTTCCTTCTTCCTGTTTCTAATTTTGAAATATCTGTTTATATCATTATTATTTCTTTCTAGTTCAGATATTGATAAATTTTTCTTTTTTAACTTAAATTTAAACTTTTTCCCCCTTTGAGGTTTTCCTTTTTCATAATCAATTCACTGTACTTCACTGGTCCCCAAATGGCTTACATTTATAAATGCTGTCAATTATTAATGATTATTGATGTATTAAGCCTATTATTTGCAATAGTACTGCATTGTTGGCAAGTCACATTATTTAAAATTGTGTGCTATTGAAAGTATTGCTGCTTATCTATATGAGACACTCAAATCACTGATAAAGTTTATCTTTAATATGCTAATTGTTAGTATAAGCTATTGAGTTATTGCTACTTGCATTGCATGGTTCTGTATATATTGTTTTATAATAGCTATATATATAATATATATATATATATATGCACACACACACACACACACACACACATATATATGGTTGATAGCATTTGCATATTTGCTTATGACTTTATTACCATATTCTACTTTATGCTTGGCTGTTTGCTTCTACAGTTTTGTTTGGCCAAAAACAATTTTAAATGAAATTTGAACAAAACAGGGGTTAACACTCAAGAAATGTGGTATGATGTAATGGATATAGAAATAAGAAGAGTTTTTTTTTATCACTAGGAACAGACTCTGTTTATAATAATGAGGACATTGTAAAAACACTGAGAGAGCCATAGAAGACCTGAAACACAGTTGGTTTAAAAAAATCTACCTGAAATCAAACAATTCCTGGTATAGTTACTCTAGGAAATAGTACTTGGAAATTGATCAATAGATCTCCCTCAAAAGAAAAAGAGCTTAGTTTTTAAAAGTAGAGGCCCTAATAGACATGGCTTACCAGCAGATAAACTGAGAGGCTTGCTTAAATAGGGAAGGGATGCTTCATCTTCAGATACACTACAGGAAATCGGTATGTTTATGGCCACGTTACAAATCTTGTCAGTAAAGGAGTCATGTGTCTCTGGGAAAGACTCAGCAGAAGTTTAGACTGGCTATACAAATTTAAGTGTTGGTGAAAGAAAGGATGAAAAATTTTTGAGTAATGAAGTGGGTGTGCAAAGAGTGGCCAAATTCAGAGAGATTTAACTTGAACTCCAGGACATTTCATTGCGTATGGGCTACAGATGCCAATCAAGAGATCTCTACTTGTTACCTAGACTCAAAAGCAGGAGCCTACAGAAAAGCTGCTGAGACACAGAACTATAAACAAAAAGGACCATTGCCTTTGGGCAGGAAAAGCATCAAGAAAACAAAGGTCACAACAGGCAAGAACACCCCAGCAGATCACAGGCTAAGAATCAAAACAATCTTCTGCCACAGCTATGACTGGGGTGGGGGATAACTGATTCATGCATTCAGGAGAAGAATGCAGAGTTTGTTTGTTAGAAATTGAATTCCAAAGGACAGGTTTTGGGAAATAGTGAAAGGACCAATGGAAAAGGTTGACTTAGATTTCAGAAACATTACACTCAACCCAGTGGGACTCATGGGATCTCATGCAGACGTGATGATGATGATGACTACAAATATGGAGCGTCCTGCCTTGATGGACACTGGATCCCAAGGGACTACTGATTTCTGGGAATTATAGGAAAATAATTTTAATAGCCTATGATGTACTGAGAACTATCCATGTGAGGAATATATCAGATTAAGTCCAAGGTTTGTGTTAATAGGAAGGTGGACATAATGGCTCTACTACATTCAGTTCTGGCAAGCATCTCTGTACTGTCAGCATTGATTAGGACAAATTCCGGCCTATTCAAGGTAAAAAGCAGGATATTGTAAGCAATGAATTGGAACTCAGTACCTGAACACTTTGATCATCCATGTGGCAGTCGGCATAAGAACACTAGCTCCTTCAACTCAAGTATACATACAGAGAAATTTGACTTTGGTAACTCTTCAGTGCCTGAATGTTCAGTTGAAGGGGAAACTCAGCAGGAGAACTGATCTGTTTTCACTATAAAAGGTGGATGTATCTGAGAAGGAAGTCTTAGAAGGAAAGGAAATTCCCACTTATAGCAAAAGATACTTTTCTTCTTATCATTCCTCAAGTTCTAGGTTAGAATGTAGAAGAAAACTTTCCTAAAGACATACTGTTAGATTACTAGCTGTGTGACCCTGGGCAAGTTACTTAACCCCAACTGCCTAAAAGCAAAAAACCCAAAAAAACCCCAAAAACCAAACTCTTAGGTTAGTTAGATTTGTTGCCTGGATCACGAATTTAATTCACAATGTAGCTAAATAAAAACACAATTATTCAGCTACATTATGAATCAAATAGGCTTTTGAGGACCAGCTCACCATTTAACTCTAACCAGCTTTTAAAACATTGCTGTTGTTTTTTTATTGTGAAGTGTATTCTGTGTCCTAAACAACCAAGTGACAAATGAACTTTTGTTATACACCTCATGAAAAGTTGAAAATTGCCTGAATGGTGTTACAACAGAACAGCTCTAGATAGCAAAGGGCATATCTAAGAAAGGCTGGGGAGATTAAATCAAGACTTGCTTAACAGATTAGACAATAGATTCAAGTTTTTGGGCTCAAGGACTTCAAAGTATTTTCTAAGACAAAAGGATAACATGAAAAGCAGAGTCCTGAAAGAAAAAGGAAAAAACATCAGATACACAGAATGAAAAAAAAAGAGGGCAAAAGTAAGAACCTTATTTCATAAATGCTCAAAAATGTTATTACTCCCCATTCCTTAAAATGATAACGTAGCAGACCTAGGGCAAAAAAAAAAAAGAGTATAGTAGTGATTCCTTAGGTTAAAACAAGCTGACAGTGAAGCTACAGCTAATACCCAATCCTTCCCTAAGGTCAATCACTGGGCAAGCAAAATATTCCAGTACATTCTACAAAAAGCAAATAATATGTCTAAAAGACATGGTCAAAGACTAAGATGATTCTATCCATAACAATGGCAAAAAACCCCAATAAAAGAAAACCTTAAAGACCTCTAGAAAAGTCAAGGAATCAATGGAATAAATGTAATCTTCTTTTAAGCCTCTGTGGAAATTCAATCTTAATCATTTATGATAAAGGAGAAATTTGGTTATAGAATATGGTGATAACCTTGTCAAATTCACTATTTCGGAAAAATCATGGAAAAGAAATTTTAAATGCCTCAAAATTTAAAATATCTCAAATCACAATTCCCAAAACTCACATGGCTGGTAAGAGATTCTATTCAGAGACTAAAGAGAAGTTTATTAATGATTCTGCAAAGAAATATGCATAAAGACATAATAGTCCACCAAAAGGACTGAATTCTTAAACAAAGCAAATGGAAAGACATTGTCTATGGAAAAGAAGTGCTTTTGAAAGGCATAGGAATGATGACTACAGAAAACTGATAGTTTTATTTGCTGGAGACCAGTCTATAAACTCCAGGGTACACAAATGAATGTGCCTGTGCGAACAAGGAGATTTACATTGCCAGTAGTCCAGAAGATATATATCTACGTATTTAAGAGTTCCAAAAGAATTGGTGATAATTCAAAAATGCCTGCAAATCTAAGGAGAAGAGACATGTGGTATTAAATCCAAGAAGGTTTCCGGTACAAGGTATGATCATGAGCTACTTAGTATTCATTAAACCTCTGTAATTTACTGGAAGCTGTGAAGGCTGTGTGTTGGCACTGTCTCCCTAGACAGGAGAAGCAATCGGGTTAATTAAGAAAGAAGGAGAATAATGGACAGAAAATGCTGGCCTGTGGAGCATAAGGGCATAGAAAGGAAAGAATTCTGGGGCTCAGCCCAGGAAGAGTAAAAATCTCTTTGATAAAGAAGATTGATTTTCATTCTGAGAAACAGATTGATTTTTTTCCAAAAGAAAAAAAAAGGTCACAGGAAATTGATACATCAACCTTTCTTTTTTGCTTAAATTACCAACCAACAGTTTCCCTTTTGTATCTGGATAACAGACCCCATAGCTTTAATCAGAGACAAATGTCCTATGTATTTATCAGTCAAATCAAATTTTAGTTTCCATTTCAGAGAGGGTCCACCAAGGAACTACCTTCTAGGGACTCAGTAATAATCTTCAATTTACTCTATTCTTTAGTTATTACCTTCTCCCAATGTTAATTCCTATGGATTTAATCTGAATAAAATTTCCAGATAGTTCAGCTCAGTTTTTCACCAATTGGTGATGAGTCTCTTTGAACGTGAGCCTCATCAGAGGTTCTCACAGGGATATGAAAACCAGAACTGTGAAGCTCCAAAACACTGCAGTTCACTTGGGTCGCATAAGCGGGGTCAGGAGAATACTCAACCACCTGAATTCCCTCCCCACATCCATTAAGATCTACTGAGATACTAGGATGAACAAGTATTTGGCACTGGTTGTACCCTCAATTCAAATTAATTAAAAAAAAAAGCTTAATGTAGGGGGTCATGTTGCATGGAAGTTAATTAGTAAGGAAAACATGTGTATGCAGAATTAGAGTATCAAAACTACTGGTCTAGCTCTAGCCTAACAACCGATCCTCTAGATCTCTGCACTTCCCAGGTATCTCACAGTTATAAGATTTAGCTCTGAGTCCTAACCAAAACAATCAATCACCAAATTTTTATTATCTATGATGTATATAGAATTGCAGGGCAGTTAGGTGGCACAGTAGATAGAATGCTGGCCCTGGAGTCAGGAAAGCCTGAGTTCAAATCTGGCCTCAGACACTTACTAGCTGTGTGACCCTGGGCAAGTAACTTAGCCCAGTTTGCCTCAATATCCTCATCTGTAAAAAAATGAGCTGGAGAAGGAAATGGCAAAGCACTCCAGTATCTTTGCCAAGAAAACCCCAAATAGGGTCATGGAGAGTCAGACACAGCTGAAATGACAACACTGAGAATTGCACAGGAGATTCAAAATAATATGATCTTTTACCTACTATTTTAAGGTTTGCAAAATGTTTTATATACATTATTTCATTTAATATAACAGTTCTGAGATGGAAGTACTACAAATATCACTTCTTTTTACAGAGGAAGAAACTGAGGTCTGAAAGTTTAAGTGATCTGCCCAAAGTCAAAAGGCAACAAGTGGCAGAACTGGGATTATTAACACAGGGCCTCTGACTCCAAATCCTACACATTTTTTTGCTATACTACACACTTGATTCCCTTCATATGCAGTTGAACTGTATTCAACTCAACTTTAGCTGTCATTTACTGGTGTTACTTCTCAGTGGACTATCTTTTCTCCCTTTCTTTGCCTTCCTTGATGCCTTCCAACCAAAAGAAATCTTTCTGTCCTCTGAACTCCAATAGCACCTCTCTTATAGCATGTCACATTCCGTCTTGTATTATAGTTTTAAACGTAATTGTCAGTACAGAGGGGATTTGGGTAAATCTGGTTCTGGCTGAACAAAGGAAGTTCTAAATCAGTATGTTAAAGTATCTTTTAAAAATGAACTCTATGTGATTAAATATTGACATGAGTCAGAACTTCAACAGAGGAATTTTCTTTCTTCCTTTTTTTTTTTTGGTACGACTTAAAAGGATTAACCCCTTTGTAAAGGTACGGTACTTTGTGTCATACTATTCACACAACATATTTGTTTTATACTGTTTTATGAGTCCCAAATGTAAAGACGATTCTTAAGAGATGAGCCAAAATCAATGGACCACTATCATGAAATACATGTACATATATAGTTACATTACCCACTGGTGTCATCTTTATAAAATAATGACTATAACAAACTGTTATGGGGTGTCTTTCTCTATTTTTAAAATTTAGAAGTCCCCTCTTAGGTTATGTTTCAATATCTCATAGCAAGTATCCTCAATATGAACAATTATAGATTATCTGACCATAAACCACTAGCAATTAGTCAGATTCCTTTTTTCTGCCAAGACTTTTTTTTTTGTTTTGCAAATTCGCTGTGTGTGATACATAAGGATTAACATTGTGATAAAAACCGAGATTATTTCATTTTCTCATTGATGTAAATTAAGGGAGATGACTGACATATAGAGAAAAAAAGACTAAAACACTTTTGCTTTCACTATCATTGTAGTTTTCAGCACCTTCACAATCATTTGTCAAAATAAGTAATGTCATAGGTCCTGTTCAAGGGGTTACATTAAACAAACTTCATAATATAGCATCAGCCCCCCACTATCCAGTTGAATAGCACATTACAATCCTTCATGCACTGTTGGAACTGAACTGGTTTTCTCATTACTCCCTGAACATAACATGCACATAACATGCATGTCTGGAATGTACTTGTAGAAGAAGTGGACAATCCTAAGAAAAAGTAACCTTAGAAGTCAGAGAAACAGAGTTACAGTACTTAGGTCAATAGAGACTCTTAGGCTGGCAAGGACAAGATAAGCTTGAATACTCCTGCTTTGAAGGGAGGCCTCTACTAGCTTAGAGGTTTACTGTCCAAACAGGACATTCTGATAAAACTAACTATACAGAAAACATGAACTCACTTGGAACAGACCTGGCATTCGGTAACTTCTAAGACTTCAAAGTTAACACACTCTCCCCCAAACTGCCTACCATCCTGTCCTTATTACTCAACCTCCCAAATAATGAAAGTGGCTAAGCAATATCACCCAATAGGCTAACTGAACTTTCTTCTTTGCCACATAATGTCTGAGACTGTGTAAAAACCTATTTATGTGTGTAAATTTGGCCCTTTGTTTGGGGCCATGGTTATCCACCTAGCAACTGTTCATTTGCCTCTTGATTTACTGACCTTCAATCAAATGGTCCAAGGGTGGAAGAATTATTCTTTGGGAGGATCTCAGGACATATGAGTTGAAGAATTCCCAATACGCTCCCTATTACTCCAGGATCAAATACAAAATCCTTTGTTTAGTATTTAAAGTTCTTTCTCGTCTCTTACACTTTGCTCCTCTACATGTATTTTATGATCCATCAACACTGGTCTTCCTACTGTTTCCTGCGTATAATATAATAGATAATATTATATATTAGTCATCTCTCAACTCTTGTATCTTTTCACTAGTTGCCTGGTTGACTGAAATGCTCTCCCTTCTCGCTTCTTTTAAGATTTAGCCAAATCCCATCTTCTGTTTTGTTTTGGCTAGGCAATGGTGTTAAGTGACTTGCCCAGGGTCACACAGCTAGTAAATGGTATGTGTCTGAGGCCGGATTTGAACTCAGGACCTCCAAGCCTGTGCTCTATCCACTGCGCCACCACCTGCCCCCAAATCCCATCTTCTGAAGTAGTCTTTCCTAGTCCTCTCTACTTCCTTCTGAGATTCTATTCCATCTGCCCTGTATATATCTTGTATGTACATAGCTTTGTGGGCATGTTGTTTCCCCCTGTAGAATGAGGGAACCCTGAGGGCAGGGGCTTCTCTTTGCCTTTGTTTTATTTGTTTTTATTGTTTTATTACTTCTTCAATTGTTCCCTCATCTCTGTCCATTAGTATTCCTGATTTCCTTCAAAGTTCCGTTCAGGTGACACCTTCTACAATAAGCTTCTATTGAGTGAGCTCCTCCTTCCCTCTCAATTACTGGGTATATACTATCTAACTTCATGGAATATAGTAGGTTCTCAATAAATCCTTTTATAGGGAAGGAAGGACATGTCAGTTGTTTTACTTCTTTCCAATTGCTGAAAGATACTGGAGGAGGTCACCAAGACTCACTGACTGAATCCATTACAAACTCTTCCCCTCCCCCACTCCCATTAGGTCCTCTTCAATTCATGGCAATCTTTTTATTCATCTCCGACTCATTACGTTGGTCCCCAAAGTGGTTTTCCTTTTTCCTCAAGCATTCATTTCCATATGAGCTTTTTCAACTCCCTTTGTCCATTCTTTTAACTCTCTATGTGTCCACTCACAACCTTTTCTTTATCCCTCTAGTTTCAGAAGGTTGACAAACTCTTTGCCAAGGCCCTTCATCTGTGTCCTTGTTCACTTTCTTCTCTAATTTGCTTTGGGGTCTTCTTCCATCAATCATTTCCAGTGATTCTTGCATCTTCAATCTCTCCCACTCTTCTGGTTTCCTCCCTTCACAATCTGGCTCCAATCTGTATTTCCATCAATTTTTCTCAAATCAATCTCCTTCTAAAATTTTGCTTTCCAGGTAAAATGAACTATGATCTATTCTCTTATCATCCTCTATGTTGTTACACTCTCCAAACCAGAGAACATATCCTAGTGGACTTTATACTTCAGCTTTGGAACTCCCATCCAGGGTTCTGCACTCACCTACCTGGTACGTGTTCCTTATAGACCACTATGTCTAGGCTGACTTTAGTCACACTTCGTATTTTCTTGTTATTTGCCCAGCTGCTAGGCTCTCCTTGCCTCTACCTACTTTCCAGTTCTAAAAATAAATTTAAATCAATAATGCCATTGAAACCGAAAAAGGCAGCAATCTGTTCTCCTATTGCTTCACCCACTACCCCTGTGACTTTCATTCTTTTAGGATTTGTTTTACAGTGTCCTAATTTCTCATAAAGTCACTATCTTCCAATTGCTCTATCCTAATTTTTAAGGAAGTATTTTCTTCAGTAGTCTTTTGGACTTCCTTTTCCATTTGGCCAATTTTTGTTTTTTGGGTGTTTTTCTCCTCATTGGTTTTTGGACCTCTTTTGCCATTTGGGTTAGGCTATTTTTTAAGGTGTTATTTTCTTCAGTATTTTTTTGGTTCTCCTTTAGCCAGCTGTTGACTTGTTTTTCACGATTTTCTTGCATCACTCTCATTTCTCTTCCCAGTTTTTCCTATACTTCCCTTACTTGCTTCTCAAAATCCCTTTCGAGCTCTTCCAAGGCCTCAGATTGATTCATATTTTTCTTGGAGGCTTTGGATGTAGGAGCTTTGACTTTGTTGTCGTCTTCTGGTTGTATATTTTGATCTTCTTTTTCACCAAAGTAAGATTCTATGGTCTCACTCTTTTTGTGCTGCTTGCTCATGATCCCGGCCAATTACTTGAGTTTTAAACTCCTTGTTAAGGTAAGAGTCTGCTTCCAATGTGGAGAGTGTACTGTCCCAAGCTTCGGGGGTTTGTACAGCTGTTTTCAGAGATACTTGTAGGGACCTGTAAATTTTCAGTTCTTCCAAGGTGGTATGATAAGGGGCGAGGTGTTTCCTCCTTTCCTGGCCTGGGACTACAAGTACTCCTTTCTGTCCTTTAACTGTGAGGAGGGGTTCCTCTCCACAGCCACTACAAGCTCCACCATGCCAGCACTCCTCCTCACCCCAGCACTGCCACCCAGAACTGTGACCCAGATCCAAACACGGGCAAAGCAAGAGATTCCTGCCTCAGCACTGGCAAAGAAATCCCTGCAGTCCCTCTCTGATCAGCCACTGGATTCCCCCTTAGTCTGTGGGCCGGAAGCTCGGGAAGCAGCTGGCGCCCCACCCCCCCAGGGCCACGCTCTTGGGGAATGGAGTTGAAACCCCGCCTTCCTCTCTGACCACTGACAGAAACAGCCTTTTCCCACTGACCTTCTAAGTTGTCTTTGTCATTGGGTGGATTGAGGAGTCTGGAAACCTCCACAGCTGCCCGTGATTCAGTCCTCTGAGGCCTGCTCCAGGTTCGCTGTGCCCTGAGCACCCACGCTACGCTGTGCTCCCAGCCTGGCGTGATACACCTTTCTGATCAATCATCCAGGTTGTCTTGGGCTGGACATTTGTTTCACTCTGTCTTTTTGTGGGTTCTGCTGCTTCAGAATTTGTTTAGAGCTGTTTTTTTATGAGTATTTGGAGGGGTTTGGGGGAGAGCTCAAGCAAGTCACTGCTTTCACTCCGCCATCTTGGTCCCCTCCCCCCCCCCCCCGTGACTTTCCAAATCATAACATCTCTCCTCAGATACTACCACTCCCCAATATGCCGTTGTCTGGGAAGGGACTGTTGCTCTTTTGCATCTGTATTCTTAGTATTTAGTGCAGAGTTTGCATATAATAAGCACTTAATAAACACTTTTTCATAACATACATGCTCATCTGACTTTTTTTTTTAAGGATTTGGCATATTTGGAGAGGCTATCCTGCGACAGATTCTCTCCAAATTTATACTTTTGACTTCCAAGGAGTCACTTCAGATACCACCTCTTTCATGAGGTCTTTCCTGATAGCTCTAGTTAGTTCCTTCTTTTCTCTAATCTCTCATCTCTCTCCTATGCACCTTGTCACACTGGAATGTGTACTACAGTTATCTGTGTGTACATTTTATCCTTCTAATAGAATGTAAGCTCTTTGAGACCAAAAACCATAGTATTTCATCATTAAATACATGACTTGCACAAAATGAAATTCTGTTGAACTGGGAGATTTATGTTGTTATAGGCTTAGATTTTTTGAACTATAAGATTTATACGCTGAAGGCATTTTGTGAATTTGATGAAAGACATTTCTCAGGTTTTTACTCCTGTCTTGCTTTTGTGCAATGAATGAGACTCTGGGAATCTCTGAACTGTTTATTCAAGTCCCTAGTTATAGAAGCATCACAACTTAAATATAAACACCACCTATGGAGTCTATATTCTACAGCTTCATGGGTTGAACAGAAAAAAAAGGGCTAATCATAGGTGACAGAAAAACTGTTTCATGACAAATTAGGAAAGTCCTTATATCATCATAAAATAAAACTAAATGGGATAAATTCAAGTCAGAAACCATTATAGTACACTCAGGTGCTGAGTGCCATTGAACAAATGCCTTGTCAAACGTGCCCCAGAGATCAGCTCCACATTACAACCTTAGATATCTCCTATATATACCATCACACAGAAAGTAATATCCTGAGGGTGCTATGGGTTATTGGAGATGGTACCACTGCTGTACCTCTTATACTAGGAAATGGTAAATTGCTGAGATGAGGTGACAGGGTGAAAAAAGTTATTCATTTTTTACACTGAGAACTTACATCAGGGGCAAATTACGAAATGAAGTATCCTGTGAAAAAATGCAGTGATGAGGTGGTATCAAACTTCTCTATCAAGGTTCTTGACTGGAGTCATTATTTATTCATTTTCCTCACATGATTTTCCTTTTCTCTACAAAGATTAGGTTCAATAAAAATTAATTCTCTTCAAAACCAATTCTAAGAAAAAAAATCTAAGAAAGGCATAACTTGCAAATAAAAAAATGGCAGTAATTAGAAATGACTCAGTAAATATCACAGTGAAAGACTCTAGTTTTAGAGCTTCTAATTCTTTTCATATCTGGTTCCTTCAATTTGCAAGTTAAAAGATGACTCAATAATAAGACTGTAGATTCATTTCTTCTTAATTGCTTTCAGATCTGGTTTCTTTAATTTACAAGTCAAAAGATGATATTCTACATGGTGGTTCTGAAAATTTTACCTGCAATACAATGAACTGATGTGTGTGTGTGTGTGTGTGTGTGTGTGTGTGTGTGTATGTGTGTGTTATAATGAGCCTGTGATAACATTTCTATAGTAAGAACTGAGTGGACCTCATGTTGACCTGCCCAAGGCAGTATATAGATAATATGAGTAAAAATGTCCTATATCTGTAGAATCAGAAGCTAATATTTTGAAATTCCCATGCTGATAATAAAAGTAACCTTTCTAATCACATTTTGAGCTAAATATGTTCTTATTGTTCTAGTACTTACCAGTATTCTTGCTTTGAAAAGTGGGATCAAAAGATTATTGAAAGTCTGGTGATGAGATTTCAATTAATACTTTCAGAGGAAGAAGAAAATCTATTTATACTATTGAGGAACATGATGGAAATGAGATATTTTACTCCTGAAAGGGCAAAGAGAACAGCTCAAATCTCAATCTAAAGTATTTTATTAAAAGAGCCAGAATCTCATGAGTGGGAGGCCTTTCTTGTGAAACTCTTGGTACAAGAAATAGACTAGAAAAATGGTTTTGTTGAAGTTTAAGGGAAAATGGCAGCAAATCTTTGCTATTTTCTCTTGAAAAAGGAAGCAATGGTAATTTCGCTTTAAATCTTTGTTTAACAATGAATTCTAGAGTCCTGTGTTTCAGTTGTGCCAGTGGAGAGGGAGAAGCAACAAAACGACACAGATCTACAACCTGGAATCTCTGCTTCCAGATCCCAGATTTAGAGCAGAAAGGGGCCTTAGAGGCTATCCTGTCCACTCCTCTCATTTTACAGATAGGACAACTGAGGCTCAGAGACGTTAAGTGGCTTGTTCCAGATCACACAGAGAGTAAGGAGGCAGAACTAGGATTGAATTCTAGGCCTGGCTCTTTTTCCACTGCTCACGCCACAGAGCCTCCCCTAGTAATAAGGAACCTGATTTAAAGCAACCTTGGGAAGGGTTTACATGGTAGTCACAGGTATATATTTGAGTTTTCAGATTTTAGCAATCCTAAAGGGAGAAAATACTGACCCAAAAAAGTCAAACTGAACATTATGGCGGTGTGTTAGATGAGACCATTCTACACCCTTTCCCATCTATTCCCCCCAAAGAGACAACTCTCTTTTGGTTCTCCCTCCCTTTCCAGGCAGGTTGTGCAAAGTGCAAGGCAAAATAAATTGAGGCAACGGGAAAATAACATTAAAAAAAAAAAAAGGTGAGGGCGAGCATGTTGTTGACTGTGTAATAAAACACGTGCAGAATATACCTCAGAAACACTATAGGTAGATGAGCACGAGGGAAGCCGAGCCTGGTTGTGCAGTGAGGAAAAGAAAACACTGTTAAAAAGGAAAGATGGCATAGTAAGGGTCTCAGAAGTTTAAGATGGTTCCAACACCAACACATTAGCCAGGGATTTCAGTAGTTGTTATAAGACATTTTAGTTTGAAAATATCCCAGGCCTCAAGCCATCTGAAGTGATATCTTTTCTTGAAAATACCTGGCTAAAAAAAGAAAGTAAAATGAATTAAAGGGGATGTGTCTCCTCTGCCCAGAACCTGGAGGAACTGTGCTTATTTGGGCAATATAGCACATTGGGATTGCTTTTTCCTGCTATGCCACACTGATTATTATTAGTTCAAAATCACATTTAAAATTAATTATTGAGTGACTCTTGGATATCTTAATGCCATCCTCTTCCCAGGATGCCAAAGCCAGTACATTCTGATCTTTTGTCTTCCTCCAACTTGTCCATTTTCAGGATTAGTGCACTTCCAAATATATAAGAAAAAAAATAACACCCATTGGCAACATCACTGCACACACATCTTTCCAAACACATTCATAATTTGAACACAAAAGCTTCCTTACCAGACCCATCTTGCTTTTCTTCATTTTCACTTAAGCCATGTTTAATGGATTCCATAATGCTAAATCCATTCCAAGTTCAAAACCAAGGGCTCTGTTTTGTCTTTCACTTAAATTGTGTATCCCATCGTCACACGATCTCAATTTTAATGAAGGCAGACATAACTAGAAATATTTCTTTTTATAAAAAGAATGTTTGCAATCTTTTAGCTACAAATTTGGAATAATAACCCAAAATGTATAAATTTAAGGAGGAGGAATGACAATATAGAAGCTGTAACAAGCATAAACATAATCCCAAGCAAAGGATTTCTGATAATGTCAGTGTTTGGGGAAGTACTTTTCACCTTTTTAAAAAAATGTAGCGATAAATAATACCTTTTTAACAAAGCTATATATTTTTCTTTATTATGAGGCAAATTCAGAATAAGATGAATTTTGTCTTTTTGCAGAAAAGCATGACCGTAATATTTCTAAATCACTGCTCTCTCTCTCTCTCCAATTGTTCTGTCCCTGTTTTCATTATCTCAAGGGCTAATGAAGACAGAAAATTAAAAAAAAATTATTAAAAACAGTTTGGCTGACAGCACTACAGTTTTGGAATTTCTCTACTCTATTTTCTGTTACTAAGGAGATTTGTTTGTCAAAGAGATACTGTACTATCTTTCATTGTATTAAAGTCAGTTCTGAGAAGAAAATTTTGGCTCTATGAACAACGAACACCTCTACAGAAGCACCACCATAGAGAGTACCGCTTTAGGCAAATATCATTATCATAAGTGGTTTTATGAGTTTTAGATGAGAATTTTCTGTTCCTAATTCCACAGCAAAAAGAATTTAGTCATTTTGCATAAAAGTATGATTTTTACATCTCAAAATAATATTGATTAACCTTAAACATTCAGGGGATTCTCTTCACTTGTGGAAAACAGTAAGGTTGTTAGTATTCTAATGAGTCAAACCTAAACTTCATCACCAACATAGTTATATACTTCCTGTCAAGGCAGTCATGATGCTAAATAAAAACTGCTTATATTGAAAACAATGATTGAGGTCAACGCATTTGGTCCAGATCTGAGATTTCATTAGTATAGGGATCTCTTGTGAGGCCCCCCCTCACCTTCCCCAGCGACTATCCCCCTCCCCCAACTAAAACCAGTATAGATTAGCAACTGTCCTTTTCTGCAGCTCTGCAATTTATACTCATAGAGAATTGCCTAGGGCACTGAGACGTTAAGTGAGTTACCTAGGGCAACAGCCTGTTGGTGTTAGAGGTAACACTTGAATCCAGGCCTTCCCTGACCGAAATCACTTCTCTAATACACCATGCTGTCTTTTCTCATACATAATATTAAACCAAATGGAACTCTTTAATAATCCAATAAAAGGGCTCATTAAAAATAAAACAGTCAAATGACACCACACAAGAATTAAGAGGCATTTTAAGATTGCCTGAAAAATGGGGAAGGTCAGGCAAACAGCTAGTGGGGTGGAATGATTTTCACCAAGAATAACGCTTTGTGTTTCCCATACAATTCAGCTGCAAAGTTACAACTGCTCCCACTCCCTCAATCCAACTGGGACATTTCCCAACAGAGCAGACCTGCACAATTTAGCAATAGCTCGGGGCCCAAATTAAAATAGGCTGAGCTTCTTCAGGCTGCAAACAGGTTCGCCCAGAGGCAGACTGATGATGGCTGGTTGCCACCGGTCACGTGACAAACGGAAGAGGGCACAGTGGAAAACCTCCATGTTTCACAGCCGGCCTAAAGTCATTCGGTTGGCCATAAGTGGCCTGCGGGCCACGTGCTGTGCAGGCTTATGATACAGACACCTTGATACTTTTTCAGGGGTATATATTAAACTAAAATATGTTTATATGTACTCATTATGTCATTTTTTTGCTAGTAGCAATTATATAATGAATAAAGGATTATGATTTCTGGTGAAGTCATAATAGAGAATTTAGAGGAATTCAAAAGAGAAACAGATGTTTCCTCACGGGAAACAGCTTTCTCTATTACAAAAGAATTCAATAATAAACAGAACATTCAATGCATAAAACAAAATATGTATTAATTTAATCACTGGCCCAATTATTGGCTCTTTAAAGTAGTGACTAGAAGGGTAGCTAGGTGGTGCCCCTAAACAGAGCTCTGGCCTTGGAGTCAGGAGGACCTGAGTTCAAATCTGACCTCAGACACTTGATATTTAGTAGCTGTGTGATCCTGGGCAAGTCATTTAACCTCAACTGCCTCACCAAAAAAAAAAAAAGGAAGGTAGGAGGGACCTAGGTTATGAAAAGCTTTAGGGGCAGCTAGGTGGCACAGTGGATAGAGCACTGGCCCAGGAGTCAGGAGGACTTGAGTTCAAATCCAGCCTCAGACACATAATACTTCCTAGCTGTGTGACTCTGAGCAAGTCACTTAACCTCAACTGACTCACAGGAAAAAAAAAAAATTAGTGACTAGAAATAAAGTTTATTTTTACATTCTTGACTTGATAGGTGGAAAACCCTAAAGGGGACTCCAACAACAGAGAACAAACAGATGAAGAGTATAAGACTAATTTCATGTTTGTGGGACAAAACGGAGGAAAAAAGAAAGATAAAAAATACATAGTCACATGGACAAGTTAACAAGTCTAAAATGTTAATCTCTAGGCCTGACTGAGCAGAACACATCTCACATGGATGAGTAATTCTGTTATAAAAGCTCTAGATTCTGGAAGGAAGGTGATTTCATTGTTTCTATTTGTGTTAGATATTTTAGTACAGTAATCTGTACTTGTATTACATGCAAACACATGATAAAAAAACACATATAAACAGTGTTCATAAAGACAATAGCTACTTGGTCATCCTAAATAAGTAATATGAAGTATATAACTATGCTAGCCTAAAACCCTCTACATTAAATAACAAATAAAACTCTAGGGTGAATTAACAATTCACGTGCACTACTACTGAATTTTCCTTCAAATGAACCCTACACCAGAGCCTTCTATAAGTCCATTCTCGAACATTTCAAATTATTCTTCAAAAATATGACCACTGACAAATTATGTCACTCTGACTGAACTCCAATATTTTCTTTGGTAGCTACCACGAATCTGTTCTCCTTTCAAGCTATAACTCCTTTTATTATCCTAAAATTATTCTTCCTCTTTGTATCAATAGAGTAACTAATAAGCAATTATCAGAGTCCTGACACATAATAACTATTTCCTAAAATGTATTTATTAAATTCCAATTATCTGTCTCCACAACACGTCCTTTTACAAAAAATCTTTTCTTCTTTCTTGATGTTGTTTTTGGTCAAAAAACAAAACACACTCATTACTAAATACCTTGGGCCAGGACTGAATTATTTGTAACAGGATGGAATCTTATCAAGTTATATAGAATGAAGAAAATAAAAGAGTACAAAATGTTCCATTTCCTTATCTGACACCTGAACTAGGTATATTATAATAGAAGCCTCTTCCTTTTTTAATTGTACATTTAGCTATCTATTAGTTAACAATTAAACACTTAATCCTTAAGGCATGACTGTTTTCTAACCAATCAATTTTCATTTGACAAATCTACATAACATAAATATTTTTCAATCTCAATTAAACGTCATTCTAATTGTTTACTCAACATTTTTTATAATATTCCTTTCACATCTATAATAGCTTTTAAATATTCTCCTAATTATGTTTCTGTTTTTAATAAAAAAGAGAATTATGTTTTCTCTACTTGGGATCTTTTTCTTGTAGTTAGTACCTTACTGCACATTCATTCCAAGAATTTGGATTTCTTTTCTCATCTATTAAATTAGACAGATGGCATCCAAGCACTTTGGCATCAAAGAATGCTGTCCCTTTTGTGATAATTAAAGAAAATTATTAAAATTAAGTCCTGTTTAATATGCTTTTACTATTTAAAGTGTCCAGAAAAGGGTGATATACATGGTATGTTCTTTGGCTAGATTATAGGGTCCTAATAATTTTGTTTGTCCATAAAGAAAAACCTAATTAGGAAAAAATTAAAAGTTCCAATGATGTCATTAAGGAAAATTATATTCCTTAGCCTTTCCTTCCTACTTCCCCAACACAAAATAAGTGCATTCTAGAAACTGTCAGGTGAGAAAATGTTAGGATTTTAGTAAAATTATTTCCACAAACTGGTATGAAGAAAAGAAACTTCTCTCTCATTTCTCTCACCTAACATGAAAAAGAAAAAAAAAGACAAATCAAACCCATTTGGCCTGAATTTTCTGTCTTACTGAGTATTTGTGGCATTTCTTTAAATACATGAAATCATAACAATGCTACTTTTATATATGGCCTCTGTAACAAATCTAGTCCTCTATGAAAAAATGAAACAGCTATTATGTGCCAACTTAACTTTGGAAAAATAAGTACTAATAAAATCTTAATTTCAAGGGCACCACTAATGAGAAGTAATCTGAATCAATTTGTGCATGCTTTGTTCTACCTGAAAGCCACAGTATTCGTTATAAATAGTACCTCTAAAGGGGTTTTAGGGCAAGATAAATTAAGCAGAAATGAATGAGCTGGGACTACCCATGCAATTTGCATCTTTCCTTGTATTTAATTTATTAGGAAAGCTATCTGTTGGAAGCAGTGGGTTGCATTTTAATATTTCCTTTTCTATATACTAGTCTATATATGGAACTTATGGATGGAAACACCTAATATTCAGTATCTGCTCATAAGGCAACCTGGGCATAGTGCTGCTCAATGAAGTGTCAAAAAAGATGAAGACAGTATTGTGAGCAAACATTAAATAACATGGCTGGTGAAATGAAGAGAAATCTAGAGATAATGTGGTCATAATCTCATGACTGTAACACAGAACTAGGAAGCAGGAAATACTTTTGTTTTGATTCTCTAAGAATAATTCTATTGTCTTTCCCTGAGAGAAAAAAAGAATGATATTATTTTCACAACTCTTGTAAAGAAGGAGTAACGTGAAAAATAAATTAATTCATGTTCTTAAAATTTTCACTTTAGCATAATATTTCTGATCTTTTTATATGCACTGATAAGACTGATGTAAAAGGGAATAAATTTATATTAAATGTTTTATAATGGAGTACAGATGTGGCTGAGATATGGAAGACCTGCTAGATTTGCGGAATTTTCTTGGAAGACAAAGCTCTGGTACAGTAGAATGAGGTGGAAAGATGAAACCCTTATAACACGTCCTTGGATTATTTATTTGTTTATCTAAAAAGTCTTTTGAACTATATACTTTAGAGATATGGATACAGGGATCTCAACCAGAAAAATACATGACTTTCTTACCTACTTGGAGGCTAGCCTAAGTAACCCAATGAAACAAGGAGACTACCATAATATTTGACTCCATTTTGACTGTTTCAAAACTGTTATGATACTATGATACATTAGTGGTAAGACCAATGGGAGAAGTAAAATCAAGAACTAAGATTCACAGGTGCCATTCTCTGAAGCTCCAGGAATAGAGTTCAGAGGGAAAAGATTTATACATTTTTTAATTGTAGTATATCTCTTGTCTGCTAAATCCACTTCATAGGAATAAGAACTAGACCTGCAATTTCACTAGTATAGAGAAATCCTGGATGATGAAACAACTGCCCATTCAGACTGTTCTGCAACATGTGGTCCTCAAGATCTGAGAGCACTGACAGGTCGAGTGATATGCCTAGAGTCACACAGAGGTAGGATCTGAACCCAGGTCTTCCTGGCTTTGACCTTTGCTGTCAACTACAACATGCAGCCTCTCTCCAAATCTACGTCACACACTATTTGAAAGAGTGCCCTATTTTTAATTACAGGATATCCCAATATTATTCTAAAAAAGTGAGTTGAGAAGTTTGATATATTTCTAATAAAAATCACAAGTTGTGGGGGAGGGCCAAGTATGCCAAGAAGCTCATAAATAATTTGTGTCTTAATCCTAACATCCAGCTTTCTTGTCATGAAAAATATCCTCTGTACAAAAGATGTATTAGAGAGCTAGCAGATGGAATGTGAAAAATTAAATACCCAATACGTGCTTTGCCTTGTGGTCAACTTCCTCCAAAATGATGTTTTAGGCACAGCAGTATATTATCTCAAATATTTTTATGATGCTTCATGAGTCTGTTTAGGATACAATTACTTCATTTGGATTTGGTTATTTTTAATTGAAAAACACTTCAGAATTATTTTAAAAATATGTGAGTTGAGAAGTTTGTTAACTTATTTTATTGGATCACAGAATAATCCTTCTGCCAATTTACCTACGATCTCACCCTGGCACCAATTATTTTTCCTAATGATTGACATGGAGCACATTAATCTCCCACACAGACCATGCTTGAGAAGCATCAAGGCTTCATTTGCCTGAACCAGCCCATAATTTAAAATTCTGTTTAATTTTTTTTTAATGAGAAGTGGAAGATAGTTTGATGGAAAAGCTTCAAAATGAAGTCTCATAAAAAGTGATTCCCAGCAAGTTAAATAATTGTTTATAGGAACAAATTTGATTTTGCGCAGGGAATTTTTTACTTAGCAATTGGTCTAAAAGTTATCAAACCAATCCCAGTATTGGTCAGTGTGGTATAAGGATTCTTTTAAACCCTGACAATTTTGTCTTTATTTCACATATGTTAGCATGAAACCCCAGCTATAAAAGAAAGAAAGAGAGAGGGAGAAAGAGAGAGAAAGGAAAAAGATGGAGATGAAAGGACAAACCAATTAGATTTGGTGTTACCAGCCAGCGGAAGTTTAGAAAAAAAATCACCGAGTGAAATCGTACATTTACTCTGAGAGAGTATCCTTTCACATTGCCTTCTAGGTGATCTCTGAGCTCCTCCAGCTTTCGATGGAGCTACATGTAAACATCAGAAAATGAATTGAAAAAGCAACTTGTTCTATTTGCATTTTTTTTCTTTTCTTTTCAAGATAAGATCACAGTATTACACATTTCTCACTGCCTTTGGCAAAACATTTTATGACATCAAAGTTCTTATGTACAACACAAGCATACATGCTTAATAAACCAGTAATTTGGAGATCAACATTTTATTCTGTTTAATTATGAGAAGCTTCCCCCCAGGAGCAATGAAAGGGAAATAAATATAATAACTAGCCAAACAATTTCCCAGGTACTTATACTTTTACATTTTCTATTTTTTTAAGGAGGAAATAAAAATTTTTGAGTGTCAGAAAACTTTGCCTTCCAAAATATACTGTTATAGGTAGGCACATCTATATTAAAATAATAAATTGGTTGGACCCTACATCTTTTGTTGTCAAATACACACACACACACACACACACACACACATATGTATATACATGTTCACAATGTATATACATGAAAATATCAGTAAACATACACTTATAAATTGGTGTCCAATACATTCAAAAGCTGAATCCAGAATTACACACACACACACACACACACACACACACACACACACACTTTCTCTCTCTCTCTTCAGCATACAGTAGATGCTGTTGTAACTATTGATGCAATCTTTCTGTTCCATGAAATCTCATTACGTTACCATCAGTAATTTCAATAAAGATCTCTCATACATACACTGTATCTTTTCCCCATTTTTAATTTTAGGAGTGATCCAAAGTAAAAGTTTGTACTGGCTCATTTCCCCCAAAATAAAAAGGAAAAAAAAAAGAAACCTCACAGACAGACAGTGAGGAATGTTCTAAGTGCATCACTGTGACACACAAACTTCCATTTTTCTAATGGAATCATTTTAAATGGCTTTGTTTCTGAAATATGCTATCATTAAACATTCCCATCCCCACTATTTGTGCTCGGTGAAATAACATTTTCACAAAAGAGTTGCCCGCTGTATAGCAGTGTTAGAGAACAAAGAGGATGGCTTGTCCTGGAACAAAGGAGACACATACACACACACACACACCAAAAAGGAAATTAAAAGAAAAATTAAATGAAAATCAAACTAAGAAGGCAGGGAAAGGGCAAGGGGCAGAAATTAGTGTTTCTTAAATTGCTAAAAGGAAATAAAGTGAGGGGAGAAAAACGTGAAATACTGAAATGGCTTAAAATTAGGCTACAAGTTGGCTTCTGGATTTTGTCATTACAGTCTCATTATAATGAATCATTCTGGCATTTGGACTAAATTGATAAACATAATACATACTATGAAAGTAAATGGGGGTGGGGCAGAGTGTAGAATTTGCTTCTTGGAAATGTATGCTTTTTATGTACATTTTAAATTCTACAAATTCATTAACTAAAATTTTTGGTGGCAGCAGTGGAAGTGACTATTGGCTACCTTGGAAAGTGTTTCTTAAGGATGAAAACTTTTTTTGCTTTTGTACTAAGTCTATATGGTAGAGTGGTGAATGCCTGATATCAATTAACCAAATAGAAAGGAATGGGTTTGGCAAAACTGTGCCATTAGATAAGAAACTTTAAGTATCCTATTAAAAGATTACACCCAAATGGTAACTGTTTTGAAGTAAGACTTTTTGTTGACCACTATAAATACTATATTTTAAAAGATTCAAATAAAAGGGGCGATATCTTTAAAAATTATAAGCTAAATGGCGAAATAATTTCTATTAGTGTCATAAATTACCCCTTTTTCTTGTTTACTAAGCATACAAATATTAAATGAAGCTCTTTACCCTCATAATAACTGTTTTTGTAGAAAAGAACTACAATTAGCAAGAGTATGGAAATTTTAACTTTTTGCCAAAAAAGAAAAAGGGGGAGAATGTGTTCTGAAAATGAATCAATCAGTTTTCAGTGTAACAGGCACTTAAACATACAGTGACATCAATCAGAGGAACGGTTTACTCTAGAGCCCCAAATGAGAGGCACCTTCAAGGAGCCTGTTGCTCCGTTTTGTTTGTGGTGCCATTTCAAAGCTAGTTATTTGGTGGCTTGCCTTCAGCTGGTTGCTCTTATGTGTAGCTGAAACAAAAAATAATATGACCCAACAGCCAATAAAAATATCAAAATTAAAACAAACAAACAAACAAATGGGATGGTGGAAAATGGAAAAAGCCCCCTGCCACCCATCCCACCCTCCCAAAAAGGAAGAAGGAAGTGTAGACTCTAGACAAAATTTTGCCCCAAAATGTTAGAAACATATTTACTTTGAGGGATCCAACTCTACTAGCAACTCCTTTGCTTTCATCCGGCCGTCTAATTTGCTACAATGAGGGAAGATGGGTAAAAAAGACAGAAGAATAAAGAAAAAGTGAACTTAAAAAAATTTCTACACATTAGTTAGCAATACATGCAAAGACATCGGTTGACTGTCTGAGGTACCCCTCTGAAAGGCTACAAGAGATTTTACTTTTAGCTGATACAGAGGCTGCACGCTCTCTGAAACAGCCATGCCCTAGATTTGCCCTTGGCTGGTTACAGTGTGGCAATGATGTGGGAGCCTTGGCTTTAGAAGCTGAATTCACTCAATGCTCTTCTATGCTGGGAAAGAAACACTTACTTTTGGCTAGCTGGGGACTTCTGTTGTGGCAGGACTTGATGAAGCATTTCATCTGGACTTGGCTTACAGTAAACAAGGAAATACTAACACATCTATGGAGAATAAAGCCTTCCATTTACTGTGCTCAATGCATGAGTCTCCTGTTCCAAGGTTAACATAAGAAGGCATCAATGGTGTTATCAGAAACACGAGGGTCCTTTAAGTGCAAAGTTAGTCCTGACAAGTCGGTAATATAGTAAATCACTCCAGCTTGCTAACACAAGCACTAAGGTTTTTCAGCTGCCATTAAGTTTCCCAATTAAACAATTGTGCTGCCCGAGTAGAAAATTTTAATGCCAGACCAACATTAGATAGAATCGCTCCCTTAAATCTTCCTTGCTAGTTCAGTTAATTTTCTTCCATGTGAAACAATCTTTTTTCCTATCAGATTAAAGGGGTGTGTGAAAAGCAAATTAAAACTGCTACTCTTCACACACCATTACTGAAACATATTAAAAAAAATCCTCAGCACAAAGTCTTAAATATATTACATCAATTAGGAATCTTTTAATTTTTATTGGTATTGTAATCTGAAGCACTGCTAAAAACAAACAACTCTCCTAGCTAATGAGGAAAAGGCAGAAAGTTTTAGAGTACTAAGTTCCAGATCAGGGCTGATCTAGATTAATGATCATCTTTATGGTTGTGCTGTCACAATTGGTTCACGTGACTTTTTAAAGAGTATTATTGTAGAATAAATGTGATTCCTACAGCTAAAATCTAAAGAAACTCTTCAATTTAATTCAACAAGCATTTATTAAATTCCTACTGTTTCTAATGCTACTAGGGACTGCGAGGCACTGGGGATGTAAACACAAAAGTAAAACAGTTTCTTCCCTCAAGGAGCTTACGTTATCTTGGGAAGGGGACAACATATACATGGAAAATTCAATACAAAATAAAATACAAATTAATTTTTTGGAAGAGATCACAAGCAACTGGGGGAATAGAGACAGGCTTCCTCTAAAAAGTGACACATGAGCAGAGCTTTGAAGGAAGCTAGGACTTCTATATAGTAGATTTGAGGAGACAGCACATTCCAGGTATAGGGGCAGCCTGTATGTACAAAGGTATGAAATCAGGAGATGGAATACTGTGTCCAGGGGAAAGCATATAGGTCAGTTTGGGCAGAATGGAGAATATCTGAAAAATAATAATGTGCAGTAAATCCAGAAGGGAAACCTGGAGCCAGACTAAAGGACTTTAAGAGTTAGCCAGAGGAGTTCACATTTTATCTTAGGGAAAAGAGGCAGGCACTGCAGTTTCTTGAGAAAGTGAGTGACATGGTAAGATCTAAGATTCAGGAATATCTATTGGGTAGCTGTATGGAGGATAGACTGAAGAGAAGCTTGAGGCAAGGAAATGAATCTGTCCAACTGAGAAGAGATGAGGGCCTGACCTCAAGTGGGGGCTGTTTGACTGGAAAGAAGGGACAGATGTCAGACATAGAGGTAGAATCAACAGGAGTTGGCAACTGATTGGATTTCAGAGATATGAGATTAAAGAGTTGAGGATGACTGAGGTTTTGAACCCAGGGTGACAAGAAGGATGAGAATGCCTTCAACAGAAATAAAGTTAAGGAAGACGGTAGGTTTTTTTACCCCCTTTGGAAAGACAAGGAGTTCTGTTTTGGACATGTTCAATTTGAGATGCCTATATGACAACTCTTTCCTAGCAGCATCTGTTTATGTTACACTTTTGAGATTTCTCTAACAGACAGTACAGGAACACCACAGCAGGAGTGTCGTAGAGTGAGAGCTGTTGTTGAACAAAGCTAAATAATCCTAGAACTCATAATGTTAAAAAAAGATGTGACATAATAGAAAATGATGTTCAAAATGGTATGAAATTTGTTTAAAAATAATTTGTTCCTACTGTTCTTTCTCATTTAAAATAAGCATTATGACAGAAGAATCTATTTCATTGATGTAGGGTATTTTCTTCACTGGTACAGATCACAATCCATCTAGGCTTTCTCATCTTGGGTTATTCTTGTCCAAAGTTTTCCCTAGATCCTCTAAAGGTTAGCTACCCAATATTCTAGAGGCTATCCTCTAGGTCTTTTTACATTTAATGGGAAGACAGAATGTTGGACTTCGAACCTTAAAAAACGGTTTTGATTTCTGCCTCATATTTGCCATCCAACTGAAAGTCATAGTCTAAACAATAGATATTTTTCATTCATATAGTTTTTCTTGTATGGATTGCTAGGTTGATCACTTTGGGGATAACCATGGATTTCACTGAGTTGGTCTTTCTTTTTTTTTTGTCCTGGGGTTTCATATACCCAGTATAATGCCATCTGCAAACAGGAATACCTGAAAGACCACACCATCTATAGGAAACTCTACTTCCAACTGGACCTTGGTACAGGACATGATAGTCTTCATGACAGTGTCAAACACCTTGGAAAACATATTTTACTTCTCATATGATGTTAATTATCAGGGTAAATAATTACCAAATTTCTCCCACCTAGCTGACCTGACCTTTGCTGCCAACCTTCAAAGTTGTATTGGGTGGGAAATTGATTCACCTGGTTCTTTTGTTGGTTATGACACTCCAGAATTCATTTTGAGATATTCTGTTTTAGTTTTTTGCAAAAAATTAATATGCAGAAGTGAATATTTCAAATTTTATTACTTTGCTTTTTCCCTGGCCATAATGAAGATGTTTGCCAAATTGAAACAGACAACAGGTAGCCAACAGAAAGAAGAAAAGCAGCAGTAAACAGGTTTGAATAATTCATAATCTTAATAATCAAGGTAAGCAGGAATTAAATTTACATATAGTCTCTGATTTAAAATTGATTGTTTGGAACTTGGACTGCATATTACCATAGAAAAAATGTTACAGCTATAACTATGGTTAGGTTCCTAGGTCTGGTCAATTTAACTCAATTCGATTAAATAGGCATTTATTAAGCATCTACTATTAATAATATAGTAAAGTAGGTACTAGGGATGCAAAGATAAAACATATTTTGCTTGCCTTCTCAATGAGGGGGCAGGAAGAGAATTAGAACTCAAAATAAAAAAAAGTTAAAAAAGGTAAAATATGATAGTCTCTGCCCTCAAAGAGACTACATTTGGCAGGGGAGGGAGAAGTGGGGCTGGGCCAAGAGTATGACAATTACACAGATGAGTATAAAATAAGGTGAGGAGTGGTAAATACAAAGGAACAACCTAAACAACATGTTTCAGGAAAATCTGAGGGGGAGAGGACACTCTTAGTTTGGGAGATCTCAAACTATGTTACAAAGGAGTAATAAGGATGTTCTACATTCTCATCTTCCAGCTCCCTGGCTATTAGCCAACAAAAACAGAAAAATAAAAGGAAAAAAAGAATACAAGAATACAATATACAATATCGTATAATCAAAGTACAACATAGCTCATCCCCCCACATTAGCTCCCAGAGAATGCTAGAATTTACCAAAAGAGATTGGGGACTTGAGACTGACTGGTAGTTATCAATTTTCCTGCAGGCAAGAAACCTAACTGTTCTGGGGAAAAATTTGTCTAATGAGTTTCTTTGGGAAGAAAAGCAACTCATAAATTTCTCTAATGGGTCTTTCTCTCCATTTCAAATGAAGGCCCAGAGGAAAAAAAAATTATCCAATGGGTCTTTGCAACACACAGGGCACCCCAAATTAACCCAACCTGTATCCCTTCACTTTGGGGAACCCAGGTTTCAAGGTACTTTGTGGGTCTGTACTCTCAAAACTATAGCTCAAGATCCTCCACTATTGGGCTCTTGCTAATAGTCAGCCAGAAGCCATAATTAACTCAAAATAAAGCCACTTACTAAAATGGCATAGAAAACCAAGTAGCAACAAATTGCTCCAAAGAACCTGGGGCACTCTTTCCCACAAATAAATGAAATGGTAGCGGAAAGAGTGGACACATATGTTGGTCACAGGTAGAAAGACACAAATGTATGGAACATATATAGCTCATGATGGGGCTGAATTAGATGACTTCTACCATCTGTTCTAATTCTAAATCTGTGATTCCAATTGATAGAGCTCCCATGAAAGTTCCATACACTGATAAAATCACAAATTGAGATCAAAACAAATAAAAACTCAACCCACGTATTTGTATCCTTTTAAAAAAAAATTCCCATAGCTACCCTAGTTGAGCTCTCCTTGATGTTCTCTTATTTGTAACACTGCAATAGCCTACTAACCTCCCTACTTCCAATCACTCCCTGTTACAATGTGTTCTGCATACTGCTATCAGAGCATTGTTTCTAACACTTCTTATATTACTTTCTTGGTCAAATATTCTTAATGATTTTCCCTTGCCTACTGAAAGCTGAAAAAAAATTCCTTATTCTTGAACTCAAGGCCTTCAATAATCTGAGTACATCCTAACTTTCTAATCTTATTTCACACTCTTCCTCAGTGTGTACTCTGGTCTGGTTAAACTAGTTTATTTAAAAACTTGTCTTTTCTAGCCTCTATAACTCTGCTGAGGTCATCCTCTTTGCTTGGAACACTCTTCTACCAACTCTACCTGTTTAAATCTTTTACAGTACAGTTCTTCATAATTTTCCTGAGCTGGAACCAAGCTCTTCCTCCTCAGAGCACTTTGTACCTCTCCAGTGTACTCATAACTTATAACTTATAATATGATTATCTGAATTTCTAATTTATAATATGGATATTTGTATACATGGGTTATCTGATCAAATGAGATAACACATAAAGAACTTTGCAAACCTTAAAATGATGGATAAATAATAATACTTATTATGTGTTCTAATAGATTATAATTTTCTTGATGTCAGGGATCATGTTTTATTCATCTTTGTGACCTCAACAAAGCCTACACATAGTAGGCACTGAATAAATGTCTAAATAGCATCCAACGTTGAAAGAGAAAAGAGAACAAGCAAGTTAATAATTTTAGCCCTCTTAACGGAAAACAAATTTTAAAGATTTTTGGCTGAAGGGACTTCTTAAAAAAAATGTGATTTGGGGCAGCATACTTTTCACTGTTAAGCTTAAACAGACAAAAATGAACAAGAAATTTACAGCATAATATATTAGAGAAAAAGAAACTCCAACTGTATAATTTCTGAATGGGTGTTAGAGAGCCTTTCTCAGGAATGTCTCTGGTCTCCTAATCTCTTAAAAGCAAAACCAAGTAAAATCAAAGTTAAATATTTGTCTTAACCCAGAAATGTCATCATTTCAATAAACAAACAAGAGTAGAAAGTCTTAATTTCCTCAAATGACCAAATCTCCATGTAAAGCAGTAATTCTTTTTGTGGCTGTAGTCACTGTATCATTCATATGAATGTTATAGTAGATGTCAGACAATATCACCTTAATGCAGGTGAGTACCTATCATTTTAAAATAAAACATAATAAATGACCAATTTGTGGATGACCAATATACAGACGATATTTGAAAATGAAGATATATTTCTTCAACACATTTTACCAGTACACTCACTTTTTTCTCTCTTGGCTTCTACGACGATACAATACTTCAGTTCTCCTACGTCAAATCACTACTTTTCAATATCCATTGATGGTTTTTATTTCGTCCTTTGCCTCTTAACTATGACTACTTCCTAAGGTTCGTTCCTTAGCCATCTACTCTTTCTTAGAGAACTCATCTACTTACATAGTTCTAACTATCACTTTGATGTGAATGACTCTCAAATCTCTAGCACTAGCTCTGATATCTTTTTGAAAGTCCAATCCTATATCTCCAAATGATTAAACGAATTTGTCTACGATCACATCAAACTCAACAGGTTTAAAATTGAAATCATCACATCCCTCTCAGCAAATAAGTTTCTGTTCCTGACTTCCCTAATCCTATCAATTAGTACCATCTTTCTCTCACTTATAATTCTTTTATCTTCTTTGCCCTCCATATTTGATTTACCAGTATGTATTACTAAGTTTTTATTTCTTAAACCCACTGATTTCTCTTTTCGCCGGTACCACTCTAGTTCAAGTCTTTCTCATTTGGAATCATGGAATGTAAGACCTTAAAGTTCTGCCTTGTCTTTTTAAAGATGAGGAAACAGAATGGTTAAGGAACTTGGGTGAGATCACAAGCAGAATAGCTGCGATTCAAAGTTCTGACCCCACTGAGTTCTCTTTCTTTGCTAACAAATAAATGGTTTAATATTCTGTTTTTTTTTTCAGGTGAAAAAAACTGGTGCCAAGACAAATGAGATAACTTGTCCAAGGTCATACTTTGACAGAGTCATGATTAGACCCTTGGTTCCCTAACTCCTAGTTGAGAAGCTCTTTACACTAAACCACAGCTACTTTGGTCATGCCTTGATTATGATATCAGCTTCCTAAGCGTGCTCCCTACCTTTAGTCTCCCATCTTGTAACCAACTGCCACAACATTAATGAACTTCAGCAAGATACATTCTCTGACATCTCAATCTTAATTTTAAACATGCAAGAACAACAAAAAGATTTACTGCTGTGGAGACAAAGAGAAAGGGGTTCTATATCTTTCCTCTCCTAGCATGAATGACTCCATCTTTAAGTAAGTTTCCATCTAAGTATAAAATACACAGTCATATCCAACCTTCTTTGTTTATGCTTTTGTTCTTCCCAAGTTTCTCTGAAATGTTAACCATGAAGCAAAACAAAATTGCCTTGCTTTGATGCCCAAGGACAATGACAGGGTTAACAGACTGCCCCTCATTTTTTTTGCATGCTATATTCCACTCCCAGTCCTGTTCCTGGCTTTCTGGACTTCAAAGTCACATCTGTTCTGCTGTCTCATCTTAGAATTTCCTTCAGCATCCGAGTCCTCTTTGCCCTGGATCATCCTACCAGCCCTGTGGTCTGGAATATTCCTCTCCAAAGTGTGCCCCACTTCTCCCATTGGTCATAAGGTCATGGCAATGGGAATGGCAAAGAAGGGATTAATGTTCCTTTTTTTCAAAGGAAGAATCAAAATGACTTAGTGAATTACTAGACAGATAATGGAGTTAACATGACTAATGTTTTAAGCCTGAGAGACTTAAGAAATTGATGTTGTCATTAACGGAGCTAGAGAAGTCAAGAGATTAGGACTTTTTTTTTTTTGAGTCAAGAGGTGTTAACCTAAGTTACTTAAGTAACTTAAGTTACTGTTACTTCAACAAAGCAAATAGAGAGACCAAGTGTTCCACTAATCATTCTGTGATGTTAACAGAAAGTAAGGAAAGCCTTCACTATTGTTGGGTGGCGCCCTCTCTGGCCAACATGGGACAGCAAAGATAGGAATCACACAGGATGGGCAGGCATGGAAAGACTGTGATTCTGAATCACTGGAGGGAATACCCATACAGATGTGATCACAGATTCATTTAATCAGAAATACTGAGTAAAGAAAAATGAACAGATAAAGGAGCTAGAAGAATTTAGGACCTATAAGTCTATGTGTCCCTTCTTGTTTTTAATATAGAACTGATTGTAGTGTAACCACCTAAATCAGCCTTTTCAGTTCTGTGAAGGACTGATACTTCCTAGTAGAAAATTTTTGTTGCTATATGAATTCAGTGACCATGTTTTCAAATGCAAAATGGGAACTGAAAGAACAAAATTAATCCTTAAGTGTCTTACTTATTCTCTTATCCTTTTCAAAATTAATTTCCTTCATGAAGTCTTTTGACAAGTGATGTTGCTTATTTGTACTACATATTTTAACTTGCTTTGTTGATCTCTAAATGTGCTCTTCACTGTTTTCATGTAAGGGATTTTAGTCTTTCTAACAAGCAGTGTGGTGGTGTGTGAAGCATTGGCTCTGGAGTGAGAGAATTTGGGTGTAAATCTTAAGTCTGCCACTTGCTTTCTGTGGACCACTGGGTAAGCCTCCCTAGGCCTTATTTTCTTCCTCATTTATTTTCTGATGGTATTAGAGATGTCAATTTCTAATGTCCCTATTAGCCAAGACATTTTATAATTTTAGTGTTTTAAGATCATATAAATCCTCCAGTGTACTTTTGCAAGGAAGGCAGTATGAAGCTTCTCAATATAAAGGGCAAAGAGAATTATTAACAAAAACAATAATAGCT
Source organism: Phascolarctos cinereus (assembly GCF_003287225.1). NCBI lineage: Eukaryota > Metazoa > Chordata > Mammalia > Diprotodontia > Phascolarctidae > Phascolarctos > Phascolarctos cinereus. Next base: position 248,009,272 of record NW_027555736.1, on the reverse strand, counting down.
AGCATTTATAAAGCACTTTAAAGTTTGCAAAGCATTTTACAAATAGTATCTCTTTTGATTTTCACAACAACCTTAGGAGGCAGGTGCTATTATTATCTTCATTTTACAGATAAGAGATCTGAAGCAGACAGAAGTTAAGTGACTTGCCTAGAATCATATAAATTTCTGAGGCTGGATTTGAACTCTGGTCTTTTTGGCTCCAGATCCAGTTTTCTATCCACTGTGCCACCTGGCTGACTTGAAACTTAAGAAAAGTAACATTCAGTAATTAATGAATAAATCAGATGTCCCAAAACAACATTCCTGAAAGGAAAAGAAAAGTACTATATATGAAAGAATCTCATCCCTGGGAAAATTCCTATTTTTAATAAGTCCTTGTATTAGCTCCAACTAAATTTTTATTGCTGCAATGCATTCCATGATATTTGGTTTTTGTTAATATTTTCTCTCCAACAGAGAATGACTCTTGCACTAGAAATGGCATAATAAAAATGAAAATGCAGAGTTGTTACCTAAGATTAGTAAGGAGATAGTAAAAGAGTATTTAACTGATTAATTCACCTGGTCTAATGAATCAGTAGGTCCTGAAAGAACCAGCATATGTGATTCTGAGCCATTGTTAGTGATATCTGAAGAGGTTCCACATGATTTAGAAGAGGTTCCACATTACAGAAAAAGGGAAAGAGAACAAAGTCTTCAAACGCTAGGCTAGTAAGCTTGACTTTGATTTCTGAGCAAATTCTAGAATGGACTAATAAAGAGATGATAAATGAACATTTAGATGCAGAATTAGTGATTATAGAGAGCCAGTTTGGCTTTAAGAACAAATCATGCCAGACTGACCTCATGTTCTTTTTTTAACAAGATTATTAAACTAGTATGAGAGGAATACTTTGGATATAGTTTAGCTATATTTGAGCAAAGCTTTTGATGAAGTATCTCATACTATTTTCATAGAAAAAAAACCGAAGAGATGTGGGCTAGATGATAATATAGAGAAATTGATTCAAAACTGCATGGCTGGCCTGGCTTAAAGAGTAATTGTTAATGGTTCAATGTCAATATGGCACAAGGTCTCTAGTGGAATATGTCAGGGATCTGTGCTTGGTTCTGTGTTTCACATTTTTCTCAATGACTTTGATAAAGGCACAGCCGGCATGCTTATCATCTTCGCAGATGTCACAGCCTTGGGAGGTATAGCTAACACAATCGATGTGTCAGGATCCAAAAATATCTTGAAAGGTTAGAACATTTAGCTAAATCTAATAAGATGAAAACAAGTGTGGATAAATGGATGAATGAATGAGTAAAACATTTATTAAGCACTTACTATGGCAAAGGACTGTGCTAAGTGCTGAGGATACAAATAGAAAAGTAAAACAGTCCCAGGTTTCAAGGAGCTCACATTCTAATGGAAGAAACAAAATACATATGGAAAATTTTTAGCTGCCAATCGGATGGAAAAGTCCTATGATCCTTAGGATGCCAGGAGCAAAGCAGGCGGTAATGCCTCTTCTTTAATTTCACTTCCACTGATAAAATCACACTGATTTCTGATGTTGAACCATTTGACAGTGCCAAAGACTTTGGTGGCAAGAACTTTCTTTTCTGGGTCTTCAAGTGGCTGTAGCACCTGCAGGGGCAGCTGTCAGACTGCGTCTCTACAAGGAGTTGCTTCCCAGAATGATAACTATGGACACTGTGTTGGAATTCAGGGTTTCATGGAAGATGGTAGAAAAGGTGGTGATAGTGGTTTGATTTGCCTGGCATATGCTGCCTCCTCTCTCCCTTTCAGGATGCCTTGCTGCTTCAGTTAAATTTGTATGCCTGCCCTATGTAATGTCTTACACATAAGTATAAAAAAATCAACTTCACAAGTATAAGACAGGAGAGGCATGGCTATAGAGCAGTTGTTCTGAGAAGCTCTGTGGGTTTTAGCAGCCTTCAAATTCAATATGGATGAGCCGTTTGATATGTCAGCCAAAAAAAGCTAATGTAATCTTGGGCTTCATGAAGAGTGGCATAACTTCTAGGAATAGAGAAGTGATGGTAACAAAGTTATCTGTTCTTATCAGTTTTCATCTGGAGAACTGTGTTCATTTCTAGGTGCCTATTTAAGAAGGGCCTTGATCAGCTGGATAACGTCCAGAGGAAGCAAATCAGGATGGCACAGGGCATGGAATCCACAACATACAGGGACTGGTTGAAAGAATTTGAGATGTTTGGCCTGGAGAAGAGAAGACTGAAGGGGACATGATAACTGTCTTCAAGTATTTTAAGGACTATCATATTGAGGGGGATTTAGACTTGTTCTGGTTGGTCTTGAAGGGAAGAACCAGGAGTAATGGGTGAAAGTAAAAAAAGACCAATTTAGGCTGGATGTCAGGAAAAGCTTCTTAGCTATTAGAGTTATCCAAAAGAAGAACGGACTATCTAAAGAGGTGGTGGGGTCTCCATGCTTGGAAATTCTTTAAGCAGAGACCAGGTGGGTGACCACTAGTTGGGTATATTATAGCTGGAATTCCTTTCATTATGTGGAGGGCTAGACGGGTGCCAAGGTCCTTTCCAACTCTCAAATCTCCAGTTATGTTTTCCATTATTTTGCTTTACATCCTTCAACTGTTTAGGAGACCTTTCCCTATTTCCAAAAATAACAATTTTACACATGATATTCCATTGTTCTATTTAGCTAAACAATGCCCTTGAATCCCATGAAAAGGAAAACTGAAACATTATTGATTACACATTAGAGATGAGACCTTTCCTATATAAAAAGAGAAAGTTGGTAAGTCACCTTTGGTATTGCAACTCCCATGAGACATCTGCGGTGTTGCCATTCCATGCTCCCCATGAGCTTATTTGAGGCCAAAAGCCTCTGTGCTTCTTGAAGGCAAGAAAGACAGAGCATTCTTATCTTCAGCCCTCAACATCTCTGTAAGCTGTAAAGGGTATCCTTCAGTAAAATTTATTAGGATATACAGTCCTATCCATGGGCTATTTCTTTCTGCTCTGCTGTGGCAGCTACCTTATTACAAATATCACCCATCTAGAAAGCAGCTGCTGCTAAATGTAGGAAACAATATGGACAGGAAAATTTGATCAATCTCCCCTTTACAATTATTCCTTCAAAATAATTCTAATTTATTGATTTGCTATTCATTATTTTGTTTTGGAATCATATAGTACTTGTAGACTATAAAATTGATGACAGTTTAGATCATATATCATCATGCCTTATTTAAACTTTTTTGTTTTCTCCCAGTGCCTGGCAGAATGCTTTGCCACAGTAAAGCAGTGAGGTGGTATAGTGGAGAGAATACTGACCGAAGAGTTATAGGAAGACCTGATTAAGCCTGGGCAAGTCACGACCTCTTTTTATCTCAGTTTCCTTGTTTGCAAAATGGGAATAATAACAGCATCTATGTCCATGAGTTGTGTATGGATAAAGTGAGATATTTGTAGAATGCTTTGGAAACTTTAAAATGCTATACAAATGCTATTATTATTATTATTATTATTATTTTATGCCCAATAAATGTTCTTAGGAAAAAAACAGAATTTTTAAAGCTTCTATTTTTCATTTTATTTTACAAGTATAATTCCTGTTAAGTATACCATAAACATTTTACCCAAACTATAGTTGAAGAACAGTAAAATAGACCTTTTATGCAAAAAGAATCATTCATTCATCCATCTTGACAAGCTATTTTTTCCCATGTGAAGCAGTCACATTCATATGTAGGTTTTTATTCTTATATATCTAAAATAAATTATCAAATGGAGATGGAATATTACGCATGTTTAAAAAGCAGAAATCTTTGAAAAGATTAAATAATATTTCTCATGAATATTTTCATAACATACTTTACATGTAATAGATATTTACTAAATACTACTTCACTATTTATGTGTCTTAAAGTACGGAAATGTTTCATTTCCAAATAGTTAGTGAATGCACAATAGAGTCTATCTCTAACTTAAATATATCTCCTACATACAAATGGCCACCCAAGGACTGTTGGGCATAGAAACTCCTCCTTTCCCCCCCTTCTTTAGTTGGTATTTTTCTCCCTTCTCTCCTCATCCTCTCTGACAGTTATCTGATGCTGCCCTCTAATCTAACCCCTCTACCTTTTCACATATCTCTGGGAATAGCCTGGGATGACAATTCTATAGGCTCAGATTTGCTATTGGTAGAGAAAGGTACTGTATTTGTCTTCTCCCATTCCTAACAACGCTCTGTCTTTCACTGTTACTAGCTTCAACCCTGATCTCCCAGATAACATTCCCTATCTCTTTACTTTTTATCCAAAGGCCCGATTCTGTTCTTCTCTCAAGAGTATTCACTCCAGCTCTTGTGGGTAAATGGCCAAAATAGCCTAAACCAGACTTTCGTCTTAAAATCCAAGACTAACCCCAACCGACTCCCCAGAAAATCCCCAAACTCAAAAACAAACAACAAAAACTACTATGGAAGCGTCAGATGATGTTCTTATCTGATATCTGCAGTGAGTAATGCCATTTCATAATATATATCATTTTGGACTATTAACTGGGGTTTAGAATCATCTCTCTACTAAGGCAATGGCTGGGCTGATTATTCAGAATGGGATCATGCACAGAATTTATAATTACAGAACTGGTTATTTCTAATGGGTTACCCTTCTACAACATACTAGTGAATTTAAAAACCATTTTTCTCATAAGAGATTTATTGAATCAAAGCCATTAAATTCTACTGACAGCTTTCATTCTAAATTATACTACTCCTTGTAGTTTTACAGTAGTTACTTCCCCGTGTTCCTAAAATGGGCAGAAAACTCCAGTGGACAACAACAACAATCAATATTTCATTTAGCAGAAACTGACATGACCTAAATGAGAATGTCTTTAAATGAAGACTGAGCATTTCTGGTGGATAATGCACCTGCAGGCATGAAATGTAAAATACTAAGGAAACGTGATGGTACTTACTCTATATGCAGTAGGAACATAATTAAGAAGGGAGAGCTAATGAGATGATCAAGTCTGATTTATTTGTATGAAAAAAACAATATCTAATGTTGAAGCTTTATATGATTTTGGATACATGACTGTTTTAGCAACTATCAGGTATGATCAAAATAGGATAATGTCAAATGCAACTTCCGCCTAAATTGTATGCAGATAAATTCACGAGGGACTTGAAATTGATCTATTTCTGTTACACATATAAATGGTTGGGAATCAATGGGCTGAGTTCTACACACTATGCATAAAAGTAGAGTGAAGAAAATCACTAGTTTTAATCAGGAGCCTCTGCTACTATTTACACATATCGTCTTTCCAATTCTAATAGGTCCTATGCATGGGAAAGCATCATATAAAAAATAAAATGTTTTCACTAAGAAAGAATGTAGATCTTTTAAAAAAAAGTGCCTCAAACTGAAGGAAAACATTTTTGCATTTTATATATTTTTTTAAATCAGAAGCTCTGTTAGACATGACCAATAATCATTTCTGGCTTGGTATATCCTGTCAGTAAGGTTGATTTTCCACATACCAAATTCCATTGGTAAAGACAGGTCTCAGAGCAGAAATTAGGCATTTCAAAATTTAAGTTGTGCTTAGCTTCTATGATGAGCATAAAGCTTTAAATATTCACTAACTTCCTAAGGGAAATATGGATATTATCATGAATAAGGTTTACAGTTTCTCTAATTATTATCTGGAAAGGCAGAGGGGAAATTTATCAGATGAAAAAGAAGCACAAATGAATATAAAATCTTGTTGCATATCAAATAGTAAAGCAACTTGTCCAAAACCTTCCTTACCACAAATCCATAATTAATGAGTAGAATATATATAGGATACAAGAGAATAACCGCAAAGCATAATTGAACTTTTGGGTAGAAACATCTTAAATTTTATCTTTGCTTATTAATCAAAATGAACATAAACAGCAGACAATAAAAGGTTTTCCAAAAGTAAATTAAAGGAATGAGATAGAAAATATCCAATCATTTTTTTTTTTTGGCCCAGATCTATAATTTCAGCAGAATAAGAATCTCCTGGTATGGAAACTACCTTTACCAATGTAGTTCAGCAACTTGTCTGTAATTTAAAGTCTTAAATATCTGACTGGGGCACTGAAAGGCTCAGTGACTTACAAGAGTCATACAGAGAGTATGAGTCAGAGATAGAACTTGAGCTCAGATCTTGTCTCTTAATAGAATGCAAGTTCCTTGAGGGCAGGGACTACTTCATTTTCATCTTTTAATCCCCAGTATCTAGCAAGAATATAGTACAAAGGTTCATAATGAAATCTCATTGATCATTAATTTCTGTCCTCAAAGCTGTCTCTTGTTCAGTCAATACAGTGAACTAGAATATTTCTATATGGAAGTAAAGCATGTATAATATGTAGGTTAGATTACAATCAGTCCCTAGTTCCAGAATCAAGAAACACAAAAATATTTTTTTAAACCATGTAATAAGCAAAATTAGGATGCCTTGCTTTGGAATATATATTAGAGACAGTGTCATTTAAGCAATAAAACCTTGATTTTCTATGAGTTAATCTTCAAAAAAATTTTTAATAGGTTGTATAAATTTTAAGGTCCAGAAATATTGTTATAACGTCAACAAAGAAACCCCTTAGTTTCAACCATTTAACTTAAAAACCTTTGTGCATGCACATTCTGGTTATTACTTATGTACTTTGAGTATAACATGCACAAAGTACATTCTTCAGCCACTCAATGTCCTGACATTCTACCATGTATAAGACCATACTTCTCTTCTTAAAGAAGCTATTATAATAGCTTAGGTGAAAAGCAATAAGGGCCAGAACTATGGTGGTAGACATTTTGGATGGAGAGAACAGGATGACTAAAAGAAATACAACAGGGTCAGAATCAGCCAGATTTTGTAAGAAATTATATATGAGTAGTAAGGGAGAAGGAATAATGAAGAACGATCCCAAAATTATGAACCTGGCTGACTGAGAGTATGGTGGCACTGTCAAAGAAATAGGGTATTTTGGAGGAAGAGAAGTTTTAGTGGTAAACATGATGAGTCATTAAATTGGAGGATGGTCTTTTTTTTTTCTTTTACATATCTTGGGCAGTTCATTCAATAGTTTACAGTATAAGGAGAATGTGGACAAAGTCACAGTTTCTGTTCCCAAAAAGAATAAACTTCCAGAGAGAAAAGTCATATGTGGCTACAGATGGTTCTCTAAATCTCACTAGTAATTTTGTAAAATCATGTTATTATCCAGAAGTGGCCATCATCACTATAGGAAAAACTCAAAATCTAATGCCATCCTGATGACAGGTTTGTAGTACTCCTGTTGTGCAGAACACACACAGAGAAAATATTTTTCTTTTCTTTCTTTTTTTTTCCAGAATGGCTCTATTATCCAAAGGTCAACAGTAAAAACCTACTGGGGGCTGCAATGCTATATTTAGTTTGAATAAGATATTAGATACTGGTAATTATATGTGTATATGCTTCACGCAAAATATTTAAATAGATGCAACTCTTAATGATGATGCAGACTTTGCTGCAATTATCCACTACTGGAGCTTAAATTTTCTTCCTAAGGGGGAATAGAAATTGCTTGCTATTTGGTTCATACATAAAAATCCTGCAACTAAATAGCTTTATTCTAACAATTAAGTCACAAGAAAGTATGTGGCACTTTTTTTTTAAGTTAAGCTTCATATACCTAAGAAGAAAGGGGGAATCTTGTTCAATGAATTGACCTAATTTTTTCATAAGGTTTATTTTCATAAGGTCTGGAAGGAATAAAGAATTAAATAGTGATTTTGGGTTTCCTGCTGTGGTCATTATTTTATACTTCAAGTCTTCTGGTTTTGTTTCTAATTTAGATGCTGATACTGTAATAAAAGAAAAATCATGGCTCATCTAAGCTGTGAATCAAGGAGATTTTGACACAGGATTTATCTGTAAGAAAATTCTCTTCAGGGAAATTTTTTTTAAGTGACTGCCACTGTTTTAGAACTTGAAACTACTCTTCTTGAAGAAAAGCTGATACTATGTGGCAGTTCTGGCTTAAATAGGCTATCATTTGAGGTACTGAACAAGAACAATGAAAAGCTTATGAACCTAAAAGATTCCTCAAGCACTTGAAAGCAAGGTCACTGAATATTATTCATCTTGTAGATTACCTTGGAAGGAATATCTAATGAAAAAGAAAGACAACTGCTCCATGCAACATCCCATATTGCGCTTTTTGGTAAAGCTCAGTAAGTAGATGTTTGCTGAGAACAAGGCCATACTATAGAGAATTCTCTATGGAAGATGATATATGGCCTCAGTGAAAGAAAGCAGTCTGTCTTTACCATCCGTGTAGCTGGCACAAGCCACAGATTTCCAAAAAGTTCTTTTTCTAGACAGTTTCTTCACAGGACAACAACGAGGAAGATAGAACTACTTCTGGAAGTGTTCCACCAACTTAGTTTGTTAGAAAGTTCTAGCTGTTTCTCTGGCATATAAATATGCCCATGGGGGCGGGCAAGGGTAACAGCGTTGAGCTGCTTAGGCTGTTCATTGCAGAGTACCTCACAGTTGTCATAATTCACTGCAAAGGAGCTGGAAATCGCTGGGCCTGGGGTGACTAAACAGCTGAGGTGGTTGTTGAGGGCGAACAGGAGAGAATCCTGACAGAGAGACTTCCCATTGCAGGTTGGGAGGATATCTGACAGATCTGGCTGTAATGCTTAGTAATCTCTCTCATGTGTGTGCACACAAGCTAGTGTGAACACCCGCGGGGTAAGAAGCAATGGGAATTAGGTGCTCTGAAATGAGGTGGGTCTGGAAGAGCGGGGGCACCAGGGCAGGGATCTCAGGGAGAGAGTCAGCATAACAGTATTGCGCTGTCTTACAGTGTTGGAGAAGAGGGAGACAGCAATTCCTCCTCTATTTCTTGGGAAGCAAAAACATTGAGAAAGGGGAAAAAGTGGGAGAATCTGGCATGGATCCAACTAGGTTGACTAAATCTCATTTTTAGGTTGTACAATGTTTTACAGACGTGATGCTATACCATAGACAGAAGAATATTTTTAAAGGTTTTTTTTTTGGTCTATAAAATTAACATGTGTTTGGGCAGACACATGTATTTATGGGCCTGATCTTGAATACACATTTACTAGTATGTTGGGGTCAACTTGGATTGGAAAGTACTTTTAAAATCTTTAGCAAGTTTCCAAAAGCTTAGAAAAAATGATCAGTTTTCTGAGTGTGTATATGTAGGAGTGGGAGCGACGCTGTGGCCGATGAAGCAGAGTCAACAGTGTCAATGAAAAGGAAAAAAAAAACCTTCATGAAATTCAAGACTTTGAATTATAGATTAGAGTGATCCTTTGGATTTGGAACTAAAATTTTATAAAAATGTATGCTATAAAATTTCAGCTTCCTTATTTTTCTTACCTAGGATTACGTTTCAAAATCATTTAATTGGGTAGAAGATTATATCAGGTTAATAAATTTCTGGATCATGATACAAATTTTTCTGTACAAGGAACTTCTCTTTGCCCAGTGACCAAGGGAAATAGATGAGATCACCAAATAAAAAGTATTAAAAAAAAAAAGAGCAATACAAAAGAGATCAAATACAGAAGTCCTCAGGAACATCTACATTTAGAGGGTGGGAGGATGTGAAACAAGTGAAGGAGGCCAAGAAGAAAGTCAGAGGCAGGAGAAGCAGGAAATTACAGTGTCATACTATGGAGAAGCGAAGAAGGAAAAAGAATGAAAATATATTGAATTAGGACATTATTAGTATCCTTTGAAAGAACAGTTTCAATAAAGCAATGGGAACAAAATCCAGGTTACGTGGGGTTGTATGAAGAAAAGTAAGAAGGCACAGACTACTTTATCTTTAGAATTTGGCAGTAAAAAGGAAAAGGGAAATAGAATAGTAGCTTTAGGTGGCATAAGGATCAAAGGTAACTTCTTTTTGGAAGTTAGGGGATAACATTACATATTTTTAGGAGGAAGTAGTGGTATCTTTTTTTATAAAAAGACTGAAAATGCATGAGGGAGGAAGAAGATTCTGAAGGAAGAAACATGATGGGATGGGATCACTGAGTCTTATATATTCATTCGAGAAGGCCAAGCAGGATCTCTATTTAGAAATACCGCTAGCAACTAGTTCGAATATATACTTGAAAGTAATAAAAATGGAATTTCTTTTAAAATATTTTCAAATTCCTTAGTCAAAATGAGCCTTTTCCTACCCAATCAGCCTGAAATAGAGAAATTTTATTGTAACATCTCATTTATTATTGCAACATCCTAATGAGATTGATTGATGTAGCAAGTAACCCTTTTTTAGAGATAAAAATAACTGACATTTTATCTAGTATTTTAAGGTTTACAAAGTCTTTTATAGAACATCTCATCTGATTCTCAAAAATGTACAATGAGGTACATACTACCATTATTATTGTCTCCTTTTTATGGATGTCTTATGTAATTTATTCCACTTAAGCTTCACAAAAGTTTTATGAGATAGGTAGTTCAGGTATTATTGTTTTCATTTTGCAGATGAGGAAAACAAAGCTCAGACAGGTTAAGTGACTTGTCCACAGTCACACACAGTCATACTAGTAGATATATAACACTTTAAGGTTTGCGATATGTTTTACAAATATTATTCTCATTTTCCTCCTCACAACAACCTTGGGAAGTTGATACTATTATCATCCCCATTTTAAAGGTGAGGAAGCTACGTCAAACAGAGGTTAGATGACTTGCCTGGGGTCACATAGCTAGGAAATTTCCAAGACCAAATCTGAACTGAGGTCTTCCTGACTCCAGGTCCAGTGCTCCAGCTACTGTGCCACCTCACTGCCAGAATTTCAAAGGACTGGAATCCAAACTTCACCGACTTCATGTCTAGTATTCTTTCTTCCATATCACAGCCTCTCTAGATGGAGAAACTAAGGCTCAAAAGATCATATGATTTGATAGCTTAATCTTTTGCAAAGTTGGAATAAACATCTGAACCTGTTTTCAGAATTCTCTATGTCTATTGCTGCCTAATTTGTATACAATCACAAGTTACATTGGTAGTCATGTGAAGGATGGAGAGAAAAGAGACTGGAATACGGTAATGAGTTAGGAAGTTATTATAATAGTACAGGTGAGAGATAATTAAACCCTAAGCTAGGATGGTGGCATTGTAAAGGAAAGGAGGATAAATATACAAAGGGATGGTTATACTCTTCATTTCACCATCACCATTAACTGCCATAATACAGAACTCTGGAATTCTTCTGACCATAGACTCTTATTATTCCATCTCTCTCTGGGCTTCACTCTTCTTATACTTTATTTCCTGTCCTTATCTTTCCCTCCATTCACTTCATCACTTAGTCATTTCCCAGTCTCAATTCATTTTCTTCCCTTTGAAATCTTGAGTGTCTAGTAAACCAGTTTAAATATACATTGTCCTGTGTTCCTGAATTCCTTCTCTCTTGTTCTGTCACTATTCATGCCTTACCAACCACAAATCCTGAGTTACCCTCTACATGTGTAAAGTGAAGAAAATCACACAACTGTGCAGGCAAGGTCCACTGGGCCTTCACTGCTCTGGGTCAATCCTTTTATTCTTTAGTAATTGATGCTATTTTATACCTCACAGTAGCTGTTCCTGAACTTCTTTCCTTATACCTCCTATACTATTCCTTCTTCCCCTTGTAACCCTCATGCCCCCAACAGAGGACCTCACATCTTACTTTACTAAGAAAGCAGAAGTCATTTATTGTGAGTTTCCATTTCTTCTTTATCCCCAAACCTCAAAATTCAACATCATTCTCCACTCTTCCCTTCTTTACTGTAGGCTCTGATGAAGTTGCCCTTCTCAAAAAAACCAGTCTCTTTAGTTGTGCCTTTGACTCCACTCCTTCCTGTTTCCTTTGAGTACATGTTGCTTTATTTCTAACCCCTCCAATCCATCTTTAATTTTCAGTCTTCCTGTCTATTGTCTATTTCCCTGCTGCCTAGAACATACCCAGATCTTTCTCTATTCTTAAAATATCTTCACTTAACATTAATATGCTTCTCAATGCATCTTTTTACAGCTCTTCTCTCTTTCACAGCTAGACTTTTAAAAAGACTAATAGTCTTTTCCTCCATTTCCTCTCCACCTACTCATTTCTTAATCCTTTGTATAATTTGGCTTCTGGCTTTACCTCTCAATTGAAATTGCTCTTCCCAAGGTTACCAATGATCCAAGGGTACCATAGCAATGGCTTCTCCTTAATTCTCATCTTTTGGGACTCCTCTGCAGCATTTGATACTCTTTCTTTTCTCAGCTTTTGTGATACTGCTCTCTCCACCTACCAGTCTAACCACTTTCTCAGTTTTCTTGGCTGGATTGTAATCAGTGTCTCCACAGCTAAGATTATTCCCTAAGGATTTCACCTGGGCCCACTTTTCCTCTCATTCTACATTCTCTCTCACGGTAATCTCATCAGTTCTCTCAAGTTCAACTGTCTTCTCCATGCAGATGACTTCCAGATCTATATATGCACCAGTACTATCACTCCCATGTTACAAGCTGTTTTCTGGACATCTTCATTTTGATATTTTCCAATCATTTAGAATTCAACACATCCAAAATAGAAAACATTCCTTTATTTCTAAAACTTCCTCTCCTCCAAACTTCCTTATTTTTGTTAAGGGCACCACCATCCTTCCAGGCACAAACTTGGCTTCATCCTTGCCTTTTCCCTTTCCCAAATATCCAATTAGTAATGAGATCTTGTTGATTCTATTTCTATAGTATCTCTCTCATATGTTTCCTTCGCTTCCACATATAGCCACCATTGTGGTTAGACCTCTATGACTTCTTCCACAGACTATTCCAAAATAAGACTATTCTTATTAGACTTTCAATTTCCACTTTCTCTCCTCTCCCATTCATTTTCTCCATAGTGGCCAAAATAATTTTTAAAAAGAATAATCCAATATTATTATTCTTCTGCCCAAGAACTCTCAATGGCTCCCTATTGCCTGTAGGATAAATGACAAATTCCTCAGGTTGGTACTTAAAACATTTCATAATCTAGTTGTAACCTTTCTTGTTACACATCATTCCCTTTTATTCAAGCTGAGTTCTAGACAAACCAGCTTAGCTGATATTTCCAGAAACTGCCATTCCATCTTTTGCCTCAATACCTTTGTAGATTCAAGGTTTAGCTCTTGTATTAACTTATACATAAAAATACTTCCTGATTCCCCGAGTTGTCAGAGCTTTCTTCCTTTTCATATAAACATCTGTCCACATGTTGCATTTCTCAGTAAAATGCATGACTCTTAAAGGTTGTGATTGGGTTTACTTTTGTCTCATATACCCAATGCCTAGCACTGAGGCTTGCACATAGTAGACTGGATGTAAGAAAAGTTGCTGGACTAGAATCAATAGGCCTTGGCAATTGATGAGTATAAACAGCTTTTCCTAGAATTAAATTGAATAGAGGCCTAGGATCACAGCTTTTAAGGATGGCAGCCTTAAGAGAAGGGCCTAAAATTTTGTTTTAAAGGATAGCAGAGAGCTAAGCATGTTTGCAGGCTGAAGGAAGGAACTTGTAGGATTAAGACCTGAATTAATTCCTATCTCTCAGTAGTCTCAGCCTCTAGAACTCAGAACCTGGTTAGAGGATACACATTTCAGGGACTGGGCAGACCCTTTCCATGAACTATGCCATGCTGGGTTCTTAGCTTCCATCCAGAGTTTGAGCTGGAATTTTCTCTATGAATATTCTGAGATACGGTGATGACTTGGGAATAGGTGGGAGAGGTGAATTCCTGCAATGGTGACAGTTTGTCTTCACAGGGCTATTTCCTAAGAACAGTGGTGATATAGCAGATAAAAGGAGACTCTAGGGAGAAACAATTGTGGCTCCCCTTGTTATAAGGAACACCCTGTTGAGCTCAGCAGCAGCCTCTAAGACTATTTCAGGGGATAATCAAATCCATACATGAATGTGGGAAAGAAGGAAAGACAACAGCACAAGAAAGTTTTTCTATATGCTGCAATGCAATATCAGGTAGGCACCTGTGAGTCACAGTGAGAACCAATAGCCCTTGGTAAAGGCCACAATGTACTCACTCTGGTATTCCAACAACAAGTATGGAGAAATAGAGTTTTCTGGGTCATTACTTCAGCTCTGGATCCTGGAATTTCCATTCTCAATTCAATCAATCATTCATTAAGTACCTATTCTTTGCCTAGTAGTAATATAGGTTCCACGACAAATATTAGGCCAACCAAATAAAATATTTTCAATCTTTTTCTCATTATTATAAAATAATTATGAAGCCTTCAACATTTTTAATACTTTTGTCATGATGACATATTTCAAATGTCTTTGGGTGAGTCCTTTCTTAATTCTACATCAAATGAGATAATAAATATGAAGAGCTTTGCAAACTCAGAAGCACTAGAATAATGCTATTATCGTTGTTATTATTATTCCAACCTTATCTATCTTTTACATTTTGGTTTTTGATCTGAGACCTCAAGGATTCAAGTTCATATCACAGTTAATCTCTTTATGAGTCCAAGACCATTGCAAATTTGCATCCTTGCAGTTTCTTTCAGTGACACTAATGAATTTGCACATAGAGGGTCTATAATCTCCCCACCTCAGCTCATTCCCAGTTATTTCCCAAGCATCCTTTAATATGTTAAGGTCTATATTTTTACATTAGTGACTAGAAGAAGCAAATGAAGATCAATGTACACAATAATACAGCTCAATGAGTTACTTTTTGGTATAGCAGAAAAGTATTAACTGAGAATATCTTCTAGGCCTCAGAAGAGTACTTAGTTGAGTACTATGAGCTTCCATGGTATAATAAGTAGGAAATTTATATGTATTTGAAACTTTCATATAGCAAATAGTTCTTTGTATACATATACTGCCAAATACTTATGCAATCTTACACATTGAGATTCGTGGTACTTCAAACTAATGTGGAATGTTAGCAGAAATGTAGCCTTGCCTTTACAGCTAAAAATTTTAGTGCTTTGCATAACTTGTTCTTCACTATTTACCAGTTTATGATTTCATGTTGGTTCCTTAAAGGAGATAAATGCTAATTTTAATGAGTAGCTTTTAATTGACCACTGTACCAATAAGCATGAAAACAGAAACATTCCTTTTCATCTGTATTGTCTCTGCATGCAGCCCTACTTTGTACTGGAGTGTGGCACAGTAGAAAGATTTCTGACTCCACAGTCAAAAGACCTAGGCTACATGGCTTCTGAGATCCTTTTTAGTTTAGATCTATGTTTCTATATGATAGATGGCTACTTTGCTGTTATTTTCTGAATTAGCGCTTAGAAAAATGAATTGACAATCCTAAATAAAATGGGGTATTTGTGTAAGGAAAAATGGCCTTATTCCTTTTCATGCTGAACCTGCCCTTTATCTTAAAGTATTTCCCACAGATCACTGCTTAAATAAAACTGAAGAAATAAACCTTTAGCATGAAAATAGAATAGAAATAAAAGCAAATTCAAAATTATTATGGATGATTGTTGTGGAGTTAAAAATTAACCATTCTAGGGGCAGCTAGATGGTGCAGTGGATAGAGCACTGGCCCTGAAGTCAGGAGGACCTGAGTTCAAATCTGGCCTCAGACACATAATATTTCCTAGCTGTGTAACTGGGCAAGTCACTTAACCCCAATTGCCTCACCAAAAAATTAAAAAAAAACAAAAAAAATAAAAATTAACCATTCTAGGTAAATACAATTGCAGTGACTGTGATATAAACTGACTCCTATATCAAATCTAAACTTTAGTCATTCACAATTTCTTTTGAATATATGAATAAAAGAAGTGACTAAATAATTGGGCTGTCTTAGGCTGTTTTATTTTAGGAGGGGCTGATAATGTTTTCTTTAAGGGTAATTTCTGAAGTATAGTTTGCTTAGTAACAGATAATATTTGAGTATACCAGAGAATTTAATGCCCCCTGTTAACTCATAGTGATGGTTTCTGGATAATATTCTGAGGCTTTATTCCTCACTAAGTGGGTGATATACAAATAACTTTGAAGATTATTATCAAGGATATGAATTAAGAATGATATTCACTAACAATGGCTGCTTTTTAGGAAGTCTTTCGGCATAGTTGATAACTGGCAAGAATACAGAGAAATTTATATTAGCACTGGTTGCCTAGCCAAGTCTGACTTAATGGGTTCAAAATCTAATTTCAGATGTCTAACTTTTTAAATTTTTATTTGAAACTAAAGAGTTTATGGCTTTTCCTGTGGAAAAAGCTTTAAATTTGAATGCGAACAATATATTTATGGGTCTCACAAATTAGGGCAACCTTAGTGACAGCTTCTTTTGGAATACTTCAAATTATGGATTATTATTTTGGGCTTTTTCTTCACCAAGACAGAAAGCACTGTGGTACCTAATTTTTATGATTTCTGAATTGGCTCTTTCAACAGCAAATTTTTTTAAAAAGATGACTCTTGGAGAGTGAGAAGATTGATGGATCGAAATCCCATGAGCTAATGGACTTAATATTGTAATAAGATAAAGAAAAATGTGCTACATTTCATGTAACCATTGGCTGAGAAAATGTAACAATCTTATCACCTATGGTAGAGAAAGGATCTTAAATCTAGAGTCAACAAATCATAGTAGGTAAAATTTCGTATAAGAATCATCTTAACTTTTTTCTCAATGGTGCTATTTGATGCATACTTTCTGTTTCTTATTTTGTCTACATAAAATAAGCTTTGTACTTAGGAATCCAAACGGTTTGGAATTGAAGAAAAATTAACACAGAAAAATAACCACATAACATTATTTCTCTACTTTCTCAACATGTGTAGAACACATTCATTCAAAAATCAATTTTTAATTTGTCATTAAACAGAAAAGATTGAATATAATTACAATGCCTTCATAATAAGGAGCTTAGATGACAGCTCACAAAACACAGGTGTAAATACAATTCAAGCAGTAATTGTAATTCAGGGGACCCATGAAAGAAAGAACTCCTTCCTTGTTAGAGATAAAATTCTATTACAAAAGGATTTAAGAAAGCTTTCTGAAATTTTCCTTGGGGGCCCATGGAAAAATCTTTCATAGGCTTCCTTTAAGAGACCATATTTGGTTTCATATTAAAAATGTGGATTTAAGGCACAAATGCCATTGCAATATTTCTCCTTCAATATTTAAATTGGTTGTCCTTCACAATACCCATGTAAAAGCAATCCACTTTCTAAACAAGGACCCTGAAATACGAGACGGTAACTTGCTTAAGAATCACCAGGCAAATCAATAACAGAGCCTGGCGTTGATGAACATTAATAAATGCTTGTTGATTGACTGATTAAACTCTGTTACATGTTGGAGTATATTTAAACTGATAGCTGCATCTAATGAAACCATAGATGACACTGTCTCAGAAGTCCAGTACCAAGAGTATCACATGAAATAGAAAAACTAGTACTCACATAATTTGGTGAATAAGATGCCAAGAATCTCATGTACCTAAAAAATGTAGGATGTGGCCTGGTATATATAATAATTATAGTTGGTTAGGTATAATTCAGTGGATTTTTATGGCTTTTCTCTACTGCATTTCCTGCTGTTTAAAAGCACAAGGGTATATGACAATGCATTATGTTCATTCTTATTCAATTATCGGGTGAGGAAGAGCTCATATACAGTATGTTTTATATCCTATACACAAAACAAATTCCCTAATGAAGGTCAGGAGGGTAAAAACTGAAGACCGGTCAAACATATGTGGAAAATTCTACAATGGTTTTCATTTATCTCTATTTAACAGTATCCTGAAACCACTATACACAGTACAGAATGCACATATATTATATATGTGTATGTATATATGTATATATATTATGTTTCTAACTTAACATTACGAACTAAGATGAAATTTTTAAAAAATGTTAAATGCCTGTATATCAAAATAATAAAAGCTAAATCAGACATATGAAGATATTATTATAATCAATGGACAAGAATGATTTTGGAAAACTGTCTCATAGGAGCTTTTTTATGTGCATATATACACACATACATGTACATATACATCCTTTTGAATGTCTGAACTACAAAAAAAGGGAAGAAAATTATAGAATAAGAAAGGAAACATAATAGTATCTTGCCTTCTGGGAGCTTTATTGGTTATTTGAGTCATTAAGACTTCTTCTTTAGTCTTTCCACATTTCCTCTAATTCTACCAGCATTTCAATTATCTTTCCAATAGGAGCAATAGCCCTATATTCCTTACTGGGTAACATCTATGTTACATGTTTATTTGTAGAAAAACTTTACGTTTTAGTTTTTATGCATAAAACCTTTTGTTTCATGAAGACATTGTTATCATTTATACCTGTATAGAGGCTGTTTTAATTAGAACACATTTTACTTAAAAATTGTTAAAGCTTCTTATGGAGCATTTTAGTATCTGTGAAAGCTTTTGTTCAACACTGTAAAGTGAACCTGACCTCATGTTTTAATTACTTCCCAAATTCAATTTGCACAGTTGGAATGATATCCCAATAGGCTATGGATACTTTTGTTTCAAAGCAGAGTTGTAAATTACATTTGTGTGTGTGTGCCTGGGACAACTGGCTTCCCTGAGGTTTATCTGTAGGGAAGAGTAAGCTCCCCCTAGAACACTAGTAGGGTGGGGGAGGGGGGAAGAAGTGGGGAGGGGTTGTTTGCTGAGGGAATAAAGTATGCCCAAGGTGACTAATTTCCTGCTCTGGGGCAAAGCCCTAGTTACTCTATGCTAGTTATGGTTCTGTTTTGAAATAATTTAATTGATATGAGATGAGGATTTTCATTAAATTATATTTTTAAAGGTGCATGTTTTCATTCAGTTTGAAATGCATTAGATTATCATCCAAATAAATATTTGCTGATTGATTACTGACTGATCTGACTAGCACAAACACATTTAACACCATACCTAAAGATGCATCTACTACTTTTATTCACTATTGAGCCTTCTTATTAAAATTCTGAGATCTCAATTTTCTAAAGGCATCAGTTAATTTCAACTAATTATAGAACAAACTAAACACAAAGCTATACAACATTCATTATATATGAAGAAAACACCGCTAAGAAATTGTACTGTGGGACATAAAACCAGCTAAAAATGCCCACACACGTTTCTGATCTATTCTAGTCAAATCCAGAATTGGCATTCATAATGCTGACAAAAATATTGGAGTTGAGAAAGACAGTTGAACAGATCCCTGCGGGTTAATTCAATTTGCTGACAGAAAAAAAGTCACAGTATGAAAAAAGGACTGTCAGACTCTTGCAATCATCTTAGCAAGCCAACTAATCTATAACCATCATAATCAATTAAATAAGAAAGAACGTTACTTTCAGCCATTCGCTACCAGTCTGTTTAACATGTCCAGATCAGGTACATCCAACAAAGAGCTTAATGCTGATGCAGATCTTTAAAGCACATACTGATGCTAGGGAAGAAACTTTTAGGAGGAAGCAGTCATGGGCATTACTATGCTAGGTAGTCTATTCACCACATTTGCTAAAACATGAAATAGGCATATTAACAGAGTTTATATATTTTCTTATGACTATAGGATTGATTGTAATACAAATACTGAATAATAACCATCCCACCCCAAAGGTTGGCATTAAAACTTTCTTTCTAGTCAATTTAGACTTGTTTCCAAATATCAGGCAGCAACATTCCAAGTTGAATATGTTTGAAAGAAATTGGAATGATACTAAAGCAGGGAGCTACCCCAGCCTAGACCAGAAATGTGAATAGACTTGTTTTGTGAATGTACATATAGTCTGTTATCCATTGGCTAAGAATATCTTCACCCTCTAGGTGAAGACAGAATTTCACATCTGCATTAGTAACAGTATATTATATAAGGTGATGTTCATTAATCATGTCTAAAAGCTAGGAACCATAGAAGTGACATTCCTAGTTGTGACACAGAAGTGCAGATTTCCCATGATGTTTCTGTTTTCCTATTACTTTTTCATAATTATAATTTGTGGAATAAGGTATGGGATTCAGCTTTCATTTCTCATAGTATAATTGTACATGTAAGCCAACCTTGGTCAATTGAAAGGAAGTATGAGTCATCACACAATTACATGTTGGAGATGTGCCAGATGCAAAGGCACTGTGCTTACTTTTGGTGTTGGGCAGGAAGCTGTGGAAAGGCGAGATGTAGCCTGGGCACGAGGAGATTCTGAAGGGGTAGTGCTGAGGGAGGCGGTATCTCGTGGGAGCACCTGAACACCACGGGAAATGATGGAATCTGGAATCTGAGCAAGACAGTCAGATATGATTAATAACTTGAAAGTACCTATGATTAAAACAACTATTAACATAGAAAATCTATGCCCAAACCCAATTTTAGATCCTTATAATGTATAATTCATTCTACTTTCACAGCCTAAGTGTTATCTGTTGGTAATAATAATAAAAATCCAATAATGTGGAATATGGTTTAAAGCCAACCTTGATAGATGAAAAAAAAAACTTGAAGTTTGAAAAAAAAAGCACTTACCAAAACAATATTCACTAGTTTTTCTCAAACTTACCAGTACAACAGAGACTGATAAAAATTTGCAAAATTATTTGAGAACTAGAACAATATCTCTAAGATACTGGGCCTATAATAGGGTCAGGAATGATTGCTACTGACTGAACTTGCTAACTTTCAGCTTCTATATAAGACAGCCCACAAGGTAAAAATTACATTACGCAAACACACATAACTAACTTCTAGTATGAAGAGAAAATCAAAGTATCCCCTGAGTGGAAGTTTGAGGAAATTAGTCATAGATCTACATAGATCTACAGCTGTGGGCAGCAGCATGGTGCGGTTGAATGAGTACTGAGTTTGGGGAGAGATAAACAAGGCTCAGATTTCAGCTCTGCCACTTGTTATGTGACCTTGAGGAAACTGGTTAAGTTTTCTGAGCCTTGGTTTTCTCATCTGCAAGTAGAGGGGACTGGATGATTTCTATATTTCTTTCTAACTTGAAATCTATGATGTACAACACTTCATAAACGTGGGCATTGCTGAAGAGATACAACATCCACATGTGTAGAAGCAAAATTTGACTTGTCCCTATGAGGCTTCTGCCTTAATCTTGACTGAAACATAAATTTATACCACAACTAATTAAATCCTGCATTAAATCCTGTATTGTACAACTTTATTGCATAAAGCCACAAAATCTGCTGAGGCAACAATAGGAATAAAGTAGCATACAATGTAATTACAACAAACTACAGTGTCTTTCAGATATGCGCCAAAACCAGTGACACAGGAGGAAAAGAACCCCTAAAGGAACTGAGAAGAAGCATTTAAAAGAATGCAGGAACACAACTAAATGAGTAATATGTTAAAACAGGGGGAGGAGGAATTTTCTAAAGAAAAATTGCAAAAAGTCCAATATTTATCAAACAAGTATGTAGGAATTTATGAGTTGTTTGATGTTACGAAAAAAATCTGGAGACACAGTAGCGTTATTTTCAGTATGTCATTGGTTATCATGGCATCTTACATTTATTCATATTCCTTTCAAGTTTTTTGCGACCACAGAAGAATCACAACTTCAACATTCTTTTCCTGGATCAATGATGAGAATAAGTATCACGCTTCAACTTTATGTGACTGTAACTTGCAAGATGCATTTGTTTTCCATAAGGACTAGGAAGCTGGATGTATGGAAATCATATCTCTTTTACAACAATAATTATCCTCTTTCATAAGAAAGAGAAATCAAGGTCCCAAATTCTATTTATTAAATTCAACTTGCAACTTACACTGATTGTTCCCATATTCTTTATAGGATCATAGATTTAGAACTGAAACAATTCTCAGAGGTGACCTAGCTCAATGCCTTCATTTTAGAGATGACAAAATGGAGGCCCAGGAATGTTAAGCTGCTTATAGAGAACAATATTCGTAGTTTGTACTTTTTTGCTTTTCTAATTTCACTCAAAACAAGGAAAAAGACATTTTGGATTTCTAGTCACAAACCAGTAGAAAGAAAACTAGGTTGAGAAGTAAGAGACCTAGATCCCCACTCTACCTGGAGCTGAGTAGCTCACTGTATAAATGGGATATTCATATCTATTCTGAGAGGCAGATGGCATAGTGGAAAAAGAGCTGGCTTCAGGGCCAGAAAACCTGCATTATCCGGGCTTTGTAACCCAGGTCAAGCTGCTTAATGTCTTAGTGTTTCACAAAATCTTCTCAAACTCTATGTTTCAGAGAAGGCACCAACCTGAATTGGTAGAAGGAACTACAGTGCTAGTCCCTATCTCCTAATATTTATTGTATCTACCTCACAGAGATGTTACGACACTAAAACAAAAGAGTTGAAAACGCTTTAAAAAAATGAGAACATTGTTCAAAGGTTAGCTATTGTTATTAATTCTCCAGATACTATTTAGAATATACTTTTTGTTTATAAGAATAATACATTTGGAATCATGTTAGAGCATAATTCATTACTGACATAAGTTCTATATGAGGACCCTACCACAATGTACTGTTTAAAAGGACAAGTAACTCAGGGCTATAGGCCCACAGCCTAAAGAGTCACAGGGAATGGACTACCACGTCACTGTTCCAGTGAGTCTTTAGTATATGGAAATACTTTTAGAAGAATTTGATTAGTTTCCATCACAAAGCTATTTGTTAGGGGTTTGTAGTAGTGCTACAATTTTCCTACTGGTTTTAGGAAGCTTAGCTGTTCTGACTTGCAAACTTTATACAAATATAGTACTTTTAATTTGCATCTTTTATACAAATATAGTCACTATAACTATCTACATTATAACTTGATGCTTTCTGTACACAAAAGATCAAGCTAGAATGCCCAGACAGTTAAGCAAACAACAGGCCTCAGCTCGACATTCAGTCTTCAAAACGTTCATGCGATGAGAGGAAGCTTTAATTTTTGTCTGGATCTGCGGCTGATTCACTGGTGTAGGGAAACTCCTAGTGAGGAAACTATCAATGCATATTGCCAACTAATCTGTAACTTACGGCATCAGAGAGCTATCTGGGGCAGTAAAAAGCTAAGTACCTTGCCAGGGACATTCAGGCAGCACATGTGAGAGGTGGGACTTAAAAACCACATCTTTCTGACTCAAAGGCCAACCACTGTCCATTGAGTCATGCCACCTTTATTATAAAATCAATAATCAAAACATCTGCTGGAGTTCTCTCTGGGACAAAGTAAAGAAGTCAATATTTTCTTGCTGTGCTTTATTGATAATTTATTAATAACTTTATCCTTCAAAGAGAGGAGGAATTAATATGGGAAATGTCTATCCTGGACCCGATACTGACCAGGAAAAACTATATGGTGGGGTTGAAATTAGAGTAAGTTGTGGAGGTAGGAGGGAAAACAACCATTCTTTTGTAGAGTTTATGAAGTAGGAGAGTAAATATAGCCCTGGGCAGACATGTACTGTAGATTTTAAGAGAGCAGATTTCAAAAGATTTAGCCAAAGGAAATATATCTACGAAGATCTGGGCTGTAGGCAATACAATTGTGTAAGCACTGAGGGAGTGATTTATACAGGGAAAGATAACAAAAACATGGAAAAAATATTGGGTCTTTGATCTTTGTTATCTATAAAAAAGTCTTTAATTTAGTAGACTACTATGTCTCCTTAACGGCTCTAAATATATGTTCCATGCATATATCAGAATTAGTCAATATTCTATGAAAAATAAAACAATAAAGACAAACTTGTTTGATGATCTTCTGATATTAACATAAGTAAAAAACAGTGAGATGTATGCTCGCCAAAGAGTTCAAAACAATCATGAAGGAGATCCAGCCCAGAATTTTAGTTGTAGAGAAATTTCCCGTAGATTGTGAGATCCTCCACATGCTCATTTGTGGATGACGCTATGCTTTGTTGCGTCAAGTCTTGGAACACTGTAGAGTCTCCTGAATGAGATCCATAATCATTCCAACAACAACAAAAATTTGGTCTGAATATTCACATGGTAAGAAAAACCAAGTAGATAAAGAATTCCTGTTATTCACACTGAAACAAGAAGTTAGACGGAAAACCTATATAGCTCATCCATCCATATATACATATGTATCATATGTACATAATATATATACACACATATTACATATATATAAATATATATATATATATAGACACAACAGTCTTAGACACTGCAAATGGACACTGATTTGGGCTCAGAATTGAACACAAGGAGGAAAACGTGCTGGTTTGCCTTGTAAAATTAAAAAGCTCCTTTTATATCCCCAAACTTTTCCCAAAACAGATGCCCAACTTTTTAATAATAATTTTCTATAGGTGTTTTGATGTAGTTTTATGCTTTGGAATATTGGTATTAAAAAATCAAAAATTAATTTCATTTGAAGCCCAATAGAAAGGAATATGGTTGTCATGAGCAAGCTAAATTGCATAACATATGAGAAACTGAGAAAGAACTGGAGGAAAGAATTCAGCAAAAAATGTATAAATAAAAAACCTGATTGGCTAGTCATGTGGTGAGAGTGAGAGAAATACCTGATGGACAGCCTATACGCTCCACTGATATTTTTGCAATGTCAGGACAAACGAGGAAGGCTCCCACATGTTTTCCTGTGGGGAATTTATAAGAGCACATGGAAAAGTTGCACAGGATAGGCAGGTGCAGAAGGATTGAGATTGGGTCTATTACAAATTTGTGTTATCTAATTTCAACTAAGCCCTGATCACAGCAAGGCAATCCTTTTAGTTTTAGGCCATACCACTGTTTCCCCATCTTCTCAGCTTCACACTCTACTGAGAAAATAAAAATTATTTGTTGGGAGCTCCCTCTTTTTCTTCCTTACATCTCAAAATTTAGTCAACATAATGACTAAACATGATTCTAGAGGACTAATGACAAAGAATTCTACCTAGTTCCTAACAACAAAACAATGGACTAAAAATGTAGAATGAGACACATTTTTGGACATGGCCAATACAGTAATTTGTTTTGCATGATAACACATATCTGTCATAAAGGTTTTGTTTTTCTTTTTCTTTTTTCCAGTGGAGGAAGTAGAAGAGAAAGAAAATAAATGCTTATTTATTTAAAAAAATTTAATTTAAAAAAGCACTGACATCATTCCTCTTTCTCATCTTGTTTACTCCTCTCTGATGAAGACATGCTCTTTTTCCTCATCAAAGTCAACTCTACACGTATACTTCATTCTATCCCTTTTTGTTAATATAGTAGACTGCCCACACAATCACCCCCCAAAAAAAACTTCAAAAATCTTTATCTTCTAGTCCATTCCCTACTGTCTACAAACGTGTTCGTGTGTCTTGCAAGCTTAAAAAAAGAAAAACAAAACCACCTCAAACCCTCACAAGACCCTATCATCTCCTCAAGCTATTTTTTAAAATACATCTTCTCCCTTTCAAAGCCATATTTCTAGAAAAAGCTACCTATAACCACTGTGGTCAATTCCTCTCTTTTCACTCACTTTTCACGCTTTTTCTAACTGCTCTACAACCTTATCACTCAACTGAAACTCCTCTCTCAAAATGTATCGACGATCTCTTAGTTGGTAAATTTAATGGTCTGTTCCCAATCTTGATCCTTCTTGACTGCTCTGCAGCATTTCAAACTGTTAACCATCCCTTCCTGGATATACCTTCCTATTTGAGTTCTCTTACCTATGTTACTGCCCTTGCTCAGGTGCTGTTCTTGGCTCATGATCTGAAGCATGCTGCTTCACTGTGGGCATACTCCAAAGTTCTCTCCTGGGCCTTTTTCTGTCTCTATACTCTTACTCGGTGACCTTATCAGTTTTCATGAATTAATCATCTATATTAAGATTAATCCAATGTGTGTGTCTATATGTAATATATATATATATATATATATATATATATATATATATATGATATACACACACTTCTCATTCTTCTTTATCACACATACCTAATCGGTGGCCCTATCTTGTCATTTTAAATCTCCACATTTTTTATAATTAACCTTTCTCTCTATTCACACATCCACCACCTCTTGCCTGGATTACTACAATAACTTCTTAATTGTTTCTCTCCAACTTAAGTCTCATCTCATTCTAATCTTCCTTCACATAGATGGGAAAATGATTTTTTAAAGTGCAAGTCTAACCATGTCATTGCCTTGCTCAATAAACTCCAATGGCTTCCTCAGGATCAGAAATAAACTCTATTTGGCTTTTAACACCCTTTAGAGCTTGTCTCCAAGCTACCTTTCTGACCCTGGATTACTCCCATTATTTACTTACACACTGCTGAATGAAGCCAGAGAAAAATCACAAAACTGCTCACTGTTTCTGTTACGAATTTATGTTATATAATCTACCTGGGCATTCACTTCAGTAAGGCAATTCTGTTAGAATTCCCTATTCAATTTACTATCCCACTCACTACAGCAGCTACTCTAAACTTTTTCATCCCTCTGAGACTCTCCCATGGTATATATATCTCCTACCCTCTCACCTGACAACTTTCACCAAAAAAATTAAAGGCATTTGCTAAGGCCTCCTTCTTCTCCCTTCCTATTCATCTCATATCACTCAAATGTCTTCCCCCTGCTCTCTCCTACATCACCCCATCTCACAAGAAAAGCTAGCTCTTCTTGCCATGACATACCCATCTACTGGCATCCTTGATCCCATTCCATTCTATCTTCTCCAGCAAATTTTATCTTTTATCATCTATACTCTCATCACTCTTCAATTTCTATCTGTTCACTGCCTCCTTGCTCCTTAGAAACACAGGCATATTTCCTACATTCTTAACTCTCACTGACCTGATTATTCTTATTAACTATAATTCTGTATCTCTCCTTCTTCTTTTGACTAAACTCCTTGAAAAAAGTTGTCTACTTCTGGTGTCTCCACTTCCTTTTCTCTCATTCTCGTGTAACTCTTTGCAGTCTGGCTTCCAGCCTCATCACTGAACCAAAACAGCTCTCTCCATAGTTACTAATGATCTCTTAATTGTCAAATCTAACGGCTTTTTCTCAATCCTCACCAATTCTTGACTTCTCTGTAGCCTCTGACACTGTTTACTATTTTCTCCTTGACACTCTCTTCTAATTTTTCATACCATTGCTGTCTCCTCCTACCTATCTGACCATTTCTTCTTTGTCTTCTTTGCTATATCTTCATTTATGTACATTAATGGTAAGTTTCCTCAAGGTTCTATCCTGGGACCTTTTTTCTCCTGCCTCTATAAGTATTTTACTTGGTGATTTTTTCAGCTCCTATAGTCTCAGTTAACATGTCTTTGCTAATGATTCTTAAATCTATTTATTCAGCCCTAACCTCTCTCCTGAACTCTAGTCTTATATCTCTGTCCACTGAATAGCTTTAACTGGATATCCTAATAAATCTTATATTACGTGTCTAAAACTATCCTTATTATCTTTTTCCACTAAGCTACTAAAGTGATCTTCTTAAAATACAAATCTGATGTTACTTTCCTATTCAATCAAGTCCAGTGGCTCCCTCTTATGCCATCAAATATAAAATCCTACGTTCAAAGCACTTCATAACCTGCCCCTCCAACTTTTCCAGTCTTTTCATACTGTACTTCTTCCTGCCCTCCCCACCAATATTCCTACCCTCCCACACCTACCACATTTTCTATGATCCAGTGAGACTGATCTCTTCCTGTTCTTCATACAAAACACTCCACTTCCTAATTCTGGGCTGTCCCCAATACATTCTTTTCTCTGTCCTGGCTTCCTTCAAGTCTCAGCCAAAATTGCACCTTCTGCAAGAAGCCTGTTCTGATCTCCCTTAATGCTAATGCCTTCCCTCTACTGATTATCATATATATGTGTGTATATATGATATAGATGTATATATACATATGGATATATATGAACATATACAAACATAAACATATTGTCTGTATATAGTTTGTATGTTGTCTCTCCCATTAGACTATGAACTCCTTGAGATCAGAGACTGTCTTTTGCCTTTTGTTGTATCTCTAGAACTTAACATAGTGCTTGGCACAATGTAGGCACTTATAAAATTATAAAATGCTTAATGACTAACATCACTACCCTTCTGATATTCTGTGGCCCAGTCACACTGGCTTTCTTGTTGTTTTTCACAAAGGACTCACCATCTCTTGTCTCTAAACCTCTATATTGGCTGTTTCTATTGCTTGGAATACTTTTCCTCCTCCCCTCCACCATCCTGTTTCCTTCAAAACTCAGTAGAAATGTCACCTTCTTCATGAAGCATTACTGATCCCTTCAGTTGCTGGTGCTCTCTTCTCATTCCCCTCCTTTCCCCATCCTTCACAATGAAAAGAGGGTGCTGCATTTTTTCCACTTTTATCTAGTCTTTACATTGGTCATTATAACTATACAGTATTCAGTTTCATTTCTTTTTGTTTTTCCTGTTTACATGGCTATAGTTATTTTAGACACTGTTTTCCTGGTTCTCTCTTCACTCTACATCACTTAATGTCTTTTCATACTTCTCTGAATTCTTTATATTTGTTATTTCTTATGGCCCAGTAATATTACATTATATTCATGTTCTGCAATTTGCTAATCAATTCAACAATTGTCACTTACTTTGTTTCCATTCTTTGCTACCAGAGAAAGATTTGAGTAAGGACAGGGAGTAAAAAGATAGTAAAGTTCTGAAAACTGTTAAAGCTCTGAGTAGGCTGTGGCTTATAGAGGAAGCTAAAGACAAAAATTTTTTTAAAGTTATATTAGAGGAAAGAGGAGGCACAGAGAAAGGATGATACTAAAGTTTGTGTTGGGTGCAATATGGATAATGTTTGATAGAGAAAAAACACCTGCTTATTTTGCTTCTGTTTTCTCTGCCAAAGAGAACAGTCTCTGGATTGGAAATGACAATATATACAGCTATTAAGAAACTGATATTCAAGGGATGTAATGAGTCCAATTAGCTGCCCAATTAGTTAAATTCAAGTCATCAGACCTAGACAAACTACATCCTAGCATACTGAAAGAACTGGTTAATATTGCTGAACTGCTGTCAATGATCTATAAGAAATCATGGAGAATGGGAGATGTGCTGTAGCACTCAAGAAAGAAAACTGTTTTCTCTGAATTTCCAAAAAAGGGAAGAAAATAGACTCTACAGACTTGGCTTAATTCTTTGTAAAGTATTAGAAACATTATTAAAGGTATAGTTAATGATGGTTAATGAATGTATTGTCTATGGCACCTCAAATGTGTCTAATCTTGGAAGCTAAGCAAAGATGGGACTGGTTAGTACTTGGATGGGAGACCACCTGGGAATATCAGGTACAGTTTGAAGGGCAGCAAGGTGGCATAGTGGATAGAGTGCTGGGCCTGGAGTCAGGAAGACTCATTTCCCTAAGTTCAAATCTGGTCTCAGACACTTCGTAGCTGTGTGACCATGTGTAAGTCACTTAAGCTTTGTTTGCCTCAGTTTCCTCATTGTAAAATGATCCGGAGAGGGAAATGTCAAATCATTCCAGTTTTTTGCCAAGAAAACCCCAAATGGTGTCACAAAGAGTCAGACATGACTAAAACTTACTGAACAACAATAAAGAACATATACAAGAGAAAAATAAAAAAAACAAACCAAAACAGCATGGCCTCATCAAGAACAGATCATGCCAGACCAACCTTATTTCCTTTTTTCCACTTGATTATTAAACTGACAGAAATACCATAGATATATTTTATTTTGACATTAGTAAAGCATTTGATAATCTATAGTCTCTCATGCTACATTTGCGAACAAGACAGAGAAATGTGAATTAGATATCAGATTCAGAAGAAATCAATTATCCAGATCCAAATAATGGTCATTGATCTCAAGTGGAAGGATGTCTCTAATGAAGTGCTCCAAGTGCTTGGCCTTGTGCTAGTTAACATTTCTCTCAATTGCTAGGATAAAGGCATAGATTGACAGGCTTGTCACAAAGCTACAGTGATCTGGCTGGATGTGAGAATCTAAAGAGATCTTGCCAGGCTAGAACACTGGACCAAATCTAGTAAGTTAAAATTTAATAAGGATAAATGAAAAATCTTATCCTTGGGTTCAACTTCAGAAGTCCTAGATGAGAGAAGAATGGCTAAAGAGGAGTTTGTCTGAAAAAGTACTGGAGCATTACTAGACTACAGGCTCAGTATGAATTAAAAGTGTATTACACAAACCCAAAAATCTAACATGTTAGGTTATATTAAAGAGGCACAGTAGACCTAAAGGGAAGGCTGAGCCAAGATAGCAGGGAAAAGGCATAGAAACACCTGAGTTTTTCCCCAAACCCCTCCAGATACCTTTAAATATTAGCTTAAAACAAATTCTAGAGAGGCAGAACCAACAAAAGGATGGAGTGAAACAATTTTCTAGCCCCAGATACTTAGAAGGCCAGCAGGAAAGGTCTGCTGCACCAGGGTGAGAGTGAAGCACAGTGCAGCTTAGGTTGTGCCAGCACAGACCAGGCCCCAGCAAACCAGGAGCACGCCTTGGGGACAACTGAATCAGTGGATGCAGTAGCATTTTCCAGACCTTTCAGCCAACAGAAGGTAAGAGAGCTGAACAACAGGTTAAAAGGAGATTATAGAGATTTCTTTGCTGGCATTGAGGGCAGGACTCTGTTGCTTTGCCTATACTCAGATCAAGGTAGCAGTTCTTGGTAGCAGTCTCAGGCTGACGAGGAGCACTAGCACATCAGACCTTACAGCAAGAGTGAAGTGGGGGACTCTAGTGACAGTTCCAGGGTAGAAAAGAATGTTTATGGCCTCTTATAGACCAGAGCACAGGCTAGGAGAGCAGCAAACACACCTCTCCCTCAGATCATACCACCTTGGAAGAACTAACAACTTACAGGTTTCCAGAATCATCTCTGAAAACAGCTGCAGATGTTTGGGACAGTGCCTCATCTTTTCTGGAAGCAGAACTGCACTTTAGCATAGAGTTAAACGTCAAGAAATAGGCTGAAAAATGATCAAAGAGCAGAAAAATATCTGATTATAGAAAATTAGTTGGTGACGGAAAAGATCAAAACACACACTCAGAAGAAGACAACAAAGTCAAAACTCCTACATCCAAAGCCTCAAGAAAAATGTAAATTGATCCCAGGCCATGGAACTGCTCAAAAAAGATTTTAAAAATCAAGTGAGAGGGGAAAAATTGGGAAGATAAATGAAAGTGATGCAAGAAAATAATGAAAAATGGGTCAATAGCTTGGTAAAGGAGGCACAAAAAAAAAAGCTGAAGAAAACAACACCTTAAAAAACAGAATAAGCCAAATGATAAAAGAAGCATAAAAATCCAATGAAGAGAAGAATGCCTTGAAAAGCAGAATTGGCCAAATGGAAATATATAAAAATTCACTAAAGAGAACAACTCCTTAAACAACAGAATTGGCCAAATGGAAAAAAAAGGTACAAAAATCCACTGAAGAAAATAACTCCTTAAAAATTAGAATTGGGCAAGTAGAAGTTAATGACTCCATAAGACATTAACAATCAATCAAATAAAATCAAAAGAATGAAAAAACAGAAGAAAGTGTGAAATATCTCATTGGACAAACAACTGACCTAGAAAATAGATCCAGGAGAGATAATTTAAAAATTATTGGACTCCCTGAAAGCCATGATCAAAAAAAAAAAAAAGAGTCTAGACATCATCTTTCAAGAAATTATCAAGGAAAACCACCCTGATATTCTAGAACCAGAGGGTAAAACAGAAATTTAAAGAATCCCCCAATCACCTCCTGAAAGGGATCACAAAGTGAAAACTCCCAGGAATATTATAGACAAATCCCAGAATTACCAGGTCAAGGAGAAAATACTGCAAGCAGACAGAAAGAAACAATTCAAGTATCATGGAGCCACAATCAGAACAACACAAGATACAGCAGCCTCTACATTAAAAGATCGGGGGGGCTTGGAATATGATATTCTGCAGGTCAAAGGAGCTAAGATTACAACCAAGAATCACCTACCCAGCAAAACTGAGTATACTTTATGAGGGGGAAAATGGACATTCAGTGATGTAGAGGAATTTTATGCATTCTTGAGAAAAGACCAGAGCTAAATAGAAAAACTGACTTTCAAATACAAGACTCAAGAGAAGCATGAAAAGGTAAACAGGAAAGAGAAATCATAAGGGACCTATTAAAGGTGAACTGTTTATATTCCTATATGGAAAGATGATATTTGTAACTCATGAGAGCTTTCTCAGCATTAGGGTAGTTGGAGGGAATATATATACATATACATATATATAGACAGAAGGCACAGGGTGAGTTGAAGGTGAAGGGATGATATCTAAAAAATAAAATTAATGGGTAAGAGGGGGTGGTACTGGGAGAAGGTGAAAGGGACAGGAAGAATGGGGTAAATTAGCTCACATAAAAGAGGCACGAAAAAGCATTTACAGTGGAGGGGAAGAAGGGAGAGGTGAGGGGGAGTGAGTGAATCTTATTCTCATTAGAACTGGCTCAGAGGGAATAACATATACACTCAATTGGGTACAGAAATCTATCTTACCCTACAGGAAGGGGATAAAAGAAGGGGAGGTGACAGAAGGGAGGGCAGACTGGGGGAGGGGGCAGTCAGAAGCAAAACACTTTTGAGCAGGGGCAGGGTGAAAGGCAAGAGAAAATAGAATAAATGGGGGGGTTGGATGGAGGGAAATATAGTAAGTCTTTCACAACATGACCATTATGGAAGTGTTTTGCATGACTACATATGTATACCCTATATCAAACTGCTTGCCTTCTCAATGAGGGGGGGAGGAAGGGAGAGAATTTGGAACTCCAAAAGTTTAAAAATGAATGTTAAAATGGCTTTTACATGTAACTGGGGAAAAATAGAATACTAAATAAAAATTGAAAAAAAATTAAAAAATGAAGACTGCAAGAAAAAAAAACATAACTTTGAGTACCAAATTCTCTAATTTTTTCCTCTCCCTACCCTTCCTCATTAAGAAGGCAAGAAATTTGATATAGGTTAAACATGTGGAGTCATGCAAAACATTTCCATAACAGTCATATGAAAGAAAACACAGACAAAAAAACCCTCAAGAAAAATAAAGAAAGTTAAAACAGTACGCTTCAATCTTTATTCAGACACCGCCAGTCCTTTCTCTGGGTATGGATGGCAATTTTTCATCATAAGTCCTTCAGAGTTGTCTTGGATCCTTTTATTGCTGAGAATAGCTAAGTCATTCACAGTTGATCATCTTACAATATTGCTGTTACTTTGTACACGGTAGATTTCACTTTGTATTAGCTCACGTAAGTCTTTCGAGGTTTTTCTGAGAGCACCCGGCTCATCATTTCTTATAGCACAACAGTATTCCATCCAAATCAAATTCCAACAAAACAATCTGTTCAGCCCAGTTGATGGGCATCTCCTCAATTTTCAATTCTTTGCTACCAGAAAAGAACTGCTATAGATATTTTTGTACATATAGGTCCTTTTCCTTTTTTTAAAATCTCCTTTGTGATACAGACCTACCAGTAGTATTGCTAGGTTAAAGAGTATGCATGATTTTACAGCCCTTTGGGCATAGTTTCAAATTCCTCTATAGAATATTTGAATCTGTTCACAACTCCACCAACAGTACATTAATATCTCATTTTTTCCACATTCCCTCCACCATTTGTCATTTTCCTTTTCTGTCCTATTAGCCAATCTAATAGGTATGAGGTAGTACCTCAGAATTGTTTTAATCTGTATTTCTCCAATCAATAATGAGTTAGAGAATTTTTACATGGCTATAGATGGCTTTGATGACTTCATCTGACAACTGTTCATATCTTTTGATTATTCATTCATACCCTTTGACAAAGCAATACCACTACTAGGTTTGTATCCCAAAGAGATTTAAAAAGGGGTGGGGGGAGGAAGAACCTATTTGTACAAAAATATATAGCAGCTCTTTTTGTAGTGGATAAGAATTGGAAATTGAGGGGATGCCCATCAACTAGGGAATGGCTGAACAAGCTGTTGTTCCATCATAAGTATGATGGAATACTATTGTGCTATAAGAAATGAATGAAGATACTCTCAGAAAAACCTAGAAAGACTTATAGGAAGTGATACAAAGTAAAATGAGCAGAACCAGCATAACATTGTATACAGTAACAGAAATATTGTATGATGATCTACTCTGAATAACTTAGTTTTCTCAGCAATACAATGATCCAAGACCATTCTGAAGGACTTATGGTGAAAGGTGCTGTCCATTTCTAAAAGAAAGAACTGTTGGAGCCTGAATGCATATCAAAGACACTTTTTCTTTACTTTATTTTTCTAGATTCTTTTATAGCATGACTTACATGTTTTTCACGACTACACATGTATATGTCAAATTGCTGGCCTCCTCAATGAGGGAGGGTGAGGAGAAAGATAGATAATCTAGAACTCAAAATTTGAAAAAAGAATGTTAAAATTGTTTTTACATGTAATTGGAGAAAAATAAAATATTAAATTTAAAAAAAGAGACAGTAAATTTAGGACTAGGGAGGTAACAGTTTTTTTCTACTTTGTTTCAGTGAGATTATAGGCACTTAAAGGGCTGTCCCATGGAAGAGGGATTAGACTTGTTCTTTTCGGACCTAGAGGTAGCGTTATTAACTTGAAAGAACACTAGATTTGGAATCAGGATTTGTGTCTGAATTCTGGCTGACCTTGGACGAGTCACTGAATCTCTCTGGTTTCCTCATATGATAAATGAGGAGGCTGAACTACAGGAGCTTTCCAGCTTCTGCTAGCTCCACACCTATTACTCTTCGGAACAGAGTAGAACTAGAAGCAATGAATGGAAATGACAAAGAAAAAGATTTATGCTAGGTATAAAAGAAAAAACCCCAACTTCCTAATAATTAGAGTTATCCAAAATTGGAATGGGGTTCCTCAAGAGAATAGTCGGCTCCTCCCTCCCACTAGATATCTTCAAGCAAACCATTTGTTGTACAGTTCGTAGAGGGCATTCTTGTTCGGTAAGTGTTGGACACAGGATGACCTCTGAGGTCCCTCCCAACTCTAAGATTATTAATTTTTTTTTGTCTTCACATTCAATCCCTTCTTCCATTTTAAAGGAATATTTTATTTTTTCTGATAACCTGGACAGGCATTCTTTCCTTTCCTTTCCTTTCCTTTCCTTTCCTTTCCTTTCCTTTCCTTTCCTTTCCTTTCCTCTTTCCTTTCCTTTCCTTTCCTTTCCTTTCCTTTCCTCTTTCCTTTCCTTTCCTTTCCTTTCCTTTCCTTTCCTTTCCTTTCCTTTCCTTTCCTTTCCTTTCCTTTCCTTTCCTTTCCTTTCCTTTCCTTCCCTTCCCTTCCCTTTCTAGAAGAAACACCAGCTTTTACTTTTGAGAACAGATAATTATTACCTGGCCATGGCACTAATTCAAACATCACATACACACATTTGTCCTCATCATCCTTGCTAGAAATGAAATCCTCAACTGTGACTCTTAGAGATACCTTTTGTGGTCAGATCCTTGAGGAACTGCAGTAGTGGTACAAGGTAAGGCGAAGTAGACCAGGGTCAAATTACAGAAGGCCTTGAACCACAAATTAAGGAGTTTTAACTTAATTGGCAAGAGAGATCCATTAAAGGTTTTTGAGCATAGGAGCAACATAATCAAAATACTGCTTTAGAAAAATGAATTTGGCAGCTATATGCGAGGACAGTTTGAAAGGGGGGATCTAAGTGAAAATATGCAGGTATCAGTTGTAAATTCAGGACTGCAGCTCAAGAGAAGGAGATGTAGAACTGGGGTGGTAGATCATCTGAAGGAGAGGTGAGAGTTTATGCCATTAAAGCAAATTAGGATTCCAAGGGGGAGAAACAAAGGAAAGAACAGAGATATCAGGAGTGAACCTCAGAAATAGGAAGTCAAAAAGCCAAGAAAAGAGACAGGGAAGTAGTCATCAGGTGGATAAGAAAACAATATCACAGCAAACAAAGGAGAAGAGATTTTTAAAGGAGTGACTAGTCAACACTGTGAATGACTTCAGTAGGATCAGGGTGAATGAGTGTAACTCCTACAATCCCACTTTGTACTAGGAAGTCAATATTTTACTGAACAAATGAATTGATAATAAAATACCATGGATTTTGGTTATGGCAAATTCACTGGTGACCTAAAAGAATAGAGGTTCAGGAGAGTGGTGGGGCAGAAGCCATAATTATAAAGTATTAAGAAGAATGGTTGACAGGGAGCAAGAAAATTAGTTAAGTAACAAGCATTTATTAAGAAACGATTATGTGCCTGGCTTAGGGATTACAGACAGAAGAGTGAAGATAGTCTTTGCCCTTGAAGAGTTTATACTCTTCTGGAGAGACAACATGTTCACAGATAAATAAATACAGGATATATACAAATTCAATACATAGTGATTTGGGAGTGGAGATCTTAAACAGATTGAAAGTAAGAGATTGAAAGTAATGGAGAAAGGAGATACTTTTGGAAGGAAGAAACTATATGAGAGAGGGTAAAAATAAAGGTTAAGGTGGAAGGATAACCACTGTCTCCAAGATAGTAGGGAAGGAAGAAGATTTAAATATAGCTACAGAGTTAATTCCAAATAGAAAGAAAGGAACAAAAATAATTTCATTCTTTATAGGCTTGATCTTGTTAGGTAGGAGGCAAAGTCATATGCCAAGGACTAGGGAGCACTGGAAGGAATTAAAAAGAATAAAAATTAAAATAGGTATTGTGGTCACATGCATAGAAATGAAAAGGTGTGGAATAAACAGCTTGACCAACAACAGCGAGGAACCAGTTGAAGTTAGAGAAGATAAATATGCAATGTACTAAGTCAATATAGATTTGAAGAAAAATTCCAGAGACTCTAAGAGAAATGCTTTTATTACTTTCAGAATAATAATCTATGTTCCATTGTCTTATGTAACTGACGTTAAAAAAACAGCTTGTCCCAGCTGATCCCAAACTCTCAGCAGATGTGTACTATAATTTCAACTATGAGTTATTAACCCAATAGAATTTTGTTCATTAAGGGAAACTGCATTGGGAATATATCCTTCCCGAGGAATTGTGCTGACTCTCCTCCCCCATCTACTATTCACTTCTCTGTAGCTAATCAACTAGTTAGGGAAAAGCCTCAAAGAGAGACTGTGGGGTATATTACAGCCACCAGACTTGGCCAGCAAGCGTCTTTCCTTTTTGTCCCTCTTTGTCTCTACTAAGCTACCAACTAGAATATAATCATGGTTCATATATATCTCCATGGGTATTTCAATGCCAAGGAAGTTGGAAGGTAGCATGCTGCAGTGTAAGCAGCACTGGTTCTGGAATTAGAAGACCTCTCTTTCAGTTCTGACACTGCCGCTTACTGGTTATGTGACCATGGACAAGCCATCTCTCAAATGGGGGTAATAATACTTGCATACCTTCCTCAGAGGTTGCTGTGAAGAAAGAACTTTGTAAATGCCAAAAGTATTACATAAATGTGAGTAGTTAGGACACTTGATAAAAATCACAGTTATCCTCATGGGCAAAATTAGAAGTAGTCCTTCAATCTCTGACTGAATAATAATAGAGAATTCACTATCTAACAAGGCAACCCATTTCACTGTTGGGCTGCTAATTATTAGAAAGGTATTCATGTTGAGTCACAATCTGTCTACTTGAAACTTCTACTTTTTTAGTCCTAATTTTCCTTTCTGTAATTACACAGAATCTTAGTGTTGCCTATGTAATAATTTTATAATCCTAACATAGCCTATACAAAATAAACCATGCAACTAAAGGAATTTCTTTGAAATGCTTTCTCAAAGAAAATTTTCTCTTTTTTTTCCTATTTCCCTTCCTTTCATGTTCAATGCGCTTGGCTACTAGTGCTATAAAAGGAAGTGGGGGGGAGGGGAGAGAAGAAACTGGGGGGAAAAGGTTATATTAATTAAAAATTAGAAATTTAGAGAGCTAGTTGTTAAGATTTTTAAACACACTATAATGAAGGATATAAAGAAGAATGCACTTTGGTGGTAGCTACTCAATAAACATGCAGTGAATGCCCAAGACAAAGACAAAGCTAAAATAATATAAGGCCTGTTAATTTTATGGGCTAGCTGCAAGGGTAAAGTTCTCAGAAGGTCTTTAAGCAAGTTAACTTTGCTATACTTTATGGCTATAGACCATACCTGTAACGCAGCAGTCTTGTAAAAAAGTGGGCCATTGGTCATCTCTCAACAAGGTAAGAAAGTGGAGGGACGAGCAAAAATCTACCACCCTTTATGGAAACTGCCCTTTTGACACAGGGTCAAGTACGGTGACCTTTGTAAATACAAGGCAACATATTTTAAAAAAACAGTACTAAGCTCTCTGATTTACCAGTTGAAAATAAAGTCTTTGGCCAAGAGAAGTTTGAGGTCTAGTTATAAACACATAATTAACAGTGGGATTATAGTGAAATATAACTGATTTTTAAAAATAAGTACACTACAACACATTCAAATTAATCTTATCCCTTACAAAACAGTTATATTAGGAAGCTACATACAAATTCCAATGATGCTGCCATTCCTAAGACATTTTTGTAGCTTCTTTTTTGAAACTGTCTTTAGAGACTGAAGACAGTCTGTTTATGTTTGTTCATTGATGATACATCTTCACTCTCTGATGATGGATATACTTTTTTTGGGAGGGGCAGCCAAAATTAATTTGAAATCAAGTCTGTTAAAAAAAAAACCCAAGGTATATGGCGGTGATTTTATCAGTATGAATACTCTCAGAATCACAGACACTCAGAATTGGAAGGGACTTCAGAGGTCATCTAGTTTAAACCATAGCTGGCTAGGAAATCCCATCTAACATCACTGACAAATGGTCACAGTGGCAGGCCCAACAGAACTTTAAATTGTTGCAATGGTTTCCATAATGTTTGGTCTCTGTCATTCTGTACTTCTAAAAATAATGTATATAAGTTTAACAGGGCTTGACTTTGGAATATGTTCAGATTGACTAACATGGGGGCACTCTTTTTCACCTACTATGTGGGTGGGGGTAGCCTTTTTTGATTGGCTACATAACTGGAACAGGCTGTCTTTAAAACTGGCCATACGCAGATGGTCTCACTCCACTTGGCTTGTGCTCTTTCTGTTACCAGAAGTTACCTGCTGCCTCCAGAGGGTGATCATAGTTCACTCGCAGCAGGAAGACCATAAACTGAACCTGTGAAAGAGGAAGGACCTCTTTCTCCCGCTGTCTCTTCCTCGGGCTCCAAGAAGCAGTCCTGGAGTATTCTATGTTGTGTGTTCTTCTCAGTTTCAGGTGCTTGCAGTTATCTCCACCTATCTGACCTGAGCCAAGACAACTTTGGATCCAGGATATTGTAGTCAGCCTAGGAGCATAGCCCTGAGAAGCGAGGGTGGTTTGGACTTAAGCCCAATAGGACTCTGAGCTTTGGATTATGCTCTATTGGAACTGAGCTAAACAGTTCACTGTTATAGACAGGTATAGTCTATAGCCATAATCCCCTCCCCAGAGACTGAAGTTGTAGAAGGCTGGAGAAAGATTAAGCCCTGTGCGATGGGACAGTAAGTTTATATATTTGTGATTATACTTCTGAGTAAGTATTTCCTTGTAACAGCTAAACTGTTAGTAGCTAGATGGAACCAGAGTGTGGGGGAGCCCCTCATATTTGGGAAACACCACTGGTAGGGGCTGGAGTCAATAACAGAGTGCCTAGAGAGATACTCCAAACCTCTTAAGGGTATTTGAAGAACCTAACACACAGGCAGTGAAGGGGGCCAGAGAGCAGATGTTATATAAGGATGTTTGCCATTTGGAATTTTAAAAATTAATAAATGTCAACCTTCCTTCATGAAAGTAAATTAACTGATATTGCTTGCTAGTGCGTATATACATGAATAGTAGCTACAACAGTAAATTGAGTCCTTTTTCTCTTTAATTCTTATGAAGCACATAGTCCCTCCAATCTAGATAAGCATTCATACGTAGAATCCAAGTATGTAATTCCTTCATGGAAAAAGTTTTATTGTTTTCCTTTGAAGAGACTATTTCAAGGTCATTCACCTTGGCACGGGTCAAGTCACCAAATTTAGGGACAACCAAAAGACTCATTAAGACACTCTGACTGGTGGTTTGCCACTTACCTCTGCAATTTCACTTTTGTTTGCACTGCTAAACTATTTCCAAAATAGCGATAACTCAACTCAAGTGAAATAGGGCTTTGTGTTTTGGGGGGAGCAAAAGAGTTCTTAAAGATTACAGCAGACTCCTGGGCAGAGAAAAGGAGAATGAGCTCTCCACTCCCACTCTCATTCTCCCATTCAGTCAATCCCTGGGCACCAGAAAACTGAAATACCCCTAAGGTGTATCAGAGATGTCACCTTTTAAAAAATAAAAAAGGGAAAACTTGTGAATCATTGCAAGCTTAGCAGCAAAAACATTATGGCTGATGCTAAAATCTTTTTTTTCTATTTTTAAAAACTACTGACCTCCCCTCTTCCTCATTATCCTTCTCTTCCTAATTTACTTACAAAAACACCAATTTAGAGAGGGCAACTGACCTAAATGTAGGAAGCAATATGAATGGAAGAATTTCATTGCTTCTCTTCAATTATTTTTTATGATCTCCAAGAGTAACGCTAACTCATTTGGAAAAAGAAGCAAGGTAACAAAGCAGGCCTCCTTTACTTGAAGACCTCCAGAGGTAAGGAACTCACTACCTCCTGCAGTAACCCACTCCACTAATCATTAGAAGGGGCAGCTAGGTGGTGTAGTGGATAGAGTGCTGGGCCTGAAGTCAGGAAGACTCATCTTCCTGAGTTCAGATTTGGCCTTAGATACTTCCTAACTGTGACTCTGGGCAAGTCACTTAACCCTGTTTGCCTCAATTTCCTCATCTATAAAATTAGCTGGAGAAGGAAATGACAAACCATTCTAGTATCTTTGCCAAGAAAATCCCACAAAAAGGGGTCACAGAATCAGACACGACTACACCACAACAACAATTACGAGAAAGCTTGTCCTTTCAAGAGGCGGCAATCCTCACGGGATACAACACTACCCACCAGAAAACTCGACCTCCAGGAAGGACCTTAAACACTAATATGATCCTGTCCTTCCCTCAACAGCTCTTTCTCAAACCACTGATACTCTGCCTGGACTCATTCCTCATTAATATACTCTTATCCTGTTATATTCCTCCTATTCAAGGGGTTCTGAACCCTCACTAAATGCCAATATAAAAATCCCATTCTGCATCCCCAACTTTTTCTTATTGCTCTCTTATTCTCATATATCTCAACTCTATTTCTTCAATGTTACACTCCAGATCTGACCTTCCCCTTCCACTCTCTCCTCCTCCTCTTCTCCCTCTGTCCACATGGTGAGTCACACTGTTACATGTGGGTGGTCTGTCCAAAGGAATATAAATTTTGATTGCTTATACTTCACAAGGCAACTTGAGGTTTGGGGGCTAGATTTCCCCCCCTTCCCTATTTATTTATTCTATCATTTTTTTTAAACTGGGACAATTAACTCTTTTGTCTCATGTAGTTTTCACTTATGACTTCTTGAAAACCAGGCTTTGATAAAACCCAATATGATTCAAATGCAGCTATATGACTACTCCTTTAAACCCTAACCACTCTGGCTTTCACTGATTGGCCAATAATAGATCCTAGTCCAAACCTCACTTACTCGTGTTTGGGTTTTGATGGCTCACAGTGTGTGTAAAGAGCAATTGTTTTTTTCTGGCCACAAACTCTGAGGGTCTTCCCCTCCCAGACCGATTCTTTTGCGATGGCAAACTAGGCTGTCTTTTGCTACAATTTTCATCTACTTTTAACTACTGAATGGGCATTGACTTAGACAAACTGAGACCTGGGAAAGACCTTAGCTTAAAGAAATCCAGGTCTCCCACTGCATTCCAGGTCACTGCTAGGACCTGGTGACTGCAAGGACTCTGATGACTCTGGAGGAGAGAGTGAAGCTGATGACTGCATAGCTTTGCCTCACTTAAATCCAATTCACTTGCAAGTCAAGATATCAGCCACTGACATCATGGTCCTCTCTGAGAGACAAACAAAACCAAACAATTCCTTCTACTGTGGCTTCTAGAATGCATGTTCCATACTAAATACTAAATAAACTTTCCACATTACTAAGGAAATTATCATTAATTAAGCTATTTATTCTCCTATTACTATATCTTTTCCCTTCACATTCTTTCCTTCTGTCACTCACAGAGACCTCATTAACTCCTGATGACACTACTTCCCTTTCTACCTTTTCCAGTACTTGTTATACTTTCTTATATTCTCCCATTCATTGGACTACACTGGATGTGGTGAGGTAGTTAGAATATTCCTTGGCCCACGTGCCACTTCTAGACTCTCTCTCTACCACCACCACTCAACAATCTTTCTTTAAGGAGGAAACTTATCCAAACTTATCA
This sequence comes from Phascolarctos cinereus, assembly GCF_003287225.1. Classification (NCBI taxonomy): domain Eukaryota; kingdom Metazoa; phylum Chordata; class Mammalia; order Diprotodontia; family Phascolarctidae; genus Phascolarctos; species Phascolarctos cinereus. Next base: position 247,966,775 of record NW_027555736.1, on the reverse strand, counting down.
CCCAATGAAGAGCCTGATGGCCATTATCTATCAACTCTCAAAACATTCTCTTTCCTTCCTCCTAATTTAAATTTTAGTGCTTGGCTCAGTATTATTTTTCCTGCTCAACTCCTACCCTTATACTAGAGGACTTCAACAGATATCTATTTCTGTAGACAAGAGATATAGATGTATATATGCTGTTGTTCTCTCAAATATCCTAACTTCCTAGTTCCTCAGTCTATTAATTTTTATTACTATTCTTCTACTAAGTTACTCTCAGAGATAGTCATACTGTTGATCTTGTCATCACCCACTTCTATGTTCTACTTTCATGTTAACAACCTCGAGATTTTTTTATCTGGTTACAATCTTTTATCACTCCATATTTTCTTACGCCTTACAACTCCTACTTCTGTTCTTTCTCCTCAGTGTGCCTTCCATATTCTCTATACCTCAGTTCTTTCTAAGGCTATCACCCCTGTCACTTACTACATTCTCTTTCCTACCTTATATCAACCACTTGGTGAACCAACTCATTTCTACACTATCTTCTACTCTTCAATACCTTGCCCCCCTTAATCTTGTTGCCTATTATGCTTTGCCAAACCTCAGTCCTGGATTATTTCCACCATTCAACTCTTTCAATCCTATTCATGTGCTGCTGGACAGAACTGAATAAAATCACAAAATCATGTTGATGGGGGTCCACTATACATTTATGTTAAATAATCTCAATTAGATCCTCAGGGTAGCAAGGTAATAATTCTAGTCCTTAGCTGATTTGCTATCCCACTATACCCAGTGGCTATTCCAAACCTTATCATCTCTTGTCAAAATTTCTATGGCACCTTTTCCCTGTCTTAAGTAAGAATCTTCCCACATACTTAAAAAAAAAAGAGCATCTGCTATGAGTTTCCCCTTTCCTCCTCATCTCATATCACTCAGATGCTTTCCCCTACTTTCTCTTTTACCCCTGTCTCACATGAAAAGTATCAAGGCAAGCCTCTCTATATGCACAAGTGTTCCCATTCCATTGTGTCTTCTGCAGCAGATTGCCCTCTCCATCATCCCCACACTCCTGACCACAATTCTCTCTCTATCTACTGGCTCCTTCTTTGCTGCATACAAACAAGTACATATTTCTCTCATTCTTAAAAAAAATCCTATTTGAAACTAAGATCCTTACCAGTTATCATCCTCTGTCATTTACCTCCCTTTCTCAGCAAAATTCCTTGAGAAAGTTACTTATACTGGGCTCCTCCATTTTCTCTCCTTTGTTCTTTTCTAAACCACATGCAACCTAGTTTTCTACCTCATTATTAGACTGAAACTGCTCTTTCCAAAGATTCCCATGATTTCTTAATGGCCAAATGCAATGTTCTTTTTTCAGTGCTCATCCTTCTCAACTTATCTGCTGCATGTGATATTGCTGACCACAGTCTTCTCTCGGATACTCTCTCCTCTCTGGGTTTTCCTGATGCTGATCCCTCCTGCTTCTCCTCTTAGATATTTGTCAATTTCCCTTGCTGGTACTTTATCCATTTATGCCTGATAACTATAGGTGTTCCCCAAGATTCTGTATTGGGCCCTATGCTCTTTTCTCTACATATTATCTAGCTATACAGTTGATTATTGAATTCCCTACATCCAGTCTAGCCCCTGTAGTCATTACATGGGGAACCAATTCCTGTAAAGTACATTTCTACCAAATGCTGATCAGTCCCTACCTGAAAAAGTAAGGCACCATAATGGAAAGACAGGAAGCAGCATGTGCCAGGCAAGTCAAACTATCACCACAACAAGCATCACCTCCACTTGTATTCTAGTGGAGACAGCCGAGGACTCTAAAACCAAAAGCCGTGGGAACAGCAGTGCCCTCAGACCTTGCAGCTGCCTTCCAGCTGGGGACTTGCAGTCATCAGTGAGGAAAGCAGTCACAGTGCAGAAAGGACCCAGTTTTCTCCTAACTACCAATACTAACTGGCAAATAAGCCTCAGGAAGAGTAGAACTTCCCTAGACTACAATTCCTACTTCTAGTCCAGCATCCTGCCCCTTGACCATCATCTTTTCTTTTTAAATTTTATTAATTTATTTTGATTTATCAACAATCACTTCCATATGCTTTTGAGTTTAAAAATTTTCTCCCCCTTCCTCACCATGCCCCTTCCCAAGACAGCACACAATCTCATACAGGCTATACATTTACATTCTATTAAACATATTGTCACATTAGTAAAGTTGTAAGTAAAAACTAACACCAATAGGAGGAACCATAAGAAAGAGGAACCATAACTCAACAGAAGAGAAAAAAAATGATAGCAGTTCAACTTCCTTAGTTCTTTCTTTGGATGTGAACAGCATTTTCCACCATGAGGTGTCTGGGGATGGCTTAGATCCTTGTCTTGCTGAGAAGGGTTAAGTTTACTGATATTAGTCATCATATAACGTGGCTGTTATTGTGTACAAAGTTCCCTTGGTTCTGCTCATTTCACTCAGCCTCAGATCATACAAGTCTTTCCAGGTTTTTCTAAAATCAGCCTGTTCATCATTTCTTATACCACAACAGTATTTCATTACATTCATATACCAAAACTTGCTCAGCCGTTCCCCAATGGATGGGCATCCTCTCAATTTCCAATTCTTTGCCACCACAAAAAAGAGCTGCTATGAATATTTTTGTACATGTGGGTCCTTTTCCCATTTGTTGATCTCTTTGGGATATAGCCCTAGAAGTGCTATTGCTGGATCAAAGGGTATGCACATTTTTAGCCCTTTGGCATAGTTCCAAATTGTTCTCCAAAATGTTTCGATCATTTCACAACTCCACCAACAATGCATTAGTGTTCCAATTTTCCCACATCTTCTCCAACATTTATCATTTTCCTGTTTTGTCATGTTGGCCAATCTGATAGGTGTGATGTACCTCAGAGTTGTTTTGATTTGCATTTCTCTAATCAATAATGATTTAGAGCATTTTTTCATATGACTATAGATGGCTTTAATTTCTTCATCTGAGAACTGTCTGTTCATATCCTTTGACCATTTATCAATTGGAGAATGGCTTGTAGTCTTATAAATTTGTCTCAATTCTCTATATATTTTAGAAATGAGGCCTTTATCAGAGAGACTGGTTGTAAAAATTCTTTCCCAATTTTCTACCTTCCTTCTAATCTTGGTTGCATTGGCTTTGTTTCTGCAAAAACTTTTCAATTTAATGTAATCAAAATTATCCATTTTGCTTTTCATAATGTTCTCTATCTCCTGTTTGGTCATGAATTCTTCTGTTCTCCATAGATCTGATAGGTAAACTATTCCTTGTTCTCCCAGTTTGCTTATATTATCAGCCTTTATATCTAAATCATGAACCCATTCTGACTTTTTTTGGGTATATGGTGTCTAGATTTTCCATATCTTTTCCAGTTTTCCCAGCAGTTTTTTTCAAAGAGTGGGTTCTTATCCCAGAAGCTGGGGTCTTTGGGTTTATCAAATAATAGATTACTATAGTCATTGACTACTGTGTCTTGCATATTTAACCTATTCCACTGATCCACCTCCCTATTTCTTAGCCAGTACCAAGCAGTTTTGATGATTGCTGCTTTATAATACAATTTAAGATCTGGAATTGCTAGGCCACCTTCCCCTGCATTTCTTTTCATTAGTTCCTTTGATATTCTGGACCTTTTGTTTTTCCAAATGAATCTTGTTATTATTTTTTCTAACTCTATAAAATAATTTTTTGGTAGTTTGATTGGTATGGCACTGAATAAGTAAATTAGCTTAGGTAGGATTGTCATTTTTATTATATTAGCTCGGCCTACCCATGAGCAACTGATGTTTTTCCAATTATTTAGATCTGATTTTATTTGTGTGAAAAGTGTTTTGTAATTGTGTTCATAGAGTTCCTGGGTTTGTGGGAGGTAGACTCCTAAATATTTTATAATGTCTACAGTAAGTTTAAATGGGATTTCTCTTTCTATCTCTTGCTGTTGGGCTTTGTTGGTAATATATAGAAATGCTGATGATTTATGTGGGTTTATTTTATAGCCTGCAACTTTGCTAAAGTTGTTTATTATTTCAAGTAGTTTTTTACTTGATTCTCTAGGATTCTCTAAGTATATCATCATGTCATCTGCAAAGAGTGATAGCTTTGTTTCTTCTTTGCCTATTCTAATGCCTTCAATTTCTTTTTCTTCTCTTATTGCTAAAGCTAACATTTCCAGTACAATATTGAATAACAGTGGTGATAATGGACATCCTTGTTTCACCCCTGATCTTATTGGAAATGCTTCTAGCCTGTCCCCATTACATATAATGCTTGCTGAAGGTTTTAGATAGATGCTATTTATTATTTTAAGGAAGACTCCATTTATACCTATGCTTTCTAGTGTTTTTAATAGGAATGGGTGTTGTATTTTGTCAAAAGCTTTTTCTGCATCTATTGAGACAATCATGTGGTTTCTATTGGTCTTGGTATTGATATGCTCAATTATGCTGATAGTTTTCCTAATATTGAACCAACCCTGCATTCCTGGTATAAATCCTACCTGGTCATAGTGTATTATTCTTGTGATAAGTTGCTATAATCTATTTGCTAGTATTTTGTTTAAAATTTTTGCATCTATATTCATTAGAGAAATTGGTCTATAATTTTCTTTCTCTATTTTGACTCTTCCTGGTTTAGGTATCAGCACCATATTTGTATCATAAAAAGAATTTGGTAAGACTCCTTCTTCACCTATTTTCCCAAATAGTCTATATCATATTGGAATTAATTGTTCTCTAAATGTTTGATAGAATTTGTATGTAAATCCATCTGGCCTTGGAGACTTTTTCCTAGGGAGTTCATCAAGGGCTTGCTCAATTTCTTCTTCTGAGATGGGGTTATTTAAGTATTTACTTCCTCTTCTACTACTCTGGGCAATTTATATTTTTGTAAATATGTATCCATTTCACTAAGATTGTCAAATTTGTTGGCATATAGTTGGGCAAAATAATTCCTAATTATTGTTTTAATTTCCTCTTCCTTGGTGGTAGCTTCACCCTTTTTTTTTTTTTTAAATTAATTTATTTTAATTTATCAACAATCACTTCCATATTCTTTTGAGTTGAAAATTTTTCTCCCCTTTCCTCCCCCCCCCACCTTCCCCTGATGGCACACAATCTGATATAGGTTTTACATTTAAATTTAACCATATTTTTCACATTAGTGAAGTTGTAAATAAAAATTAAAACCAATAAGAGGAACCATCAGAAAGATAAAACAAAACTCAACAGAAGGTAAAAATAAGTGATAGCGATTCGACTTCCATAGTTCTTTCTTTGGATGTGGACAGCATTTTCCATCATGAGGCCTCTGGAGATGTCTTAGATCCTCGTAATGCTGAGAAGGGTTCAGTTTCATAATCTTAGTCATTGCATGACGTGGCTGCTATTGTGTACAATGTTCTCTTGGTTCTGCTCACTTCACTCAGCATCACACTATATAAGTCTTCCCAGGTTTTTCTGAAGTCAGCCTGTGCATCATTTCTTATAGCACAATAGTATTCCATTACATTCATATACCACAACTTGCTCAGCCATTCCCCAATGGATGGGCATCCTGTCAATTTCCAATTCTTTGCCACCACAAAAAGAGCTGCTATGAATATTTTTGTACATGTGGATCCTTTTCCCATTTGTTTGATCTCTTTGGGATATAGCCCTAGAAGTGCTATTGCTGGGTCAAAGGGTGTGCACATTTTTGTAGCCCTTTGGACATAGTTCCAAATTGTTCTCCAAAATGGTTGGATCATTTCACAACTCTACCAACAATGTATTAGCATTCCAATTTTCCCACATCCTCTCCAGCATTTATCATTTTCCTGTTTTGTCATGTTGGCCAATCTGATAGGTGTGATGTGGTACCTCAGAGTTTTGATTTGCATTTCTCTAATCAATAACGATTTAGAGCATTTTTTCATATGACTGTAGATGGCTTTAATTTCTTCATGTGAGAACTGTCTGTTCATATCCCTTGACCATTTATCAATTGGAGAATGGCTTTTGTTCTTATAAATTTGTCTTAATTCTCTATATATTTTAGAAATGAGGCCTTTATCAGAGAGACTGGTTGTAAAAATTCTTTCCCAATTTTCTACCTTCCTTCTAATCTTAGTTTCATTGGCTTTGTTTGTGCAAAAACTTTTCAAATTAATGTAATCAACATTATCCATTTTGCTTTTCATAATGTTCTGTATCTCCTGTTTAGTCATGAATTCTTCTGTTCTCCATAGATCTGATAGGTAAACTATTCTTTATTTTCCTAATTTACTTATGGTATCAGCCTTTATATCTAAGTCATGAACCCATTTTGACTTTATTTTGGTATATGGTGTGAGATTTGGGTCTATGCCTAGTTTCTGCCATACTCTTTTCCAGTTTTCCCAGCAGTTTTTTTCAAAGAGTGGGTTCTTATCCCAGAAGCTGGGGTCTTTGGGTTTATCAAATAATAGATTACTATAGTCATTGACTACTGTGTCTTGCATATTTAACCTATTCCACTGATCCACCTCCCTATTTCTTAGCCAGTACCAAGCAGTTTTGATGATTGCTGCTTTATAATACAATTTAAGATCTGGAATTGCTAGGCCACCTTCCTGCATTTCTTTTCATTAGTTCCTTTGATATTCTGGACCTTTTGTTTTCCAAATGAATCTTGTTATTATTTTTTCTAACTCTATAAAATAATTTTTTGTTTGATTGGTATGGCACTGAATAAGTAAATTAGCTTAGGTAGGATTGTCATTTTTATTATATTAGCTCGGCCTACCCATGAGCAACTGATGTTTTTCCAATTATTTAGATCTGATTTTATTTGTGTGAAAAGTGTTTTGTAATTGTGTTCATAGAGTTCCTGGGTTTGTTTGGGAGGTAGACTCCTAAATATTTTATAATGTCTACAGTAAGTTTAAATGGGATTTCTCTTTCTATCTCTTGCTGTTGGGCTTTGTTGGTAATATATAGAAATGCTGATGATTTATGTGGGTTTATTTTATAGCCTGCAACTTTGCTAAAGTTGTTTATTATTTCAAGTAGTTTTTTACTTGATTCTCTAGGATTCTCTAAGTATATCATCATGTCATCTGCAAAGAGTGATAGCTTTGTTTCTTCTTTGCCTATTCTAATGCCTTCAATTTCTTTTTCTTCTCTTATTGCTAAAGCTAATTTCCAGTACAATATTGAATAACAGTGGTGATAATGGACATCCTTGTTTCACCCCGATCTTATTGGAAATGCTTCTAGCCTGTCCCCATTACATATAATGCTTGCTGAAGGTTTTAGATAGATGCTATTTATTATTTTAAGGAAGACTCCATTTATACCTATGCTTTCTAGTGTTTTTAATAGGAATGGGTGTTGTATTTTTCAAAAGCTTTTTCTGCATCTATTGAGATGATCATGTGGTTTCTGTTGGTTTTGTGTTGATATGCTCAATGATGCTGATAGTTTTCCTAATATTGAACCAACCCTGCATTCCTGGTATAAATCCTACCTGGTCATAGTGTATTATTCTTGTGATAAGTTGCAAATCTATTTGCTAGTATTTTGTTTAAAATTTTTGCATCTATATTCATTAGAGAAATTGGTCTATAATTTTCTTTCTCTATTTTGACTCTTCCTGGTTTAGGTATCAACACCATATTTGTATCATAAAAAGAATTTGGTAAGACTCCTTCTTCACCTATTTTCCCAAATAGTCTATATAGTATTGGAATTAATTGTTCTTTAAATGTTTGATAGAATTCGCATGTAAATCCATCTGGCCCTGGAGATTTTTTCCTAGGGAGTTCATCAATGGCTTGTTCAATTTCTTTTTCTGAGATGGGGTTATTTAAGTATTTTACTTCCTCTTCTGTTAATCTGGGCAATTTATATTTTTGTAAATATGTATCCATTTCACTAAGATTGTCAAATTTGTTGGCATATAGTTGGGCAAAATAATTCCTAATTATTGTTTTAATTTCCTCTTCCTTGGTGGTAGCTTCACCTTTTCATTCTTGATACTAGTAATTTGGTTTTCTTCTTTTTTTTTAATTAAATTAACCAAAGGTTATCTATTTTATTGGTTTTTTCATAAAACCAGCTCTTAGTTTTATTTATTAGTTCAATAGTTTTCTTAATTTCAATTTTTCCTTTGGTTTTCAATATTTCTAATTTGGTGTTTAGTTGAGGATTTTTAATTTGTTCTTTTTCTAGTTTTTTTAGTTGTATGCCCAATTCATTAATCTCCTCTTTTTCTATTTTATTTATGTAAGCATTTAGAGATATAAAACTTCCCCTAAGAACTGCTTTCGCTGCATCCCATAAGTTTTGGTATGTTGTCTCATTATTGTCATTGATTGTTTCTATGATTTGTTGTTTGACCCAATCATTTTTTAGAATTAGATTATTTAGTTTCCAATTATATTTTAGTCTGTCTTTCCATGGCCTTTTATTACATATAATTTTTATTGCATCATGATCTGAAAAGGATGCATTTAATATTTCTGCCTTTCTGCATTGGATTGTGAGGTTTTTATGCCCTAGTACATGGTCAATTTTTGTGTATGTGCCATGTACTGCGAGAAAAAAGTATATTCCTTTCTATCCCCATTCAGTTTTCTCCAGAGGTCTATCATACCTAACTTTTCTAATGTTCTATTCACCTCCTTAACTTCTTTCTTGTTTATTTTGTGGTTAGATTATCTAGTGCAGAGAGGGGAGGTTCAGGTCTCCCATTAGTATAATTTTGCTGTCTATTTCTTCCTGTAACTCCCTGAACTTCTCCTCTAAGAATTTGGATGCTATACCATTTGGTGCATATATGTTTAGTAGTGATATTACTTCATTGTCTATGGTGCCTTTTAGCAGGATGTAGTTTCCTTCCTTATCTCTTTTGATTAGATCTATTTTTGCTTTTGCTTTGTCTGAGATCAGGATTGCTACCCCTGCTTTTTTTACTTCAGCTGAAGCATAATATATTCTGCTCCAGCCTTTTACCTTTACTCTGTATGTGTCACTCTTTTTCAAATGTGTTTCCTGTAAACAACATATTGTAGGATTATGGTTTTTAATCCATTCTACTATCCAATTATGTTTCATGGGAGAGTTCATCCCATTCACATTCACAGTTATGATTACTATCTGTGTCTTTTTCTCCATCCTTTCCCCCCTTTATGCTTTTTTTCTCCTTTTTCCTTTCCCCTTCACTAGTGTTTTGCTTTTGACCACCGCCTCCTTCAGTCCCTCCCCCTTTATTATCTCTTTCCCTTTTCTTCCCCTTTAGGCTTACTGCTTCTTCCCTCCCTTCCTTTTCTTTCCCCTTTTCCCTCCTACTGCCTATAGGGCAGGTTAGATTTCTATACCTAACTGATTATGCTATGCCCTTCTTCAGCCAAATCTGATGAGAGTAAGGTTCAAACAATGCTCCCCCCTCCTTCTTTCCCTCTGCTGTAATAGGATTTTGTGTCTTTTCCTGTAATGTAATTTACCCTTGTCTGCCTCCTTTCTCAGTACATTTTCTAAGATCAGATTGATCCACTTATTTGGATCCATTTAACCCACTTGATTAGATTTTTTTTATCATTACATCAAAGTCAACTAATATCCACCCTCTTTATGTATACTCCTTTAACATGGTGTAATAACAATACAGTTCTCAAGGGTTGCAAGTGTCATATTCCCTTGTAGGGTTTAAACAGCCCCCTTATTAACAACATATTGTATCTTTCTGTCCCATTTACCTTTTTAAGTCCTTCTTGAGTCCTGTACTTGAAGATCAAATTTTTTGTTGAGCTCTGGTCTTTTTATCAGGAAAGTTTGGAAGTCTCCTATTTTTGAATATCCATCTCCTCCCTTGAAAAATGCTCATTTTTGCTGGGTAATTGATCCTTGGCTGCATTCCAAGCTCCTTTGCCTTACGGAATATCATGTTCCATGCCCTGCTTTTAATGTAGAAGCTGCAAGGTCCTGTGTAATCCTGACTGTGGTTCCATGATATTTAAATTGTTTCTTTCTGGCTGCTTGCAGCACCTTCTCTTTCATCTGGTAATTTTGGAATTTTGCTATTATATTCCTTGGTGTTTCAATTTGGGATCTCTTTCAGGTGGTGATCTGGATTCTTTCTATGGTTATTTTCCTTCTGGTTCTAGGACTTCAGGGCAGTTTTCCTTTATGATTTCCTGAAAGATACTGTCCAGGCTCTTTTTTTCATCATGATTTTCAGGTAGTCCAATAATTTTTAAATTGTCTCTCCTGAATCGATTTTCCAGGTCGGTTGTTTTACCAGTGAGGTATTTTACATTTTCATCTATTTTTTCATTTTTTTGTTTCTGTTTGACTGATTCTTGCTCTCTCATAGAGACATTAGTTTCCATTTGTCCAATTCTAGTTTTTAACAGATTGTTTTCTTCTGTTAGTTTTTGTACTTCCTTCTTCAATTGGCCAATTGTGTTTTTTAGGGACTTGTTTTCTTCAGTGTATTTTTTTTCCAATTGGCCAATTGTATTTTTAAGGACTCTTCTACCTCTCTCATTTGACTATTAAAATCCTTCTTGAGCTCTTCTAAGAAGGCTTTTTGGGCTTCAGACCAGTTCATATTCCCTTTTGTGTTGCAGATGTGGGTTTGTTGACAATGTTGTCCTCTTCAGAATTTCTGTCTTGATCTTCACTCTTCTCATAATATGAATCTATGGTACATTTCTTTTTACTCATGGTGTTTCTTTATTCCCTGGCCTTTAAAGAGATTGAGCTCTCCTGCTGGGAACAGAGGGCACTGACCCAAGCTTCTTGTGTTGGGAGCCTAGGTCTTGGTCACTGGCTTTGTGCTGGGGCCTCTTATGTGGCAATTGGAGGCTGTAGGTTTCTGGCAGCTTACCTCGTGTTGGGCTGGAATCAGCAAGGCTGGAACTTTCAGGCAATTCTAGGTTGCCTGCTTTTCCTTTCCTTTAGCTTTCTTCAGCTCCTTTTAGATGGGCTGCAGGGTGTTTATCTGCCTGGGGCCCCTGCAGTGTGCTCCCTCTTTCTGCTAATGCACTGGGAGATTCCTTTGGGTAGAGTGCCGAGTCACCTGGTGGTTTTTTGAGCTGACGTCCACTGGTTCCCCTGCCCTTGCAGAGGCACTCATAGGTCCAGGTGTTGGTGTTTGCCTGCTCTACCACCTGGGCTTCAGGATTTCTTCACAATTGGAGGCTGCAGGGCTCTGACAGCTCACCTGGTGTTGGGTGGAATCAGCAAGGCCGGGCTTTAGGAAGCCTTTAGGTTGTTTCTTCACCTCCTTTCAGATGAATGCTGCAGGGTACTTATCCCTGGGGCCCTTGTAGTTCTGCCTCCCTTATTTTTGCTGAGGCACGGGGAGACCCATTTGCTGGGCTGCCACACTGCTGCTCCCTGTCTTTCTTCTAGTTCAGGTGTTCCAGGGTTTTTTTTTCTGGGGTGATATTTTCTGAGTTTTCAGAGGTTGATAGGGAAGAGTGAGAGCGACTACCTTTTTACTCTGCCATCTTGGTTCCCGGAAGCAGAAGGTCAAAAACCCATTATGTTTCTAATTTGTTTTTTTATTGGCAATTGGGGTTAAGTGACTTGCCCAGGGTCATACAGCTAGTAAGTGTCAAGTTTTTGGTCTGAGGCGCCAGATTTGAACTCAGGTCCTCCTGACTTCAGGGCCAGTGCTCTATCCACTACGCCACCTAGCTGCCCCTTGACCATCACCTTGGAAAGCAATCCCTGTGGAGAAGGGAATTTGGAAACAGGTTCTGCAGCTATAGTTACAGAAGACCCAGAAAATAAGTTCTTGCCATAAAAGTCCTTGGCACTGTTACATAGTTAAATATCGGAAACAAAAACAATTCTGTCAGCGAAAATGACATTAAAGAAGATGCATTACTATATATCTTGGTGCTGCACACTAAGAATCAGGAGTCTTCTCTGCTGGACTTGTAGCCTATATCCCCTGTAGGCACTGTCTCCCTTATTACAACAGAAGCTTGAGAACTGTGGACTATTTTTTTTTATTTGTAACTCTAGCACTTAGCAGAGATGTTTTTCATTAATTCATTCAACTATTATCCAATCCTAGGCTCTTTCCTGAGCGACAGGAACCTTTTGCAACCAACTACCTTTTGTATATCTCAAACTCAACATTCCCAAAACAAAACTCCTATCTTTCCCCCCAAAATTTTCTATCTTCCAAATTTCCTTATTACTGGTGAGGGTACCATTATGCTCTGAGTTATCTAAGCTAAAAACCTCAGTGTTATCCTTTACTCTTCACTATCATTCATTACACACATCCAATCTACTGCAAAATCTTATGGTTTTTACCTTTACAACATCTCTCAAAAATGTCCCCTTCTTACCATATCCAAAACCACCTCTTTAGTTCAGGCCCTAAGTACCTCTTGCCTGGACTGTAACAGTCTAATTTATCTCTCTGCCTCACGTATTTCTTCCCACTCCAATCCATCCTCCACTTATCCACCTGCCAAAGTGATTTTTCTGAAGTCTAGGTCTGACATGCGACCCCTCCCTTCTTCCCTCTTTCAAAAAGTTCCAGTGCACTGTTATCTCCAGGATCAAGGCATTCAAAGCTGTTCATAGCTTGGCCCCTTCCTACCTTTCCAATCTTCTTACATTTTATTCCACTCCACGCACTTTAAGATTCAGCGACATAGGTGTCTTGTGGTTCATTGACCATGAACCTGCTTGTCTTATCTTTGTACTCCATGTCTTTGTACTGTCTCTCCCCTATGTTTGGAATGATCTCCCTCCACACTTTTGTCTCTTAGTTTTCCTAGCTTTCTTAAAAGCTCAAATCCTATCTTCTTTAGGAGCCCTCCAGCTGCTGGTGGAAGATTACCTTCCATCTACTCTATTTATATATCTTTTAGGTATCTAATTATTTTTACATGGTGTGGCTCCTATTAGAATGTGAACTCCTTGAAAACTGTTTTTGCCTTTGTATCTCCAGTGTTTAGTACAATGTTTAATATATAGTAAGGGCTTAATAAATACCTGTTGACTGACTCATGTCTTTCTGGTTCCTAGGCCAGCTTTATATCCATTATATCTCTTCATCCCTCACTGTCCTTATATTTAGTAAATCTGCCTCCTCTACAACTTCCTAGCTCTGTCCTGTGGGACCAACCTGGACAAGTTTATTCTCTCTTCCATTTGATAGTTCTTTGGATACTTAGAAACATTTATTGCTTCTTTTCAAGTTTTCCCTTCTCTAGGTTAAAAACGGTCATCTTCTTAAACCTTCACCTGTGTAAATCACAGACTCTTATTCTTCTTATTCCGTGCAATTCTTATTCATATTTTCCTGTTCTCTATGAAAATTCTACCAAATACACAGGAATCCTCTCTCTTTTTTCTTTCAACATCTCAAGGTACCAATGTATCATCTGGGCTCTCTGTTGCCTCTAATTCTTGTTGTATTCCTGGACCACCTCTTCTTCCTCCATACCTCTCCTCCATAATTTCCCATAAACTCCTTTTCACCTAGGTAGCACAGCAAGCAACTGCTACATTTAGAATCAGAAAGATCTGGGCTGAAATCTAGCCTCAGGCCATTCCTAGTTACGTGGTCCCAGGAAAAATCACTAGCCCTCTCTCAGCCTCAATTTTCTCATCTACAAAATGGAGAAATTAATGTCTTCTATCTTATAAGTTTTTGTGAAGATCAAATGATATATACAGTGCTTTGCAAAACTTAAAACTTCACATAAATACTAGCTATTATTATTATTTTAACCAGAATTAATAGCTATATATCATCTCCTAGGATATAATGGTGAAAAACAGACGATGGGTTTTTCTGTTGAAAGCAGTTCATTTCACTAGAAAGCAGATTTCTCAAATGTAATCTAGCTTAACCTCCTACTACTTAATTCTGGGCTCAACCAATATCTGTCTATCTAGAGCAATGGCGTCAAACTCAAATAGCAATACATCCCTGTGGGATGCATAATGATTTAGAAAATTACAGGGGCAGCTAGTTGGCGCAGTGGATAGAGCACTGGCCCTGGATTCAGGAGGACCTGAGTTCAAATCCAGCCTCAGACACATAACACATACTAGCTGTGTGACCCTGGGCAAGTCACTTCACCCCACTGTCTAGCCAAAAGGAAAAAAAAAAAAGAAAATTACAAAAGGTGGGGCAGCTAGGTGGCATAGTGGATACAGCACCGGCCCTGGATTCAGGAGGACCTGAGTTCAAATCCCACCTCAGATACAAAACACTTACTAGCTGTGTGACCCTGGGCAAGTCACTTAACCCCATTGCCTACCCCCCCAAAAAAGAAAAGAAAATCACAAATGAACATTGTATTGTTAGGTATTTTGTTAAACATTTCCTACTTACATTTTAACTTCATTTGGGCTGTACTTGGAAACTTTGAGGACCCCCTGAGAGTCACTTGAGGGCAGCCTATCACGAGTTTGAAACCTCTGACCTACAGCATCTGTCCAAGACCCATATACTGATGGCCTAATTCAGTGGCTGGCTGTCTATCCAGACATAATGACACAGTTGAAGAATATGAGCTTTTTTTTTTTTTTACCAATTTGTTTTTCCACTGTGGATAGATGGTTGGCCCAAGTTCTGCTACACTGCATCAGATTTCAATGGGAGCCTTTGTGGACTTCTGTGCCTCAACACAATTAGTACAATGTTGCGTGAAAACTTTACCCATCAATAGAAAATCCTCTGTGTGAACTTTGCACAGGATATCTTCCATATCACTAGCGAATACCTTAGGTAAATCTGTTAGTCTGTTTAACATCTCATTTAATGTTAATGAATTGAGTTTCAATTTGTTATATGGTTTTAACTTGTAGAATTCTAATATAGGTATGAGAGAAATCTTGTGTTGGATCCTTTGTGACTGTATTTAGCCACTGGGCCAAATGTTTTCAAGTAATTAATGAATGATAAACACAGGATATTATATTTTATATGTTACCATCAGCTAAGTAACCATAAAGATATGATTTATTATGGAAAAAAGATCACAAAATCCTATATATTTTATTCTCATGTTTTCATTGAGAATATTCTTAATATATGCAGAGAAAATTCTTATAAAGATTTTGCAGAGATATGAAAGCAAGCATATGTGTTGGTAGTTGCTAATGTCCTTCTTCTCGGTTGCCTTGTTTTGGTAAAAGCACTATCTGTGATCTTTTTAACCTTTCAGAATTTTCCCTCTTTGAGTCTGGTGTCTTGAGAATCAAATCCCTGTGCGTTTTTAAAATTATGTTGTCTCCAGCATGGATTTGCTCCGTGTACGTCTGGTCCAGTCTAGCTGCTGTTCCCAACTTCTTCTTAAGTGCCCTTGCTAGTTCCTCACATGGTGCATAGTACACAAGGGTGGTAAGAGTTAAAATAGAGTAGATTCATCATGACTGCTGATGAAAGGACATCACTATAAAAACTCTGGCAGATATATTTCGTTTCTGATATCTTTGTTGTTTTATCTACAAATATTTTTAGGATAATCCGGTTTAGCTACATCTCATGGCAAGCTTGTTTTCCCAACTGTTTCTTCTATATTTGGGGAATCAGGACTGTTTATAGTCTTTGATTATTCTCTTCCATAGGGGTTTGTAAATAAAGTTGTGCTTTAAACTACTGCTACCTTTGTTTGTCACATGATTTTGTGCAGCAAAGAAAATTAAGTGTTTGCTAGATTAAGAGGATCTTGGCTCTTTAAACCTCCTTGGTAAGCTTCACTGAGACGTGGTGATGACTCTTGAGTTTTTGAAGGCTCTACTCTTGGATTTTAAGTTCTATCCAATTTTCATCAATGTGGAAAGGTTCTAAGTACATGTTAATGTCTATTGCTAAAGGAACAGACTAGACAAGTAAACAGAGCCTCATCACCAGAAAAGTGGCCACCAGATAATGCCTTGTGGTGGAAGTGTAGAGTAGTAGATGGAGTTCTGGACTTGGAGTCATGATCACCTGTGTTTAAATCCTCTCTCTCACTTCAAGGCAAATCACCTTACCTTTCTGTGTCTCAGCTTCCATTTCTAAATCCATAATCCTATACTTTTTTTGGAGGGATATCAACCAATGAAAAAAATAAGACATGGCTATAAAAAAATGAAGTTGATTTTCTCAAGTGGTTTGTAAACTGGCTTTATAGGAAATTCCAAAAGAGTCCTAAAAGTACCTTGAGCACTAGCAGTATCACTGGAATAAGCATACAGATTCCTGAGATGACTTTTTTGAAGAAGATAACAATATTTTGAATGGTACATTCTGAAGTGTGTGTATCTGTGTATTTTAAGTCCCGCTACGTTATTCAAACAGAATAGAACATCACTTAAAGAAAACTCAGAGATAGGGAGGATGGCAGAAGGTAAAATGGATAGTTTTGACTGCATAAAATTAAAAGCTTTTGCAGAGGCAAAAGCACTGCAACTTAAAATGAGAAGAGAAGCAGGCAAATGGAAGAAACATTTTGCAGTGAATATCTCTGATAAATGTCCCATTTCTGAAACACATAGAGAGTTCCCAAGACCCATTTCCTAATTGATCAATGCTCAAAGGATATGAACAGGTACTTTTCAGAAGAAGAAATATAAACTATTAATAGCCATGTGAAAAAAATGATTTAAATCAACGATAATTAGAGAGATGCAAATAAAAAGAATCCTGAGGTTCCACACCAGACCTATCAGATTGGCAAAGCTGACAAAAATGGAAAATGATAAATGCTGGAGGGGCCGTGGGAAAACAGGTGCATTAATATACTACAAAATGTACTGCAATTAATGGAACTGCAAAATAGTCCAGCCATTCTGTCAAGTAATGTGAAACCTGGCTCAAAAAGCTATTAAATTGCTTATACCTTTTGACCCAGTGATACCAGTACTAGATCTATACCTCAAAGTGATCAAATATGGAGGGAAAAGACCCATTTGGGCAAAAATATTTATAGCAGCTCTATCTGTGATGGTAAAGAACTGGAAACTGAAGGGGTGCCCAGCAATTGGGGAATGACTAAAAAGTTACAGCATATGAATATGGTCAAATATTATTGTACTTTAAGAAATGATAAAAGGCTATGGTTTCAAAGAAACCTGGTAAGATTTTTATGAACTTATACAGAGTGAAGTGAGCATAACCAGAACAATTTATACAATAAAAACAATACTATAAAGATAAACAACTCTGAAAAACTTAGTAACTCATCAACACAGTAATTAAACTCAATTCCAGAGGCTTCATGATGAATAACTTACCTCCTGATAAAGAGATGATGGACTCAGAGTGCAAACTGAAACATAATTTTTTTAACATGGCCAATGCAAGAATTTGTTCTTCTTGAATATACATGTTAGTAACAGATTTTTTTTTTTTTGCTTTGTCAGAGTGGGAGAGGGTGTGTGGAGTAGGAAGGGGGAAGGGAGAGAATGCAGATCTTCATAAAAATAAAATACAATTTAATTAGAAGAAGAAATAAAAGGGAGGCTAGACACTTTCTAATTAGAAGTAGGCTCCCTGGGATTGAACTTATGCATGTGTCCACAGCATAAGTGCCCCTTAAATGGAGAAGGGAGAGAGACTGCCCCATGTTATTTTGATGCTAGATGTGTGTAAGAATACTATATAGATTTGTTTGGAGTGAAGAATCATATGTAAGATTAATGAGAAATGAGGCTGATACAGTTGGTGAGGGAGAAGAGGAAGGAAGACAGTATGATGAAGAGTCCTGAAAAACAAGATGAAGAGTTTGGAAAGAGTCACTATACAACATCATTTTTTTGCTTTAATTCCTTGTTAGATTTGTGTTTTCAGACAAATAGGCAGAATCCAACACCTTTAATGCTTCATTCTGGGTTACTCTTATTTGTACTTTTCTGTAAATTCTTCATAAAGGATCTACTTAACATATTGGAAACCTTCTTTTTTTCTCTTTCTTTTTTTTAATTTTAGGGAGCACCAAAACATTACTTGGGCTAATTTTAAATCACTACATGAATGATCCACATTTTCTGGCCAAAGATATCCTTGATAATAAGATGTTATCTTTCACATGCAAGCTATTATGCTCTACTTCTTATTATATTCCTGCAGATTAGCCTAAACATTTTTCTTTCATCTGATTCCTCTGTGACCAAGAATCTACACGTGCAAACCAGATTTGGGTATGCACTTTAACCACAGAACAGAGAAAAATTAACTAGTCTGCATGAAGCTGAACCCATGACAGATTCAATAGAATTGATGAGCTAGAGACATTTATGAATATGTCTCATGTTTATATATATATATATATATATATATATATATATATACACATATATATATTTATTACACACACACACAAATTATGCTTTCCCCTCACTGGGGTAGAGTGATAAAGTAGCAAAAATAAGAATGCACATAAGGTGGCAGCACCATAATCCCTAGGTAGAGGGAGAAGTTGGCTTATGCTACAAGGGGTAGGAGAACTTTGGAGGGGAGAGGTTGCCAGATAACGCGATAAGTGTAGGAGTGGGGAGAGAAGCTCACTTGACTTGGCTGTGGTTTTGCACCCCCTCTGTACTCATGTTCCTGATTCCTGAAGCAAATGCTGTTTCTTCCTAACATGGAAAAGTGAATGCTAGCTCTTGAGCAAACTCCCTTGGTAGAGGAGGTGCTGCATCAGACCATCCAAGAAGCGTCCATAGACCCTGGCATGAAATCTCAGACCACTGCCACTACCATTCTTGTTTCTGTGTAAGAGAAACAGTAAATTTATTTTTCATCCATATCTTTTGGGAACCTTTCTGTTCCCAAACGCTGGCTTAGTTTGTGGCGTGATAAGCACTTGCAAAAAGACAAACATAAAAGAAAGATAAATAAAAATTACATCAACATCAGTTGCAGATGACGAGAAGGTAGAAATACTCCATGAAGAACTCAATAGGACCCTCCAGATCAAATGAACAACAACTCTGATACTTAGTGCCTTCGATGTAAAGCACACAACACCTTCTCTCCACTGGCAATGGCCACCACCCTGGTCCAGGCCCTCATCACCCCTACTTTTACAATAGCCTCCTGCTTGGTTTCCTTGCCTCAAGTCTTTCTCCACTCCAATCTATCAGCTGCTAGTTATATTTCTGAAGTATAGGTTTCCCCTGCTTAACAGACTCTATTGATTCTTTATTACCTCCAGGATGAGATAGAAGTTCCTCTGTTTGGTATCCCTGCTCACCTGCAACTCCTGGTTTCTCTGGCTTCTTTCAAGACTTAGCTCACAGCTGAGGGTAATTTCAAAGGGAAGGCACTAAAGGTTTCTTGTAGAAAGTGAGCCTTTAGCTGAGACTTAAAGGAAGCCAGGGAAACTAGGAAGTGAATATGAGGAGGGAAAGTATTTTAGGCCTTTAAAGGTCAAATGGAGGATTTTATATTTGATCTCAGAGGTAATAGGGAGCCACTGGAGTTTACCAAATTGAGGGCTGATATGGTCAGACCTGCATTGTAGGACGATCAATCTGGCAGGTGAGTAGAATTTATAATCTGACAACTAGAAAGGGGGAGGTTTGAGGAAAGCAAACTAACTAGCAGACAATAGTCTAGGTATAAGGCAATGAGTGGTAGCAATATCTGAGGAGAGAAGAGGACGTATGTGAGAGATATAACAGAGGTGACACTGATGGACCTTGACAACACACTGGATATGCAGAGTAAGAGAGAGGAAGGAGTTAAGGATGACATCAAGTTGTGAGCAT
The DNA here is from genome assembly GCF_003287225.1 of Phascolarctos cinereus. Classification (NCBI taxonomy): domain Eukaryota; kingdom Metazoa; phylum Chordata; class Mammalia; order Diprotodontia; family Phascolarctidae; genus Phascolarctos; species Phascolarctos cinereus. Next base: position 247,947,046 of record NW_027555736.1, on the reverse strand, counting down.
AGGTAAGGACTATCTCCACAGTTATTTCCTTATAAGCTCCTAAGATACCATCAGCTCTCTCTATTCAATATATACAACGTATTCTTTATAGTAAAGAAACCAAGAGAAGGATCACCTAAAATACGCTGGCAGGACCTTAGCCCTGAAAAGCTGATATAGGAAAATGATCAGTCTATAAGACCTAAGACCCTACTTGTACCCCTGTAAGTCAGCAGTAGCTAGAGGCACTGTTAAATAGTCTCTATAAGTCTGAGGAATCCTTATCTACAATCAGTTACAGGCCTGAAATTCCTCCTTTTCCATTGTGGTTTATTTAGGAAGGTTTGTGAGAGGGTACTGGTAGCATTTCTTTGTGTTTTTCAGGAAGGAAACTTCAAGTTGTGGGTGAAGAAGTGAATATCTGAGAATGAAAATCTTAGTCCATCATTATACAGACTACTTCAGGGGACCAGATTTTTTAATTATGGTAATGATTACAGTTTCATTAACATGCTTACTAACTTACAAGTTAATGCCCTTCATGTTTCTGTTGAAAACAGGACAGGAATTAATTTAAAAATATTTTAAAATTCCTGTCAAGCACTTTTACGCACTAGGAAGGCTATGAAGAAATATTATACATAATTCTTAATTTCAGAGATTATAATCTAATGGGGAAGAAAAGACTATCCCTCTTTAAGGAGTAAGAAATTATTGGTGACCTTTAAGGGGACATTTTCACTAGTGTTGGAACATGGAAACCAGATTGTTGAAACAGTAAGTGTTAAGGAAGTAGAGAAATTGAATGTAGACAACTTTTTCAAGAGGTTTGGCAGTCCAAAGCCTGCCTACTGTGCTCTGCACACAATGGGAATTTTTTTGAGGGTGTTAAAAAAACAAAAGCATAGCAGAAAAATGGAGACTGATCAATTAATCAGTAAGTATTATGCTATGCACCTGGCGATAAAAAGACAAGAGATTGAACAACCCTTACAAAAAAGTCTCATTGGAGAAGAGGTTTGGAAAAGCTTTTGTGGAGAGTGAGACACAGAATCAATTACAGAAATATAAAAAGACTGCACTGATGCAGTGAGGACCTAGTTAAAGTTGAATAACATTAATTTGTAATGTAGCTAGCCAGCATGGTTATAGATGGAAAGATTTTGAACAGGGTATAAAGGTCAAAGAAAAAATTTTTTTCTTTTTTTTTGTGACTGTGGATGGCAGTGAATGCTGAGGACAACAAACAGGATTATTTAAAATGTTATGTAAATGTATCAGTGAAGGGATGAACTTGCTGCTTGCGGCAGACAGAGTGATGATAAACGAAGATGGGTGAGAAGGCCAAAATATTCAATTCTTATGTCGCTTCTGTTTTTCTTCCAAGAAGAATAACATTCGGACTAGAAGGATGGAATGATCAGCTGAATCAAATAAAATGAAATATAATAGGAACATATGTTAAGTTATATAGTTTAAAAAATCAACCTCATACATTAAAGGTGGGAAAGTTTGATAAGATAACATTTCATATGAATGGGAACTAGGAGTTTTAGTGAACTGCAAGTTCAATATACATTAACAGTGATGCAGGAGCCAAAAGTTGATGCCATCTTTAGGTTGTATTGAGAAGAACAGGCCAGCATCCAGGTGGTAGAGGAGTCTTTCACAGTGACCAGTCCAAAGTGCTTTGAAAAAGCTGTGAGTGTTAAAGGCTGCAATTGCCTCTTGTTCCACATGAACCAGAGTGGCTCTGTGAATCTCTGAATCTCTCCAGGTATGCAAGCTAATCCAGTTTAACAGCTGAGGAATAATAGTTTCCCATTATTCTGAGGAGACTGAAGTGATTTCCACTGCAAACCTGGGTCTCTGCACTAGACAGATCAAAGCAAGTTCCCCTGCTGATCTGAGCATCTTGCCAAGTAAAACCAGATTCTGTGAACTGATGAAGAGCTGGGCAGCCAGACTACAATTGCTGGGAGGGACTTCAGACACCCTTGAGCCAAGTCATCTCTGTGGTTAGGACAGCCCTGGATCAAACATTAATTAGACATCTGCCCCCATACTAAGAATGGGCAGCTCCAAGTACCAGATCAATTTTGGTGTTTTTTGTTTGTTTGTTTGGCATGGGTCTCTGTTGCTTAACCTTTCACCTTAAGCTCTCTGATGTTCTCACTGCTTTGTTAGAATTGCCTCAGAGTTCCTATCTGTTCAACTGAAACTCCACTGGAAAAAATTAAGACTTGTTCTGATTATCCCCAGAAAACAGAACTAGAAGCAATGAATGGAAACTGCAGATTGTCAGATCTAAGCTTTACTTAAGGAAAATAAATTTTTTTTTAAACAATTAGAGTTATCCAGAAGTGAAATACATTGCTTTGAAGGTTTTGAAACAGAAGTTAGGTAACCATCTGGTTGGGGATGCTAAAGGAAGGATTCTTGGTCTGATACAACTTTCATTATTTATTCCAGGTCTTAAATTTTTGGGTTTTGGGGGAGAACTGAAAATATTTGTAGATAAGAAGGTACAAATGGAGAGGGAGTGACTGAAGATGCTTGGGGTTGGGGAGGATGAGATAATGACTGAAGCAAGGTCCTAGAAGATATGGGAAGAGGTGGAAGCAAGGATTCATTCATTCAGAAGAACTAGTCTTAGAAAGGGAGCTATGTCTTCTGCTACAAAAGGAATGGAATAAATGAGTCATGATCCTGGGAAGTTTTGCGGTGTAGAGGAGAAGTCCCACTGATTGGCCTCAGACTTCTTTGTATGTATGCTGTATTTCCTCCTCTTTTTCATAAACTTCTTGAAAGAAAATATTTTCTTCTACATATCTCTGTATTATCTCTAACACACTGCTTTACACACAGTGAATATTAAACAAATATTTGTTGAATGAATGAAATGTAGTTCACCAAAGGGATATATTAGTATAGGTTTGAATAGTCAGGAAAAACTTCCTAGAAGAGGTTGAATAGGGGCTAAACCTTGAAAGATGGAAAGGATTAATGGTTAGAAAGAAGATGAGGTGAGCCAAGGGGAGTATGAAGCCAAGACTCAGAGGAGGGTCGATGCAGATCATGAATGAGGAGATCAACCCTCAGCTAAGCATCAATTCAAGGATTTGGAAAGGCTCAGGTATGTTTACTTTCTCTTATCATGTATTCTATGTCTTGGGTTTTATAAACAAAATACATTATCAAACATTCTGCAATCACTTATATTCACCTAGATAAGTATTATCAGCAAATCACCACATATCTTTAAATAATCTATTGCATTAATGCTGGGAAATCAGACACACCTTTAGCCAACCTCTGAAGTCATCATTTGATAAAGTGCAGCAGGAATATTAGAAACCACGCTGCTTTCTGTCTCCCTTTGGTCAAATCTTAAGATAACAGAAATGTCTTGTTGGACTTTAATATTAAGTAAGGACAATTTTAAAACACAAGAACAGAGACCAAGCACTTGCTATTCTGATCAAGATTTACTTCCCTGTCACAAAAAATATGATACACTTAGGAATGAAAAAGAAAGAAGTAGGTTGCATGATCCTCCCCTTCTAAAAGTAGCTCTTTAGCTTATTACTGAGAAAGCCTGAAAAGAACAGCTCAATAATACCCAAGGAAAGCCCAAGTGATTAATCTCCTGCAGACACCTTCTGGAATACTTCCAACAAACCAGAGGAGCTGCTAAGATGTGAATAAGATCACTGCTAGTAGAAGTCCACATAGAGTGTATATGGTTTCATTACAAGCATCACCAATCTGAACACCTCATTCTCTCTATTCTTTTTTTCTCAATTCTTTTTAATCACTTATTTTTAAATGTCATATTTGAAATACAAAGACCTTGCACTTGGATCACCATGTGTCAGAGTAATTATGGCCATGGTCAACCAGTTATTCAATAAGCATTTTATTAAGATCTTAATATAATCCAGGCACTGTGCTAAATGCTATGGATAAAAAAAGGGCAAAAAATAGTCCCTGCTGTCAAGAAGCTCACATTACAATGGGGTAGATAAATATGTAAATAACTAGGTATGTTCAGGATATATAAAAAGTAGAATGGATGGTAATCATACAGGGAAAGGCCTACAGCAGAAGGTGTAATTTAAACTGAGTTTTGAAGGAAATTAGTGAAACTAATAGGCAGAGCTAAGGAGGGAGAGCATTCCATGCATGGGCTACAGTCAGTACAAAGGCACGGAGATGGGAGATGGAATGTTATGAGACAGAAATAGTAAACAGACCAGTGTTGCTGGATTGTTGAGTTTACGAAGAGGAGTAAAGTAAAAAACTAGAAAGGTAGGAAGGGGCCAGGTTGTGAAGTGCCTTAACTGACAAACAGAGGACTTCATATTTGATTCTGGAGGCAACAAGCAGCCACTGGAGTTTACTGAGTGGGGTTGTACACTGAGTATAGATTGTGCACTCAATGCAGCCTCTGAGGCTGAAAAATAACAAAGTATGGGTTGATTCTCTGCTGCTTGTACTAATTTTGGCCTAATAATTAACACCAAGAAAACAAAGGTTCTCTACCAGCCAACACCACACATCCATATGTGGAACCACTGGTTACAGCAAACAGAGAAATACTGAATGCTGTGGATAAGTTCACTTACCTCAGCAGTATATTTTTCAGGGATGTACACAGAGAGAATGAGGATGGTGTATGCACTACCAGAGCTAGCTCAATGTTTGGGATGCTCCAAAGTAAAGTGTGGGAGAGAAGAGCTATCAGGCTATCTATCAAACTATAGGTCTACAAAGTCTTTGTGTGACCTCATTGTTATATGCCTAGGAAACCTGGACACAGACCAATGCCATGCCAGGAAACTGAATCGCTTCCATTTGAATTGTCTTAGGAAGATTCTGAAGATCACCTGGCAGGATAAGGTGCTGGACACTAAGGTCCTTTCTTGAACTAAACTGCCAAGCATTGAAACACTAGTGCAGAGAGTGCAACTCCGAAGGGCTGTCCGTGTTGTTCGAATACCAAGCATATGTTTGCCTAAAAGACTGTTTTACAGAGAGGTCACACAAGGCAAGCCTTCACATGGTGGTTAGAAGAAGCAATTCCAGGACACTCTCAAGGTCTCTGAAGAACTTTGGAATTGACTGCATGACACAAAAGACACTGGCAAAGGACTGCCCACTGTGCCTGCATCAAAGAAGGTGCCATGTTTCATGAGTGAAGTAGAATTGCAGTAGCTCAAAAGAAACATGAGATGTGCAAATTTAGAGACCTCTCCACTCCAAGTATTCATGTGGACTATTTGTGTCCAACCTATGGTAGGTAGAGCTTTCTGGGCTTGTCTGATCAGCCACAGTTGGACACACTGTACCTTGACTCCAACACAGGGATGTTATTTTGGTCCTTTTTGAAAACGAAGGACAACAACCAACCAAGTAGGGGGAATGACACGGTCAGATAAATGCTACACAAAAATCACTTTGGCAGCTTAGTGGAGGACGGATTGCGTGAAGAAAGATTTGAGTCAGGGAGAACAACCAGAAGTCAATTAATTAACATGGTCCAGGCAAGAGGTGTTGAGTGCCTGAACTAGGTAGCAGTTGTATATATGGAGAAAAGGGGACATACATTAGAGATGTGAAGGGAAAAAATAACAAGATTCAACAACTGATCAGATATGTGGGATGAATGAGAGAAATGAGTTAAGGATGGCACTAAAACTGCCAATTTCTAAATAAGAAAGGAGCCTGTATAATATCCTAGAAGCTCCAAAAGCTAATAGTTGCTTCTCTACACTTAAATACTTTCTTTAGGTTAGTCAATAAACATTTATTAAACACTTATTATATGCCAGGCACTGTGCTAAATACTGGAGATACAGAAAGAAGCAAAATATGTTCCAGGCATGGGGGACAGCCAGATAAAATTCCCAGAGCACAAAAATGGAGTGTTTTTATGGGAACAGTTAGGAGACCAGATCAAAGAATACATGGTGGTGTGTAAGATGTAAGAAGATAGGAAAGGTGGAAGGGGATATATTATGAAGGTATTTGATTGCCAAATACAGGATGTTGTATTTGATCCTGGAGTTTACTGGGTAGGGGATATGTAACATGATTGGACCTCGCTTTAGGAAAATCACTTCAATAGCTGAATGGAGGATGGATTAGAGTGGGGAGAGATTGCTATTGTAATAATCCATGTGAGAGGTTATAATAGCCTCCTCTAGAGCGATTGCAGTGTCAGAGAAGAAAACATATATAAGAGATGTTGCAAATGTGAAATTGACAGGCTTTAGCAAGAGCTTGGATGTGGGGGGGTGAGAGATAGTGAGGAGTCAAGGATGACTCCTATGTTGTAAGCCTGGAAGACTGGGAGGATGGTATTGCCCTATATAGTAATAGGGAAGGTAGGAAAGGAAAGTTTAGGAGAAAAGATAATGAGTTCAGTGTTGGACGTGTTTAATTTAAGATGTTTATTAGATATCCAGTTCAAGATGTATGAAAGGTAGTTGGAGATGTGAGATTGTAGTCAGCAGAGAGACTGGGGAAGGATAGGTAGATCTGAGCATCATCTGCATAGACGGTAATTAAATTCACAGAAGCTGATGAGATCACCAGACAAAATAGTATAATGACAGAAGAGAAGAGGGATCAGGACAGAACCCTATGGGACGCCTTAGGTTGGCAGGCAAGATCTACATAAGGATCCAGCAAAGGAGATTAAGAAGAAGCAATCAGATGTATGTGTGTGTGTGTGTGTGTGTGTGTGTGTGTGTGTGTGTGTATGACATAAACCTGTATCTTAGCATATGATATTTAATGTTGGCTGTGACTGTACTAGCTTCATTTTTTTCCTGAAAAATAAATAAAATTGTCACTATTATATCACATTTGGCAAATTGAGCATTCATGGTTGTCAGTAAGATTATATTAAAAGAACTCATTTTTCAGTTCTCCATTCAATTTTATTATTTATTTTACTAATAAAAATTTAAATTTATCTCTTTATTTTTGATAAAAACACTTTTTATCTAGGCAAGCTTATTTTGTAAAAATTAAAATCTGGGAGTTTGTCATACTGAAAACCATTTTATAGATACTAGATTTATTATCAGATTGTAAATACCCTGAGGGCAGCAAATAAATGTTAAATCCATCTCTAGTCCCATAGTCAAAACAGTACATAAGCACATAAGGTGCTTAATTTACATTTGTTATATTTTGTATTTTGAACTTCACATTCCTCTACAGAAGTCCTACTCTGGCTCTGTCATTACATGGACGTGACACTGGGTTCTACCATGCAGAAGGCTTCCACTTTGGCCTGGGGAATAGACTGAGTCTATTTTCCAAGGAGAAGAATAGCTAATCACAGAGAGGAACCTTACTGGTAAGATGGCTATCATGATAACCCAATTTTTTTTGATCATGGCAACCTATGAAACAAATAAAATTTTTAAATGGTGCTCAGTACTCAGTCCCCTCTCTATTTTTATTAGGACAGTGGCAAAGTGATGAGAAAGACAGTCAGAGGGTACTAAGAATCATGTGGTTTTTTGACCATCAACAAACTTTAATTTGACTGTTGATACTCTAAATATGAGAGACTTGTCCAGTGACTAATGAGCGGACATACTGTTGGAGAAGGTGAATCATATCCATCTTGATATTTTGTCTACAAATAAGAACAAAGAAGGAAGCTGCATATAAATAGAAAGATAGGATTACTCTTTACAGAGGCAAAGAAAAAAACTGGAGTGAGTTTTATAGTATACTCCAAATCTATATGAAATATTATTTCATGAGTCATATGTTCATCTTGTAATGAGAAATATTTGCAAAAGGGTCATTATGAAAATAATGATAAAGACAAACTGGTAAAGAAATTCTATGAACTTAACAAACCCCTTCAAATCAACATATGCTGATACTTGATAATTTAAATGCAAAAGTGGGAAAATGGGAGAATGGGGAGAAATACATGGGAAAGAATGGTTCAGAAAAAAGAAATGAGAGAGAGGTTATACATAAGTTTCATGCCTCCTTATCATCAAGTCTAAAAAAAAAAAAGAATTGGTAGGAGGTAGACATTGCAGGAATCAAATGAAATCACAAAGAATTAAACTGGCTCCGTTTCAAAAGCCAGGAAAAGACTTTAATGGATGTGGGAGTTATTCTGGAGTCAGCTATCTGTATATGGTCAGACCATCAACTCATCAGAGCTAAGAGTAGAATTTATAATAACAAATAATTCTGAAAAGATCTGGGAGTATTAATGGACTGTGTTTCTTTTCTCTCTCTGTATATATGTGTACATATATATATATGCTTATATATATTGCACACATACATATATACATGCATATATTTGCATCAGCTATGGGAATGTGTCAGCTAAAAAAGCCAATGTGATCTTAGGCTGCTTCCAGGAATAAAGAGGGAATAGCCCATTGTATTCTACTTTCCTAAGAGTTCATCTGGAATATTCTGTTCAATTCTGGGAAACCCAGTTTAAGAAGGATCTCGATACACTGGAGAGTGTCCAGAGGAGGGCAACCAAAATGGTGTGGTAGGGCTTTAAGTCTGTGACTATAGAAGTACATCATAGCTGTCTTCAAGTACTTGATGGGCTGCCTTGTGTAGGAGGGACTAGACTTGTTCCATTTGGTCCCAGAAGCCAAACCAGGAGCAACAGGTGGAAGCTGCAAAAAGACCAATTTAGGCTTGATGTTGGGAAAATCTCTTAAGAATTAGAGGTGCTCAAAAGTTTAATGGAATACCTAGAGAGGTAGCGTACTTCCCGTCCCTGGAAATTTTCAAGCAAAGCCAAAACTACTTATCATGTACGTTGTGGTAGGGATCCCTTTCATGCATGGGTTGGATTAGATAGCCATTGAGTTATCTTTTAATTCTCAGATTCTTTGCTTCTATGACAGTGAAACTACTACACTTGGGCCCTAATATCACAATCCTTTGGACACTTACAGAGGAAGTGCTAATAGAATTAAAGATAACAAAAAGAGGAAAACCAGCTGTACTGGATCAAATAAATACAAACTAAGATATCCATTCTGAAGGCAGAGCATTCAGAGACTCCTTTCAAGGCTCCTAAAGGAGAGGAAGACACCAAAGACAGGGCAAAAATCTTGGACCTTATTGATACCAAAAAAGGCGAATGAGTAGTCATCCATAATTACCAACATATATGCCTACTGTCCCAGATACACAAAATCTTTATCAGGATCATCTATATACAAATCAAGGGCATCTTCAATGAGGCTATTAGTACGGAGCAAGTATGTTTTAGCAAATGATATTTGACAACTGATTACATCTTGAACACCTCATAATTTACTGAAAGAAGAGGAGAGGGGCAGCTAGGTGGTGCAGTGGATAGAGCACCGGCCCTGGATTCAGGAGGACCTGAGTTCAAATGCGGCCTCAGACACATAACACTTACTAGCTGTGTGACCCTGGGCAAGTCACTTAACCCCACTGCCTAGCAAAAACAAAACAAAACAAAAAAAAAAGAAGAGGAGAATATAATTTCCCATTGTGCTTATTGTTTCTTGATTTTTTTAATCAAGAAACTTGGTAAAACTTTGGTTTTACTTAACTTGGTAAAACAAAATGCCACCTTACAGGTTCTTTCTTCTTTTTTTTTTAATTAATTAATTAATTTTTAGTTTACCACATTCACTTCCACAAGATTTTGAGTTTCAAATTTTCTCCCCATCTCATCCCTCCCCCCACCCCAAGATGGAATGCATTCTGAATACCCTTTATCCTAATCTGCCCTCCCTTCTGTCTCTCCCCCCTTCTCTTATCCCCTTCCCTTCAATTTTCCAATGGGGCAGGATAGATTTCTATACCCCATTTCCTGTAGATCTTATTTCCCAGTTGCATGTGAAAACAAATTCTTTTTAACTTTTGTTTTTAAAACTTAGGGTTCCAAATTTTCTCCCTTCCTCCCTCCCCACCCACCCTCATTGAGAAGGCAAACAACTCAATATATGTTATACATGTGTAGTCATGCAAAACACTTCCATAGTAGTCATCTTGTGAAAAACTAAGTATATTTCCCTTAATCCTGTCTCACCCCCATTTATTCTGTTCTCTCTTTTGACCCTGTCCCTTCTTAGAAGGGTTTGCTTCTGATTACCCCCTCCCCCAATCTGCCCTCCCTCTGTCATCATCCTGCGCCCTTGTCCCCTTCCCCCCCCCCCGTCTTCCTGTAGGGTAACGTAGATTTCCATACCCGACTGAGTGTCACCTTACAGGTTCTTTTACCACAAGGTGTTTCCCACAGATTCATCAGGATCAATCAATTTTCTTTGGAAGATACAGCAACAGGAATAATAAGCATGGGGCAACGCATGAAAACCGATAGACGTATGCTTGCCAGAGGTATTTACTCCTGTGATGGAGGAGACAGAGCACAGTGTCCAGGCTGAGGAGGGCTGAGGTCCTCCAGCAGCCGCTGTTTGAGGATGGCATTATATTGGTTGCATCAAGCTCCAAGATATCGCAGAGCCTAACAGAAGACATCTGTAATCACTAAATGGAGTCTAGTCTATCTATCCACGTAGAAAAGAACAAAAGAAGAATATCTGCTGCCTACACTTCGTTATACATGTGAATGGAAACTATCAAGCTTGTCCAACAGTATGCACATCTGAGACAAACAATACAATGAGCTGGACCCAGAACTGAAAAGGAGGACAGCAGGTTGGATTATTTTTGGGAAATCACAAAGCATTCTTAAGGACCCTAAACTTCCCACAACAGCAAAGGCCCCTACAATACAAACAGTTTACAAATGTTACTGTATGAAAGTAAGACCTGGAACATTACTACCTCTGAAGAATTAAAGATGAAGTTCAAAAGAGGGGCAAAGAAAGGTGCATGGTGGATGTGAGCAAGTTGAGACACATCACCAATGACAAATTCTAAAGGATAGGAATAAAGGATGTCATCAAACCATTTTATGACAGAAAGAAGATAGGCTGGTCATGGGGCAAGAACAAGGGATAACACGTATATGACCAAAGTGTTCTACTGGTACCCACACAATGTTGGGGAAAAGTGAGGAAAGCCTCAAGGACATGGAGAAGATGTCTGGTCACAAAATTTTGGGAGGACCTGGATGACAGTTACATAGGATGGGCAGGCATTGATGGGTTGCAATTGCAATGCTGGAGGGAATTCCTGAACTGAGGAGGAAGTCACAGATCCATTTGCGTACTGGAGGTGAGTAATTCTGGTTCTCCTTATACAGTGGCACATAACAACTTAATGTCCTTCCTCATTCATCTTTCCAGAACAACTAAATCTTTCCTTTTTTCTTAACTCCTATTCAGCCATTCTCTCAAACAGGTTATTTTGTTCCTTGCCAAAGCTTCTATCTTTATGTTTGGTTTTCCCAGTTGTTGGTTTTTGGGGCTTTTTTTGTGGTTTATAAAGACAGCTACTATTTCTTAAACAGATGTATGTGGAAAAGATCACGTAATCAAAGGATCACCGATTCAGAACTAAAGGGAACAATGAAGGAGTAAGAAACCAAACACAGAAATTAAAGAATGAATATGTGGTTAAAACAAAAAAAATATAAGTAGAAGTAGTTATCTACTGAAATTTACTTAAAAAAGAATATAACCTGATGAAAAAAGAAAACAGATTTTAAAACTCTAAAGTGATAATTTTAAGGGATTAGTTTAATTAGGTTTGGCAATTTATTTAAAGATATGAGATGAAACTGCTGAACAATCAGAAACACAGATTTGTAAGTGATGAAATTCTTGGTGGTTATGTGATGGAAGCTTATTGACAAACCACAGTAACTTAATCCTAAACTAAATGCATTGGTCATAGTAGAAACTCTGTTAAATGTAATTCCCTTATGCTCAATGGCATTTAAATTTCACATAAAAAAAAAAACACTGCTGAAGATTCATCAGCATAAAAAACTGATGAGCACATCTTTCCTAAATACTAGGATAGGAGGCAGGCAGTACGTTCACAAAAATCATTAATGCAAAAGCCTCTTGTAGGTATGTCTTACCCGTTCTCCTGCACTGCCTGTTGCGTGATGGGAATAACTGATGAGACCAGGAATGGGCTGCTCACCGTGTGCCATGATAACAGCAGGACTGGTGTAGAATGGATGCTTCTAATGCACAACACATAACAGCTATGAATACAGTGACAGGAAACATGAAACTATACAAGCAAAATGACTGGAAAAGAACAAGGGTGAAAACAGATGGGACAATGAAATGACAAATTCTTACAAACTTAGAGGGGAATGGTCAATTTAAATCTTAAGCTCTACATTGCTTTAAAAAAATTAAATCATTGGCTCCAGCTATTTCAAGATAATCAACACATTAAGTCTGACATTGCATTGCTAACTGTTTTAATAAAACTTCAATCAGCAATGATGAATTTATAATTCTAATTGTACCCAATACAGTATGATTACAGAGTAAAATCAGAAGATTTTTACACGTAAGGAAATGAGTTCTGAATGGTGGGCAACAGAGAAGCAATAATCATTCCTCATTTCCATTCTTATAAACTGCTCGCTTTTAAACAAGAAACAGCATAATATGACTCTGATAAAACAAAAACAAATGCTTAATGCATATGAAGTGGTGAATAGCAATAGCGACCCTAGGACACTTTCTCTGGGCTAGGTGGAATCTAAAAGCCTAAAGAATCTCTCTATGTGCATGGACTGATTCCATTCCCCTTCTCTTCTGAAGTTCTCCACATTTGTTTCAAAATATTTCAGTGATTTAACAAGATTACTTAGGAAGTCCACATTAAACTGGATTCTTAATGACACTCTTCTCGTATGTTTCACTTTCGTGTGGTCTCCTAGATGTACTACATGCTATCTGTGCTGGATGCTGTGCTATATAGGGTGGTAAAGATGACCTACGAATAATGCACCGACACAAAAATTGCAACGATACACAGTGAGGCACCTAAGAATATTCCAGGAGTGTTGTTTTGTCTTGACAGTTGAAAATGACTTATTCACTTGTCAGAAACTCATACATTCTTAAGAGAATAGCAAAAGGAATTTTGAAAGTGAGATACGGTTGGGGAAGGAAAAGGAATATTAAAAATAAAATACAAGTCAATGAAACAAAACATATACTTCCTTTAGATGATCACTATGGGGTAATTTTTTAGCACTGTTGCATTTTCTTAAATGAAACATTCATTCAAATGCTATCTTAATCAAATCATGTCAGGAGGCTAAGGTAACAATGGATGATACTGTATTTGAATTTTAAAGGAAAAATTATAGTGGCAAATATATGTAACATATATCCAAAATGAGACAAGATTTGGTCTTTTCCCATTTAAGTAATCCTAGGGAGAAAAAAAAATGGAGTTTCATAAAGAAGTTGAGTAGATGGGGTCTCCTTATAAAGAATTACAGAACATAAGACCCTGCTATTGTAACTTGCAAATAACAAAATCCATTCACAGTTCCTGAACATCAGCAAAAAGTATTAGGTTTCTGGGAATAATGATGTTTTATATATTGACTTAACAGCATGCAATTCTATTTCCTAAAATTGTAAATGTTATCTTGGAAGTTATTCTATGGAATGATAGGTAATTCATTACAAAAGGAATTATTATTATTATTATTATATAAAATTAATATCAAATGTATACGAGAAAAGGCTACAGAGAAATGTATTTTAGGTAATCACTCAGGTAAACATGAGTGATATGTGAGACAGTGATTGAATAAACTAGCCTAGAAAATACTCAAGGACACACTAAAATGGTTATTTACGGGGGGCGGGGTGGAACACCTGTGGTGAATTGTATGTTAGTATGGAATTAATGACACAATTTACCTTAAAATAATTATAATGTTTTCCTTTCTTGTCATTTAAAATACTAATATTTACAAAAAACCCCAAAGGGATCATGTATCATTTAATATAGAAACTAAAACTGCTTTCCTTTCTAAATTAAGCAGACTTACCTTGGCTGCAATTGCTGCTGCTGTTATATGAGATGAGGAACTGTCTTCTGTCGAAGCAACACCACTGTCTTTCTTCTCTTCTTCCTCTTCCTCACACTGAACTCCTTTGTCTTCTGTCTGTTTGTGAGGGCTAGTAGTAGGAGGAGGGGAAAGAGGAGGTGGTGGAGAAGGCAAATCTTCAAGTTCATCATGCACCTCTTTTACTTTTACAATGGCGTCACGTAAAAGGTCAATGGCGTGAGGTAGGGCTGGCAGTATAAACTGAAAACATTCCTGTGTGCAAGAGGAAGAAAAGAATATGATGAAGGGGTGCCTTTTGGGCATATAAAAAGATAGTGATGAAAATTACTTGAGAAGCTGTATTAACCTTTTTACCTATCTGTTACCAGAATGGCAGCATGAACATTCAATAAATAATTCAATAAAACACAGAGCTTTCAAGGGGGCAATGTGAACAAAAAGGAACGTGTTTGAAACACTGTATTTATGAAGAGATTACTTTTCAGGCCACAAACATCACATTGCATGGGCCATAAAACAAAAATTCCAAATACAACATTTCTCATAGGATGAATTGAATACCTATTAGTGCACCTACAAATGGTAACTAAAAACAGATTTTTGGAAGAAGTGGAAAAAAGATTTTCACAGTTACAGTGAGAACATGGTATTAGATCATTATGATGAATAAACTAATTTATTCTCAGAGCTCTATCCTTTCTCTGAAATTTCAAAGCACTATGTTTGCATCTCTATTACACTCATCACATTCTATTTTATATTGTTCATTCATTCTTAAAACAATTATTTACTGAGTTCCTACCACTTGAAAGGTACTACACTTTGTATTATGTAGAACACACAGAAAACACTACATATTGTCCCTGACTTCATGGATATTACAGTCTCCTGGGAAGAAAAGATAAATTTGAGAGCTGATATAATTTAAGAGTACAATGAGTGGTGCCTAGTGTATAGCAACTCAGAGTGAAGAGTTTAGATGATTACTCCTAGTTGGTGATGGGTAGGGGCCAAAGAAAATATTAGTAGAAGAGAAGACATGAGGTGTTTTTGGCCTGGGTATTTTTAATGCATATATGTCTTAAATAATCTTCCTGGAAGTCCTGATCCATCATTCCCTTTTGGCATAAAGGATACCCTGAGGAGCTGTTATGTAACAGACCACAAACCTAGTAAGTCTAACAAGTTGGAAAAGCTTCAAGTAAGATCCTAATAAACCTGTGTGCTTGCTTTCTGAAGACCATGCTAGTTTAGTACACAGAAGGCCATTACCAATAGGCTGCAACTAATTGATACATTTTTGGGGTCAGGGAAACACACGAAACAAAGATAGTTTAGAAATGGCTCTCAGTCTTATGTGGTTCTTTTCTATTGCTCCAGTGTCAATAGCAGAGTGATGGAAAAGAAGATGAGTGTGTTAAGATTCAGTTGTTAGACAACCTATAGTTCAACAAGCTCCCATACTATGTAAGGAACTCAATCATATCAATATTGATGTTCTTGCTACAAATGAAACTCTCTCTTTATATATCTGTATCTATATAGCGTTTCAAAGGTATTAGTACAGTTTTAAACTATTAAAGCTTTAATTATATATTACTCTTAAAAATAAAGCTTTAATAATTTATTAAAGCTTAAAGAACTTAAAATTGCACTGACTTTTGGAACACCCTCTGTGTGTGTATGTATATGTATATATATAGAAGTTATAGCTAACAGTAATTTATATCACTATAATCTGTCTTTCTCTCTCATCTATCTATTTATATCCTTTGAGAGTTAAATAAACACGGTAGTAGAGTTGGTTTTCATATAAATTCAAAGACAGTAAGGAATATTAATTCATGAGACACTTGGTCACATCATATTGAAGTGTTAATGGATGAAAATCTGCAAAAATGCTATTATGAAGATACCTGCAGCTTACATGTCAACATCTGTTGCAAAGCACGAGAAAGTAGAGAAATTCTATGAAGACTTGATAAGATCTTTTATACTGAACCAGAATACAGGCTAACCGTTGGCATTTTTCATTCATTCAATAGGAAGGAATTTATTGTGTTTACTATAGTATGTCAGGTACTGTGCTTGGTTTTGGAGGTACAAAGACAAAAAAACCAACAAGCCCCTCCCCTAATGATCTTAGCTTCTACTGGACTTCAGTACAAAGGTGGGCATAAGGAAAAAGTAGTTTCCTTGCCTATCTCTTTTTAATCGCCTATTTTTGCTGTTGCTGTGCCTGAAGACATGATTTTTGCTTTAGTCCTTTATCTTGGTTTCTTAACAGCAACATATTATCAGATTCTGATTAGGTCAGTGCATCACAGATGTTTACATTCATGGTTCTGATTGTTAATTACGTATTTCCTACCATCCTATTGTAATGGGAATTGAACACATACAGAGCATTTTTGATGGTGTTGCTTCATGTGGAAGAGACGGGAGAACCTGCTTCTAGAAAAGTTGTGATGGAACTGCTTTGGAGAGACGGGAGCACACAGATATTCTCTAACTGGATTTGGTCAGTTAATCACAATAGTCAACAGGAGGCTCTTTGGCTGCAGAGGCCATCAAAAAGGCATTAGCTGACCAGAGCCTGGCTAATCATTCTTCAGCTGCTCTCTCTTGGTTTCAGTCTTTCACTGATGGCATCTAGTGAGAGACCACGCTCTAAGAGGAAAAGCCTTAGGCCTTCTTTCCACTGAGGCTGATATATGGGCCCATGAAAATGGGCTTTTCTCCTTTTGCTCACCATTTGTTCTTTTCCATTTTTGGTAAAAGGGACTAATTTGGAAACCCCAACCTTGTGAGTTTCAAAAGGTCAGAAGAACTAGTCTCTGGAAGTTGCAGTCCTTCTTGGGTTTTGTATCCAATCCAGCACTGATACTTGCGGAATAAAGAGTGAACTTTGGGACATTTAGGATTTAGCCCAGTGACAAGTGAGATAAAGATTCATTTGCTAGTTATGCACATGGTAGTATCAATGTTATATATAAATTATGCTAAATCTGAGCCCACTTTCTATAAAATCTTGGGTCATATAGGAAAGAACATGCCTTGTTGGTATTGAGGGAAATATTTATATTTTTTAATTGTTATATTTTCAAAGTAAATATCCTTTTGAAAAAGCTAATTAACGCCAAATGCAACCAAGGCACTAGTCCCTGACAGTTAACTGTGTGGGGAACATAACCAGTGGGACTTCAAATAGATGGCAGTGGAGAAAGATGATTCTAATCCCTTAGGGTACCCACAGAACCCTGGGGAAGATGTAGCTGACCTAGCTCAGGGATAGTGGGCCCAGAGCTGACGTCCTACATTATTTTTTTGTTTTTACTTTTTGTTCCCCACCTTTTTTTTTTTTTTTACAAAAAAGTAGAAGTTTGTGGAAGAGAAATGTGCTCAGCACCAGTGTTCTATGGTTGATACAATCTACTTCTCTTCTCTTTCCCTCATATAGATTCCGATGAATAGTTTTTACCTTTTCTTTCTTTCCTTTTTAACCTATTCATATGTTCACTTTGAGCCCAGTTTGCTTTATGACTAATTTCTCTCTGAATCTATCCTTCCTCTTATTCTCCCCTCTTGTTTTGTTGAGTTGAATGTATTTCTATACCACACCCTGAGGATTCTATCCTCTTTTGACCAGTTCAGATAAAAGTGAGGTTCAAATGATGCCCTCTCTCCTTACCCTTTCCTTGCTTGTATAAATTTTATTGGCCCCAAGTATGTGAGATATACGTCCCTTGCCCCTTGTCCTCTTTTCTTCCCAAGTGTATCCTTCTTTCCTTTCTTCTTTTAAGATCATCAAAACATAATAAAACTATTCCTAGGCCTTCTGTCTTATTTAACTTCCTTTATAACCCCTCATGACACAGGTAATTCAAAGGAAAAATATCATAGCTATCTATAGCCATACTAAAAAATGCTCCATATCACTAATAATTAGAAAAATGCAAGTTAAGGCAATTCTGAGGTTCTACCTCATATCTATCAGATGGCAAAGATAACAAAAAAAGAAAAGACAAATGTTGGAGGGGTTATGAGAAAGCTCCATTATTGGTGGAGCAGTGAAATGGCCAATAATTTTGGAAAGTAATTTGGAACTATGCGCCCAAAGTAACTAAACTGAGCCTATCCTTTTATCTAGCAATAGCACTATTAGGCCTACTCCCCTAGAGAAATCAAAGAAGGGAGTAAAGGTCTTATATGTATAAAAATATTTATAGCAGCTCTTTTTGTAAAGGCAAAGAAATAGAAATGAAGGGAGTGTCCAATAGATGGGGGAATGGATGAACAAATTATATGACTATGAATGTAATGGAATACCTTGTGCTATAAGAAATAATGATGGGGATGGGTTCTGAGAAATCTGGGAAGACTCGTATGAACTGACAGAGAGAGAAATGAGGATAACTATTTATACTCTAACAATGGCATTGTAAGAATAAACAACTTTGAAGGACTTAAGGATGCTTATCAATGACTAATCATGATTCCAAAGGACAAATGATGAAGATTTTTACCCATTTCCTGACAGGGGGTAATGGACTAAATATGCAGAATGAGATACATATTTTTGATCACATCCATTATTAGAACTTATTTTATTTGACTATGTATATTTGTTACAAGGCCTTTATTTTGGTTTTTCTTCCTCTTTCCCTCCCACCCTAGGATTCATGAGGGAATGGAGGTAAGACATAGGATAAATAATAACTTGTTAATTAAAAAAAAAAACTTTAAAAATAGGCACAGAGGTAGATGGCAAAAACAAATATTGGAAAATGTGGCTCAGGAGCCAAAAGTGAGAGAGATCAAAAGCTGGTAAACCATATATGAGCTCCTTGATGAGCATTTTCTTCAGTAAGAGAACCAGTATGTGCTAGAATATTGAATAACATCACAAAAATTGAAATTGTTTATATCCTGACAGGAAATGACTGGTTCCTGACACAAAAGCCATTCCCAAATCAGCTTTCTGTGTACAGTCCACTCACTTGTGAGAGCAACAGTAATCCCAAATTGAAAAAGAATAAAAATGAGACAATATAATCTGCAATCTAAAGTCCTACCTGACATTTAATCAATGTATTGACACTGAGAAGTTGAAAATGGATAAACAGGAAGACATTAACACAAAGTATTACCATTTCCTAAGGAAATTCAATTTTAATCGCCACAAAAAGGAAGCCAAAAGACCTGCATGAGCCAGTAAACTCTTTATCTCCCTGCCAAACAGACAGACAGAAACAAAGGGAGAGGGAGAGAGGGAGAGAGAGACAGAGAGCAGCTACTCGCAACAGCAGTATATAATAAAAAAAAACATTGGAGAAGCATGGTGGGAGACTAGGAACAGTATAGACCAATTGTGAGGGATGGCTCACAGTGAAGTTCCCTCATCAGTATCTCCCTGCTACGTTCCTATCTCTCTCCTGCACTCTGCCTGAGTGTGAGAGATGGACTGCAGTGCAGTTCCCACAGGCCTAAGTTTTGTTCTTCCAGAAAGCCTTGAGTTAAGTTTCCATTTTCCCCAATAAGCTTCTACTTCTCCAGCACCATGTCAGCATGGGGGAGCTCAGTGCCTGGTCGCTCCTACTTCCATACGCATCTAGTCCAAATATGATCACATTTACTTCTATTGGGTATTAGCTGCTGTGTCCTGAGTACCCAGTCAAAGGAGAAAGGGGTAAGAGAGTGGGAGGGGTCATCGCATTAGGGGATAAAAAGAGCCAAGGATGCAGCTCCCAACTCATACTCTCTTGGCCGGCAATGGCGACTAGGGGTGGTACCCTTTCTCATGAGAAAGAATAAAGACCTTTTCTGATCTCTGATTCAGACTCCAAACTCTTGATTTTGGTGGTCACTGTCCTACACACCAATGAAACAGTAAGAAAGGGTGAAGGAAAAACACATTTATAGAAAACTTAGTGAGAGACCTGATTAAGCCAGATTATTTGAAGACCATATAAGAATAAAACTGGAAGGATTACTAAGCCGATGAAAGATGCAAAAGATTTGTCAACATTACTCTAAGAAACTGATCTTTCCATCAATGGCAATGAAATTATTATATTTAGGCTCTAATATCTCAGATTCAGAAGGACTACATAAGTAAGTAGAAAATGTAGTAAAGAAAATAAAGACAGGAAGAACAGCTTAGACAAGGATAGATTCTCAAAATATCCCAAAAGAGGAGAGATACCAAATGTCTGGGAGGGAAAAAAACCACACATGTCATTACTACCAAAAAATAGAATCCAAGAAAATGTCAATAATTACTGAACCATAAGTCTACTTTTCTATGATGCTAAATTTGCCCTCTTGTGTTCTTTAGTTCATTTTTTAAACCTGTAATCCTAAGCACTGTACAATGGAAACCATGGCTATTTATTGTTTCTCTTTGGGGAATTTGTTGTATTGAATTATTTGAATTATTATTGAACTCTACCGTTATTCGTCTTTGTTGTACCTGTTACTCTCAGCGGTATGTGACTTAAGATTTACATGGACAGTTCTCTCTCCCCTTCTAATTCTGCTTCAATCAGATCTGTAAGTCCATTCTGTATTCTATGTATTCTGCCTTATTCTTAAAGTGTGTACTTTGTGCCAGTTTGACAGCCCTTTGATGCTATATTTTAAGTTTAGGCACAGAAATTTAAATCCTCTTCTCCAACACCTTTTTCTTAACCATTTGTATACTTTTCTAAATCATCTTTCTCTTTGGAAACCTCTATCTCCAGTGGACAGCAATGATGAAAATACATATGTACCTTTGAGCTCTTCAGTTACTGCCTAGGATTTTGTAATCCTACAAGTTATTTAATGATGACAAGTAAATTTAATTTACAAGTTATTGTCAGGGCATATAGTATAAAACAAGTTATTGTTGCATTACTGAAACTACGATGGATCTGTTTATAAAATCATATAGAAGATATAATTTGAAGACTGAGGTAAAACATTAGTAATTATAGAAGCTAAGTATATATATAAACTTTCATAAATTCTGTCTAGGTTTTCTTTCCAAATTTCAGGAATTATAATCTCAGAGTGATTTCTGCTAAGTGTAATTTGAGCTTTCTATTCCCCTTCATGAGCCAGATCATCCCTGTATAAGAATAAAAGTACATGTATTCTAGGACTGAGTTGGAAAGGCTGTAATGGAATTAAGTAGAGAGTGTAGTTAAATCTCACATGCCTTTGTGGAAAGTGATCTCCTGATTTAAAGTCCGACTAGTGGTCTAAATAGCCCTATGTATTTCCCGAGTGGCCATACACAAGGCCCTGAGCTTAGCTGCTACAAAAACAAAAATGAATAAGACAAAGATTAAAAAAATAAGATTACATGAAGATCACAAAACATTGGGGAGACAAGACATAAATGCATAAAAGCACTTGAGCCCCTCAATGAAGCCTTTGTTCTCTGATCCTCACAACTGGAAATGATGCTTTTTCTTTAGACTACTCTTACTACACATTCACTTTATACCTTGTATATGCATTTATAAATATGTTTTTCCACAATGAAAAGTTTAAAAACTCCATGAGTGTAAGACTGGAAACTATTCTTCTTCTTTCTTTATAAATTAATACAATGTCTATTGAATATCTGATATAAATATCAGATGATCAACAAATATGTGCTTCAGGTTCAATATGAAACGATGAAATGATGAATGAGTTGGGGGCTTTTAAAAAACGGTACATCCACTTGATGTACCCTGGCACAGTGTGTGCTACATACCAACCAATTAAATTCCCTGGCTCTCCTTTCAGTACTTTCTGCTGTACCAGGTGGCTTGGTAACTTGTGTTAATTCTCCCCTAAAGGTCTAGAGGAAGAGAATTATTCAGGGATACACAAATGACTATCCTTAAGCAAGAGAGAATCAGATTCAAAGATAATAAGCATATCATGATTAAGCTGCTAGTGCTATTCCATTTCTTGGTAATCATGCTTTACTAAACCCCAACCCTGGATTACTCCTACCATCTACCCACTTATTATTTGCTCCTGAACAGAGCTGGAGGAAATTGCAAAACTGTGCTGACTGCACTCACTGCAAATTTGTTATCTAATCTCAACTGGGTCTTCACCAAAACAAAGCAGCCATTCTACTTCTTAATTCACTATTCTACTCTTCACAGAGGCTGTTCCCAATCTTTATGTCTCACTTCAGGCATCCCATAGCATCTCATTAGACCTGGCTTTATATTCCACCAATTACATGCAAAAACAATTT
This sequence comes from Phascolarctos cinereus, assembly GCF_003287225.1. Taxonomy (NCBI): domain Eukaryota; kingdom Metazoa; phylum Chordata; class Mammalia; order Diprotodontia; family Phascolarctidae; genus Phascolarctos; species Phascolarctos cinereus. The sequence goes on along the minus strand of NW_027555736.1, from coordinate 247,924,805 downwards.
TCAATGTTCAGTTTTAAAACTTTGAGTGGAAGAAGGATTTATTAAGTACCAAGTGTGTGCTAGGCAATGTACTTAAGCATATTACATATATTATTTTATTTAAGCCTCACAACAATCCTGGGAGATAGGTTCTATTATGATTCCTATTTTAAGTTCAAGAAACTGAGTCAGACAGAAGTTAAGTGACTTGCCCAGGGTAACATAGCTAATAAGTATCTGAGGAAGAATGTTTCATTTTACTTTTAGCTACATGATATCTGTTTTCATAAAGTTAGTAACCATACACTCAAACCAAATTTTGATGATTTTTAAGGTGGGATGCACAGCTCAATTCAGATTAGTGAATAAGCTGTGAGTATTGAAAACAACACTGAAATCAATGATGCTTACCTGGGACCCTTTCTTGCTACCTGGCAGGTTAATTATGAGTGTTTTCCCTCTGATTCCACATACAGGTCTGAAACAAAAGAGAAACTAGATGAAGATTATTTGTTAGGTACACTTTAGAAAAGCCAATAATGAAGGGCAACTGCTCTTAGCTGTGAGTAACTGTCTTAGGAATAGAATGTCTATAGTAAAACGTTTCCATAAGCAGTTCCTATAAAAATTAGACATACAATTTGTCACATTGGTTGGGATTTTTATGACAATGAGACTCAGGTTTGGAGAAACTCCAGTTCAGTGGGGGAGGGAAGGCTACAATCTTAAGAATGAATCAGTTTATGTTTGGGAAAAAAAAAGGGGAGGGCAAACATGAAAAGTAGAAGAGTGGGACAAAAACCAAGATCATTATCAGACACATTGCTAATCACAGGAAATTGTGGACTGGAACTTCAAACAATGTCTAACTTAGTCTCTTACTTTTGGCCACCTCAGGCAGTAAGGAAGCCAAGATAGAGGTAGAATGATGTAACATAAAGAACAAAGAAGTTAGGAGGCCTGCATTCTAACCCTGATTCTGCCACTAACTGGCTCTTTGCAAAACTGTAAAATTCAGGTAACTAGTCTAGATACCTCTAAGGTCTTTTCAATTTTTTGAGTTTCATTTTATGATTTTATGAGTTTCAAAAAAAATTCATAATCTCCTATGGTAACTCAACCTTTTCTTCAGTATTCCTCATTGTTACATATAACAAGAATAACTTATTCTACATTTTAATTATCTTATGCTGGACCCAGGAGTGAACAAAACAGTGGGAAATTATCCTTTTTGTGAAAGCTTTGAAGATCATTAGAATATCACTGCTGGCCTTCTTTTCTCTTCATTGGAGTGAATAGGTCCTTGTTCAGATGTACTTTCTGATTTTTAGTGATCTTTCCAGAACATTTTCCAAGTTTTACAATACCTTCTTTCGGTTGTAGTGCTCAGAGTTGGACATGGTACTCTAGTTAAAACCTTATTAGTATAAAGTATGAAAGGAAGATTGTTTTCTAATTCCTATGTGCTGTTATTTATGTATTCTAGAATTGTGCTGCTTCTTATTTTATCATCAAAACGTAATTCTTAAATCTACTTCCTTCTTGTCTTTCCCACTACCACAGTCCTTACTCAGTCATCCATTTCCTTTTACCTCGGTTATTTCTAAAGCTTTCTCTACCCTTTCTCCAATCCAGCTTACATACATTGATGCCAGGGTTGAATAAGCTATCTCCCCCAAAGTTTAAAACAGTGCTTTGCTTTGTAAAATTGTAAGCAGTCAATAAATATTTATTGAATGAATGAAAGCTATATTGTTTACTTAGAACTATGTTGTTAGTTGCTACTTATATAACTGTAATACCCTTTTAGAGTTTTCTCATTCATAGGTTAACTTTTAAGGATAAAAGGGCCTTACAGTGACAGATGAAATCAACTATGATATCTAACCATTACAACAGAAGATTAAAGACACAGGTTCCATATTGTTTTGCCAAATATAATATGAAAGTTATATATCCCTCTCAACAAATTAATTTGCATTTTCCCTAAATATTCAATGTGCTTTTATAACTTCCTGAATTTCTTCCTTACAAGCGCTAATGAAGGGGAATTGTGTCATTATTTGAATTTTACAGATAAAGCTATAAGGGATGAATTTCTTCTTTATGTGTACTTACACATTTTTCTTACCAATTTTCCAATTTACTACTGTTGCTTTGAATTCCGTCTTACCATATAAGGCACTGGTAAATGTCTACTCATATCCAGCTTATTTCTAAATTGTGCTCTAGTTTCCTATCATAATGAAAATATACTATTTTGTGCTGGGAATATAATGATTTATTGATAATAACTCAGTGAATTTTATCTTTCGCCAATTTTTCACCTACTTCATTCTTGTGTGCTCTTGGACATGTTGCACAAACACTTGAATAAGCGCTCATCCTTTTTTAAAATTCAAGCCTTTGTCAAATGTTAATTAATTCAGAAATAATTTCTGAGATTCTGTTGTATTCAGTGAGTGAATATAATACAGAACCTGGTATTACATGTAAAGTTTCATGGGAAATATGACATTTGAACTAGATGTTTTGAAGAACGGGTAGAAATTTATTAGACTGAAATGACAGTGGAGTATGCAGGGTGTGTCTCTTAAAACTATTTATTTATTTTTAGTTTTCAACACTTGCTTTTATAAGATTTTGAGTTCTAAATTTTGCTTCTGTCTTCTCTGTTAAGCAGGATGCTCCTCAGGCTAGAGAGGATGTCTCAATTAATCAATTAACCAATGGATATTTATTAAATGACTGCTATATAGACAGGCAATGTACTAAGTTTAGGGGATATAAAGAAAAAAAAAACCAGTCCCTAACTTCAATAAATTGAATTCTTTTAGAAGAAACAAAAAATAAAGAGTTCATATTTGAAAACAAATGTGAAGAGAGACCTGAAACCCAAACTCAAGAATTGATATGTCTAACTTGAAATGATTCAAGTCACTCAGCCCTGACAAAGTATGTCATGGGGTCTGAAAGAGATTCTTGACACGATCCTTTAATAATTGCTGGTGTTCTCTGAAGAGTTATGGAACTAGTTAAAGGACTAGTTCTTTAATAATACTGTGTAGGATTTGTAGGAATTGATGTCAAGCTCACTGGACTATAGTTTGCAGATTCTATTCTCTTCCTTTGTTCTGAAAATTTAGCCACTTTTTTTTCCTGCTAATCCTAGAGCATTTTTCCTATTGTCCATGATTTTTCAAAGATCATGGACTTGATCAGTAATCTTATCTGCTAAGTTGTTCATATGGGCCAAAGATGTAGATTCATCAAGGGTAGCTAGTTACTTTCTCCATCTCTCTACTCGTCTTACTTATTAGCTCACTCTTTTGTCACTTTGGACTTTTCAGTCCAAATGTCATTCATTATCTTTAGCAGAGAAAGCAAACACAAAAGAATTAAGCAACTTTGCCTTCTATCTGAAGTCAGTTATGCTTGGAACCCCAAGGAGCACCTTTCTTTGATATCATTTTCCTCAATACAGATTTTGAGGCCCTTTTTATTGACATTAGCTTTTCTTACCTGCCTCATGTCATTTTCAGCTTTTAGCACTCATCATAATGTTCCTAGGGTAACACACCACCTTTTTATATTCCTTTTCTTTTAATTGGCCTTTCTTGCATTTTTTGTAGGTGTCTTTTAAAAATCTAACTTGAATGGTGAGTTCTCTCTGCATCTTTCCATGTAGATCTCTTTGAACAACTCCCTCTTTTCCTCATCTTTGTATATGTAGTATTTCATTCTTGAGAACTTCCCATTCTTCACTGGCTGACATACAATGCAGAATTTTAATCCATGAGCTCCTACTATCTTTCTCTTGAATCCCACAAAATCTGTTCTTCCAAGAATGTATGTTAGCTAATACCTGGCTTTCTCTGTCATTTCTACTCCAACAACCAGTTTCTTCCTGTAGGTAACCATCAGATCTATAATCTGATGTCTTCCTATTCACATTTATCAATTCTTACAATATAATACTATCTATCGCTTTTATATGCTAGGGTTTTCTCAATCATTCCTTACTCATTAAGCACATAATTTGCTTCTAACTTTAAAAATCATAAGCAATTCTCATTTGAACATTGTACAGATAAATCTCTATTTTTCTTAATCTCCTGGGGCCAGCAATGAAATTCCTGGGTTAAAATATATGAACAATTTTTAAATTTATCGTGCATAATTCCAACTTGTTTTTTTGAATGACTGGATCAACAAAGCTCTGCTGCCAGTAAATTAGCATATCTTTCTTTCCATAGTTCCTTGAATATTAGATTTTCACATTTCCCCTCATTTTTGTCAATTTTATGGGTATGTGATAATATTTCAAAATTGTATTAATTTGCATTTCTCTGATTATTAGTGATTTTTGAATAATTTTTTCAGGCAGTTATTGATAGTGCACATTTTTTTGAACAAGGGTTTGTTTGTACCTTTTGTTCACATTTCTATTGGAGAACAGCTCTTAAATTTATGTCAAAAGATTTTGCGGATTAAGCTTTTACCAGATGTGGCACAGAATATTCTTCCTGACTCTTCTAGTTTAATTCTAGTTGCATTGAGTTTGTGCAGAGTTTTAAAATTTTTATAATGAAAATTCTGTATCTTGTCTTTTTAATCTCTCCATCCAGTCTGGTTATGAATTCTTCCTTTACTTATAGTTGTAAAAGATATAATTTTTCTCTATTAAATTTTTTATGCTGTGACTTTTTATATTTTGATAGTTTATATATTTGGAATACATGTGGCATAATGTATGCTTCTGGCAATAGATGATACCTGAGATTTAATGATCAGCCTACCTAAATACAAAGAGGCTCACCAACAACAGGCTGGCCACAAAATGATGAAAAAAAATTTTAAAGGAACCTAAATTTTAAATAAAATTTAAAATTAACTTCAACCCTTTGCAGCATCCTTCCAGTTTTACAGTGACAGTGGTAGTTGTAGAAAGGTGACAGAGTGTTTTAAGAACCAGTTTTTAGGCTATAAACATTAATTCAAAAATTGGTATTCTGAATGTGAGATTTCTATTTCCAAGTTACTATGATACTGGAAGAATTGAATCATGTAAAAATGTCCTTATAAATTAAACTGAATCTTTATTTATAAGGAAAGTGTAGCTACTTTTTGTGGTAGCAAAGAATTGGAAACTGAGGGCATGTTCATCAATTAGGGAATGGCTTATGGTTATATAAAGTAGATAGAATACTACTATTGGGCTGTAAGAAATGATGAAGGGAATATATTAATTAATTTCTATTTAAACCTGGGAAGGTCTGTATGAACTGATGCAAAGTGAAATAAGCAAAAACAGGAGAACAATTTATACAATAACAATATTTAAAAGTTTAAGTTTGAAAGACTTAGTAACTCTGGTCAAACACAAATCTAAAGGACTAATGATGAAACATGTTATCTACCTCCTGATAAAGAATTGATGGATTCAGAGTGCATACTGAAGAGTATTTCCTTTTTTTTTTTTTGACATATCTAACCCAGCAATTTGTTTTGCTTTGACTATGCTTATTTGTAAAGAGTTTTGTTTTTCTTGCCTTCTCAATTGCTGAGTTGGGTGGGGGAGATTGCAAGAAGAGAAGTTGGAACTGAAAATAAAACAAAATTTTTATAGAGGAAGTTGTAGTTAAATAGAAGGTTCTCTTTGGAGAGGCAAATAAAAGAGTCAGTGGAACTAGTTTTGTTTTGTTTGTACCTAAACAAGAAATATCAGCTCATGTCATATTACAGTACTTTGTGATAAGCATTTGAAAAAAGACCATCGTGAAGATTTCTTATCTAGAAGTAAAGGATACATGATAACATCTGCTGCAAAACTTGAGGATATAGAGAAATTCTGTGAAGAAATTGATAAAATCTTTCAAAATAAATCAACTTATTCTTTAATTTTTGGTACCTTCACTACAGTGGTAAGCAAAAGAGAAGACAGTGAAAAATAAAAAATATTATGCCTTCTGAGACTACTCAGATACCTCACTTAAAAGGAGCAAGAGTGATCAAAAGAACCTCTGTCTACAGTAACTGGGGTTGTCTTAACATGACTAGTGAGTGAGAGGCACTAAGTAGTGCTTTTTCCTTAACTACATGCTTCTCATAGGAGAAGGTGATCAAGGGTGTGGTAAGAGCGATATCCTAACCCTTCTCTTCATGAAAGGTAGTCTGGCTTTTTCCTTAAAAGGTATTTATACCATTCTTGAGACTAGGTTAGCTTGGGAGACTAAGAGCTTAGAATGTTGAGATAAATTCCTCATCATGTGGATAAAAAAGTAGTCATCAGGAACTAGAGGGGCTCTCAAATACTTGGCTGTTAGACCACAATGGGAGCTTCACTGACTTGAATAAACTCAAACAGTTTTCAATGCCTTTCAATTATTATCCTCTTCCAAAGGATAAGGGGTAAGTAAATCTCCTTTTGTTAACTGTTGAATGACCTACATATGTCTCATTTTTTTTTTCAGTATCAAATCTAAATTACTAAGGGATTGACCTGACTCAGGTTGCTCCCAGAACACAAGAGGGTGGGAGTCTCTCCACTAAAGGGATCCTAAGCACCACACACACACACACACACACACGGGGGAGAGAGAAAAGTGGGGGGGGGAATATTTTCTTTAGGAATAAAATGAGAAGTATCAGTGTAGTGAATACTAAATAATATCAGAAACTCTAAATTTACTGATGTTGGAGTTACATTTCTGAATCCGCTATTTGTATACAGACTTTTGACTTATTAGAGCAGGAATCAAAATCAATACAAAATTAGAAGAACAAAAATGAGATAATGTGGCAGGCAGTTAAAGCAACTCCCGCCTAATTTATTTAAATAAGCTACTGACACTGAGAAATGAAAAATAGATAAAAAGATTTGACCTGGATTATCACTATTTAAGGAAGTTCAACCATAGAAATTAATTACCATAATAAGGAGATCAAAAGAATCTAGAAATTGCCTCAGCCATCAAACTCTTAAACTCCTTGCCAGACAGAGAAAGGGGAGACAAGAGCAACATAACATAAATTTAGAATAGTAAATCATCTGTATAAATCTTCTGGAGGAAGGAATGGAAGAGAATGAGGAGTGTTACCTGGTAAACCAAGAGGCAGGGAAGAGGGAAAAGGAATAAAAATATAGGTAGAGCTTAAGCTAAATCAATTAATCCATTAATTGTAGGATAATCATAGTCATATCATCACAAGAACATTTGAAAAATGAAACTAGAAGGATGAAAAAAATGGAAAAGATTTCAATAACAAGCCATTTTCTCCATCAATAATACTGGTGTTAACACATCGTGAACTCACATCACAATCCTGAATGTCATGTATGAGGAAGAATAAAGAGCATTAAAAAAAAATGGAGAGTAGGTGGGCTGACAGGCATACGCAGAAGAGACCTGTACACAATGGGGGAAATACAATTAAACAGCAATTACTTTGAAACGACTTTGGGGTTTTAGTGGACTTTTCAAGCTTAATAAATCAGCAAGGCAACATGATAGCCAGCCCCATGAAACGAATGGCCCAGTGATCATAGAAATCTTTGAGCCAATGTCATATGTGGATAGTTGAAGGAATTGGGTATGATGATTAGCGAGGAGGAGAGAAGGTTGGCGTGTGGAGAAAGAAAATGATAGCTGGCTTCTGGCACGTCAAGGGGTCTGGCACATTTTGGTCTGTTTGGCCTCACGGGTTAGAATAATGGATAGAAATTGAAAAGAAGCTAATGGGCAAGCTTGAAAAGCAGTAAGTTCCTTTTCCTTAGAGGTTTCCAAAATGAGGGTGGATTGTCTACTTATTGGGTATGTCATTAGTGATTTTTTTTTCATTCTGGAGTTGGATTAAATGGTTCTTGGGTTCCTTAACAATTCTCAAATTCTGATTTTGTACTAAAAAAATCTTCATATAACCATGGATTATCTCAAAGAGAGTATGAGAAAGGAACAGGCAGACTTTCATAAATGATATTCTGTAGGAGATCACAATTAGCTGAAGGATGTGGAGAATACAAGATCCAACTGAATTTACTGTTTGCAAAATATTCAAAACAATTATTTTGATAGAACATGCAGACTTAAAATGCTCTCCTTCAATAAGGTGCCTAACACCCATATGTTACAATCATAAAAGATTTCTTGAAACATGCAACAATAATGATTATTGATAAGTTTTTGATTATCATGAACAAGGATAGAGAGATTAAATGTTTATTAAGCGCTTACTATGAGCTAGGCTTTGTGTTCAGTGCTGAGCACACATGTGGATGTTGTTGTGGCGGTGGTCCTGTGTTTTTGAAGAGGACCAATGTCATCATGGTGTGACTTGCACGTGAATTGGATTTCAGTAAGCCAGAGTTGCACAAAGTCATCGGCCTCACTCTATCTTCCAGAGTCATTAGAGTCTGGTGGCAAAACAAAAGTCAAGATGCCTGGTGATGGCCTCGGACGATGCATCTTTAATGCCCGACCAAGCTCTAAGTGTTCTACAGTGCCTGGTTTAGCTGCTAAGGACATTGGCACAAATTGTTCTCATCTGCCCATTCTGCTGGGGAATGTCTTCGTATGCTTGGAGCAGACATCCCATTAACTCACTGATAGGTTTAAGATCTGTAGGTTACCCTCAACCTGGTTTATCCTTTTGCTGAGCTGGTTTTACTGGAATGTGGCTGCTACACATGCTATAGCTTCTTGGAGTCACAGGTTCATATAAAAGTGAGCAAGACAGTCCCATGCTGATGGGAAGATAAAATAAAACTGGAGTTGTAAAGTGGCTAAAGGGTACTTGCTTCGGGGCAAGATACTGAGGAAAAAAGATCAGAGAATGGAGTCAGGAGCAAAGTGGAGTTAGCACTAATAAGAGTGAGCACTGATCGGCTCCCTTTTGAAATAGTATTCTGGGCAGGCAGTCACCAGGCTCAGGGCTGAGGTGGCAAAGCAGTTGGTGAGAAGGACGAAAAGAAGCAAGGAATAAAATAGAAAATGGTCACTCTCAACACAGCATAACTCAGTTTGCCACCATTATGGAGGATGCCCAGTATAGACTCTTAATAGAAGATGGATTGCTAACAGATGGTGAGGTCAACGAGATGCTCCTTTTTATGGATTAACAAACTAAACATAAAAAGTTAAACTGTCTCAATTTGATTAAGACTTAGAAAACTGCAGAAGCTATTAAATGAGATAAAAAAAATCACTCAAAAGATTTTGTTGTGACTATCTACAAAGGACAAATCAAATGGAAATAAAATTCCTGTTGTCTAGTCTATAATATATAGTTAGATGGACAGCCTATTGAACTGCTGAACAGTGTGTGTGTGTGTGTGTGTGTGTGTGTGACAGACACTGCAGATGACAATGAATAGGGTTTATAATGGGATAGGAGGGAGAGGTGCAGATTAAGCTTCTCCAAGAATCAAAGGCCAATTTTTAAAAACAGTTTTATTATGTTTTGTTTTTGCATTATAAACATACAAATTACTCCCACTTTGTTACCAGATTAGTCCTACTTTGTGAGGGGTCTCTTGTAACAAAGTAAAATAATTAAGTAAAACTAATAATACTATGATTTCTCCTGAAAGTTCATGCAACATTCCACATCTATAACACACTCTCCCTATGAAAAAACCAAACAGAAATCTATTTTTTCTGCCTTTCAACCCATTAAAAAAACCCCAACAAATTTCTTATAACAAATAGTCAAGCTAAACACACTCCCTCAATGGCTTTATAATATGTATATATACATATGTACACATATGTCCACTTATACATGTATATGTGCATATTTCATGTTATACCCTAATTCAGTTATATCTCTGTAACAGATACTATGTTTCATCATTAGTCCTCTGGAATCATGGATGGTCACTGTATTGATTATAGTTCTTTCAACTTTCTTTTTCTTATTTTTAGGCAACTGGGGTTAAGTGACTTGCCCAGGGTCACACAGCTAGTAAGTGTCAAAGTGTTTGGTCTGAGGCTGGATTTGAACTCAGGTCCTCCTGACTTCAGGGCTGGTGATCTATCCATTGTACCACCTACCTGCCCCAGTTCTTTCAATTTTCAAAGTTATATGTTTTCACAAACAACTTTTTGTTGTTGTTATTGTATATTATATGTCTGTGAAGCTCAGAATAATACCATCGTTTCTGAAGAATTAAAGTTATGAGCAAAGAGTAATGGACAGACATATGGTAGGCATCAGAATAGACTGTATCATATTATAAAGAATTGTGTAGGTGAAGCAGTATAAAAGATGCTATCAAAGAGAGTATCTCAAGAAAAGGAGGTAGAGCCGTGTTTCAAGATAGAGTTAACAGATGGTCAGCCATCATGCTCCTTTGGTATCCATGTGATTCTTAACTAAAGAAGGGCCCACAACATAGTAGGTGGACTTCTTGGGATGATTTTTAGGAGGACATGAGTTACCCAGCACAAGAAAGCATGTAGATGGGTTGTAATCTCTACTGTTGGAAGGGTATATCCTGGCCAATGACACAATAGATCAACTGAAGTACTAAAAAAGTGTGGTATAAAATGCTGTTCTAAATTTAATTTTTGCCAAATTACCTTTCAGGTTTTTCAAGAATAATTATACAATTATTATATAATGAAGAGCTTCCCAAGAGTACTTTTGCTCTTGTATTTATCAAATGCTAGATTGTTGTTGAAAGTGGATTTTTGGGAGAACATGACTCCATTTTGACCTGTATTTGTTATATTTCTTTTTCTTCTCTCATCCTGCTAGTTGAAAAGTCATCAGTGAGAAGATTTCTGAGAGAGGATTTTTCATTAATTTCTTTTACACTTTGTTTGATGCAAAATACATGTACTTCCGGCTTGCTCAAATAAACTAATAACTCAGTCCAGTTTAGAAATTGAACCTCTATTCTATGCTTTAGAATTTGTAAAGCTTCACGATCAAAAGCATCACCTTGTGGGTATTTAGGTTGACAGAGCTCAACAAGTACAGACTTAGACACATACACACACCCACCCCCACCCCCACCCCCACCCCCAGCCCTTCTGGGATTTTTTTTTTTTGCTTAATTAGACAAAACATGTCTGAGAGAACATACTTCTTAGGTATATCACAGTCTGGAACAGACTGACCATAATGAAGACGGACTCTTCTTGAATCTTATACTTGCTTTATATCATTAGTGAGGGGGACACCCTCCTGACTATTTGAGAGTCATGTCACATCTGGGACTCACCAACTTCCCTCCCTACCCATCTCTACTCTGGGCCTTCTGCCCTAAATTTACCTGTCAATTTATACAAGAAGTGTGGTCAAGATAGTAGATTAGTCATAAATGACAAACAATCAGACTAACACATCTCTCACTTGTTTGCCTGAAGAAAACAAGGTAAACGGTCACCAGGTTCAGAAAAATCCTAGTCCTTCCCCAGTTAATCACCCAAAAGTAGAGGAAGTTCTCCTACTAAAACATGAAGTCTTCTCAGGTGCAAGAGAGAAGAAAGAAAAGACACCACAGAACCACAAAACACTAAATTGTCTCTTCAGTTTTCTCAATTTGGAGCACAAGTGTTGGATTACACCTTTATCAGCTCTCCCTTTTCCTCTTCTCTAGAAGTCCCCAAATTGGTGAATCTACCTTCAAAGGTGCACTGGAAAGTCCTTAGAGATGAGATGATGAGAGAATCTAAGCCAGTGGTTTTTTCCTGGTTACCAAAACAGTTGTGGAAAGTTTTAGGAGTCCTTGTAAGCCACTGGCCAAATAAGCCAGCACGGGCTAAAGAGAGGTAAATTATAGCTTATTCACTCAAGAGTGTGACACATACTATCAGTAGATGACTGACATTTAGGTGCCACAATTCTGCAGATGATATAGATATGTCATATAGATGCATATACATATACATAAATATGCATATATACCATATGTATCTACGTACATACCTATACACACATAAGTACATAGAAAATATAAAATATATATGTATGCACATATATATTGTATGTGTGTGTATATGTATGTATGTATGTTCTTTCTTCCAGAAGGACAGTGATGCAGACAGATTAACAAAAGGAAAGATGTGTTTCTTACAAAGCAGTTTACTTAAGATCTGTTAGGGAATGTGGGCAAATTAAGGAACTTAGTAAAAACAAAAAGAGAATGCTCAAATTGTTTCAAAGGAAAAGAAGTATCTTTGTTAGCATAGTTAATTATATTAAACCAAAGAAAATAGAACCTTCTTTATCAGTCAAGTTAACAAACATTTGTTAAGGGCTTACTGAGTACTTTATTAAACTGGATAAAAAGAAGGGGACAACTTCCTGAACTATACAAGTCCTCAGAATTTTCTTTTGTAGTCTAAAAGTTGATTAGGGGGAAGGGAAGTGTTGAGATACTGTAAATGATACCCATGAAATAGGCATCAAAGAGGCACCATATAGAAAAAGAAAAAACTGCAAATATAGGACAAAATAGTTATTTTCTCTCAAAAATCTATCTTCAACACTGCCATAAACTTTTTTGGGGTGTTTGTTCCCAAGCTTAAAAAAATTTCTTTAACATTCTTATTTTTATTTTATTTTAAGTTTCAAATTCTCTCCCTCCCAGCTCTCCCCCATCCATTCGGAAGGCAAGTGAATAAGATATCCATTATACATTTAAAGTGATGCAAAACATATTTCCATATTTACCATATTGCAAGAAAAAAACAAGAAAAAGAAACACAATGGAAGAAATGCTTCAATCTGTACTCAGTGTTTATCAGATCTCTATTATGAAGTAGATAGCATTTTTCATCATGAATCCTTTGGAACTGCCATGAATCATTGTATTGACTGAGTTTTCCACAGCTCACCACTGTTACAATACTAGTGTTACTGCTGTAAATTTTTATTTCTTTTTATTATTTGGACTCAGGGCCATTCCTCCTGCAAATTTTGGTTAATATTAACTTCACCTGACCAAAATCTGTCTCATTGGATGTGAAAATTTATAAGAGCCTTAAATGTTACTTAGATGAGAAGCCAGTGAAATAATTTAAACTGTCCTTGACTCTTTGGCAACATGAAATCCTTCTCTTCAGTCTATTTGTGAATCCTTTCAATGTAGTTTAATCTATAACTTGACTTAGTTTACCTATGAAATTTGTTTGACAAGGTTTGTTTCCTTTGGGCTTATATGAGATTAACTGTTTATCAGCAATTACCTATCACATGAACTCAAGAGAAAAGATAGTTTTCTCTTAATGCTTTGTACTATGTACTTCTGGTTCTGCTCACTTCACTTTGCATCAGTTCATTTAAGTCTTCCCAGGTTTTTCTGAAACCATAACTTTTGTAATTTCTTATAGCACAATGGTATTCTGTCATGAATTTCACAACTTATTCAGCCATTTCCCAAATGATGAGCATCCCCTTAATTTCCAATTCTTTGCCACCATGAAAAGACCTGTTATTAATATTTTTGTACATTTTCCTTTTTTTTCCTCTTAAATCTCTTTGGGATAAGATCTGGTGGTGGTATTTCTAGGTCAAAGTTTTATAGCCCTTTGGGTATAGTTTCAAGTTGTTCTCCAGAATGGCTGGACCAATTAGCAACTCCAAAAGCTTATTAGCATACTTTTTTCCCCACATTCCTACATTTGTCATTTACCTTTTCTATCATGTTAGCCAATCTGATAGGTATCAGATGGTACCTCAGAGTTGTTTTAATTTGTATTTTGCTAATTATTTGTTATTTGGAGGATTTTTTTTTGATATGACTATTGATAGCTTTGATTTCTTCTGGAAAGTGCCTATTCCTATCTTTTGAGCATATAACAATCAAGGCATTGTTATTTTTATATATTTGCCTCAGTTAGTTATATATTTGAGAAATGAGGCCTTTGTCAGAGAAACTTGCTGTAAATTTTTTTTCCAGTTTTCCCATCTTTGGCTACATTGGTTTTGTTTGTGCAACAACTTTTAATTTCACATAATCAAAATTATCCACTTCACTGCTCAGGATCCTCTCTATTTCTTGTTTGGTCATGAACTTTTCCTTTATCCATAGATCTGACAGGTTTTTTTTTTCCTATGCTCCCCTAATTTGCTTATATCACTCTTTATATCTAAAGCATGTACCCATTTTGACATTTTGGCATTGCCACATGCTTTTGCTTTCAGTTCTTGTTTTATCTAATCCATAGATTTACTCCTTTTCTTATCCAATACCAGAGATGTCGTGGTTAGAAGGCTTGCTTTATTGTCAGTTAGCTATGTGTTCAAGTCTTGCCTCTGAAACATGAGCGGTGTGTGTCCATAGGCAAACCATTTAATCTCTCACAGTGCTCTCAGCAATTTTCCAACAAGATAAATTACAGTTTATTAATCTACATTGGTGGAAGAAATTTCCATAATAGATATTTCCACACTAATGAAAACACAGGCCTGAACTAAAACTGATAACATCAAGTTACAAGGTTCTTTTTGATATTAATTGTTCTATAACATAATTTGAAATCTGGTTACACCAAATACCTTTCATGATTACTTTTTCCCAATTATCTTCCTTTCTATTCTTAACATTTTTCCATAAATCTGAATTTTAAAATTATTTTAGCTGATCCTATGAAGTATCTCCTTAATAATTTGACTAGTTTATCATTAAGTCTATGAATTAATTTGAGTAGCATACTTTTTACTATAGCTGAATCTCTTGATTACTTGAAAAAGCCTTAAATAGTTTTTTTTAAATTAAAATAATTTTTTTCAATTAGCAAAAATCTGCCTTTATGCCACCCCACCCCAAAGAATGAAAGCAAAACCAAACCTCTGCTACAAACATGTACAGCCAAGCAAAATAAATTTCTGTATTAGCCATGTCCAAATATATATGTGTGTGTACATATATATACATATATACGTATATACATATATACACACACACACACACACATATAATATGTATACACACACACATATACACATACCATACAGGATACAGACACATATCTACATAAATGTGTATAAAAATATATCTCATTCTGCAATGTGAGTCTTTTTACTCTCTATTAGGAGGTAGGTGACATGCTTCATTGTTAGTCCTCTGGAATCATGATTGATCATTATGCTGATCTATTCTTTGTCTTTACAATATTGTTGTCATTATATAAACTGTTCTCCTGTCTCTTCACTCTGCATCAGTTCATACAAGTCTTCCCAGGTTTCTCTGAAACCATCCCTTTCATCATTTCTTACAACACAACAGCATTTGATTAAACTTGTATGTCATTATTGGTTTAGCTGGTAACCAGTTGATTGCCCCACCTCCCCCCCATTCCCATTCTTGGTCATCTCAAAAAGAGTTATATTTTTACACATCCTTAAGAGTTTATTTTGCCTAGGACTAATTTCTCCCTTCATCAACTCTCCCTCTAAATTCCCCTCTTCTCTTTCCCTTCTACTTCCCTTTTAACTGAAATGATTTCTATATCCAACTTTTTGTGTATATTCTTTTCTTCTTTGACAAGTTCAGATGAGAGTGTTTCAACTCAGCTACAACACCATTTCCTTGATTATAAAGATGTCTACTTTTATCTCCTCAATTATATGAGATAATGTACTCTAACTTTCCTTTTTCTTCCTCTCCTAGTATATTTCCTCTTCCCTTCTCTTTCCACTCTTCTTTTTAGATCATTGAGACATAACAGAACCATGCTCATGTCTTCTATCTAATCAGAACCCATCTATGACCACTGATGATAACAACATTCAGAGGGAGCATACATATCATCTCCTGATATATGAACTTAGCTCTGATCTTTTCACCAGTAATTCTCGGAATTCCTTTATTTCATTAAAAATCCATTTCCCCCATGTAGGATTATACTCAGTTTTCCTGGGTAAGTCTAAATAGTTTGGTTTCTTGGTTGTAAGCCTAAATATTTTGCCTTCTAGAATATCACATTCTAAGTTCTATGACCTTTTGTAGTAGTGGCTGTTAAGTTTTGTGTGAACTTGATTGAAGTTCCTGGAAGGTCTAGGATATTGTCGTTGCTACTTTCCTGGGGGTATTAAATGTGTTATTCCAGGATTTTAAGGTCATCTGAAGCTGGGAACCTGCAAGCTTTTGGTGTTCCCAATGTGGTCTGACAGAGGGCAATCTCATTCTTGCCCCCTTGGTCTGAGCTCTGCAAGTTTCTGACCTATATTTAAGAACCTGAAGTTTGGATATGAGTGACAGTAGAATTCTGCTAGACTCAGCTACTATTAGCCAGATGAGAAGTTCTGCTGGTTCACAGATATGCACTGCAAGCTTCCCTTTGGTCTGAGATCTTCCCTAGTTATTCTTCCCCAGGCTTCAGAATGAGCAAGAAGTTGGAGCTGAGACCTTGCTCTGCTCCTGGGATCTCAGACTCACTGCTATAGTTTCTGAGCTTGTTTTCTCCTAGTAGACTATAGGGCCTGTGACTGCTCCTGACCCCTGAATACTAACTACCCTTGGGCACAAGTCCTCTCCTCAGCCTCCCCTAGATCTATGACCTACAATGTGGTGGAGAGCATCAAAGCTGCCAGTTGCACCTGTTCCCACATGAGGTCACAGAGCCCTGTTATGCTGCGGGGAGCTGCTCTTATCCAGATTCTTCCTGCACTGCTCTGGACCAGATCCCATCCTCAGATTTCTACAGATCTCTTTTTCAGGTTGATCTATGATGATTCACTGATTTTTCTTTGGATTTCTCTATTGGGATTTGGTCTAGTGTGTTCTTGAAATCTGTTTTGAGTTTTGTTGGAAGGCTTGCTGTATTTCTTCCTGTTACTCAGCCATTTTGGCTTTGTCTGAATAGCTTTTGGATTATTTAGGTCTTCTTCTGTTTCTATAAAAATTACTCTGTATTTGTATTCATATATGTCCTGCATATGTATTGGAAGATTAATTCCTAGTTCATTGTTTTTCAAGCTGGAAGTGACTAAAGAAGTCATCTAGTCCAACTCTACTGTTTAAAAAAGATAAAATGAGCCCAGAAGAGAAATGACTTGCCTAGGTCACATAAGACAAGTTGGTGCTAGATTGTTAAGGGCCTTACGCCAGCAGGACCCACTAAAGGTTTTTGAGTAGGCAAGTAATGTGGTCAGACCTATGTCTTGGATGGATTATTTGATAGCTGTATGTGAGATGAACTGAAGAAGGAAGACACATTAGGAGGCTATTAAAGTGTTCCAATAAAAGATGATAAGGGACTGAACTTGGTAGTGGCTAAGTCAGAGGACAGAGCACAGATGCTATAGGACTAGTATTGAGAAAACTTATCAACTAATTGGATATACAGATAGAGGGAAAGAAGAGGGGAAGTCAAGGATGATTCCTCGTTTGCAAACCTGAATGACTAGAAAGATGGTAGAAATTCAACAGAAATAGGGAGGTCTGGAGGAAGATAATTAGCTATGTTTTGGATATATTACATACGATGCCGATGGGGTGTCCAAGTGGAATTTCTAGCGGGCACTTAACAATGTGAGAATAGAGCTTAAGAGAGATAGTGGGGATAGATAATATTTTAAAGCCAAGAGATTATAAGGGAACTCATGGCAGTCAAGACCAAAACAATTTAAAAGTTATTCTATAATGTTTTTATATCTATCTATCTAAAGAAAACACATAATGTAGTTCCTTTAAGGAAAGTCCAGCTGTCCTGGAATCCTGTCATTCATATCTTTTAAAAAAAATAATTCCTTTATTTACTTTCTTTTCTCTGGCAACCTGAATAAAAAGCAAAGAAATGTTGTTCTGCAGGCCCCTGTAGATCATCCACTGGTAATTGGTTACACTGGTATAAATTGCCTGGCATGCGATTTAGGACACAGCTCAAAACTGGGCATACGACCAGATCTTAAAATTGAGTCATTTTTGACAGACAGCAACTGCTTGACTCAGTAATAACTCTTATATTTTTACATCTAATATGAAGAATACAGGTAGTTCTTGTAGCATATTTGGAATGGAAAAACAGAAACCAAAGGAAACATTTAAATATGAAAAAAAACCAGGTACATGACTTTGTGGCTCAGCACAAATTATAGAATGTTTGACAATTTTGTAATTGAAAAGGAAGTATCAATAAAATAAAGATTTTTGCTGTATCCCATTTGAAAGTGTTTGCTAGCACCCTGTCTACTCTGTCATGCTGATTTCCTGCGGTCCTGGCTCCTCTCTAGGCCCTTACAATACAGGGCCCTCTGCAGGGGAAAAAGAAACTTCTGATATTTATCTGAGTGAGAACAACAACAAAGTCAAGACCAAAACAAGTTAAAAGTTATTTTGTAACATTTTTGTATCTCAAAGAGTCTCTGAAATGTAGCTTATACTTAGAGAGAAGCCTTCTTCTCTACAGCAACATAATCTAAGATCCACTTGACTTGTGTAGCTATGTATATCCAAGAAGGGGAAAAATTCTCTTTATTGTTACTATGAATTGAAGATTTCCAATCTTCTCTAATCAAAACTACATGGAATGGCCTTCTTCCACCTTACTCCAGCTTGACCCACTCACCATCTTTCTCCTATCCATTAAATAGCAAGCAAAACTACTGTCCTGTTGGCTTCTATGTTGGTTCACCAGAGGTAGGACGTATTTCCCCTAACATATGGTAAGTTTCCACCCTGGTTACACAGTTACCCCGCCTCTCCCAATTGTTCATATGTACTTACTTTATAATATAACTTCATAATTGTTCATTTATACTGTTTTTATCCTGTGATCAAACATATCTTTATACTTATATTCTTCCAACATGCCTTAGTAACAAACTCCTAGGAGACAGAAATTATGCTTGTATGGTTCTCTGTGCATTTTGAAATTATGCCTGTATTATTATCTTAGGCTAATACTATCAACAGTCAGGCTCTTGGCCTATTCTTTTTGACAGAGAATAGATATACTTATAAAAACTTAGTTTTAACTTCTCCAAGAGCCAGGATTATCCCATCCCTGCAGAAAAAAATACTAATTATCACTGAATGACAAGGAGTAGAGAGATTGTTCTTTAGGAAATATTCTGTTCATGTTTTTACACAAGTGATATCTGCCCCAATGTGTATCCGAATGCTGCAGTGGAAAAGGTTAACATGACACAAGCTGGAGAGACAGAATTAGGGTGGGAAATGGCCCAGATTCAGTGAGGAACAAAATTCTATTCTTCTGAGGAGATCCCGGTAAACTGGAGAGTGGGGTACAGCAGGGATGGAGAGAATCTATAAAATTGCTCAGAAGCCATGTCTGTGACAAATCAAGTTCACCCTAAGAAGAAAAGGGCCTTGATCTAGTGGTTTTCTGGAACCAGTCTCATGGAAGATTTCTTGATAATGGACTGTATCTAGACATGGTTTTGACTGACCTTTTCTGGCCCTCTGTATTTCTTCCTCAGTAAAGGAGTTGCTCTGATCTAAAGATTACTGCCCCCTCAGTAGGTTCCATATATCCTGGAAAAGTAGCTCAAATCCTCTTCAACTAGCAGGCAAAGGATTGCTCTGGGATGGTTTGGACAATTCCTTCCCAGAAAGGGACTGGGGGACCAAGGGGTGGTATTATTGAAAACACTTTGCTTTCTAACAGCATGTGGGCAGGGAAATTGTCTCTGTATAATTATGATGGACACACATTTATTTGGAAGAAAGGAAATTTAATTCTGAGTCCCCTGAAGGGGTATGTGAGGGAGAATCCCCGTGGAAGAAGAGGAAGCCTGTCCACATAGGCTTCTAAGAGGTCAAAGATTTTGTATCATTGCCTTAATGTGGCCCTCAGGGAGAAGAATATTTTGGTGGGTGAGCCAAGGAACACTGAGGAGGTAGCAATATTGAGAGGACCTTGGTATCAAGTTAGACCCTGGGACATTTTACTACAGATGACTCTGATGCATAATAAATTACTGACTATATCAGAAGTGTTATTATCTATGCTATGGCCATGATCCGTCATTGCTCCTGTTTTTCATCACCACCTTACATTAGGGAAACAATCTGACTGTCCTGGAGGCGTCACCATCTGTGCCGTGTTCCTGATATTCTTGGTCCTGCTCTAGCTCGTCAGCACATCATCACCACCTTACATCAGGAGTCCCACTGTGCACTGCAAAGATATGACACCATCCAATACATGGACTAAGTTGCTAAGATCTGAGACTGAGAACTTAGCCTAGGATTTCTAGTTTTTTTACTTCCTCCATGTTTTTTTCTCTTTCCACTTCTTTTTTGGTGACTATTAGGGAAGCGTGTGTTTTTTTTCTTTCTTCTTTTTCCTCTTAGTATTGCCAATTCCAGGAAGACTGTCCAGTAAAGCCCCTGAAAACATTAAAGATGGAAGGTCTTCTGCAAGATCCTTAGGTTTTTACCACGTTGGGGGTGGTGTATGGTTGGACTAGAGTTCCTCCATTTCCTTCAATAGGGATTAGTTGCTAAAAGGCAACAAAGCTATACCTGGAACTTGAATGGACTCTACTCCCCTTGACATAGCTCTCTGGCCACCTAAGTGCATATAAAAGTCTCATCCATAGGGAATCAGCCTGCAGATGGATTTCTAAAAACCACCATATCTTTCACCATATCCTGCCCTGATGACCAGTTTCCATATGGAGAAGAACAGAGGGGTGCATTCAGAGGAGCTAAGTGCTACTGTATCTTTATCACACATCCTTGATGTGTTAGCGTAAGATAAACCTCCTTTTGTTAACTGTTTAGTGATTTGTGAGAGCCTCATTTTATCTCAACATTGAACCTCAATAGGAGGCTGGCATTAAGTTGGTCCCTATTACCAGTTTCACATAAATATTATGTGGCAGAGTCAGGACTTGAATTTAGGTATTCCTGACTCTATCCATTATAGCATGCTAAATAAATATATGTGTATTTGCATACATGTATGCTTATATGTATATGGCAGTTAGATGGGACAGTGGATAGAATGCTGGGCCTGCATTTCAAATCTAGCCTAGACAACACCTGTGTGGCTCTGAGCAGGTCACTTAACCCTGTATGCCTTAGTTTCCTCATCTGTAAAATGAGCTGAAGAAGGAAATGGCAAACCACTCCAGTATCTTTGCCTAGAAAACCCCAAATGGGGTAACAGAGAGTTAGTGATGACTGAAAACAACTGAACAACAATAACAATGTGTATCTATACATGTACATGCATGTGTGAGTGTGTGTGTATGTGGTGTGTGTGTGTGTGTGTGTGTGTGTGTGTGTGTATGTCTGAGAGAGGGAGGGAATGAGAGAGAAAGAGGGAGAGAGAGGAAAAGACAGAGAAAGAGGGAGAGAGAGACAGAAAGATGGGGGGGAGAGAGAGAGAGAGAGAGAGAGAGAGAGAGAGAGAGAGAGAGAGAGAGAGAGAGAGAGAGAGAGAGAGAGAGAGAGAGAGAGAGAGAGAGAGAGAAAGAGAGAGAGAGAGAGAGAATGAGAAGAACAGGCCTCAAAGTTAGGGAGAGCTGGATTCAGGTCTACCTTTCATATACTAGTTGTCATCCTGGGCAAACCAGTTAACCTTCTAGTGCCTCAGGACAATTCCCTAAGATAATAAGCGAGCCCATCAGCATTGCCAGAGAAAGCCTGATGGGCAGATACATGCACGTCTGTCTCTCTGTAAGCAGCCCTGTGGTTTCATTGTTCTAGTCAGTTACCAATGAGGAACTTACTTCCTTTCATGCATCCATGCACATATATATACACATATTTACACATACATACATATGTATCTACTACATGTGTGCATATAGAATGTATAGAATATATTACTAAAGAATTTTAGAGTTAGATGGCACTTTAGCACTCCTGTTATCCAATCTCTTACCAATGCCAGGAACTGTATTGACAAGGTGATCAGTCAGGTTCTTTTTGAATGTCTTTTCTCACCACTTAGATTGCAAACTTCTTTGTAATAAAAATGGATGATGAGATTGAGAAACAAATTATAGACAGAGGCATGATACAGAAATGATAAGGGCAATTATCTGGACATCCACTAGAATGCCCTTCTCTGTGAAGAACAGAGCAGCTGATAAACTATTTACTTACAAAGATGGACAATGTGACTAATGAACTTCTAATGTGGATCTGCATCTAACTAACAACTAGAAAACTGCAAAAAATTTGTAAGGAACAGACTTTGACAGATAAGTATAGATATGCAGAGGAAAATGTAGCATAGTTTGACATACACCCATAATTTTGAGGAATAAAGATGTCAGAGTTTAAAGAGAAGAAGAGCAGGATCTGAAAATCTAAAACTGTAGAGGAAGTTCTCTCAAATGGGAGGGATGCTCTCAAGAATAAAATTCTGATGAGAAGTGCAAACAATTCCAATGAAGAAAGAAGAGCTATCTAAATAAGAGCTTTTAGTTTTAGAAAGTGCTTTCCTTACAACAACCCTTTAAGGTAAGCAGTTGCAAGTATTATTATCTGAACTTCACAGATGAGGAAACTGAGAATCAAAGAAATTAAATGACTTGCTCATTTAACATACAGCTATTAAGTATACGAGGCAGGATGAAAACTCAGATTCCTTGACTCTATGTACAGCAATCTACTCTCTTCCAGACTGCCTCTCACTCTTGTATTGATTAAAGAGATTAATATGAATGTATAGAAAATTAATCAAATAACTTAAACTTTAAAAGATATATAATTCAGTTTTATATGGCACATTTCTGTTCTTTTTTTAAAATATGGAAATACTCATGTTTGTGTTTGTAAAGTTCAGAATAACAAAATTTTTTTAAAAAGGCAAGTAGCAGAAGATGAAATGGAGAGTAGATAATATTACAAATATAAAACTTAGGCACAGTCCTGCAATAATGCTAGGAATGCTAGTTTTCCTGGCAATGTTAAGGAATTTTAAAAAAAAGTTATGTTGGGGGTAAGAGGAAAATCAGAGAAGTGATAGGTCCATAGGAGACAGAGCAATGATAACAGATAATGGTATGAGAAAAGATTTTAATAACCAGCATCTTAGGGAGATTCAGAGCTCCCCCCCTCTTCTTCCAAAGTCCTAACTTTAAGTCTTCTTTTCTTGTAGGACATTACTGAAAATGAGTCTTGGTCAGATTCCACTCAACCTTGCAAGAAATTTAATTTAGGGCACGGAAACCTATTGTGTTCTATTCAAACGTGAGTACAGCCAGATCCTTTTGTCTAGATAGTCCAAGGCTGGGAGTGAGCTGACATAGCTGGGGGTGGTCTGAGTAGAGATGATTTCTCTGTGCAAGGGGTCACTCTCAGACCTACTGACCACTTACCGTTTTGAAGAGTGTATATAGATATAGATATAGATATAGATATATACAGATATAGATATATATAAACTGTGAGCTCTGCCCATTATGACTGCCTTTGGTGTGACAGAGATGGCCAAATGACCATCCTTTTATTAATAACCTACTGGCCTTAATAATAAAATGATTAAATTACCCATAAACCATGTCTCTTGAACCTTTTGAAAAGTCACAATTATGGCAACCACGAAGGGATCAGAGCCTTTCACTCTAGCTTCTTAACAAAGAGCACCCTTCTACTGGGCTAACACGGAGAGTTCTCTGTTAGGACTCTGGGTATGATCTCACTCTCCCTTTTATCTATAAGTAAGTTTTATCTGGGCAAGCATATACATATGTCTATGTTTTTTGTGTTTGTGCTACAGCTTTTTTCTAATTTTCCTTCTCATAGAGAGGCAATTGTCAGGTAGATGTGTCTGCTGGAAACAGATCCTCTGAAATAAGCTATATGGGGATGAGAGACAGAAAACCTATGTACACAGTAAGTGGCCACCTCAGACATTCGGGGCATTATGGGTATTCAGTTTATGAAACCAATTGTGTGGTAAACCCTAAAAGTACCAGCAATATATTCTGAATGTCTTTCAGGACTAGGATTTCAAAAATGGAGACCCTGCAGGCCAATAGTCTGTGAGAGAATCTCTAAAGCTACAATCCTTGATTTCAAGCTTTTGGGGTTACATATAAATTAAGTTGTGTGTGTGTGTGAAAGGAACTCTTTAAATAAAGTAAGAAACTAGGGATTTTTATTAAGACTGCCCAAGAGGACTTTGTGAGAAAATCTATTCTTAGTTCTTAGTGTTTTCAGTCAGAGGTATGTCCAAAGGATTCTTGCTCTCAGGTAAAACGAGTAAACCAAAGGAAGTATTAAAGCAAGGAAAGCAAATAGTTTTAATCTCAGCTCTTTTCCGTTTGTCTCTGTGTTGGTTTGTGTGAGGTTTTCTAAGATTAGCTTGTTAAGCAAGGGAACTGAAAAATCAGGGCTGATACTTTCCCAGGAGTTAGTCTGGGAGGTGGAATCAGACAAGGGATTTCTCTCTGAGTAAAAATGCAAAGTTTTTTTTCCTTTGGATGAAGCTCTAGCAGCAGCTTTCCACTGCTAAAGATTGTGAGAGGTAAGAAACAATTATGTTTCCATATAAGGAAATTGAGAGAAAAAGTAGCTCAGAGGTTCTAAGAACTGGCTGAAAATGGATGAAACCGGTTGTTTGGTTAAAGAGGCTGGAAGTAGGACAAAGGTTAAGCTTTACTTAGAGTGCACAAGCATAATAGGCTCATTAATACTAACTTCTCCACCCAGAGGGGAGTAATAGCACAGAACTAGGCACATTTCATATGTCAGCAGGAGAAATGACATGTTATGAAGTGGGAGTATCAGGAAGATTGTAACCCGGAAGAGCAGGGACCAATCCTGGCTCTGAAGGGAGGGACAAGAAGGAACTAACTGCATAAAAGGCCTGCTCCGGCGCCTGTCAGTGTGTGACCCTTTTTCTTTTTTGGGGGGGTATCACATACCTGATTCTTTCCAGAATTGTAAATAAATAAACGTCCCTTTGCTCCCTTCAGTTTAAGGTTTGTTTCTTAAGGGAGGACAGAACTCCGCAAGGTTATGTTTCTAGGGGAGTAGTGAGTCGCGGCTGCTAACTCTACCAAAGAGGGACTGAACCATGTTTCTCACAAGATCTAGACCAAGCAGCCCCAAACTGCAAAAATAAGTTTTTGTCTTGCAAGAAACTCTGATCAGGGCTTTTATGCCATAGCCTTAAATGCAATCACCTTAGGATTTCAGTAATCTGTTGAAAATGTATATTAATGTTGTAAAAAGCTGTGGGTTTTTTTTTTAAATTAGTACTATTGGTGAAGGGTGTTAAAGAAATATAGCTCTCTTGATTTCTAAATTATTAAGAGTTAACTCTCTCCAGATTCTAATAGGTGAAGAACAGCAGGACAAAAAGGAGGGTAAGTATGATTTTTTAATTTGGAAAACTGTGCTAATTAGGCAGTCAAGCCTTATATAATCTGTTAATGGGGTTTTGGAGTAGCCAGAATCTCACTCTTGTGTTTCAATGGGAACATAAGCTACTGCATGTCTCCTAAAAGTGTTTGTAATCACTAAAAACATCTTAATGGATTTTTTTAAAGGATTAATTTCACAAACTTCTTCCTATGTTGGACTAGGAATAGATAGTGCAGGTTTCTATCTCCTTTTGTGAGAATGAGAGATTCAGAGTTCTTTGATCTCCTAGGGAACACCTGAATTTTGTGAGATGCAGATTAATGAAGAGAATCCCCTAGGTTGAAATTAACTCCATAGCTTAGGAAAGCAGGGTTGCTTTAAGATATTGGTTTAACAATAGTATATGCAGTCTGGGATGTGGTTGAAATGTAAAGGAAAGTTGGGTGGTCTGAGTAATGGGTTTAAAAGATTAGGAAAGAGAAATAAAGGCTTGAGCAAAAATATGGAAGGCGGATAAGAAGATTTGGGGGCTAATGGGAAATACACCCTGCATACAGCAAGAGTGCAGTAGCAAGCCCCTCCTGTCCCTGGATAATTGTTCTGATTGCCTTTGTGTCAGCTTCGTATACTTTAAACAGGTTGGGAGAGTGTGAAGAAGTGTGACCTAGTTTTAAAGAGAAAGACTGAGAATGAAAATTTTTTGTCATATTTTAAAAAAAGATGTATTAATTTATTTATTTTTAGTTTTCAACATTCACTTCCACAAGATTTTGAGCTCCAAATTTTCTCCCCATCTCCCTCCTCCAACTCCAGAATGAAAATTTTATAGCTTGATTTTAAAGCCAATAGACAAAGTTATAGAGGGTCTGAAGGAATTAAAATAGAGGGCACCATGTGATTCAAGCCCCTCTTGTTATACCCTTTTTTTTTCTTTTTTTAGTGAGGCAATTGGGGTTAAGCAATTTTCCCAGAGTCACACAGCTAGGAAGTATTATGTGTTTGAGGCTGGATTTGAACTCAGGTCCCCCTGAATCCAGGACTGGTGCTCTATCCACTGCACCACCTAGCTGCCCATTTGTTACATACTTTTAATTTAAAATCTTTTGGCAGTAGATTAGCTGTAAATAGTGAATCCCATAATATGAAATACTTGGAATAAATATCCCTTATGCAAAATATAATACTAAATAACTGAAATTATAAATTGAGGTTCTGTATGATAACATTTGGAAAATACATCCAAGTGTAACTGAATTTATTCTGGTCTCATTTTAAGCAAATTTTATTATTTATTATTATTATAATATATCAGGAAACTTGTTAGCTTGTGTAGTTTTAAGCGAAGTTACTTACCCCAGTTATGTGATTTGTAATGTGCACAAAGACAATACTTAACATTAATGTGATAATTTACTTTATTAGAAATATGGCAAAAAATGTGAATTCTTTAATTCTTTTGGGTTCTGGACTTTAACTGTTAAAAGGCTAATGTAAAAGTAATTTAAAAAATCAATGGCAGATTAGCATTGAGTTAGGGTGTCAGTATTTTAAGATTTCAGCATCTAACCTCATGTTTAAATGGTTAAAGTATAGTGATTTGACTTCAATTAAGAAAGAGAAATTACAAAGGAAAAGATTTTTAGAAATTACTCTGTAACCAGCTATAGCCTGGTTATATAAGAGTAAGGTTAGAGCAGCTGGTTAATCATGCTCATCCACCTTTCAGGATAAATCTGTA
Organism: Phascolarctos cinereus; assembly: GCF_003287225.1. NCBI lineage: Eukaryota > Metazoa > Chordata > Mammalia > Diprotodontia > Phascolarctidae > Phascolarctos > Phascolarctos cinereus. The sequence goes on along the minus strand of NW_027555736.1, from coordinate 247,897,839 downwards.
AGAAGGCCTTATTAAATCTAACACTACATAAATATTGGATATGGCAAAGATACTGGTTATAGTGATTTGTGATTATTATATAAAATCTTAAATGTTTCCTTGTACTGTTCAATTATCTGATTATTATTTTAATTCAATAAGTTAAGTAACTCTGAAAGGTCAAATTTCTGCCTGGGGAAACTGGCTGTGCCTTGCTAGCATTAAATCAAATTCCTTCTGTCTCTTTGCTTGGGCCAAAAACAGCAGTACAATTAGAATCTTGGGATATTTTAACCCAGCACGTTTTTTTTTAGGCAACTGGGGTTAAGTGACTTGCCCAGGGTCATACAGCTAATGTCAAGTATCTGAGGCCAGATTTGAACTCAGGTCCTCCTGACTCCAGGGCTGGTGCTCTATCCATTGTGCCACTTAGCTGTCCATAGCCCAGCACATTTTAAGCTAACCTGATAATAACAGGTATGGTTTCAAACTGTTTGTAAAACTTTATATGTATTTTCTAGTATATGAAGCTTGAAATTCCCAGGAAGATGGGAATAAGGAACTGGAATGCTCTTTATCTGATAAGTCTCAAAGGTAGAGGCAGAGGATCTTAGATCTTTAGGTAGAGGAAAAGATTATTCTGAGCTGGGAATTGTTACCATGTGTCTTTTATTTTTGTTAAAAAGGGAAATATATGAATTTATGGATAATAACTTTTTTCTTTTAAAGTGCTAAGAGTATTGGGCCTTAGAAATGAAAATGTTACCATTAGTGATGATAAATCCAGATTTGATTTGATTTAAGCCAAAATCTATCCTGAAGGAAATAAGAATGGGATCTTGAAAGTGCTCTCCTATCAGGATTATTATGGTAAATTACAACATAATGCAAAAAGATATTTGTTATTTGGCATTAAGAAATTTTATTAACTGCATGGCCCCCAGAAAGTTCTATTTACCTCAGTTTACTGTTCTGTAAGGGGAAAATAATAGAACTCAAACTCCCATGGTTGTTGTAAGGATCACATGATTGTAAAGTGCTTGGCATAGGGCAAATGCTATATGAATGCTAACTGTTTTTATTATCTCTCTAATTAGATGTAATTGCTTCATACTTGATAACTCTATATGGGGTTTTAGATGTGATACAACACCAATGGTGATAAGATGAATAATTTTCTGTGTAACACAATTTGGAAGCATATTCTGCTGAATTGGTAATGGTTTTGTTTCAAATTTTAAATACATACTGTTTATGATTTTGCTATGCTTCTAAATTTTCTCACATTGCGTAATTTGGTAAACAACTGTATCAGCTATGTTGTTAGAAAAGTAATTTCTCTTGGAGGCAGAGCCAACACGGTAGTGTAAAGGCAGGAACTCCTCTGAGCTTTTCCCCAAACCCCTCCAATTACCCTTAAAAGATGACTGTAAACAAATTCTAGAACAACAGAATCCACGAAAAGGTAGAGTGGAACAAAATGGAGTGGAGTTCAACCCAGCATAAACGGGCCCAGCAGAGCTTTGGCCCCAGCAAACCAGAAGCAAGCCTCACGAGCCACTGACTCAGCAGCAGCAGTGGCAGGGGCTGCTTCCAGAGCTCTAAGCTTTTACAGTGGAGAGGAAGAGGGGAAAGGTGACAGGGAGTGAGTGAACCTTACTCTCATCAGAATTGGCTCAACATACACACCCAACTGAGTATAGAAATCTATCTATAGGAAAGTAGAAGGGGAAGGGGATGAGAGAAGTGAGGGGAGGGTGGGGAAGGGGTAGTCAGAAGAAAAACATTTTTGAGGAGGGACAGTGTGAAAGGGGAGAGAGAAGAGAATAAACAGGGTGGGGAGAATAGGATGGAGAGAAATACAGTTAGCAACAGTAACTGGGAAAAAAAATTTCTCAAACATGTAGAGAACTGAGTCAAATTTATAAAAATAAGAGCTATTCCCCCATAGATAAATAATCAAAAGATATGATCAGTTTTCAGATGAAGTAATCAAAGCTATCTATAGTCCTATGAAAAAATACTCTAACAATTCCCAAAGACTCATGATGGAAAATGCTATCCACATTCAGAGAAAGAACTATGGAATCCGAAAGCAGATTGAAGGGTACTATTTTCTCTCTCTCTTTTTTTTGTTTCTTTTTTCTTGTAGTTTTCACTTTGGTTCTAATTCTTCTTTACAACATGACTGATGCAGAAGTATGTTGAATATGACTACACATGTATAGCCTATATCAGACTTCATGGTGCCTTAGGAAAGGAAAGCAGAGGAAAGGGGAGAAAATAATAAAAAAAGAAAAAATATACTTCCTATTGATTGGAGAAATGCAAATTAAAACAATTCTCAGATGCTACTTCATACCGATTAGATTGCCTAATACCAGAAGAGGTAAATGACAAATGTTGGAGGGGGTGTGGGAAAAAGGAGATACTAATGCACTACTGGTGGAGTTGTGAACTGATTCAACCATTCTACCTTGCATATCCTTTGACCTAACAATACCACTATTCGGTCTGTATCCCAAAAGACATAAAAAACAAAAAGGAACAGGACTTATATGTACAAAAATATTTATAGCAGCTCTTTTCTGGGGGCAAAGAATTAGAAGTTGAAGGGATGCCCATCAATTGGGGAATGGCTGAACAAGTTGTGGTATACAAATGTAATGGAATACTATTGTGCTATCAGAAATGATGAACAGGCAGAATTCAAGAAAACTTGGAAAGAATTACATGAACTGATGCTGAGTGAAATGAGCAGAACCAGGAGAACATTGTATATAGTAACAGCAATATTGTGCAATGACCAACTTTGATAGACTTAGCTCTTCTCAGCAATGCAATGATCTAAGACAGTTCCAAAATACTCATGATAGAAAATGTTATTCACATCCAGAGAAAGAACTATGGAGCCTGAATGCAGATCAAAGCTTACTATTTTCTCTTTTTTTGTTTGTTTTTTCTTTCTTGTGGTTTTTCCCTTTTGTTCTGATTCTTCCTTCATACTACTAACATGGAAGTATGTTTAGTAAGATCGTACATATATAGCCTATATCAGATTACATGCCACTTTGGAGAGGGAAAAGTGGAGAAAGGGGGGAAAATTTAGAACTCAAAATTTTATAAAAGTGAATGGTGAAATCTAAAAATAAATTGATTAATTAATCTAAAAAATACTCAGTGTTTTCATATATCCCATCCCACAACCTTTTGTTGCAAGTGAAGTTAATCTGACAACTTTTATATGAATTTATTTTTACATTAGAGTCCATCTTCTTATAAAGTGTTCTGTAATTAATTTCTTAGTGGTATCTCATCCTCTTAACTGGGGAATGAATAATGCCAAATATAAAAATTGGGTTCCAATTTTCTGTTTCCTATATATACCAACATGATAACTGGCTAACCTAAAATTGTAAAATTTGTGGTCTTACTGTAATGCAGAACATTATTTTACCATTTAGGTAGTAGAACCCTTTAGGCCATGGAAAACAGAAGCTGCTGCTTAATCTTGCCCTAGACCTCTTTCCTCCTAAATCTAAACAATAGTGAAATGTACTCTTGCGCAGCTTAAGCACAGCCCACACCTCCAATGCAAATGGATAAGAAAACTTGCAATACAATGGCTTTAGATAATTATGTTTATACCAGAAACCAGGACACCTGGTCTGGTTTGTGTGATCCCTGACCTGTAATGATGGGGTGCTCGGATGCTTGTGCTTATACTTTTGCCCCAAAAATGCCTTCCTAGTCTCAGAAACACTATCTCTAACAACCACTCCCCAGCCCAAGGACACTGTGCCTAGCAGTATTCATGCATGGGCCTCAGCAAGACCCTTATCTGGCTGCTCAGGCCCCAGCCCTCAGATCATATCTCTGGCAACCTCCAAATTCCTTAGCAAGACCCTTATCTGGCTGCTCAGGCCCCAGCCCTCAGATCATATCTCTGGAAGCCTCCATTGTGAGAAAGTTTGCAGAGCATTATCATATCTAGACAGAGGGAGAGGGGTGTCCTTGACCAGCCCAAAAAAACTCTTCCTCTTGCCAGACTTCAAATATCCATCCCCCTCCCTGTCCTGTATACTCCCTATATAAACCCTAGCTTGACCCCTGATGGGGGCTGCTTGATTTGGACGTGAATACCCCTGGCAGCTGCGTGCTAATATAATAAAGTCCACAATTTAAAATTAGCCTGGGTCTAACTCGCTAAATTTCTCGGTATAACATTACATGGTTCCAAATTTGATTTTTTAATAATAGAGACATAAGGTTTGAGCTAAACTTTCATCATCTAACCTGGTTATTGGCAAAGCAAATTTAAATTTGTGTTAAGATAAATTTTGCAGGCAATTTTTAGCTGAGAAGAGATTTTCTAGGTGAACTAAGCTGGAGAAGAATTGCTCTGAGACCACACCCGAACCACAGCTCCATCAGATGTTTCCAAAGGAAGAAACTGAAGGAGACACATCTATGAATTTTATTTTGCTGTTGAGTTTTTCCCTTTGCACCTGTTATCTGTAAGGGCTACTTATCAAAGGGGATTGCCCTCTTTGGTTTTGTCAAAATGTTATCCAAGGAGATTGCCCCCTTTGATTTTGTCAAAGCCCCATCCTTTTTTTCCCTTTTTTTCTCTCATATTATCTCCCCTCATAAGTCCCATAGTTAGAAATCCTTGAGGAAGTGTTTTTCATATCAGTTAGTAATTTATTGAAGAGGCCATGCTCCTCAAGAATCAACTGGAAGAATGTGAGAAATAATTATTAATAACCAAAATCTTGAGGAGATTCAGAGTTTTCCTCTCTTCTTCCAAAGCACTAAGTTCTGTTTTCTTGTAGGACATTACTGATAATGGATCTTGGTCAGACCCCACCCAACCTTGCAAGTATTTTAAGCTAGGGTGTGGAAGCCCATTGTATTCTATTCAAACTTGGGTAGAGACAGTTCCTTTTGTCTAGATAGCCCAAGGCTGAGAGTGATCTGGTATAGCAGGGGGTGGTCTGAGTAGAGATAATTTCTCCATGCAAGGGTCACTCTCAGCCCCATTGACCACTTACTATTTCAAGTGGTATACAAACTGTGAACTCTGCCCACCATGATGGTCTTTGGTCTGAGAGAGATGGCCAAATGACCATCCTTTAGTTAATAACTTGCTGGCCTTATCAATACAATGATTAAGTTAACCATAAACTATGTCTCTGGAACCTTTTTAAATGTCACAATAGGGGCAGCTAAGTGGAGCAGTAGATAGAGCTCTAGCCTTGGAGTCAGGAGGACCTGAGTTCAAATCTGGCCTCAGACACCTGACTCTTACTAGCTGTGTGACCCTGGGGCAAGTCACTCAACCCCAACTGCCTCACCAAAAAAGAAAAAAAAAGTCACAATGAAGAGAAGTACTCAAATCTAATTTAGCTTCTGTTTTCTCTATTTAGGCAATTGAAGAGAATGACTTTTACAATGAGAGGGTTCAAAAATATGATTAATAGCTAATGTGAAACTCAAGAAAAGTGGAAATGGTAATTGCTGTCTTCAGTGAATTCAGGTTATCCTCCTGACCTCCTATATATTAATGGCAGTGATCTTTTAAAACCTAAAAAGAACAGAAGGGGTATAGGACTGAACAAAGGAAAATGTTCCAATTTTCAAAAAGAGGGGAAGAGACGGAATTTTTCAACTATAGACAAGTAACTATGACTTGGATGTGTTCCATTTCTGCCTCCCCCTCCCCCCTAAATCTATGATACATTAATAAAGGGATGATTTCTTGGCATTTAGAAGGGAAAATGTTGATAACTAAGTCAGTTAATAAATATTTATTAAGTGCATACTGATGAGGTCTAGAGGTTAGGGGTGCTGGGACCTCAAGATCACTCACAGGCCCTACCTGAATGAATGAATTCAACCCAAATCTTCCTTCAGCCAGATAAAAAGCTTATTAGAGATAAACCATACAGGCCAGACTCTTAAGGAATCTGAACATTAGTATTGCCTGTTGGGATGAGCAGGCATGAGAAAGTCTCAGCATTTAAATGGGGGCCAGGGTAGATATTTTATATAGAGTAAAGTAACTTTGGGTGACCAGAGGAGGGGCTGGGAAAAGGGTCTAGGTGGTTTAGGGAGAATTCTGATTGGAATGTCAGAGAGATTGAATAGACAATGGGAATAGATAATGAGAGGAACTGGAAGGAAGAAGTTTGAAAAGCATCTGAATAATATCAAAAGGTAGGGCTAGGGCTTTCAAAGGGAGATAAGGAAGAGTAGAAAAGGAACCTTTTGAGACCAGAGTAAGAAAAGTTTAAGGTTTTTCTGGGGCCTGTAGACAAAGGGGAGCCAGATTCCCTTTGGTGCAAGGGGTGGAGATCTCGGCTTAGGCCCATATCTCATCACCTACTATGTGTCAGGCATTATGCTAATAATGGGGAATACAAAAAGGAGGAAAAAAGTCTCTGCCCCCAAAGAGATCTTAATCTAATGGGGGAGACAATAAGCAAACAATTATGCAGAAACAAGTTATGTAAAGGATAAATAGGAAATGATTAACAGAAGGAAGGCTCTAGAATTAAGAGAGGATGGAAAGTGGGATTTAAATTGGGACTGAAAGAAAGCCTGGGAGAGAAGGAGGCAAAGATGAGGAGGGAGAACATTCCAGGCATGGGGACAGCCAGAAAGAATGCCTGCTGCAGGACAGATGAAGTGTCTTATTAGTGGAACAGCCAGGAGGCCAGTGTCACAGGACTGGGATGGGACAATAGAGGGTAGCAGTTGTAGTGGGAAGTAAGACCTATCATTGTTGCATCATGAAGAGAGCATAAAATAAAAGAACAAGGATAGTCACTGGGCTTGTTATTTCCTTGATACAGGAAATTCCTAGATGAGGACATTCCCTTTACCATGTCAAACAGCAGCTTTTCTGTAAGACTCAGAGTTGCCTAGGGCATTGAGAGTTAAGAGATTTTTCCCATGGTCATATATCCAGTACATGTTAGGAATGGATCTAGAAACTTAACTTTTAGCCCTCTCTCTACTACTGTCTGTCCTAAGAGAATAGCTATAGCCAATCAGGTCTTGCCTTTTTTCCCATTTGGAGTATTGATGGGACCTGGACCCTGAACTTTCCCACACAACCCAGCACTTGAACTCAGTGACATCTTCTCACTGTGTTTTCTTGTATATAAGTATCAATCTTACTCGCATTAAATTGTGCAGATTCATTAGGAATCTTTCCTGCTTCTATTGGTGACACAATAGTGTAGATTCACTTAGAATCTTTCCCACTTCTATTGGTGGCACAGTAAACTCTCTACTTTGGCTGGAAGGCTTGAGTGGTGGAATTCTTTCAAGGCAGACGTCCTGTACCCTTGCATTTCAGGGTTCCCAACACCCCAAACCACAACAGTACCAATGACTCAGGTCTGAAAAACCTCTGTCCTGGAGAACTGAATTATAACCATACCAGAGGCAATAAGTAGCTATATCATTTCCACTAGCCCTGACAGAATGTGCAGTTTCCGCCCTTGTGGGTATCACAATAAAAACAAATGAAATCATGGGCATATGTCTGGTATTATTTTTGTGCCAAGATGAGCAAAGTATTCGGCTATAAAGAAGAGCTGAAGGTAGGAGGGACCAATCACCCTACTCACCTGGACATAGCTGGATATAGTACTTGCCTGTTGCCTAAGTACTAAGTATGAACTGGTCTTTGGCCACCCCATAATAGATGGAAATAGTAATCTTTGCAACATGTTAGTTACTTTCTTACCTAGATAGCATGCCCAGAGGTGTAACATTAAGTGATCCCATCAGCATTGCAAGGGCCATCCCTGGAGCTTCCCGTTCTATTACTTCTTTTGTAGCCTGTAATTAAAGATTAAACAGCACACTGAGTGAAATTAACTAAATAATGGGTGAGTGGAGGGAGAGGAAATGAAACTAACTTGAAAATTAAAACCCACTCTCTCTGTTTCCCAAAATGTGTGTATTTTTGAAAAAAGTATCAATTGTCCAGTGTCCAAAATACACTGAGCAAGACAACTACAACAGGACTTCCCTGTCGGCCTCTTTTGTCCCTTGAAAATCAATCTGAATAATGTTTCAGAAGAAAATAGTAAAAATTTTACCTACTTCTCTAAGCCTAATTAAAAAAGTAATCAAAAAATTTCAAGAATAACTCAAAATAATGTAATCAATCTGAGCATATCAAAAGTTTTCTAGAAAAATTTAAATTTAAAACCAGCATTAGTAAGGGACCAAATAAATATAAGCATATTTACTGTTATTCAGATTTTCAGAAGGCCCAGATTTTCAGAAGGTTTTCTTAGGTTGCTCACCCAAAGGGATAGGGACTAGATATGATTTCAACGATTCAGGGAATCTCAGATAAGGAAACTTCCTTTACCAATGTAGGCTGGCACCTTTTCTTTGCATAGAGTCACACAATAAGTGCATATGTTAAGAGATGGAACATGAATCCAGGTCTTCCTGACTATCCATTATGCCATAGCTGCTTATCATGTGTGAAATATTAAAGAAGCCAACCACAGACTCAATCCAGGGACTTTTGGAGGTCCTTTGATTATTTAATGATAGGGCTCAAAAGGATCTGAAGAAGTAATCTAGAGTGAGTGTCCAACTGGGGCCTATAACTTTCCTGTGCAGATTGAACCGGATTAAAATGTATTGAGAAATGTTTTAACAAAATAAATAAAAATGATTAAAACACAGATAAGGTTAATTTGTCAATGTGTATCATGCAAGTCAAAGTGCATGCAGCCATAGAAATGCATACATTTGTAATTGAGTTTGACACCACTGATCTAGACCATTTCCTGATCTACTTTTTAAGAGTCTAAGAAAAACTCTAAAATGTACCTTTCTTATTTATATTCTTTAACGTGGTACCTGATGCATAGCAGGTGTCGAACAAATGCTTATTGGCTGATTGAGTGATTCATAATATACACCAATGAGCTATTTTGATAAATGAGTAAGAATTAGGAAATGATCCTCATTACCCCTGAGAACACAAGAGGTAGCTGGCTCAAACTCTATCATAAATGTGAAGAATAAGACAAAACTATCTGACAGAGAGCAGTTGCACAATGGAATGGGATGTGGCAGAAGTTCCCTTCATAATCAGTTAATAAATAGAAAAGCATTTATTAAATGCTTACTATGTGTCAAATACTGCATTAAATGCTGGGGATACAAAGAAAGGCAAAAATTCAAAGTCCCTGTCTTCAATGAGATAATATTTTAAGAGGAGACAACATGTAAATAAAAAGGTACACATACAATATATGCAGCATAGAAGGAAAACAACCTTAGAGAAGAAGGCTCAGTTAGCTAGAGAGAACCAGGAACACCTGTAGGAAGTCACATCTGAGCTGAGTCTTGAAAGAGGCTAGGGGTGTCAACAGGAGGAAGTGAGGAGCTAGCACATTCCAGACACAGGGGACAGTCAGTGCAAAGGAACATGGAAATAAGAGATGAGAATTTGTGTGTCAAGAACTGGAATGTAGATTGCATGTAGGAAGTTAAATGTAAGAACGCTTGAAATGCAAAAAGAGGCCAGAATGTGAGGAGACTTCTTAATCAACAGACAGAGCACTTTAGGAACCTAAATTACATTGTTAGCTGTGTGGAGGAAGAGAGGAGAGACTTGAAGCAGGGAGACCAAATATGAGGCCATTGTAAATGTCCTGGTAAGAGGGGATGAGGTCCTGAATTAGGGTGGTGGCTCTGTGAGATGAAAGCAGACACATGGGTGAAATGTTGTGGTAGAAATGACAAATTTGGCAAGCTTAGGATATTTTAGATATGGTCTGATGTACTTAACTCTCTTCTAGTCCTGTCAGAAATGAAAAGAAAAAAATGCAGGAAATAAACCTACAAAACAGAGAACTTCACTAGACAATCAATCATTTATTAAGTGTCCTATGTGCTCAGCACTGGGGACAGAAATATAATAAATGAAACAATTTCTGTCTTCAAGGAGCTTACATTTTAATGTGAAGAAAGAAAGGCAGGAAAGTCGATACAGCACTGGCCCTGGAGTCAGGACGACCTGAGTTCAAATCCAGCCTCAGACACTTGACACTATGTCAAATTATGTGACCCTGGGCAAGTCACTTAACCCCACTGCCTAGCCAAAAAAAAAAAAAGGCAGGGAAGGAATAGGACAAATTATGGTAGAAGACAACAAGAGTGATATTTCTGTGGTGGGGACTGGTCCCAAATCAAATCAAAACTGCAGACATCCCACATTTAGGTTCAAGCTAAGGTCTTCAGCAAAACAGTTAAAATGTATCACTTGTATATAAAATAAAAACTGCAGTTAACTTATAACTTCTTAATAGGCAATAAAAAGGAGATATGGACACTAATGTCCTTTACAACTCCAAAACTATGGTCCCATGAATGCTGGTCAGTGAATTCAGAAGATTTGCATATCAGATGTGGAAGAACACTGGAATCAAGACATCATAGAATGATAGACATATAGCTGAAAGAGACCTCCATTTAATCCAACTCCCTGTGTTTACAGCCAAGGGCAAGAGTGGTTTAGTGACTTGCTGAAGTTAATAAAGTCAGGTCCTAGGACTCTAAATTTAGCTCTCTCTCTAGTGCACCTTGCTATCTCCTACTACCACTATGCAAATGTGACATGAGTTCATGTGTCAGCTCTGACATTTTGTATTGCCATGGGCAATTCACTCAACCCCTCTGAACCTCAATTCCCTTCTCTATGATGAGGGATAATGATACTTCAACTACTACATAGCTCTATAGGTTTGTTACAATAACAGCACTATGTAACTGTTAATCATATTAACAATCATTATTATTTGACTACTAGTCTTTCAAACTCTAGCAAAATACAGGCTAATGCAACACAAAGCAATATCAAAACTTTCAAAATAAAATAGACCAGAATAATAAATCACCCCAGAATTTAACATCTTTTAGAAAAGAGGAGAGTTTTAAGTGGAGGGTATAAGTATAGGAAATATGTATAAGGAGTCAGCAGTCAGGAGAATTCCTTAATTCTTTTTGATTTTTAACAGAAGAAAGGTGGTGTCTTTAAGTGTGGGAATGAATTACTTTTATTTCAATGAACAACTTCCCTCATTTTGCAAATCCAACTAATCTAGTGTGGCTGTCTACTTAACTGAACTATACTAACTTCTCCAAAGAACTTTAGACTTGGTACAATATCTAATTTGGGTTATGGTTACTGAAGAGGCAAAAGTGTTACAATGAGCCATATCTGAAATCACAGAAGCCATGAAGGCAGTATTCAAATTCTCAAGATATACCTATTGTAAGGCACATATAATTAAAATGACTTTCCCATGGCCACACAGCTGGTCAGTGGCAGTCAGGGCAATATTTGGGTCTCTTAGTCCCTAACTTTTTTTTCTATTAAGAAACACCATCTCAGGGGCAGCTAGGTGGCACAGTGGATACAGCACCAGCCCTGAATTCAGTCAGGAGGACCTGAGTTCAAATCTGGCCTCAGACCAAACACTTGACACATACTAGCTGTGTGACCTTGGGCAAGTCACTTAACCCCAATTGCCTCGCTTAAAAAAAAAAGAAAAAGAAACACCTTCTCTCCGATTTTTGTTTTTCCTAGAATCTGAGCTTAAAGGGTACAATATTTTATTACTCCTAGGTTATGAATCAATACTGAAAGTTGTGTTTTAGAATCAATGGGACAGATTTATTTTAATAAAAAGTAAAACACCTGGGAAGTTGGAAGACTGTGACAACAGGGAAGGTGAAAGCAAGAAGAAATATGGCGAGAATCAAAAGTTACTACTTTGATAGGTCCCAAAATATGGTATATATAACATGCTCTTCCTCCTCCAGTTTGACTAATGACCTCTCCTGCCTCCTTTAAGTCCCTTAAAATCTCATCTCTTACTGTAAACTCCCTAAGCCCTCTTAATGTCAGTACCTTCTATTAATTATTTCCTATTTATCCTGTGTAAGGCTTGCTTTGTATAAATTTGCATGGTATCTTCCCCATTAGACTGAAAACTCCTTGAGGGTAAGGACTATCTTTTGCCTCTCTTTATATCCCCAGAGGTTAGCATAGCACCTGCCCCATAGTAAGTGTTTAATAAATGCTTACTGAATTGACTTGAACATGGTATGGTTTATGGTAAAGTTAAATAAAATTAATAACCACAGAACTTCAGGTGAAAGGGTATGCCTAAGCCAAGTTTCTTAAGGAATGTGATCAGGTCATCAGAAAGAGACCTAATATGAAAAAACAAGGTAAATAAGGGTTTGGGGGAAGGTAAGGAAAATTAGGGAAGGAAAGGTAGTTGGGATGAATTCTTGGTCTCTTAAATAAATAATATGAAAATTGCCTACAGAACAGTATGTAAGCTCACATATATTATTATTGAGACAAAACCTAGAGCTGATTTTATGACTTGCAAAAGGAAAGAGGCATAACTGCTCTATTCTTAAAGAATCTAGGCCTATCAAAATGTGGAAAACCTACAATGAGGAAAACAAATAGATCTAGTATGACCTAGTAGTAAAGTGCTTAACTGGGAGTCTGGAAGACTGAAGGTCAATCCTGCCCTTGACATATACTAGATTTATTCAGTTGCCTGCACAGAGACAGATATCTGAAAGTGGAAACTGATAAGGTCACTTTAAATGGGCAACTCACTTGAACTCTCAGCTCCTCCCTCACTCCCCACCAGCCAACTAGTTAAGACTATAATTTACAGATAAGTTGCTGACTTACAATGGGAGCTTTCTATGTAGATGAAATCACAAGCCCAGACTTCCTCCCCACTCTCCTCCATAGGAACAATAGTATTTGGGGAGACAAGGTGGCACGTGTTTCAAAGTAATAACATTCATTACAGTTCCAAATTTGGTAATAATTTAGAAAACAAGAAAAGTTTACATTTTAGTTTTTATCCGTGGCCACAGTCTTTATTTTATATAATACCTTCAAATATAAAGGCATCCAAATGCGACTTGGTACCTATGCTACCTCAGCAGAAAAATAAGAAAGCATAAACCAGATTTGAGGATTGCACCATTCAGGTTCTGCAAAAGCATGTCTTAAAAGACGTGAAATACAATAAATCGTGCACTGAAAAGGCAGAGATTCATTTTTAATTGCTATTATTCCATTCTGCAATAATCTCCCAAATTAAACTTCCTCAAGTCAGCCAGCTCTTAAGATGTATACAGAATTCTTCATTCTTATCTAGCCATACTTTAGGAAGTTAACTCATTCTGAAAAGTCCATGAAGAACTCATGGTTTTAGGCAGATCTGACATGTTTTATAAAATAGAAAGAAAATATATCACTTAGTATTGCAATATATAATCAATACCTTGCTGACAGAAGTTAAACAGAGAGCCATACAAGACTGTAGACGGAAAAACCCATCTCCCTCCCTCCTGTTTTAAAAAACATTTTTTTTTAAGTTTCAAGTTCCAAATTCTATTCCTCCCTCTCCCCTCCACTCCCAGACAGTAAGCAATCAGTTTAGGTTATACACGTGCAATTATGTAAAACATTTCCATATTAGTCATTTTGCACAAGACAACTCAAATGAAAGAAAATAAAAAGAAAGTGAAAAATTGCATGCTTTAATCTATATTAAATCAATATCAGTTCTTTCTCTGAAGGTGGATAGTATGCTTCCACATTAATCCTTTGGGATTGTCTTGAATCACTGTTATTACTGAGAATAGCTCAGTCATTCACAGTTCTTCATTGAATAATATTGCTGTTCTTGTGTACAATGCCCTCCTGGTTCTTTTTGCTTCACTATGCATTAGTTCATGTAAATCTTTCCAGGTTTTTCTGAAATCATCCTGCTTATCATTTCTTACAGCACAATAATATGCCATTACAATCACAGATGACAGCTTATTTAACCATTTCTCAACTGATGGGCATGCCTTTATCAATTCTTAGACACTACAAAAAGAGCTGCTATAAATACTTCTGTACAAATAGGTCTTTTCCTCTATTTTTGGATGTCTTTGGAATATAGATCTAACAGTGGTATTGCTAGATCAAAGGGTATGCAGTTTTACAGGCCTTTGGGCAATAGTTTCAAATTGCTCTCCAGAATGGTTGAATCAGTTCACAATTCCACCAAAACTACATTAGTGTTCCAGTATTCCCACATCCCCTCCAACATTCAACATTTTCCTTTTTTGACATATTAGCCACTCTGATAGGTGTGAGGTGGTACCTTAAAGTTGTTTTATTAATTTGACTCAATTCTCTATATATTTGAGAAATGAGGCCTTTATCAGAGATACTTGTTGCAAAATCCACCCCCCTCCACTTTTCTACTTTCCTTATAATTTTGTTTGCATTGGTTTGTGCAAAAACTTTTTAATTTTATATAATCAAAATTAGCTATTTTATATTTTGTAATCCTCTTTATATCTTTCTTAGTCCTAAATTCCTCCCTTATCCATATATATATATATATATATATATATGACAGATAAACTATTCCATCCTCTTTTAATTTACTTATGGTAAAACTCTTTATGTGTAAATCATGTACCCAATTTCAACCTTATTTTGGTATACAGTGTGTGATGTTGGTCTATATCTAGTTTCTTCCATAGTGTTTTCCAGTTTTCCCAGCAGTTTTTGTCAAATAACAAGTTTTCGTTCCAAAAGCTTGGATCTTTGGGTTTATTATATACTAGATTACTAAGGTCATTTATTACAATGTAATGTGTACCTAATCTATTCCTCTGATCCACGATTCTATTTCTTAGTCAGTAACAGAATGTTTTGATAATTACTGTTTTATAATATAGTTTGATATCAGGTATGGCTAGACCACCTTCTTTCACATTTGTTTTTATTGATTCTCTTGATATCCTTGAGCTTTTATTCTTCCAGATGAATTTTATTATTTTTTCTAGCTCTACAAAATAATTTTTTGATATTTTGATTGGCATGGCACTGAATAAATAGATTTAGGTAGAATTGTCATTTTTATTATATTGGCTCAGCCTACCCATGAGCAATTAATATTTTTGCAATTGTTTAGATGTGACTTTATTTGTGTGAAAAGTGTTTTGTAGCTGTGTTCATATAGTTACTGAGTTTGCCTCGGCAGGTAGACTCTCAAGTTTTTATACTGTCTATAGTTATTTTAAATAGAAATTCTCTATCTCTTGCTGCTGGACTTGGTTGGTAATACATAGAAATGATGTTGATTTATGTGATCAGCCTGTGATTTTGCTAAAGCTATTAATAATTTCAAGTAGTTTTTTAGTTGATTCTCTAGGATTTTCTAAGTATACTATCCTAACATCAGGAAAAAGTGATAAGTTTGTTTCCTCATTGCCTATTCTACTTCCTTAATTCCTTTTTCTTCTCTTACTGCTATAGTTAGCATTTCTAGTACAATATTAAATAATACAGATGATAATAGGCATCCTTGTTTCACTCCTGATTGTACTGAGAAGATTTCTACCTTAACCCTATTACAAATAATGCTTCCTGATGGTTTTAGAGAAATATTACTTATCATTTTAAGGTAAACTTTATTTATTCCTATGCTCTCTAGTGTTTTTAATAGGAATGGGTGCTGTGTTTTGCCAAAGGCTTTTTCTGCATGTACTGACATAATCATGACTTTTTTTCATTATTAATTTATTTTGGTTTTCACTTCCATAAGATTTTGAGTTCCAAATTTTCTCCCCATCTCTCCCCTCCTTCCACCCCAAGATGGTGTGCATTCTGAATACCCCTTCCCCCAACTGCCCTCCCTTCTATAATGTCCCCCTTTTCTTATCCTCTTCCCCTTCTATTTTCCTGTAGCACAGGATAGATTTCTATATCCCTTTGTCTGTATATCTTATTTCCCATTTGCATGTAAAAACAACTTTTGGCATTTGTTTTTAAAACTTTGAATTCCAACCATTCTCCCCTACTCCCTCCCCAGCCACCCTCATTGAGAAGGCAAGCAGTTCAACACAGGCCACAAATGTGTAATGATGTAAAACACCTCCATAATAGTCATGTTGTGAAAGACTAACTATATTTCCCTCCATCCTATCGTACCCTCTGTTTTTTCTGTTCTCTCCTTTGATCCTGTCCCTCCTCAAAAGGATTTGCTTCTGATTATTCCCTACCCTAATCTGCCCTCTCTTCTATCATCCCCCCTTTTTATCCCCTTCCTCACTATTTTCCTGTAGGGAAGATAGATTTTGATACCCGACTGAGTATGTATGTTATTCCCTTCTTAAGCCAAATCTGATGAGAGTAAGATTCACTCATTCCCTCTCATCTCCTTCCTCTTCCCCTCTCCTGTAAAAGCTTTTCTTCTCTTTTATGAGAGATAATTTACCCCATTTTACCTTTCCCTTTCTCCTTCTCCCTGTACAACCCTCTCTCACCCCTTAATTTTATCTTTTAGATATCATCCCTTCATCTTGAACTCACCCCTGTGACCACTGTACAAATATATATTCATTCCCTCCAACTACTCTGATAATGAGAAAGGTCCCATGAGTTACAGATATTATCTTTCCATGTAGGAATGTAAACAGTTCAACTGGATTCCTCTTTCCTGTTTACCTTTTCATGCTTCTCTTGAGTCTTGTATTTGAAAGTCGAATTTTCTATTCAGCTCCGGTCTTTTCATCCAGAATGCTTAAAAGTCCTCTATCTCTTTGAATATCCATTTTATCCACTGAAGGATTACACTCAGTTTTGCTAGTTGCGTGATTCTTGGTTTTAATCCTAGCTTCTCTGACCTCTAGCATATTTTATTCCAAGCTGCTAAATCTTATGTTGTCCTACTTGTGTTTCCACAATAATTGAATAGTTTTGTTCTGGCTGCTTGCAATATTTTGTCCTTGACCTGGGAACTCAATAATATGCCTAGGAGTTTTGCTTTTGGGATCTCTTTCAGGAGGTAACCAGGATTCTTTCAATTTCTATTTGACTGTTGGGTTCTAGAATATAAGTGAAGTTGCCCTTGATAATTTCTTCAAGATGATGATCTTTTTTTGATCATGGCTTTCAGGCATTCAAATAATTTTTTAATTATCTCTCTTGGATCTACTTTTTAGGTTAGTTGTTTTTCCAATAAGATTTTTTCACATTGTCTTCTATTTTTTTCATTCTTTTGGTTTTGTTTTACAATTTCTTGATTTCTCATGAAGTCATTAGCTTCCATTTGCTCTATTCTAATTTTTAAGGAATTATTTTCTTCAGTGACCTTTTGGACCTCCTTCTCCATTTGGACAATTCTGCTCTTTAAGGCATTCTTCTCCTTTTCAGCTTTTTGGACCACTTTCGCCATTTGGGTTAGTCTATTTTTTTACTAATTTATTTTAATTTATCAACAATCACTTCCATAAGCTTTTGAGTTTTAAATTTTTCTTCCCCTTCCTCCTCGCCTCCCTCCCCGAAACAGTGAACAATCTGATATAGGCTATACACATACATTCCTATTTTCACAATATTGATGTTGTAAGGAAGAATTAGAGGAACCACAGAAATGGAAAGAGGAAACAAAATATAACAGAAAAAAAAATAACAATTAGTATGCTTTGATCTGCATTTAAACTCCATAGTTCTTTCTTTGGATGTGGATAGCATTTTCTATCATGAGACCTTTGGAGATATGTTAGATTCTTGCATTGCCAAGAAGGGCTAAGTCTATCAACATTAGTCATCACACAACGTGACTGTTACCATGTACAACATTCTCCTGGTTCTGTTCATTTCACTCGGCATCAGTCCATACAGGTCTTCCTAGGTTTTTCTGAAGTCCACTTATTCATCATTTCTTATACCAAAATAGTATTCCATTACATTCATATACCACAACTTGTTTAGCCATTCCCCAATTGATGGGCATCCCCTCAATTTCCAATGCTTCGCCAATGCTTTCTCTTTCAGAGAAAGAGCTACTACACATATTTTTGTACATGTGGGTCCTTTTCCATTTTTATGATCTCTTTGGGATACAGCCCTAGACCCTAGAAGTGCTATTGGTGGGTCAAAGGATATACAGTTTTATAACCCTTTGGACATAGCTCCACATTGATCTCCAGAGTGGTTGGATCATTTTACAACTCTACCAACAATGCATTAGTGTTCCAATTTTACCACATCTTCTCCCACATTTATCATTTTTCTGTTTTGTCACATTGGCCAATCTGATAGGAGTGATGTGGTACCTCAGAGTTGTTTTGATTTTCATTTCTCTAATCGATAGTGATTTAGTGCATTTTTTTCATATGACTATAGATGGCTTTAATTTCTTCATTTGAGAACTGCCTACTCATATCCTTTGACCATTTATCAATTGAGGAATGACATGTATTTTTATAAATTTGACTTAATTCTCTATATATTTTAGAAATGAGGTCTTTATCAGAGACACAGCTTAAAAAAAATTCTTTCCCAATTCTCTACTTTACTTCTAATCTTGGTTGCACTGGCTTTGTTTGTACAAAATTTTTAAAATTTAATGTAATCAAAATTATCTGTTTTGAATTTCATAATGTTCTCTGTCTCCTGTTTGGTCATGAATTCTTCTGTTCTCCA
Organism: Phascolarctos cinereus; assembly: GCF_003287225.1. Classification (NCBI taxonomy): domain Eukaryota; kingdom Metazoa; phylum Chordata; class Mammalia; order Diprotodontia; family Phascolarctidae; genus Phascolarctos; species Phascolarctos cinereus. The sequence goes on along the minus strand of NW_027555736.1, from coordinate 247,879,277 downwards.
TAAATCTGGTAGGTGAACTATTCCTTGCTTTCCCAGTTTGCTTACAGTATCAGTCTTTATATCTAAATCATGAACCCATCTTAGCTTTATTTTGGTATACAGTGTAAGATGTTGGTCTATGCCTAGCTTCTGCCATACTATCTTCCAGTTTTCCCAGCAGTTCTTGTTGAATAGTCAGTTCTTATCCCAGAAGCTGGGGGTTTTGGGTTTATCAAATAGTAGATTACTATAGTCAGTGACTACTGTTTCTTTCATACCTAACCTATTCCACTGATCCACCACTCTATTTCTTAGCCGGTAGCAAGTAGTTTTGATGATTGCTCCTTTATAATACAATTTAAGATCTGGTATGGCTAGGCCAACTTCCCCTGCATATCTTTTCATTAGTTCCCTTGATATTCTGGACCTTTTGTTATTACAAAGGAATTTTGTTATTATTTTTACTAGCTATATAAAATAATTTTTTGATAGTCTGACTGGTATGGCACTGAATAAGTACATTAATTTAGGTAGAATTGTCATTTTTATTAGATTAGCTTGACCTATCAATGAGCAACTGTTGCTTTTCCAATTATTTAGATCAGACTTTATTTGTGTGGACAGTGTTTTGTAACTGTGTTGAGTTCCTGGGTTTGTTTTGGTAGGTAGACTTCTAAATATTTTATAATGTCTACAGTAAGTTTAAATGGAATTTCTCTACCCCTTGCTGTTGCTCTTTGTTGGTAATATATAGAAATGCTGATGATTTATGTGGGTTTATTTTATAGCCTGTAACTTTACTAAAGTTGTTTATTATTTCAAGTAGTTTTTTATTTGATTCTTTAGGATTCTCTACTTAGAGTGACAGCTTTGTTTCTTCTCTGCCTATTCTAACACCTTCAATTTCTTTTTCTTCTCTTATGGCTAAAGCTAACATTTCCAGTACCATATTGAACAAAAGTGGTGATAATGGACATCCTTGTTTCACCCCTGATGTTATCAGAAACACTTCTAGCTTTTCCCCATTACATATGATGCTTGCTAAAGGTTTTAGATAGATACTACTTATTTTAAGGAAGACTCCATTTATTCCTATGCTCTCTAGTATTTTTAATAAGAATGGGTGTTGTATTTTGTCAAAAGCTTTCTCTGCATCTATTGAGATGATCAAGTGGTTTCTGTTAGTTTTGGTGTTGATATGCTCAGTTATGCTGATAGTTTTCCTAATACTGAACCAACTCTGCATTCCTGGTATAAATCCTACCTGGTCATAGTGTATTATTCTTGTGATAAGTTGCAGTAATCTATTTGCTAGTATTTTGTTTAAAATTTTTGCATCTATATTCATTAGAGAAATTGTTCTATAATTTTCTTTCTCTGTTTTGACTCTTCCTGGTTTGGGTATCAGCACCATATTTGTATCATAAAAAGAATTTGGTAAGACTCCTTCTTCACCTATTTTCCCAAATACTCTATATAGTATTGGAATTAATTGTTCTCTAAATGTTTGAAAGAATTTGTATGTAAATCCATCTGGCCTTGGAGACTTTTTCCTAGGGAGTTCATCAATGGCTTGTTCAATTTCTTTTTCTGAGATGGGATTATTTAAATATTTGACTTCCTCTTCTGTTAATCTGGGCAATTTATATTTTTGTAAACATTCATCATTTCACTAAGATTGTCAAATTTACTGGCATAGAGTTAGGCAAAATAGTTCTTCATTACTGCTTTAATTTCCTCTTCCTTGGTGGTTGGATTCACTCTTTTCATTTTTGATACTGGTAATTTGGTTTTCTTCTTTTTTTTCAATTAAATTAACCAAAGGTTTATCTGTTTTATTGGTAATTTTTCATAAAACCAGCTCTTAGTTTTATATATTAGTTCAATAGTTTTCTTAATTTTAATTTTCTTAATTTCACCTTTGGTTTTCAGTATTCCCAATTTGGTGTTTAGAGGATTTTTAAGTTGTTCTTTTTCTGGTTTTTTTAGTTGTATGAGCAATTCATTGATCTCCTCTTTTTGTATTTTATTCATGCAAGCATTTAGAGGTATAAAACTTTCCCTAAGACCTTCTTTTGCTGCATCCCATAAATTTTGGTATGTTGTCTCATTATTGTCATTCTCTTGAATGTGATTATTGATTGTTTCTATGATTTATTGTTTGACCCAATTATTTTTTAGGATTAGATTATTTAGTTTTCATTATTTTTTTTGTCTATCTTTCCATGATCCTTTATTAGATATAATTTTTATTGTATCATGATCTGAAAAGGATGCATTTAACATTTCTGCCTTTTTGCATTGGATTGTGAGGTTTTTATGCCCTAGTACATGGTCAGTTTTTGTGTATGTCCCATGAACCGCCAAGAAAAAAGTATATTCCTTTCTATCCCCATTCAATTTCTCCAGAGGTCTACCATACCTAACTTTTCTAAAATTCTACTCACCTCCTTAACTTCTTTCTTATTTATTTTGTGTTTAGATTTATCTAGTTCTGAGAGGGGGAGATTGAGGTCTCCCACTAGCATAGTTTTGCTGTCTATTTCTTCTTGTAACTCCCTGAACTTCTCCTCTAAGTATTTGGATGCTATACCACTTGGTGCATATATGTTTAATAATGATATTACTTCATTGTCTATGGTGCCTTTTAGCAGGATGTAGTTTCCTTCTCTTTTGATGAGATCTATTTTTGCTTTTGATTTGTCTGAGATCAGGATTGCTACCCCTGCTTTTTTTTTTTTACTTCAGCTTAAGCATAACATATTCTACTCCAGCCTTTTACCTTTACCATGTGTGTGTCCCTCTGTTTCAAATGTGGTTCCTGTAAACAATATATTGTAGGATTATAGTTTTTAATCCATTCTGCTATCCACTCCCATTTTATGGGAGAGTTCATCCAATTCACATTCACAATTATGATTACTACCTGTATCTTTTTCTCCACCCGATTTCACCCCTATTTATGCTTTTCTTTCTCCTTTCTCCCTTTCCCTCCTCACTACTTTTGACCACCGCCTTTCTCAGTCTTGCCTTCCATTAGCCCCCTCCCTTTTCTTCCCCCTTACCCTAACTACTTTTTCCCTCCCTTCTATCCCCTCTCCCTTTTCTTTCCCCTTTGCCTTCCTACTGCCTGAAGGGCAAGTTAGAATTTGAATACCTAACTGATTATGTTATTCCCTCCTTGAGCCAAATCTGATGAGAGTAAGTCTCAAACAATGCTCATCTCCCTCCCTTCCTTCCCTCTACTGTAAGGGGTTTTTATGCCTTTTCCTGCAACATAATTTACCCTTGTCTGCCTTCTCTTTTCCTTTTCTCCCAATAATTTCCTTAGTTAGGTGAGTTTAATCCATTTACTTAGATCCATTTAACCCACTTAATTTTTTTTTTCATTACATCAAAGTCAACTTATACCCACCCTGTCTATGTGTACTATACTCCTTTAAAGTGGTGCAATAACAATATAGTTCTCAAGAGTTACAAGTGTCATCTTTCCTTGTAGGGATGTAAACAGTTTGCCCTAATTAATAACATGTTCTGTTTTTCTGTCCCATTTACCTTTTTATGTCTCTCTTGAGTCTTGTATTTGAAGATCAAATTTTCTATTGAGCTCTGGTCTTTTTATCAGGAAGATGAGGTAGTCCCCTATTTCACTGTATGTCCATGTCCTCCCCTGAAATATTATGCTCATTTTTGCTGGGTAGTTGATCCTTGGTTGTAATCCAAGCTCCTTTGCCTTATGGAATATCATATTCCCCGCCCTACCACCTTTTAAGGTAGAAGCTACGAGGTCCCGTGTAATCCTGACTATGGTTCTATGATATTTACATTATATTTTTTTTCTGGCTGCTTCTAATATTTTCTCTTTGACCTGGTAATTTTTCCAGCTTGGCTACTATATTCCTTTGTATTTTCAATTTGGGATCTCTTTTCAGGGAGTAATTGGTGGATTCTTTCTATGACAATTTTACCCTCTGGTTCTAGGACCTCGGGGCAGTTTTCCTTGATGATTTCCTTAAAGATGCTGTCCAGGCTCTTTTTTTCCATTGTGATTTTCAGGTACACCAATAATTTTAAAATTTTCTCTCCTGGATCTATTTTCCAAATCAGTTGTTTTACCAATGAGGAACTTCATGTTTTCATCTATTTTTTCATTCTTTTGTTTCTGTTTGACTGATTCTAGCTCTCTCCCAGAGTCATTAGCTCCCACTTGCCCAATTCTAATTTTTAATAAATTGTTTGCTTCTATTAGATTTTGTACCTCCTTCTCCATTTGGCCAATTCTGCTTTTTAAGTTGTTTTCTTCAGTGTACTTTTTTTCCAGGTGGGCAACTGTATTTAAGGTCTTGTTTTGTTCAGTTTGTTTTTGTCCTTCCTTTTCCAAGCTATTGACTTTGTCTTGCATACTTCTCACTTCTTTTCCCAGTTTTTCTTTTTCCTCTCTCATTTGACTTAAAATCCTTCTTGAGCTCTTCTAAGAAGGCTTTTTGGACTTCAGACCAGTTCATATTTCCTTTTGAGGTTCCAGATGTGGGTTTGTTGACAATGTTGTGCTCTTCAGAATTTCTGCCTTGATCTTCACTATTCCCATAATAAGAATCTATAGTATGCTTCTTTTTGCTCATGTTGTTTGCTTATTTCTTGACCTTTAAAAAGATTGAGCCCTCCTGCTAGAGAGCAGGGGGCTCTGAACCAAGACCTGCACACTGGTTTTGTGTACTGGGGCCTACAATGCTGGCAGGCTGTAGGGTTCTGGCAGGTTACCTGGTGTTGGGCTGGAATCAGCAAAACTGGAACTCCAGGGGTAGGATTGGGTAGTCTGGTCCCTGGAGTTTGCCTGCTCACCTGTGCCTTTCCTTCCTTTCACTTTCATCAGGTCCTTTCAGATGGATGTTTCGCCTCTGTGGGATGCTTCTTTGCCTGGTGCTTTTCTGCTCGGAGAACTTTTCAGAGTTTTGCTGAGGCACTGGGAGACTAGGTCGCTACAGTACACTGAGGTACATGGTGGTTTTTTGAACCAGTTTCCACTGGTTCCCCTGCCCTTACTGAGCACTCAGGGGTTATGGTGTTGCTGTTTGCCTTCTTCATAACTTGGGGTTCAGGATCTATCCCTGGTATGCTGAGATGGGGCTTTCTGCTAGCTTGCTGGTATGCCTCCCTGTTATGTACTGCTCCCCCTCCCCTAGGGCAAGTAAGGCCTTTCGCTGAAGCTACCTAGGCTACCAGACTGTTGTACCCCACCTTTCTGCTGGTTCAGCTGTTCTAGGATTTTTCCTAGTGCGACATTCTCTGGGCTTTCAGAGGTTAATAAAGGAGGGTGAGAGCAACTTACTTCTTACTCTGCCATCTTGGCTCCCAGAAGCAGAATCTTTCAGTCTAATTTTTTAAGGTTTTATTTTTGTCAGTATTTTTTTTTATCTCCTTTAGCAAGCTGTTGACTTTTTTTCATGATTTCCTTGCATCACTCTCATTTCTCTTCCAGGTTTTTTTTCTACCTCTCTTACTTGCTTCTCAAAATCCTTTTCGAGCTCTTCCATTGCCTAGGACTGATTCACATTTCTCTTGGACCTTTTGGATGTAGGAGCTTTGACTTTGTTGTCTTCTGGTTGTATGTTTTGATATTCTTTGTTACCAAAGAAAGATGCTATAGTCTGACTTTTTTGGGCACTGTTTGCTCCTGTTCTCAGCCAATTACTTGACTTTTAAACTCTTTGGTAAGGAAGGGCTCTGTTTCCAGTGTGGAGGGTGTACTGTCCCAAGCTTCAGGTGTTCTGTGTAGCTGTTTTCAGAGATACTTCTAAAGACTGGTAAATTTTCAGTTCTTCCAAAGTGGTATGATCAAAGACGAGATGTTTACTCCTTTCCTGGCCTGTGCTCTGGTGTATAAGTAAACAAAAGCACTCTTCTGCCTTGAAACTAAAAGAAGGATTCCCTCTTCACCACTGCCATAAGCTCCACCACACAGGTGCTCCTCCTAAGTCCAGGACCGCCACCCAGATCCAAGTACAGGAAAAGCAAGAGAATCCTGCCTCAGCACCAGCAGAGAGATCCCTGCAATCCCCCTCTAATCAGCCACTCAATTCCCTCACTGTCTGTATGCCAAGAGCTCCAGAAGCAACCACTGCTGCTGCTCCAAGCCTGCGCTAGGGCTGGGGTTGGACCACGTTCCCGTTACCCAGGTCCGACAGACCTTTCCCACTGACCTTACAAGTTGTCTTTGGTGTTTTTTGGTTGAGAAGTCTGGAAACTGCTACAACTCTTCGTGATTCAGTCTTCTGATTCCTGTTCCAGATTTGCTGGGGGGCCCTGCTTTGCCTGTGCAGCCCATGCTGAACTGTGCTCCTCTTCTAGCTGGGCATAACAGATCTTTCTTATCAACCAGCTAGGTTGTGTTGGGCTGGAAACTTGTTTCATTCTGTCTTTTTTTTGTCGGTTTTGCTGCTCTAGAATTTGTTTAGAGTCATTTTTCACAGGTATTCAGAGGTGTTTGGGGGAGAGCTCGAGCAAATCACTGCTTTTACCCTGCCATCTTTGATAATCATATGATTTCTGTTGGTTTTGTTATTGATATGGTCAATTATGCTGATAGTATTCCTAATACTGAATCAGCCTTGCATTCATGGTACAAGTCCCACCTGGTCTTATCCTTGTGATATATTGCTGTATTCTTAATAGTATTTTACTTAAATCTATTTAAAATTTTTTTGCATCAATATTCATTAGGGAAATTGGTCTATAATTGTTTTTCTCTGTTTTGGCTCTTCTTAGTTTAGGTATCAGCACCACATCTTTGTCATAACAGGAATTTGGCAGACTCTTTCTTCACCAAATAGTTTATAAAGTACTAGAGTTAACTGTTCTCTAAAAGTCTGGTACAATTAACTTATGAATCCATTTGGTCTTGGTGATTTTTTAGGAAGTTCATAGATGGCTTGTTCAATTTCTTTTTCTAAGATAAGTTATTTATTTTATTTCTTCTGTTAATCTGCACAGTTCATATTTTTAAAGATATTCATCTATTTAATTTAGATTGTTAAATTTATTGGCATATAATTCAGCAAAATAGCTTCCAACAATGTCTTAATTTCCTCTTCACTGGTAGTGAATTCACCCCTTTCATTTTTGATACTAATAATTTGGTTTCCCTCTTTCCTTTGTTTAAATCAAATTGATCAATGGTTTATCTATTTTATTGTTTGGTTTTTTTCCTTCATAAAATCAGCTTCTAGTTTTATTTATTATTTCAATGGTTTTCTTACTTTCAATTTTATTAATTTCTCCTTAGATTTTCAAGATTTCTAATTTGGTGTTTATTTAGGGGATTTTAATTGGTTCTTTCTCTAGGCTTTTTTTTTTAATTTCATGCCCAATTCCTTGAACTGCCTTTTCTCTATTTTGCTGATGTAAGCAATTAGAGATATAAAATTTTTCCCTCAAGTATCCCTTAGGCTCCATCCCATAAATTTTGGTATGTTGTCTCATTGTTGTCATTTTCTTTAATGAAACTATCCACTGTTCATATCAGCCACTCGATGGCTTCTCTCTCACTACAGTCACAGATTTTTCCTACTGACCTTTTAAGTTGTGTTTGGTGTTTGTGGATTGAGATGTCTGGAAACCTCCACAGCTGCCTGTGATTCAGTCCTCTGAAGCCTGTTCCATGTTCACTGAGGCCTGGTTTTTGCCTGTGCGCATGGTTGTGTTGAACTGTGTTTCTCTCCCAGTCCAGCGTGATAGATCTTTCTAATCAACCATCCGGGTTGTCTTGGGCTGGAAATTTGTTTCACTCTTTTTGTGGGTTTTGCTTCTCTAGAATTTGTTTAGAACCATTTCTTACAGGTATTTAGAGGGATCTGGGGAACAGCTCAAGCAAGTCACTATTTTTACCCCGCCATCTTGGCTACGCTCCTTGTCATTCAATTTTCTACAGAGATCTATCATATTTAACTTTTCCAGAATCTTATTCACCTTCTAAACTAGTTTCTTGCTTAATATGTGGTTAGACTATCTAATTTTGAGAGGGGAAAGTTGAGATCGCCCAGAAGTATAGTTTTATTATCTATTTCTTCCTGTAACTCATTTAACTTCTTCAAAAATTTAGATGCTACAGCATTTGTTGCATAAATGTTTAGTACTAATATGACTTCATTGTAAATGATACCTTTCATAAGATATAGTTTCCTTTCTTTATCTCTCTCTTTTCTTTTTTTTTTTTGGCTAAGCAATGGGGTTAAGTGATTTGCCCTGGGTCACACAGCTAGTGAGTGTTATGTGTCTGAGGCTGAATTTGAATTCTGGTCCTCCTGACTCCAGGGCCAGTGCTCTATCCACTACGCCACCTAGGTGCCGCACTATCTCTTTTAATTAGATCTATTTTTGCTTTTGCAATCCACTTCCATGTTATGGGTTAGTTCATCCCATTCACATTTATAGTTATGATAATTAACTGTGTATTTTCCCTCCATGATATTTTTGCATTGTTTATCTCCCTCTCTCTTAGCCTCCACTCTTTCCATCTTCATAAGTGTTTTACTTCTAATCACCTTCCCCAATATACCTTTTATCAATCCTCCCCCTCCTCCTCCTATTCTAATCTCTTTTTACTTCCTTATAGGATAAGATAGTTTTTTTCTTTTTCTTTTTTGCTAGGCAATGTGACTTGCCCAGGGTCACACAGCTAGTAAGTGTTATGTGTCTGAGGCTGGATTTGAACTCAGGTTCTCCTGAATTCAGGGCCAGTGCTCTATCCACTGCGCCACCTAGCTGTCCTAAGACAGATTTCTATAGCCATCTGAGTGTATATATTATTCCCTCTTTGAGACAATTTTGATGAGACGAAGGTTTAAGCTTTGACTGCCATACCACTCCTACCTCCACCTTCCCATCCATTATAATAGATCTTTCATGTTTCTTTTATGTGGAATAATTTACCCCATTCAATCTCCCTCCTCCTTCTTCCAGTGCAATTTTCTTTCTCACCCTTATATGTTTTTTTTTGGTATCATCCCATCAAAGTCACCTTATATTCACACCCTCTGTCTACGTATATTTCTTCTAATTGCTCTTACAATAATAAAGTTGAGTTATAAATATTATAAAAATATCAAGTTTAAACTCATTGAATTTCTCATGTTTTCTCTTGTTTCTTTTGTTCCTTTTTATATTTCCTTTGAGTCTCGTATTTTGAGGTCAAATTTTTTATTCAGCTCTGCTCTTTTAATTAGAAATGCTTGAAAGTCTTCTATTTCATCAAAAGTCAATTCCCCCCGAAAGATTACATTCAATTTAGCTGGGTAGGTGATTCTTGGTAGTAATTCCAAGCCCTCCAGCTTACTAATGTGGAAGCTTCCAAATCCTGTGTAATCCTGACTGTAGCTCTATTCTATTTAAATTATTTCTTTTTGGATACTTGCAATACTTTCTCCTTGATCTGTGAGCTCTGAAATTTGGCTATGATGTTCCTGGGAGTTTTCATTTTGGGATTTCTTTCAGGTAGTGATCGGTAGATTCTTTCAACTTCTATTTTGCCCTCTGGTTCTTGTATATCAGGGCAATTTTCTTTGATAATTTCTTAAAAGATGTTGTCATGGCTTTTTTTTTTATCATGGCTTTCAAGTAGTTCAGTAATTCTTATGTTGTATCTCCTGAATCTATTTTCTAGCTCAGCTGTTTTTCCAATGAGAAATTTCACATTTTCTTCTATTTTTTAAAAACTTTTTTGATTTTGTTTTATTGCATCTTAATGTCTCATAGAGTCATTAGTTTCTACTTGTTCAATTCTAATTTTTTAAGTAATTATTTTCTTCAGTCAGTTTTTGTACTTCCTTTTCCATTTGGCCGATTTTATTTTCTTAGGGAGTTACAATCCTCAGTAAATTTTGTCTATCTTTTCCCATGCTATTGACTCTTTCTCATGATTGTCTTTCATTACTCTCATTTCTTTTCTCAATTTTTCTTATACTTCTCTAATTTGCTTTTTAATATCTTTTTTAAGCCCTTCCACAAATTCTTGTTGGGCCTGAGACCAAATTACATTTTTCTTTAAGACTTCACATATAGCAATTTTGACACTATTGTCGTCTTCTAAGTTTATGCCTTCATCCTCCCTATCATCATAGTAATTTTCTATAGTCAAGCACTTTATTTGTTTTTGCTCATTTTTTTCTGCCTTTTGTTTTTTCTGACTTGGTGTTTTAATGTGAGAGTTGGGCTTTGGCCCTACACTGTGCCAAGTTTTTTGTGCTAGGGCTCTGGGTCTAACTCCTGGCTTTCACTGGGCTTCAGTGATTAGTTGCTTTCCTTCTTTGAAGGGTAGGCTTCTATTCTGGCTTGCACTGGGGTGGGGAGGGTGGGATTTCCCTGTTGGCCTCCCTAGGATATGTGCTTTAGCTGCTGGCCTACTCTAGGGATGGGGCCTTGCTGCTGGGTTGCTATGGAAACAGGATCTCTCTGCTGGTAGGCCTCAGGAGTAGAGACTGATGAGTAGTCAGCATTGGGATCAAGGCCTCGGGTGGCTTGTGCTGGTATGGGCTTAATGGGGTTGGGCTTTTCTCTACTGCACAGACTGCTCACTTGCCTAGAGGGCTGATGGCTTGCAGGTGGGGCCCTTGGCTTGTAGCCTTGTTGCAGGCCCCCTGCCGTGAGGCTAGCTGCTGCTGCTGTTGGACCTCCCTTCTCTCCCACCCCAGTGACACAGATCTTTCCTGAGTGCTGGTAAGCTGTTTCCCTGCTCTTAGATCAATTCTTATTTTTTTAAAAATTAATTATTTTTAGTTTTCAATATTCCGTAAGTCGAGTTTTAAATTTTCTCCCTCTCTCCCCTAACCCTTCCCCAACATGGAGGTACAATCTGATAAAGGCTCCATATATACATTTATATGAAACATTTTCACACTAGTTGTGTTGTAAAGAATTAGAACCAATGGGAGAAACCACGAGAAAGCAGAAACAAAAAAAAAACTTGAGAGAAAGAGAGGGCAAATAATGTGCTTCTATCTGCATTAAGACTCCATAGTTCTCTGGATGTGGATAGCATTTTCCATCATGAGACTTCTAGAGATGTCTTAGATTCTTGCATTGCTGAGAAGAGCTAAGTCTATCAAAGTTAGTCATTGTACAACGTGGCTGTTACTGTGTACAATGTTCTCCTGGTTCTGCTCACTTCTCTCCGTGTAAGTTCATATAAGTCTTTCCAGGTTTTTTCTGAAGTCCAGATACTCATCATTTCTTATAGCACAATAGTATTCCATTACATTCATATACCACAACTTGTTCAGCCATTCCTCAATTGATGGGCATCCCCCTTGATTTCTGATTTTTGTCTACCACAGAAAGAGCTGCTATAAATATTTTTGTACATGTTGAGTCCTTTTCTCATTTTTATGATCTCTTTGGGATATAGACCTAGGAGTGGTATTGCTGGGTCAAAGGACATGCACATTTTTATAGCCCTTTCAAACTGCTCTCCAGAATAGTTGGATCAGTTTACAACTCCACCAACAATGCATTAATGTTCCAATTTCCTACATCCTCTCCAACATTTATCATTTTCCTGTTTTGTCAAGTTGGCCAATATGATAAGTGTGATGTGTTGTTTTGATATGCATTTCTCTAATCAATAGTGATTCAAAGCATTTTTTTCATATGACTATAGATAATTTTAATTTCTTCATCTGAAAACTGCCTGTTCATATCTTTCTTTCCTTTTTTTTTTTGTTTTGGGTGAGGGAATTGGAATTAAGTGACTTGCTCAGGGTCACACAGCTAATGAGTGTCAAGTATCTAGTCTAAGACCAAATGTGAACTCAGGACCTCCTGACTCCAGGGACAGTGCTCTATTCACTGCGCCACCTGGCTGCCCCTACCGTTCGTAACTTTTGACCATTTATCAATTGGGTAATGACTTGTACTTTTATAAATTCGACCAGTTCTCTCTATATTTTAGAAATGAGGCAATTATCAGAATCACTGGCTGTAAAAATTGTTTCCCAGCTTTCTGCTTCCCTTCTAATGTGCAAAAACATTTCAATTTAAGTTAACCAAAATCATCCATTTTGCATTTCATAACGTTTTCTATCTCTTATTTGGTCATAAATTCTTCCATTCTCCATATATATATGACAGGTAAACTATTTCTTGCTCTCCCAGTTTACTTATAACATCAGCCTTCATATCTAAATTATGTACCTATTTGACTTTATCTTGATATATGGTGTAAGATATTGGTCAATGCCTAGTTTCTGCCATACTCTCTTCCAGTTTTCTTAGCAGTTCTTGTCAAATAGTGAGCTCTTATCCCAGAAGCTGGAATCTTTGGGTTTTTCTAACACTAGATTACCATAGTCACTGACTATAGTGTCTTGTGTACCTAACCTATTCCACTGATCTACCACTCTATTTCTTAGTCAGTAGCAAGTAGTTTTGATGATTACTATTTTATAATACAATTTAAGATCTGGAACAGCTAGGTCATCTTCCCTTGCATTTCTTTTCATTAATTTCCTTGATATTCTGGACATTTTGTTCTTCCAGATAAATCTTATTATTTTTTCTAGCTCTACAAAATAACTTTTTGGTAATTTGATTGGTATGGCACTGAATAAGTACATTAGCTTACATAAAATCGTCATTTTTATTATACCAGCTTGACCTACCCATGAGCAACTGATGTTTTTCCAATTATTTAGATCTGATTTTATTTGTGTGAAAAGTGTTTTGTAATTGTGTTCATATAGTTCCTGTGTTTGTTTTGGCAGGCAGACTCCTAAATATTTTATTTCTACTGTAACTTTCAATGGAATTTCTCTTTCTATCTCTTGCTGTTGGGCTTTGTTAATAATATATGGAATTGCCAATGATTTGTGTGGGTTTATTGTACATCCTGTGATTTTGCTGAAGTTGTTTATTATTTCAAGTAGTTTTTCACTTGATTCTTTAGGATTCTTTAAGTATACCATCATGTCACTTACAAAGAGTGATAGCTTTGTTTCTTCTTTGCCTATTCTAATACCTTCAATTTCTTTTTCTTCTCTTACTGCTAAACTAACATTTCTAGTACAATACTGAATAACAGTGGTGATAATGGACATCCTTGTTTCACCCCCAATCTTACTGGAAATGCTTCTAGCTTATCCCTATTACATACAATGCTTGCTGATGGTTTTAGATACATGCTATTTATCATTTTAAGGAAGACTCCATTTATTCCTATGTCCTCTAGTGTTGTTTTTTTTTTTAACAATAGGAATGGGTGTTGTATTTTGTCAAAAGCCTTTTCTGTATGTATTGAAATAATCATATGATTTCTGTTAGTGTTGTTGCTGACATGCTCAATTATGCTGATAGTTTTCCTAATATTGAATCAGTCCTGCATTCCTGGTATAAATCTTACCTGGTCATAGTGTATTATCCTCAAGATAAGTTGCTGTAATCTCTTTGCTAATATTTTATTTAAAATTTTTGCATCTATGTTCCTTAGGGAAATTGCTCCATACTTTATTTCTGTGTTTTGCTCTTCCCAGTTTAGATATCAGCACCATTGATGTATCATAAAAAGAATTTGGTAGGACTCCTTTCCCCCCTATTTTCCCAAATAGTTTACATAGTATTGGAATTCATTGTTCTTTAAATGTTTGATAGCATTCACTTGTGAATCCATCTGGCTCTGGAGATTTTTTCTTAGGGAGTTCATTGATGGCTTGTTCAACTTCTTTTTCTAAAATGGGATTATTTAAGTATTCTATTTCCCCTTCTGTTTATCTGGGCAATTTATTTTTTTTATAAATATTCATCCATTTCACCAAAATTGTCAAATTTATTGGCATACAGTTGGGCAAAATAGCTCCTAATTATTGTTTTAATTTCCTCTTCATTGCTGGTGAATTTACCCTTTTCACTTTTGATACTTGTACTTTGGTTTCATTCTTTATTTTTTTTTAAATCAAATTAACCAAAAATTTATCTATTTTATTCATTTTTTCATAAAACCAGCTCTTGGTTTCATTTATTAGTTCAATAATTTTCTTAATTTCGATTTTATTAATCTCTCCTTTGGTCTTCAGAATTTCTAATTTGGTATTTAGTTGGGGATTTTAAATTTGTTCGTTCTCTAGTTTTTTTTTTTAAGTTGCATGCTCAATTCATTGATCTCTTCTTTCTCTATTTTATTCATGTAAGCATTCAGAGATACAAAACTTCCCATAAGAACTGCTTTTGCTGCATCCCATAAGTTTTGGTATGTTGTCTCATTCTCTTGGATGAAGTTACTCTTAGATCAATTCTGAGGTGGTTATATAGTTGTGTGGAAGGGAATTGGGAGAGCTTCAAAGGGTTCCTTTCTTACTCCACCATATTGATACTGGAAGTCAAAACCCATCTCTCTATTTAGCATTTATATATAAGGCACTAATTAATATGAATGTATGAAGTACTGCCATTTCCTTTTCTTTGCAATCTCTTCCTTGCCACCCCCTCCAAAACTAAGTTTTGACTCTGACAGTGGAGTACAGAAAGCCAGAAATGAATATAAAAAGAGAAAGAAGATCAAGAAATAGATGGTGGAAAGATCAGAGTAGTGAGTGTAAGAAAAGGAAAACTTAAGATAAGGAAAAGTGTACAATTAAAGGGTTGGTGATTGGGGGCAGAGAAATAGTGAAGGGAAATGGCCCTAGTGAAATCAATATCAGATGACAAAGGATTCACTTAGGGCAACACTGAGTTACTCTGGTAGGCATCAGTTTCTTCATCTCTAAAATGAGAGATATGTACTAGATGATCTCTAAGGTCCTTCCAAAATCTAATATTCTGCATTCTAATTCAACAGCAAATCTTCCCAGTTCTTGCCTCAATTATCCCTTACTCCAAATTAGTGTTTATATGTTCTCTTTGAATATATGTTTCACCTCTAAGTGCTTGTACGGCCATGAATCACGTCTAACAGAAGGAAAATGTTATACTTCATAATCTCTTTTTCTCCGCCCTTGAGCAGTAATACTTTGAAGACATTATTAGTTTAAGTTCTAAAGACGCTTCAAAGAAAGGTGAAGTTGCAAAAGAATACCATAAACAATGATTCTGTAGTGTATGAAAGCTGTCAATGAAATTCAAGTCCATTTTTTAATTTCACAGAAAAAAGTGACCATCAAAAATCATTGCTAATAGACCATGTGATTATTAAGTATATAGAGAATATGCAACAATAAAATCCCAAAGAGTATCAAATCTTGATGAAGTTCTATGAACCTCTGCATATGTCACTAAATATAGTGGAGGTTGAGGTGTGGAGTAGCTATATGCTAGCCATATTTCTGCAAATAGGAATGTGGAAATTTTTCTGCTCCACAGCTATTTCCAACTGGGGAAATTTAATCTAAACGGCATCTCCTACTAACTAACACTTCTCACACTGCTATCTGCCACTTACATTAACCTTCAGAGACTATACTTTAGGGTTGGCCCTAAATAAGATAGGAGGGTAGACCAAGGGGCAGCGAGGTGGTGCAGTGGACAGAGCATGAGCCCTGGAGTCAGGAGGACCCGAGTTCAAATCCAGCCTCAGACACATAACACTCACTAGCTTTGTGACTCTGGGCAAGTCACTTAACCCCAATTGCCTCAGCAAAAAAAAAAAAAAAAGAAAAAACAAAGAAAGAAAGAAAGAAAGAAAGAAAGAAAGAAAGAAAGAAAGAAAGAAAGAAAGAAAGAAAGAAAGAAAGAAAGAAGAAAGGTAGACCAAACAAAAAATTACCTGGGGCAACTGTTGATTCCGTACTTTCAGGATAGTAGCCAGTCAACTAACATATATTAAGCATCTACTACATTATGTGTCGAGCACTGTGCTAAGCAAAGAAAGGTTAAAATGAACAACAAAAACAGCAGCAGCAGCAGGTCCTACTGTCCAGGAGCTGAGGATCTAAACGGAGAGAGAACACATCAACAAGTACGTACAAACAAAATACGGCTGGGGGCAGTCTCAGAGGGAAGGCACTATGATTGAGGAGAAATGGGAAAGCTTCTTGCAGAAGAGAGGATTTTAGCAGACACTTGAAAGAAGCCAGGGAAGCTAGGAGGCAGAGATTAAGAGAGCCTTCCAGAACAGATGACAAAACATGAAAACACTAGGAGTTGGAAGATGGAGCATCATGTGTGTGGAACAGCAAGGAAAGGAGGTCAGTGTCACTGAATCACAGAATATGTTGAGTGTGGTGAAGTGTAAGAAGACTCAAGGGGTCAGGTTTTGAAGCCAAATGGGGAATTTTATATTTGATCTCAGAGGTTAATAGCAAGTGACTGGTGGCTTGGTAGAACACTTGGCCTGGAGTCAGGAAGACCCGTGTTCAAATCTAGCCTTAGATTTTTACTTGCTGGGTGATCCTGGTCAAGTCACTTATCATTTCTCTACCTTAGTTTCCTCAATCATAAAATGGGGATAATAAGAGCACCTATCTCCCAAGGTTTTTCAGGGTATAAAATAATATTTTAAAGTGCTTTGTAAACTTTAAAGTACTACATAAATTCTAGCTATCCTTATGGTGATATGGTTGGACCGTGCTTTTACTCTGGCAGCTGAATGGAGGATGGACTGGAATAGGAAGAAACTCAGGCAGGGAGACTCTTCATGACCCTTTTAGGGGTTTTCTTGGCAAAGATACTGGAGTGGTTTGCCATTTCCTTGTCCAGCTCATTTTACAGATGAAAATACAGAGGAAAACAGGGTTAAATGACTTGCCCAGGGTCACATAGCTAGTAAGCATCTAAAACCAGGTTTGAACTCCAGAAGATGAATCTTCCTGACTCTAGGTCTGGTACTCTACCTACTTTTCTGCCTAGTAGCTCCAGGGCTATTAAGACACTCCAGGCATGAGGGGATAAGGGCCTAATAACAGGGTGGTGGCAGCATCAGAGGAGAGAAGTAATCATATATGCAAGACTATAAAGCCAGAAATAATAGGGCTTTTATAACTGATTGGCTAGGGTGTGTGACTGTTAATTGATTAGAGAAATGGACATAACAGGAGAGAGAAGTGATAGCTTATAGTTTTTACACCTCTAGCATCTATTTTAGGAGGAGGAATATATTTTTCCTGAGTCTCTTTTTCAGGCTTCTTAATCTTTCTCCTGATGATAGTACAAATAAGGGGATAAACTGAGAAAAATAGGAAGAGAGACATTTCACCGGTTTAGGTAATTCCCTGGTCCACACCTTCTTTGAAACTTATAGTCTCAGAGAGTTGCATACAGCACTGAGAGGTTAAGTGACTTGCCCAGGGTTGTATAATAGCATATGACAGAGATGGACCTTGAACTCAGGACTTCCTAGGTTCTGAGACTACCATTTTATACCATGCTGCCTTAATATTAACTATCTAAATTCATTTGACCTCTGCCAACTAAAAAAGGAGATGGATTCACTCAAACTATTTTACATAAAATTTTTAAAAAATAACATAACTAGTATCTTAGAGATAATTTAGAGAAGACATAACATTATGGAAAAAAAGCAGAAAAAGGCCATTGAGAGGGAATTAAAAAAAACATTTTTTGTCCTCCATGAGGGTATGATCTTACTGATAATATATATCTTTTCTCTGAGTTAATAGAGGTTTTGATCTTCTTTTGCTATATACTACTATAAACTATATCTCTCTAGCTTCTGATCAAATGTAACCTCCTTCAAGAGGCCCTTCCTGGTTTCCCTGAATATATCCTGGATTTATTTATATGTGAGTATCTTGTACCCTCTTCCCTCCCTACTCTCACCTTCAGCTTGTGGGGTTCAGGGCCAGTCTCACTTTTGTCTTTGTAGTCTCAGTGTCCAGCATAGCATATGCAATAAAAGGTGCTTAATAAGAGCTTGCTGATTGATTCTAGGGAATACAATATTTCAAAGGCTGTATTCCCACCTTTTTACATGTACTTTTCACCAATTTTTAATGGATGGATTATTTATCTTCATTTTTATGCTCTATGGAAGGATATAAGGTATTCCCTAAAGCTATAATATTGTTTTGTCACTGGCTATCTTTAACTACTTAAAAAATAAATTGCTATTCTATTCTACCTCTTGAAATTCAATACATAGTTATTAGAAAGCTATTAAAAATTTTAGTTTCTGAGGTTTGGGAAACCATGAAGTTGAAAGATGATCTCATTTGAGACGACACTGAAAGGCTCGAGTAGTCAGAACACTTGACTGGCTGGCTATCTGGACTCCCGACCAATGATCTGTCCTCTTGGGTAAGGCACATTTTCATTTACCGTTATTAAGTATAGTTAAATGAACATAATAATCAAATTTAAGAAGGCTATCCTCAAAGATCACATAATGGATTTTCATTAATCTTAATGTTAACTTATGACAGGCAGTGTTTATAGTGGATAGACAGCTAGTCTTGGGACAACCTGGATTCAACTCCTGCCTCTGACATACACTACTTGTGTTTGTCAGTCAATAAGAAGTTATTAAGTGCTTATTATGTGTCAGGCTTTGTGCTAAGGATTAGGGATAGAAATAAAGGTAAGCCATAATTCTTGGTCTCAAGGGTCTCACATTCTAATAGGCGAGACAACTTGCAAATAAATATGTAAATATCAGATATATACAATGTAAATGGAAGGCAATCTCTAAAGGAAGGGACTAGAAGTGTAGGAGATTGGAAAAAACTGCATACAGAAAGTGTAGCTTCTGTAGATATCGATTTGATCTGAATGTCTTGAAGGGGAGCCAAAACTTGGAAGTAAAGAGGGAAAGCATTCCAGGTATGGGGGCCTGCAATGCAAATGGAATTGGGATATTGAAAATCATGTGTAAGGAAGATCAAGTAGCTAATATAGCTGGATCATAGATTGAGTGAAGGGGAAGAAAGCGTGAGAAGACTGGAAACACAGGAAGGGGCCAGGTTATGAAATGTAAAATTCAGAATTTTATATTCGATCTCGAAGATAATAGGAAGTCTGAAGTCATTATTAAGCATGTGTGTGGGTAAGAACTGCACTTCAGGAAAATTATTCTGGCAACAGTAGAGAATAGATTGGAGTGGCAAAGTATTGAGTTAGTGAGAAAAATCAGACCACTACTGTAGAAAGCTACATGAGAAGTGATGAGGGCCTGCACTAGAGTGGCAGTTGGATGTGTGCAGAGAAGAGGATACATGAGAGATGGAGATGTTATAAAAGCAAAAATGAAAAAAATATGAAAACACACTGAATATATGTGGTTTGTGAGTCAGGAGTCAAGGATGATGTGGAGAGACTGGATGACTAGGAGGCAGGTGGTGACCTCAAAAATAGTAGGGAAATAAGGGAAAGGGGAAGAGTTGTAGGAAAAGATGAGTTCACTAGGAGTGTCATATGAATGACATATTGAGAATTCCATTGAAACCACAAGTCCAATCCAAAAAGCTCACCAAAACAATAAATAATAAATAGACCAAGATCTTGTGTTCATTTTTTTTCTTAGTTAATTCTATGACTACAGATGTAGAAAACTGTTTATAAAAAGCTTCCTTGCCCCTTCTTATATTTTCATTAGGGATACCCTCTAAGTATATGTAGATTATTTTCATAAAGATTTCAGAGATAAGATAACTATTATCAATAACTAGTCTTGTCGCTAGTTACTAGATTCCTTCTGATCACTTTTTCCTGAATATTAATGCTATTTGTGACTGTTTCCAGTTGTTCAGTATCTTCCCTTCTTTCAGATCTCTTGAAAATCAGTCCTTCAATAACTCCAAAACTGCGTTGCCTCCAACATAGATTTCTTCTATTGGTGGTTGCTTGGATTCAGTTGTTAATTTTAACAAGTTTCTTTTTAATAAATAATTTATTGTTATGCATTGTCTTTACATCATAGTCATTTCTGAGAAAAAAAAATGATTCTTTCCCTCTATGATTCTGTAATTTCTTCTTCTTATTGAACCTTATATTTTGACAAATAAAAACAACAAGGCATAAACATCTGATAGATCAAATCTGACAATGTAAATAACATTCTGCTCTATTAGTGCCCTGTCTCTCTACCATGAGAAGCATGTTTCTATTCTCTGCTCTCTGTGATCTTTACTGGTTTTAAGATTAATTAATCTGACTTCTTTTTAATTTGCGATTAATTAGTCTGACTTCTTTTTAGAGATTTTGAAATTTATATTGTTATTTGTTGTTGTTGTTCAGTTGCTTCAGACTCTTTGCGACCCTATTTGGGGTTTTCTTGGGCAAAGACACTGGAGTGATTTGCCATTTCCTTCTCCAGATAATTTTACAGACGAGGAAAATGAGGCAAATAGGGTTAAGTGACTTACCCAAGGTCACACAGCTACTAAGTGTCTGGGGCCAGATTTGAACTCAGGTCTTCATGGGTGTCCGATTTGAACTCAGGTCCAGGCTGGGCACTCTATCTGGTATGCCACCTGGCTGCCTAGTTATATTGTTATAGTCATTGTTTATACCGCTCTTGTGGTTCTACTTTTTAAATCTACATTAGTTGACACAAATCTTCCTATGCTTCTCTAAATTCCTCATATTTGTTTACTATATAGTAATATTCCATTAAACTCATACACTACAGCTTTTTTTTGTCGTTTCTCAATTGATGTACAACCACTTTGTTGCTTGCTTTGTTCCTTGCTACCACAACAATAAACACTTTGCTATATATTGGGCCTCTGTTTTTCTCTTTAACTTCTGAGGGATATGTGCCTACTTAACTTTGGGAGCAGGGTTTCCCCTTCGAACATTACCAAGGGATTGACTCCAAGAGTGGGTGAATAAAAATTCAACCTTTAGGAGGGGTACTGAGTTGCTTCAGTGCTGGAGGAAAAAAGGACTGATAGGGGATGTTGGCAATTTTCTGAATTTGAGGACTATTTAATTTTGTTTTGAGGTGGAGGGGAGGTCTCGAGTAGTTATACTCTAGGATTTCCCCCTTCTCTTCTTTGACACTGCTATCACTCAGGCACCTCATGACCTCACACCTGGATTACTGTAATCCTATTGCTGCACATGCCTCCCTCATCTCTCTCCACTCCAATCCATTCTTCACTCAGCCACCAAAGTGAAGGTCTGACCACGTCCCACCTCCCCACCCCACAACAGACTCCAGATGCTCCGTATTATTTCTAAGAGCAAATACAAAATTTTCTGTTTGGCATTCAAAGCCTTTCGTAACGTAGCCCTGTCCCATCTTTCCAGTCTTCTTACACATTATATTCCCTTGCTTACTCTTGGATCTAATGACACTAGGCCATGTTCCACGACACTAGCTAGCTCCGTGAACAAGATGTTTAATATTTCAGTTCCAGGCATTTTCTTTGGCTGTCCCCCATGCCTGGAATACTCCCTCTCCTCATCTCTGCCTATTGGCTTCTTTTGGCTCCCTTCAAGTCCCAACTAAATCTTCTACAGGAAGCTTTTCCTACCATCATCCATAGGAAGCCTTTTGCCTTCCCTCTGTTAATTTATACTGCATATAACCTGTTTGTACATAGTTATTTGCTTGTTGGAAAAACTAACAAGGCAAGTTCAACACAGGTATCGTCATGCCCAATGAAAAGCAGGCCTAGACAATGAAAATGCTCAATATGAAGCAAGTCTCCTGTGAGCAGTGTGAAGACCGTGAAGAACTGGAAATAGTTATCTCCATTTCTCGTCTTGCTGCACCACTTTGGGACTTCTCTGACTTTTCCATCATGTCCCTGTGTCTTCTCCTCCCCCTTTTTGCTTCCTTTGGTGTGCTGTCTTCCTCCATTAGACTGCAATTTCCTTGAAGTGCAAGGACTGTCTCTTTTTTCCTATGTGTATCACCAATGCTCAGCACAGTGCTTAGCATATAGAAGGCACTTGATATATGTTTACTGACTAAATGATATGTGATATAACATACCACATATCTTTCTATCTTTTACATAAGAAGAATATGAGATCCTTTATCAAATACTTGGCTAAAATCTAATCAGTCAATCAATAAGCATTTGTTGATAACTCTATGGGATAAGAATTGTGAGAGGCACTTAAGATACTTAGGGAAAAAAAGGATTGTTACCTTGAAGGAACTTACATTCAACAGGGAAAGACAACATGTGTAACAAGCTTAAAAAAATACAGTACCAGAAAAATCAGTACCAGGGCTGATGGAACACATAGTAACATAAAATATGAACAAAATAAATCACGTAAGTATACAAAGTAATTGTTTGGGGGAGTGTGGGGAAGGAAGAACAATGAGTAGGGAAGAGTCAAGAAGGACCTCATCTAAGTGGTACCTGAGCTGAGCTTTTAAGGGAACTAGGCATCCTGAGAGGTAGAAGTGAGGAAGGAGTATATTCAAACGATGGGGGACAGCCTTCAAAAAACAATGAAGATAGAAGATGGAATGCTGTGTATGACGAAGAGTCAAGAAGGTCAATTTGACTAGACCACCGAGTGCATGCAGTGGAGCAATGTATAATAAAGATGGAAAGACATATTATGAAAGAAATGAACCAACTTCTAAAGGGGTTTAAATGCTAAACAAATGAATTTGTATTCTAATTTTAACAGGAACCACTGTAGTTTAATGAGTAGGGTGAGTCTCTGCTTTAGAAAAATCACGTTGGCAGGTGAGTGAAGAATGGATTGGAGAGAAGAGAAACTTGAAGATGAGAGACCACACTAGAAGCCTATTGTAATCACCCAGGTGATGAAAATGTACACAGCTTTTTCTAGGAGAATGACTATGAAAAGATGAGATACAGCTCGTAATTAAGCAGGATAAATTGAAAGAGTTGTATTGCCTTCAGGAAATCATAAATTTCCTTTAACGACCCCATGTTTCTTCTGGAAACAAAAGCTTATCTTTTAAATACCTATATTCTACTGGTAATGTTGTATGGCTGTGAGACATGGAACACTACTATCTCTGAAATGAAAATGAATATCACAGTGGAAGAAGGCAGTGGAAAGATCCATGGTTGGTATAAGCAGGTTGTAACATATAAGCAATAAAGAACTTTGAAGAAGAACAGAAGCAAAAAAAAAAGGCATTAGAGAAATGTATGATAGAGAAGATGGGCTAATCACATGGCAAGGGCCAGGGATGGGCTTAGTGCTCCAGTGATATCCTCATGATGTCAGGAGAAAGTGAAGAGGACCTCCAGAATGTTGAGTGGATCCCTGGTAATGAACTTATGAGAAGACATGCATAAGAGTCAGGGAGGATGCAAAGGCAAAGATGGATTGTGAGCTGAAGCACTGTAGTGAATATTCCAGTTGATGACACCACCAATTCATCCGCGTGTCTGAATATTCTCAGTTGTTAACTCACAAGTAGATATTTCATAAATACTGGTTGAGTTGATCATTAATAAATATAAGACAAAATCTATTTGGGCTTTAGAAAGGCTTTGTATTTAATTTTATAAGAAATATTTTTAAAATGGGAAAAATATAATGTGATACTATTAAAAATCTGGTTTAGGTGATACTTATGCTAGTTGAACAAGTGATTCATGGGTCATACTAAAATCGTTATTGAGAGACAGCATAATATGGTAGAAGCAGTGCTTGACTTGGAGTCAAGAGACCTGGGTTGGAATCCTGGCTATAACAACTATTAATTGTGTAACAATGGACGAATCACTTCACTTCTTTGACATTTGCTTTACTCATGTGTAAAATGGGGATACTGTCTGGATTCACTGAGGAATGCAGTGAGGAAACTGTGTTTTGCATATGAAAGTATTATTTAAATAAGAGTGATGATGATGATGTTTATCACACGCGATTGCATGGACATGAACTTAACCCTGTTCAAAACGACAAGTTATTTATCATTTAAACAGGTTAAAGTTCAGCTTGACCTTTTTCAGTATGGCTTTGTGTGCCACTAATTACCTAAAGTTTTTTTTAAGTGGCTTTCTTCACCATCACTTGGACAACAATATAATTTAGTACTGCTTAAAAATACTTGAAAGAGAAGACAAGCCCAGAGATCCAATTGGGTCACTATCAAGGAACAGACTAGAACTTGTCCCTAAAAACAAATCACATGTAGAAACTGATAAACTGACGATACTAGCTCTGAATGTTCCTCAGCAGTTATCTGTGTTAGGTAATCTTCCCAAAAACTTGTGCGCGCGCGCGCACACACACACACACGCACACTCACTCACTCACACATGTCATTAGTGTTTTCAATCATTTCCGTCAAATATGGAAATGATTTGGTCAGTACATGATCTCTACCCCTTGAAAGCCATAGTAAACAAATTCTGAGTAATTCAAAGAAGCCATATGCTTTAAAGTTCACATGAAATCTGGGACTAAGAACTCAGATAGCCTGGACTAGAAATCCCATAGTACATACCCAGACCAAAGTTGGCAGAACTAGGTAATTCATTATTAAAAGTGACAGCTATCAAGCCTTCCAATTTCTGGCTGAAATTGAGAAAGGCAATAAATTGGAAAACAGAGTAGATTTCATTTTAGAACAACCAAATGAGGCTTTCATCTCTCTTCCAGTGATTAGTAACTATGAACATATATAGAGAAAGGAAATGTATGTAGTGAGACAGATAGAAACTCCAAACCTAATCATTTCCATAATCACCATGTAACTTCTGATTCAACATAAACATGACAACAGTAATCATGCTTCACCTTCAAATTATAATTGGATGCAATCAGTGGCCACATGTCCTTGCCTTAATAATGGTGAAGATAATTAGTGACATTTATATTTAGTTTTGGGAGACAGCACTGTGTACTGGATAGAAAGCAGGCCTTGCAGCCATGAAGACCTGGGTTCAAGTCCTGACACTGATACATACTGGTTGTGTGATACTGGGCAAATCAATCAATCAATTAAAAAAATTTATTAAACACCTACTATGTGCTAGGCTATATACTAGGGAAATAAAGGTAAAAATAATCCCTGCTGTCAAGGAATTCACATTCTAATGGGGGAGACAACATATATAAAAATAAGTACCTCACAAGATACATATAAACAAAGGAGATGGGAGGTGATCTCAAAAGGGAAGTCACTACTAGGTGGGACGACAAGGAAAGGTGTCCTTCAAAAAGGTAAGATCTGAGCTGAGACATAAAGAAAGTCAGGGAAACTAAAAGGTTAAAAGTGAAGTGGAAAAGAATTCCAGGCATGGAACTGAAACTGAAAAATGTTCCAAGTATGAAACCAGGAGATAAAGGGTTGTATGTGAGTAATAGTGAGCAGGCCAGCGTATCTGTATTATAGAGTGAATAAAGGATAATAAGGCTAGAAAGTAATGCCAAATAGGAGTTTATATGTGATCCTGGAAGTAATAGGGAGCCACTGGAATTTACTGAGTAGGAAAGGTGACATGGGAAGACATTTGTTTTCAGAAAATCAGTTTTAAGTGATTTATATATTGGAGTGGGGACACTTGAATCAGGATAATAAATTAGAAGGACATTTTCATAGTCCTGATAAGAGGTGATGAAGCTCCGAACTAGGGTAGAGGCTCTGTGAGTGGAGAGAATGGAACAAATAAGAGGGGTTGTGAGGGCAGAAATGACAAGATTTGACAAGCGATTGGATTTTTGGGGTGAGGAACAATGAGGGGTTAAAGACAACACTGATCTATTAGCTTTTCCCTCAGTTCTCTCCCAGATCCCACCTCGCACTAATCCCACTTTCCTCATTTTCCCATCTTGTCCCTTTAGTGAACCAAATTCAACTCAACACTGTCTTCTTCTCTTGAGCCCCTAGCCCCCTAGGGCTCTGTCTCAGCCCTGTATCATTCTGACCAGGCGTCCCACTTTGCTCCTACATACATGCCGCTGAGCAAAGATGAAGAAAATCATACAACCATTATGACTGGGTCCACCATAAATTTATAGTACACAACTTCAACTGGACCATCACTGCTGCTAGGCAATCTTACTACATTCTCCCTGATCAACACACTATCCCATTCTCCACAATGACTCTTCCAAATCTTTTTGTCTATTCCCAAACTTCCCATGCCATTCTCCCACTCAGCTGAGAACTTTACCTCCTATATGACAGAAAAATTTGGTGCCATTTGTCATAAGCTCCCTCTTCCCTCCTCTTCCTCATCTGTCACTCAGATGCCTTCTGCTATCATCTCTTCCTTCACCCCCATTTTATATGATTAGGTAGCCTTACTTCTTACCAAGACTAACCACTCTATCTGCTCAAGCAATCCCATTCCATCCCATCTTCTCCAACAATGGTGACACAGTGCCCTCTGCGTCATCCTCACTATCACTTATTTTCAATCTCCCCCTGTCTACTGGCTCATTCTCTACTGTTTACAGATATTCCCATGGCTTCTCAAAATACCCTTACTTGATCCTTCCATCTCCGCTAAAAACTGTCCTACAGCTCTTCTGCCTTTGTAGCTAAACTCTCTGCAAAGGCCATCTACAATAGATGCCTCCACTTTCCTCTCTCCTAATTATTTTCTTAAAAGCTTACAGTCCAGCTTCCAACCTCATTAATCCACTGAAACTGCTCTCTCCAGAATTATGAATGATCTCTTAATTGCCAAACCCAGTAGCATTTTTTCAAGCAATTCTCCTTGACCTCTATGCAGCTTTTGACACTACTGATCACACTCTTTTCTTTGATCTGGCCTCAGAAACTAGCTATGTAACCTGGTCAAGTCACTCTGTTTGCCTTAGTTTCCTCATCTGTAAAATGGAGATAATAACAGCACTTACCTCTCAGGGCTGGGAACATCAAATAGGATAACTGTAAAGTACTCAGCACATTTGCAATGCCTGGCACATGGTAAATGTTACATAATGTTTGTTGTTGTTTTTATTATCTCTGGGTTTTCAGGATACCACTCTCTCCTAGTCTTCTACCTACCTGACTGCTCCTTCTTAGTCTCATATGTTGGATTCTCATTTAGATCACACCCTCTAACCATAGGTGTCCCACAGGGTTTTTATCTTGAGTTATCTTCTCTTCTCTCTATTCTACTTCACTTGGTGATCTCCTCAGCTTCCACTGATTTAATTACTGTCTCTATGCTGATGATTCTCAAATCTACCTACACTGCCTGAAACTCCAATCTTGCATCTCTAACTGCCTTTCACATATCTCAAGTTGGGTGTCCAGTAGACATCTTAAATTCAGTATGTCCAAAATTGAACTCATTATCTTTCCCTCTAAACCATTCTTCACCTCCTAACTTCCCTATTACTCGACAAGGCAACACTATCTTCCCAGTTCCCCAGGGTTGCAACCTAGAAGTCATCCTCAACTCTTCACTATTTCTCACCTCCTACATGCAATCTGTTACCAAGGCCTATCAATTTTGTCTTTGCATCATCTCTCAAAAACATTTCCTTCTCTCCTCTGGTACACCACTCTGGTATAGGTCCACATCAGCTTATATGTGGACTCTTGCAATAGCCTGCTGATATGTCTGCCTACCTCAAGCTTTTCCCCACACCAATGCATCCTCCATTAAGCCACCAGAATGATTTTCTCATAGCACTGACCATATGTCACTTCCCCACTCAGTAAACTCCAATAACTCCTTATCACATCTAGGATCAAATACAAAATCCTCTCTTTGGCATTCACAGGCCTTTATAATTTAGATTCCTCTTGCCTTTCCTGTCTTCTCATACCTTAGCCCCTGCCACATAATCTTCAGTACAATGATACTGGCCTCTTGCTACTCCACGAACAAGACATTCAGTCTCTCTGCTCTAGGCATTATCTCTGGCTGTCCTCTATGTTTGGAATGTTCTCCTCCCTCATCTCCAGTAATTGCCTTAACCGGCTTCCTTTAAGTCCTAACTAAAATCCCCATTTTCTACAGGAAATATTTCCCAACCCATCTTAATTCTTAGTGTCTTTTCTTCATTATTTCCTATTTATCCTGTATAAATAGCTTGTTTGTACATATTTGTTTGCTTGTTTTCTCTCCTATTAAATTGTGAGCTCACTGAGGGCTGGGACTGTCTTTTGCCTCTTTTGGTATCCCCTGTGATTTGCACGGTGCCTGCAATATTTGTTGTTGTTCAGTTGTGTCCAACTCCTTGTAACCCCACTTGGATTTTTCTTGGCAAAGATACTGGAGTGGTTTGCCATTTCCTTCGCCAGCTCATTTTACAGATGAGGAACTGAGGCAAACAGGGTTAAGAGACTTACCCTGAGTCACAGAGCTAGGAAGTGTCTGAGTCCAGATTTGAACCCAAGAAGATAAGTCTTCCTGATTCCAAGCCCAGTCCTGCCCCACCTTGCACATTACAGTAGGTACTTAATAGATGTTTATTAACTTACTAATAATTCAACCAATGGGGACTTGTGAGATCACCAAATGAGACTGTATAGAGGGAAAAGAAAAGAAGGCCTCAGACAGAGCCTTGGGGAGTAGTTCAAGTTGGGCTGGCATGGAGGAGCTAACAAAAAGACTGAAAAGGAGTAGGCAGTCAGAACAGAAAAGAACCTAGAGAAGATCAGCGTCAGGAGAACTTAGAGCAGAGCATATCTAGGAAGAGAGGATAGTTGCCAATAGCTAGCATTTATATAGTGCTTTAAAGCTTGCAAAGCACTTTAAAAATAATATCTTGTTTTATTCTTGCAACAATTCTTGTTGGTAGGTGCTATTATTATATTCGTTTTATGGCTGAGGAAACTAGAGAAAGAGGTTATGTGATTTGCCCTGGGTCACACAGTTAAATGTTTGAGATTCAATTTGATCTCAGGTCAACTTTCTCCACTGTGCCTCCTCACTGCCTAGGAATAGCACCAAAGGCTGCAGGTAGGTCAAGAAGTATGAAGATTGAGAAAACATCATAGGAGTTGGCAGTCAGGAGACTGATAGTCACTGAACCTCTCAGTGCTCCAAGCTCATCAGCACTCATAGAGAAGGTACTAATTTGAATTGACCGAGGAAGTTCCTCACTGGGAGCTCCTTATACAGGTGAAACCACAGGTCCTATAAAAATCAAGTATAGTTTTGTGAGAGTGAGTGTGTGTAGACTGGTGCAATAGCCTGCAATATAATACAATACAATAAACATTCGTTAAAGTACCTACAAAGTTCAGGTGTTGACCTAGGAAACAAATGAGAAAAAAGAAAGACAGCGCTTGCCCTCCAGTTTTTACAATCTAATGGGGGAAGACAAAACACAAGAGAAAACTGAAAAGGGGTAGGGCATGATGATGGCGGAGTAGAACCCAAGTAGTGCAGCAGGTGGAAAATGAAGTGTTGTCTGGGATTCTGAACCCTCTTTAAATTGGGGATTTGGGAGGAGGTATTTGCTCTGACCCCAGGCCTCCAATCAGAGGGACAGAGGCAGATGAAGTTACTGATGAGGTAGGAGTACCAAAGAGAAGCATCAGGTACCTCAGAAGAGCTTTTCCTAAGGAGGCATGATGATGGTGGCTGGTGGGATGTGTATTGTTATGTGTGACTAGGATTAGTAAATCTGACTGACTGCTGTGGGTCTAATGCTAAAACAAACAAACACACCAACAAACTAAAACAGCCACAGGGACATTTTACGTAAATTTAGTTCACTGTACTAGGTACAACTGCTAATTTCTATACTTTTTACATATCTTTACCTCAGGCTGCCTTTGATTAATGTTACACGATAAACTGAAAATAACAGAAGGAAGGAACTAGAATTAAGAGGAATTGGGAAATGCTGCCTGTAGAAGGTGGGATTTTAGTTGAGATTTGAACAAAGCTAGGGAAGTCAGGAGGCAGATTTGAAAAAGGAGAACATTCAAATATGGGCGATCAATGGGCCAGTGAAAATGCCAGGAGTTGGGAGATGGAATGTCTAGCTCTAGGAAGAGCAAGGAGGCCAGTATGCCTAGACTGAAGATCACGTGGTAGGGTATAAGGTTTAAGAAGACCAGAAAGGTGGGATTCCAGGGGACAGGTTATGAAGTGCTTTGAACACCAAAAAGATTTTATATTTGATCTTAAAGGTGATAAGGAGCCCCCTAAAGTTTACTGAGTAGTGGGGGTGTGACCTCATCAGAAAATATTTTTTCTTTTGGAAGCTCTTTTTGATAGCTGAATGCAGGGTAGACTGTAGTAGCGAGAGATGTGGCAGGGAGACATCAGCCTATTGCAATGGTCCAGGTACGAGGTGCAAAAGGATGGTAACAGTAGTGGAGGAGAAAAGGGGGTAGGATTGAAGAGATGTTATAAAGGTAAAACAGGTCCTGGCACCTGACTGGAAATGAAGGCATGGTAAGAGTTATTCTGAATTAATGTAGTTTTGTTGTATTCACATACATTTTACTTTCCTATTACGTTGCAAAGTATTGGACAGTAATATCCTAGGAAGATTCAATAGCGGGTCATAGGTTAGAGAAAATTATAGCTGTCATAACAAAACTCACATGGATTTTGTTCTTTAAGTGGAAAAATTTATTTATTTATAAAGATTTGTTATTGTTATATTTTACTGACTTGCTGTCTTTAAAAATGCATTAGTTTTTGCTTTGACTTTTGCTGCAGGAATATGAGAGTGAAAAAATTGTTTATTCCAGTATTAATAGGTTTCAAAGTAATAAAGTATACTACTACATCTATTTGTAGATAAAGCCTGCATTTTTCTCTTTGTCCATCTGTGTGTCTAACCATACTACATGACTAAAATCTAAATGTGACAAGGAATAATTCCTGAAACATCAAAACACATTGGACTTAGATTCAATTCTCTGTCTATAATTACAACTTCAATTATACCTTTAGTCAAGTAATGAATACATGTATTGCTCTCCTTCTTTTTAGCATGTATACTTATAAGACTGATGAAAAAAAAAACCAGGAAAATAGAAAGGAAAAAAATGTAGGTCTATACCTATAGCCAATAGCTGCTTGAGTATGAAGAAGTCATTGTATCACAGCAATATTTCTTACATCTGTCCCTACCTCTTTTTTTTTTTCATTCTCACCATCACTATTGCAGGGCCTAGTTATCTGGAATATCTCCAACAGTCTTCTATCTGGTCTGCCTGCTCCAAGTCTTGTCCCTCTTCCAATACAATGGCTCTCTACTGAATTAAGTTTAAACTCCTTAGGCTAGCATTCAAGCCCCTTTACAATGTGGCATAATCTTTTTTTTTTTCTTTATCTTGTGCTACTTCCTACCGTAAAATCTATGTGTGAAGCAAACTGGACTTTTGCTATTCCTTGTACAAGTCTTATGTTTTCTACTTATGCTTAGATTCTTTGTGCCATTTTCTTAATTAAAAATACTGTTCTCTCTCTTGTTCCTAAGTCTGCCTGCTGAAATCTTTTATCATTCGTCAAAACCTTGCTCAAATGTTACCTTTTTAGCTAAGACCTAGGCCCCTCCCCCATTTCCTTCCAAGTACTTTAATAACACTTCATTTGTTCCTCTCTTATAACCTCAAAATTGTTCCATTACAGTTACTTTTGTATGTGTCCTTATCTCCTCTACTCAATTGCAAGCTATTTAAAGGAAGAAAAAATGTTGTCTTGATTTATGTTTTTCTGCCAGAACCTACAACAGTAACCTGCACATAGTAAGTGCTAAATGAATGTTTACTGCACTGTTCTAAAAAAAAAGGTACTTTTACATGGCTTTCCTTGCTATATATAGTAATAACAATGATAACAGGATCACAGTTTTAGAGCTGGAAAGGAACTCAGAGATCATCTAGTCTAATCCTTTTATTTAATCCATGAAGAAATTGAGGACTAGAGTAATAAAGCAACTTGTTCAAGGTCACTTTGGCAGTGAGTGACAAAAACAGGATTTGAACCTTGGCCCTCTGATTCTAAATCCAATGCTCTTTCATTGTACCATGATGTTCAGGATCAGGTTCAAATAATTTATTTTTTAGACATTTTTCCACAAAGGAACTGCAATAGTATCT
Organism: Phascolarctos cinereus; assembly: GCF_003287225.1. Taxonomy (NCBI): domain Eukaryota; kingdom Metazoa; phylum Chordata; class Mammalia; order Diprotodontia; family Phascolarctidae; genus Phascolarctos; species Phascolarctos cinereus. The sequence continues at coordinate 247,847,434 of NW_027555736.1, read as the reverse complement.
AACTCCTTCCTCTGTTATTTTTTTAAGTATAAACATTAATTCCTAATCTTCAAGAGAAAAAGCCATTCAATACTTACATTGAAAGAAAAAGTATAGGTAACAGACACAAAACACTAATTTTCATTGGCTCTTTCATACCATGTCTTTTACAGTTAATTTTTCATTATCTGTATTGGTATATAATTTATTTCTGCCTTGACTTTTTTCATTATGTCCACAAATAAAATTCATTGTAGTTCACATTAAGACACATCTCCAATCTGAAGACTGAGAAGCTAATAGAAGCTAATAAAAAGGCAAGTTAGATTTGGGCATGCTTTCTGGTTAGTCTCTTCTCCTATTCTCAAACAACCTAGTTCTTCCTTTACTGTTAACTGAAATAACTTCAGTACAACAGGAGAAGAATGGAAGATAAATAGGTCAGTGAAGATTATTAAGTTTAAAGGGATGACTGTGAAGTACTGAGCAGCAGGAATGAAAGGTAACTGCTGTCAAGGTCGGAGGGCCTACCTCAGTTTTGACAGGAGAAGCAGGGCAGAGTGTAAGATAATGAAATCCTGGCTCAGATGATAAATTGATCTAGTCAGTGATGGATTCTACTTTGTACTGACACTAATTAATATGGCAGAGTCTATGGACAGTGAGTGTCACTTGATAGTGGCGTTGAATTAAATTCCAGAAAGCTTTCAGTGTCACCTTGGAACAGAGACCATACCCTGGAGGCCTTAACCCTTTCATCCCTAGAACTCCAGTTCACAATATTGACTGTCCTGAAAGGTGAATATCTCTTCTGAATCACTATTTCATGTGGGACCCAAACATGCTTCATTTTACTCCTAGCTACTTTCTTCCCAGCTGCATTCCTTCAGCATTTCCTTTGTCCTCTTCCATCCTGATTTCCATTTCTAGGGGCTGTAATCAAATAAATATTGCCAATGATCCTGGAAAGGGTAGATTAATCTACTCCAGTAAAGTTCTACTCATGATCCCTAAAGCTTTCCAAACCAAAATATCTCTACCTGGCCACCACACCACTAAATGCAGTCTCTCATATTAGAATGTAAACTCTTTGAGGACAGGAATTGTCTTTGCTTTTGTGTTTGTAATCCCAGGACTTAGTACTGTGCTTGGCACAAAGTAAATGCTTGATAAATGCTTTTTCATTTATTCATCCATTCATTTATATGTGCAAATCACAATTCTTTTTAACATGAAGCTGCACTCAAGAAAGAATTTTCTCTATTTGTTCAAAAACAAACCCCTTACTGCTTGCTTTCTATTTATATCTCTACACTCTCAAATTCTTGGTATAACAATAACAAGCCCAATTCTACACAATGTTGGTGACCATCTTAATAACCACCAATAGAATGACTAACCTGCCATTGAATGTGGTGGGCTTTCAAAGTGGCAGCACTCCAAGTGGCATTTAAGTCATAATCAATATCAAGCAATCTTCCTTCTGCGAGATACAGCATTAGTACAGAAGAAATTCCCACTTCGGATAGCTCTTAGGACACATGAAAAGATATACTTTTAGGCAATATGTCTGACTATATGTGATTTTGCAAAGGATTAGACAGAAGGAAAGAATAAAATCTTGTGAGTAGCAGACAGCCAAATGCAATCAATTAATAAATCAAAAAGTATTTATTGTGCTTATTTTGTGACAGACAGCACTATGATAAGTACTAAGGATTCAAAGATAAAGCAAAAAGAGTCCCTACCTTTCAGGAACCTACGTTCCAGTAACACATACAGAGACACGCTCACCCAGAACACACAAGACAAAGCGGAAGGTGATTTCAGAGTGGGCGGCACTAGCAGCTGGGGGTCTCTTGAAAGGCTTTCTGGAGGAGGTGGTGCTTGAGCTGAATCTTAAAGGAAGCCACAGACTCAGGGAGTTAGAAGTTGGGAAGCAGAGCATGCCGTGCCTGGGGAAATGCAAAGACACAGGGAACCCCTGGAAATTGTTGAGCAGGTTCCACTTTTTCTAACTTTTGGAAATTAAAAATACTAAATACAGCTGTGCCCTACCTGTACTCATATGGACTCCTCCATCATGCCTACAGGAGCCTCATTATCCTACAAGATCATGTCAGCCTTGGTACTCACATCTCATCAGTCCTCTGCTCCAGGGACCTCTCTGAATGGAGAATGGAGGGCTCCTTCCTGAACTTCCATTTAAGGAGGGCATATAGGCCAGCTGTCTCTTCATTTCCTACTCTGCTATAATCCTTTGAACTCCACCATCAGGCTCCCACATCAGGTACCTTTTCCCTTTGATGTATTGTCTTTCACTATTAGATTGTAAGCTCTTTGAGCGGAGGGATTGTTTTTCTTTATTGTATTTGTATTCCCGGTGATTAGTACTGTCGGGCACACAGTAAGCACTTAACAAATGTTTGCTATTTCATTAAATCTCTGAAGCCTACTGTCCTTATTGATGAGATACTGACTAAGACTGACATTTCTGGAGGAGCCTGAGCCATGAGGCTCACTCTCAGGCTCACTCACTCTCCAGACTTTTTTGCCACACTACAAAATTCTTTGCCCTATCTTTACCTTTACCATTCCCCTCCCACCTCCTTCAACTTTCTAGATCCCCTTTACATTTTGCCCCCACCCCTATCCTCACTCCATGAGTTTTCTCAGGCAGCAAAGTGGCATGGCTGGATATAGCAATTGGCCTGAAACAAGGAAGAAAGACCTAGATTCAAATCTGGCCTCATACACTTAATAGCTTTGTGACACTGGGCAAGTCACTTAACCTCTATTTGTCTCAGTTTCCTCAATGGTAAAATGAGATCATAATAGCAGCTACATCACAGAGCTGTTGTTAGAATCAAATGTGATACTATTTGTAAAGTGCTAAAGCACTATGTAAAAGTCAGGTGGTATTATTATTACCATTATCATCGTTGTTGTTGCCATATTGTTTTTGTATCCCTAGCACTTAGCATAGTTCCTGGCCCACAGTAAATATTTAGTAAATATTTGCTCACTCTATCTGTCTATCATCTGTCTATCTATCTATCTATCTATCTATCTATCTATCTATCTATCTACTTACCTACTTATCTAACATAATTTTATTTATCTTAACTGGAATTGCTTGGAATGTTATTCTACGTCTACATGGAGGTAGAATTAGCTATAACTTAACCTCTCATATACACTAGAAGTCACCTTTAAGCTTTTGTCAGGTGCCCAAAACTGTCCTTAGTTGAGGTTTTTGTAGACAAGAACTGTTTCTATTCAAAGTTTGCAAAGTCAGTGCTGGAAGCATCATCCCAATGGGGATGTGGTTTAACTTCAAAGGGTATGTGATTCACCAATCAGAGAGCAAAACACATCTCACATCCTACCCTCTTCATGAAAACCAATTGTGAAGCTTGTCTGAAACATAATTAAACCTACCCTTTATCCATTTCAAGGCAGTATTCTCCCAAATGGACACCTTTCTCAGCTGCATAATTTCCCAGCTTTCCCCTTTTCAGTCAGGCAAAGGTATGCCTACTGCTGCTGCTATACTGGAAAACTCCCCTATTCCTACCCTGAGCATATCCACCAGGGGGGGAAAAATACTGATAAGGGTACACAGTCAAAAAAAGTTGAGAGATCACTGTTCTAAACCACCAGTTAATTAATACCTTGATTTGCTCCGATGCATTGTTTCAGTTTAGCTTGAAGCTAACAATTGCTTTTCATCAATTGTGCTTTATGATATTAGGATGGATATTTTATGAGGATGTATGTTTGACTTTCTTCTTAGGGCCAAACCACCCATGAGACAACACAATCTTTCCTGTGATCATCATTATTATTAGAAGTGTTTTATTAATAACTTTTTTTACATCCTGTGATTATTCTTGGATATTTATTTCTATTCCTTTTATTGTTCTAATTTCCCTGCAACACTTGCTCACTGTCAAGCTTCTATGCCATATCTTTTACTTGAATTCTTCACTTTAAAGATATCCTTCTTTGAAACATTCATCTTCTTCCATTTCAAAGCAACATCACCTTTCTAAGGCTGTTATCCTTTCTTTTGGCTTCTTCAGAATTATTGTTCCTATACCTTAAACTTTTCCAACTTTGAGGTCATTTGAATGTCATTCTCCTAGAACCTGAGTCCTCAAAAATCTTATCCTTTGGTTTTCTGTAGGCTCCCTAAAAGTCTTTTCCCCCCTTCTCTGTCTCTATTACAAATACCCTTGGCTTTTCAGTGAGATCCTAACTACTGAATGTCACTAATTTCTCTGCTATTCATTTTATTTCCAATAAGTCTAATAAAAGAATTGAAAGATATTAAAAACAATGCTTTACCTTTCTCTCACGTTGATCAGTTTCCCATCTTTTATTAGGAAAAAGAGCCTTATCTATATCTATTCTTGGAACTTTCTTCATAGCCCTAGATAGTACAGGTTTTTTTCTTTTAGATTTGCTCTCTCTTTACTGCTAAATTTAGATTTTATGCATAATAGTCATTTCCTAAACTTCAAATAGAAGCTTCCCAACAACCAAAAATTGGGTTCTTATTTCCAGGTCGTGTGTTTGCTGATCTCATTAACAATATCTTTACAGATTCTCATCTTGCATCTAAATGAGTAAAAAAGATTACAAACTCTTCAGTGTAGAGAAATGTGTGCTTTATATTCTTTGTAGATGCCAGAAAATTTTGCAAGTAATAGTAAAACATGCCAACTCTTTTCCCTATCCCCACAAAGAAAGATATATTAAAAGGACAGGAAGAGATGGGGGGAAGGATAACTGAAGTATTCTTGGTACTGATAACAGAACATAAAGAAACTATGCAGAAGCTGAGGAAAGAAATGACCTTCTGAAAGGGAAAGGGTAACAAAAAACTACTACGATTTGTACTGCAAAGAATTACTAAGAATTGAACTTATTCTTATTTGAGAAGGTACTCTGGAGGGCCCCCCGCTCATCTTCCAGAATTACTAAAAAAGACAAAAGTGAACAGAAATAATTCTCCTTTTAAAGGGTTTTTAAAAAATAAGGACATTTTTAAAAAGATTTGGCAAATGGAGAAAATACAAAAATATTCCATAAAAACAGAAACAAATATTCAGAGTACATGATATGAAAGGGCAACTGACACAAAAACAATGAAGAATTGGAGAAGCAGCCCCTTATTTCCAGATAAGGAGGTGATTATAAAATCAAGTGAAAAAGCAGAAAGGAGAATAAATCTGAATTAAAAAGATAAACTATTAGGCTGTTGTATAGCAAGATTTTTAAAATTTCTATTACTTCTTTGGATCATGCTTAGAAAAATGCTTTTGAAAACAAAACATTAAGAGGACAACAAGGCTACAGTGAGCAATGCCAGTGAGTTATCAGATGCAATGGACCATAAGGAGACCATATAATCCAAAAAGCAAGTAGCAAAAGGACACTGCTATAGAGACATAGGAGATGGATATAACATCTTCAGCGAATTGAGACTAGTCATACAGAGTAAATCAGTAGATGAAACAGCAGACAAGCTAATCCAGTCAGAAGGCTATCTCAAAGGCACAAGGTGTTCAGCAAATGGAAACAGCATAGAAACTGGGTAGTCAGCATTTGGTTTTGGTATTACCCGATTTTCCAAGGAGGGACTTGGCAATTGCAGGCAGGTAGAAAGCACAGCATTTGGCAGGTAGTAATGCCAGAGAGAGGACAGGATGGGAGAGAGGCAAAGCTGGGCAGTCTCCAGGTAGATGAAACAGATAATGGATATGGCAACACTGGGCCATCAGCAGATGAACAAAGCGCCACCGAGGGAAAGCAGAACATTTTGCAGGTGAGTGGGTAGCAGGATGATACAGCAACCAAAGGCAGTAAATGCAAAGAAAGAAGTGCAGAAAGGTGATCTCAGACCATGGGCAGATAGTGAGGTAGTGCCTAGCTGTCAGCAGAAAAACGCTACCTTTTGGGGAAAGGATAAGACTGAAGGAGAAACAACCTGAATTGGATTTTCTTCCATTCAGTAATAAAATACCAATATATAAATTAGTTGCACATGAGAACCCACAAAAGAACAGTACACAAATGGAAATAGCGGATGGATCTGAGTTCTACCGTTCAGGGATACAGAAACAATCCTAGAACATTGGTACATAACAATCCACAAGGAAATTAAATAGACGAGGGAAATGGATCTGAGCATTGTTTTGGATGATGACAAAAAAAAAACAACAACAAAACCAAAACACTAAAAAATTATTAATTCAGAAATGATTGGCTGGGATTGAAGGCTTTGCTTACCCCTTTCTGGAGCCCACAAAATGGGAATGTTGGGAATTTCTGCAGCAGAAAAACAGAAAAGAAAAGGGATTTCTAACTCCCAGTTTGAGGAAAAGCAGGTCAAATTTTGGGCTGGGTTAACTGGTTCAGAGAAAATAAGAACCAGCCCAAACCTTTTCTCTACCCCAGAACCAAGTTGTTCTGAGGACTGGGAAAGGTTTGGGAAACCCTCATCCCATTACACCCCACAACTTCCCCATTTCACACTTACCTCCAGTGCAAACAGTCTCCCAGCAAGGAGATACTTGGGGAACTCCCCCTGTTTGCAGCATGGAAAGATTGGAGGATGAACTGCTAATAGTAGCTCCAGTTGTAGATCACTGGGATCACCTTGACCTTTTATGAGGGAAAAGAGGTCAGACCTTACTACTGTCTAGTACTGATTGCTTCTTGGAAGATGATAGAGAAGAATGACAGCAATAGTAGCAGCAATAAATAGAAGGAAGGGTCAAATAATATATTAGAAGTACCTTTATTCTCTTCTGAGACTTCTAATACTTCTGTCTCAAATTCTCAGCACATTCTTCTGAAAACTCAAATTCTGTGGTTTCAGATGAGTAGTGTGTACTTTAATACACAATGCAGAAAGTGACTAAAGTGTTCATACCCAGAGATCCCACTGCTAGTCACACATCCCAAAGAAGTCAAAGACACAAATAAAGATCCCATACACAGCAAAATATTCATTTCAGTACTTTTTGTGGTAACAAAGAACTGGAAACAAAGGAGGAACCCATGAATTGGGGAATGATTAAACAAACTGTGATATACAAATGCAATGGAACTCTACTAATCTCTAAGAATGACAAATATGAAGAGAAGCATGAGAAGACTTATGTGAACTGATACAGAGTGAAGTAGGCAGAACCAGGAAAACAATATTCACAGTAATTACGACAATGCATACAGAAAGAACAATAAGAAATTGAACACATTAATTATAACGACCAAATTCAGCCCCAAAGCAGAGTTGAGAAAATGCATCACTCTCTCTTAATTGCAGAGCTGGAAGACTATGGGTCTAAATATACTGTCAGACATGGTCTATGTGCTGATTGGTTTTGTTGAACTGTTCTTTTCTTCTCTTAATCTTCATTACAAGGGATGGCTTGTTGGGTATACACAGTCAGAAGGGGGTATTCAGAAAAAGATGTGATGTGAAACTAATGACATCAATTTTTAAAAAAATATATAATGCAAAGAGAAAAACTCCAAGGTTTTCACATAGGGGGAAAAAGGATTAGTTTAAGGCCTAGTATAGGCAGGATAGGCCTGGGTGTTATATAACTTGCTACTGTTATGACTGCCAATGATGTCCCAGAAAATGTAGGATGATTTATACTAAGACTGATCTCAAGATATTTTGTAAAAGCAGTGCTTGCATCCCCTCTGAATCCTATTCAGCATTAAGGGAGTATTGGTTCTTCTACCCACTCCAAAAAAGATCTATCTTAAAGGAGACTAAATAGTTAGGGTTGGGATCTGGAAAAAAGGAAGGCAGGGAGAAAGTAAATAAATGGGTATTATCAGATACGTTTTATTATAGACTTTGATAATTATTCAAATTTCCAAATACAGCAGAAATCTCATCATAACTTATTCACACAAAGGGGAGAAATCACTATAATGTGAATCTCTCTAGGATTTCCTCTAGTACTAGTAAGAAGGCCTCATTACAACATGCATAAAACTGCCTATGTTTATCTGCCAAGCTAGATACCATAAAGAGTAGCTATAATGAAAGAAGAATCTTAGTTTAGATACTTTAAAGTTTAACTATTGTGGGAACACCCTGATCCATTCATCATGAGGCACTACTATGCGTCACCTTCCCAAAAGTTAAAGACTATTCAAACTGCTTGAACTTCGCAAAGGAGGGTGTGTTGGTATGGTTAAAGTTATTATGGAAAATAAATACTTCAGTCAAAAGAAACAGGACAGATAAAGGGGGGAGGAAGATAAAGGAGTTGGGCAGCATTCTATAATAAGAAGGTATATTCATTCGAGGAAATCTAGGAACTGGGGGGTGGAGTGGAATGGTAGAGAGCTTCTGAGTAAACACCAGTGAAGGCAGGAAGAGAAATGACTTTGTCTATTACTGACCACTTTGACAGAAAGAGGAAATAGATGAGGTGTTCAAAAAAGAGATCATAAGATTTGCACAGAAACCTGAGAGCAGAGATAGGAGAACTTAGTTATCCAGACATCAGTTGGAGCTCTGTAGGTCAAAAGTAGAGAGGCTAAGAATAATTTCTTGATTTTCCCTAATCATAATTTCTTCCTTTAAAAAGGCAAGAAACCAATAAGGGGAAGTACCACTCTGGATCTAATTTTTATTAGCAGGGAGGTTAGAGTGGAAATGATGGGAACAATGAAGGTTGGAGAATGACCTTTCCTTCCTAGAATCTGTGATAGAGGAGAGGAAAGTTGGTCATAGTCTCCCATGAAGCCACTATTTGGGAATAACAGATTTCAAAGGCTTAAAAAGGTTTGGGAGGAAACCATGGACATGGGAGAAACCAGGCCAGAGAAACTGAAAATTCTCAAGAACGAAATTTCAAAGACACAAAGGGTAACAATTCTGAGGAAAACAGGAATTTGAGTAGACTAATGTAAATGTGCAGGGAATTCACTAATTTACATTGTGGTTTTTTTAAATTTTTAAACAAGTTATATATGGAAATTAGAAGAGGGAAGGTGATAGGAAATGAATATCCAGACTATGCAAAAAGTATAATCCTGTAAAAGTGGTGTCAAGATTACAAAAGCTAAGAATGAGATAAGGCTTGTGGAGGAATGCCAGGTAGCAAAAAGGGATGTTTTTAAAAGCTATAGTAGGGGAAAAAGAAGCTCAATGAAATTATAGGAATATTGCTAGGGGTGGATTGGACGATAATAACTGACCAGAGAGATGGCAATGCTGCTCATTCTGTTTTCTCGGCCTGGGAGACAGACCTTTGTCTCAGACATGATACTTAAGATAAAAAAGGAAATGGTAAGATTTGATCTTAATTATTCAAGCCAATTTGGCCCAGATGACCTATATAAATTATTCAACAAACATTAATTGACCTTTTTGTACAAGGCACTGTGCTAAAACTCCCTTAGTTAACAGGCCTAGTAGAGGAAGGGATATGTCTGGGTGTTACATCCAGGGTTATAGGGGGTTTCAGCGTGTTCCTGCTGCTAATCCAAAGAAAAATAGCTCCATTCTCCAGAAGTTTACATGCTCTTGGGCACTCAAAGAAATAGTGGGTGTGACTGATAAGGCACCATAAGAGATATCTGAAAGAAGACACAGCATGGGAAAAGTACTGCAGAACTGGGGAAAGGTAAATGTCTTGATGTTTTATATAGTAGGCCAGTGAGCTTGACTAGAAATTCTAGAATGTATGATTGAGGATGATTAAATAGAAAAGGAAGTGGTTATTACAAAGCTGGTAGGGCTTCAGAAAAAAAAAAACAACAAAAAACAAACAAACAAACAAAAAGGTCCTGCTAAACTAATCTTTTTTCTTTTTTTTGGACAGAGTTCCATTCAACTTGCAGATCAGTAGAGTATGATAGATGATATAGTTTACCTAGATGTTAGTGATAAAATATTTGATAAAATATTTCATGCTATTCTTATAGGAAAACATGGAGAAGTAAAGAACAGAGGTGTGAGATTCCTGTCTATAAAACTCCATAGTTTGGGCCAAACCAGATTAAAATGTAATTGGGAATGTAAAATGTAAATGGGAAATGTGTAACAAAATACATAAAAATACTGTGTCTCTGTGTGAGTGTGCGTGAATTTTTTATTTACTAAGTCTCTGTGCTAGGAGGGATCTGTTTTCATTTGAGTTTGACACCACTGGTGGGGAATATGTTAAATTAAGAATATGCTTAGATAGATTTCGAATGGGTTGAGTGGCCAGACACAAACATATAATCATCAATGGTTCAATGTCAGCTTGTGAGGAAATTTCTAAGGGAATACCTACGGATATGTGCTTGGTCCTGTGCTACTAAACATATTTATCAATTACTTGGAGAAAGGCATTGATTACATACTTACTGAATTTGCAGATGACACAAAGTTGGGGAAATATAGTCATCACACTGGTTAAAGGATTAAGGATATAAAGAGACTGACAGGTCAGAAGATTGGTGTGAATTTAATGAGAAGAAATTAAATAGGGGTAAATGTAAAGTTTTATACTTAGGTTCAAAAAAATCAACTTTATAATTATAGGATAATGGAGGCATGGACAGTCAACAGTTCACTGAAAAAAGATCTGGAGGTTTTAATTGACTATAAGTTATATATCAGTCAGCACTGTGATGTGGAAATCAAACAAGCTAATTCCCATCCCTAGCCTCCTTTGAGCTGAATTAAAGGTATTACATTTCCAGGAATAAGGAGATGATAAATTCTCTGTTCTCTGCCCTGGTCAGAAATATGTTACTAGAAACTAGAATCTAGAATAGTGCGGTCAGTTAGGTACCAAGGCTTAATGTGGACATGTATAAATCACAGAGTGCCTGTAAAGAGTCAACCAGGTTAGTGAAGGACATCGAGTCCATGTCATATAAGGATCAGCTGAAGGAAGTTGGGATTTTAGCCTAGAGATAAAAAAATCTTAATGGGGACATGATAGCTGTGTTCAAATAGCTGAAGAACTGACACAAGGAAAAAGGAATGGCCTTGTTCTATTTGGCAAAAAGGGTAGAACCAGGAGCAATGGAAATTGTCAAAAGGCAAACTTAGTCTTGATACTTAGAAAAACTTTCTAATATTTAGTTTTTTCAAAATCTGAATGGGCTCCCTTAGGAGGGGTAAGTTTCCTTTCATTACAGCTCTTCAGGCAGAGGCTAGAAGACCACTTATTAGGTCCATTACAGTTAGGTTAAATGGCTGCTGAGGTACCTTACAACTCCGTAGAGTAATTCTGTTATTCAGTATGAATATGAAATTGCATCATAATGTATTTAAGCTAGTATAATAGTATAATAGAGAAGAGAAGAGAAGAGAACAGAAGAGCTTTCAAGGAGAATGAAGGTCAAGTGTTGCTAAGTAGCTAAGAAATTTTCAACTATGTGACTCTCTTTATCCCTTCTGCTCCCTTCCCCCCAAACCTCCCCCACACCTGGACCTACAAACTGCTGACCTGAAAAGGCACTAATAATTTCTTACCACCATAAATATTAGGATTAGAATGTCCTAAGGTAGGGACTATATATGACTATACTATGTTGCTATACTTTCCTACTATTCCCTAGTCCCAAGTTAGCAACTATATACTATTACTACTATTATACTATTTCCTAAACGGAATCTTCTTTTCTAGTGATGCTAGTCTCTTTTTGGTTGCATAACTGGGAGATTTCTCATGCCTGGAATGTTATCCTGTCTGCCTGCTTACTGCTTACCATTATCATTCAAAGTACAGTTAAAATTTCTCCTTTTTAATGGAAACTTATACAGCAGCCTCCCACATTCATCACTCTTATTTCTTTTTTTTTTAATTTTGTGGCACTTATTGTGCCATTAAGAATCACTGAATTCGAGAATTGAAGAGTCCTCAGAGATCAGGTGATCTGCAGAGTCCAATCCAATTTAGTGTTTAATCTTACATTGCCTTAAGTTGTTATATAACTGTTTTATGAATATATGTTTCATCTGCAACTATGGTGACAATGCCTTAATCCTCAGTGCCATATCTTATATTAAAAACAAACAAACAAACAACAAACAAAAACCCCCCTCAATTTAAAACTACAACTATTTGTTAAAAACTGTCTTGGGTGCTAAGATAAAAAGAAAACAGTCCCTGTTTCCAAGGATATTATATTCTCCTGCTAAGATCAGGGGGGGAAGAGTGGATATAACAAGTGCATAGGCAATCTGTGCACAGGCCAGTCTGAAGCTGGATAGACACCTATCAAGGCATATGGTAGAGGAATTTCTTGCAGACTAAGGGGCTGGGACTATGCAACAGCTAAGATCTATTTTAACTCCAAGATTTTAATTTATTTAATTCTTTAAAAAGGCTAGTTGAATTCATGAAGGACAAAGTTAAGACACAGAATTATGCTTCCTCACACCACAATGCCGAACATGTATTCAAATATTTATTTGAAATAAGACTTCTATTTTCTGTGGCTTAGAGAGGTGGTAGTTCTCACAATGTATTTCATGTGATTAGTTATTCCATATTAGGAAGCATACCCATCCTTTCAAAGAAGAAAGGAAAAGAGCATATAATATCCCAAGTATAAGCAGGCTATCACTATAATGCTAACCTAAATACCACATACCCCTTTAACTAACACGGAGGAAGGGACAAGGAAGGAGGGAGGAAATAAGTATTTATGTAAACTAAGTCCCTACCGCGCGCCAGGCACTGAACTAAGAGCTTTAAAAAAAAATTATCTCGTCTGCTCCTCATGACAACCTTGGGAGGAAAGTCCTAGTATTGTCTCCATCTTGTAGTGGAGGAGACTGAGGCAAACACAGGCTAAATGAGTTGCCCAGAGTTACACAGCTACTAAGTATCAGACTGGACTTGAATTCAGGCCTTCTTGATTCTAGGCACAGTGCTCTGTCAATTCATTCCCAGCTGCCTCAAGGCTTTTGCCTTGGGCTTGTAGCAGAGGAGAAGGAAGTGAGAGGAATGGGAGTTTAGCCACCTGTTGAAGAACAGGGAGAGGAAGTTCAGATTTTAGATGGCTATGGGAATAGCAGACAGCAGCTTATTCCTTCTCTTCCTTCATCTGTCCCATAAAGAAACCTCTAACTTCCAAAAGCCCTTCCCTTGACTTCCCTTCTTTCCTGATTATCTACACTCTCTCCTGCCTCTCCTTACACCAACAGTATGACTTCTAAATTAGTACTGGTAATAAATCTTTGTGCTACTTTCCCTTTGGTGCTGTTCAGCTGTATCCAACTCTTTGTGACCTCATTTCGGGGTTTTCTTGTTAAACATTCTCAAGTAGTTTGCCATTTGTTTCTCATTTTACAGATGAGGAACTGAGGCAAACAGGTTTAAGTGACTTGCCCAGGGTCACATACAGTCTGAGGCCTGAACTGAATTCAGGAAGTTGAGTCTTCCTGATTCCAAGCTCAGTGCTCTATCCACTGCACTATCACCTAGCTGTTCCTACAACCCAGGCCTGCCCCCCCCCCCCACACACACTGTATGATCTCCAGCTTCACTGATACTTTTCTGGTGGATTAGCAAGAGCATAGCAGGGCCTATTCAACCTGAGACTGAGCCTCTAATCCCCAAAGTAACCATTTATTTCCTTCTATTCAACTGAATTTGTTTTAATTACTTCTCACATTATTTTCAGATCATGAATTACAAAGATACACATTTGCTGTTTGCCCTGGATAGTAGCTGTAAAAGGTGCTGAAATTGCTAGCTGTGCACTTTCTTATGACCAATTCATATAGGATACAGTTCCCAGAAGGAAAGTTTTTAAAACCTACCATCCCAAATTGGCACAAAATTTGATTAAGATTGTAAAGTACAAGGGCATTGTACAATATAAGTTTATTATAAGAGAATCTGGCTATAATGACCAAATTAAAAAATAACATATCTTTCTGTGGCAGAAACTAAACGGTATACAATTCAAATTGTTTTATACCCATAATCCCTATCAGAGGCAACAGAGCAGACTATGGGGATATTAAAGCCCTTTTGGAAAGTCAAACCTTATACTGTGGGAACCTATCCTCTTATCGCTGTATTCTTTTTTTTTCTATTAATTTATCTTTAGCTTTCAACATTCACTTCCACAAGATTTTGAGTTCCAAATTTTCTCCCCATCTCTCCCCTCCCCCAACCCCAAGACCACCAGCACTCTAATTACCCCTTCCCCCAATCTGCCCTACCTTCTATCAACCCTCCTCCTCCTATCACTTTTCCCTTCTATTTTCCTATAGGGTAAGATAGATTTCTATACCTCATTGCATATGTATCTTATGTTACACGTAAAAACAATTTTTAACATTTATTTTTAAAACTTTTGAGTTCCAAATTCTTCCTTCCCCCCCTCCCCACCCATTCTTATCCAGAAGGCAAGCAATTCAATACAAGTTATACCTATGTAGTCATGCAAAACACTTCCATAATAGTCATGTTGTGAAAGGCTAACTGTATTTCCCTCCATCCTATGCTGCCCTGTTATTCTCTCCTTTGACCCTGTCTCTCTTCAAAAGTGTTTGCTTCTGATTACCCCTTCCTCCAATCTGCCCACCCTTCTATCACCTCACCCCCCTCCTACTTTCCTGTAGGGTAAGATAGATTTCCATACCCAACTGAATATGTAGGTTATTCCCTGCTTAAGCCAAATCAGATGAAAGTAAGGCTCACTCATTCCCTCTCATCTTCTCCCTCTTCCCTTCCACTGTAAAAGCTTTTTCTTGTCTTTTTTATGTGAGATAATTTACCCTCTTCCACCTCTCCCTTTTCTCCATCTCCTAGTACATGCCTCTCTCACCCCTGAATTTTATTTTTTAGATATCATCCCTTCCTATTCAACTCACCCTGCGCCCTGCCTATATATATATACATACATATACATATATGTATACATATATACATATATATACATATATATTATATATATATATACATATATATATATATATATATATATATACATATATATATATATACATATATATATATATACATATATATATATACATATATATATATACGTATATATATATATACATATATATATATGTATATATATATATATATATATATATTGCCTCCACATACCCTAATACTGAGAAAGGTCTCATGGGTTACAAAAATCATCTTTCCATCTAGGAATGTAGAGAGTTCATCTTTAATAAGTTCCTTATGATTTCTCTTTCCTGTTTACCTTTTCATGTTTCTCTTGAGTCTTACATTTGAAAAGTCAATTTTTCTATTTAGCTCTGGTTTTTTTTTTCTCAAAAATGCATTAAATTTCTCTACATCAATGAATGTCATTTCCCCCCCCCCCACTGATTGTAATTAGTTTTGCTGGATAGGTGATTCTTGGTTTTAATCCTAGCTCCTTTGACCTCTGGAATATCATATTCAAGATGCCTGATCCCTTAATGTAGAAGCTACCAAATCTTGTATTATCCTGATTGTGTTTCCACAATACTTGAATTGTTTCTTTCTGGCTGCTTACAATATTTTCTCCTTGACCTGGGACTCTGGAATTTGGCTGTAATATTCCTGGGAGTTTTCATTTTGGGATCTCTTTCAGGAGATGATCAGTGGATTTTTTCAATTTCTATTTCACTCTGGTTCTACAATATCAGGGCAGTTTTCCCTAATAATTTCTTGAAAGATGATGTCTTGGCTCTTTTTTTGATTATGGCTTTCAGGTAGTTGAATAATTTTTAAATTCTGTCTCCTGCATCTATTTTCCATGTCAGTTGTTTTTCCAATGAGATATTTCACATTCTCTTGTTTTTTTTTTCATTCTTTTGGTTTTGTTTTATAATTTCTTGATTTCTTATAGAGTCATTAGCTTCTATTTGCTCCATTCTAATTTTTAAAGAATTATTTTTTTTAAATTAATTTTTAGTTTTCAACAATCACTTCCATAAGCTTTTGAGTTTTAAATTTTCTCTCCCTCCCTCCTCAAGACATTGTACCATCTGACATAGGCTTTACATATACATTCCTATTAAACATATTTTCACATCAGTCATGTTGTAAAGAAGAATTAGAACCAACAGAAGAAACTATAAGAAAGCAGAAAGAAAACAAAATAGAAGGGAAAAAAAAGTAACTAGTATGCTTTGATCTGCATCCAGACTCCATAGTTCTTTCTCTGGATGTGGATAGCATTTTCCATCATGACACTTTTGGGGATGTCTCAGATGCTTGCAGTGCTGAGAAGAGCCAAGTCTATCAAAGTCAGTCATCGCACAATACTGTGTCCAACGTTTTCCTGGTTCTATCATAGTTAGTCATTGCCCAACATGGCTGTGTACAAAAATGTTCTTCTGGTTCTGCTCACTTCACTCAGCATCAGTTCATATAAGTCTTTCCAGGTTTTTCTGAAGTCCACTTACTCATCATTTCTTGGAGCATGATAGTATTCCACTACATTCATATACCACAACTTGTTCAGCCATTCCCCAATTGATGGGCAACCCCTCAATTTCCAATTATTTGCCACCACAGAAAGAGCTGTTACAGTTTTGTACATGTGGGTCCTTTTCCCATTTTTATGATTTCTTTGGGATACAGCCCTAGAAGTGGTATTGTTGGGTCAAAGGGTATGCACACTTTTATAACCCTTTGGGCATAGTTCCAAACTGCTCTCCAAAATGGCTGGATCATTTTACAACTCCACCAACAATGCATCAGTGTTCCAAATTTCCCACATCTTCTCCAACATTTATCATTTTATGTTTTGTCACATTGGCCAATCTGATAGGTGTGATGTGGTACCTCAGAGTTGTTTGATTTGCACTTCTCTAATCAATAGTGATTTAGAGCATTTTTTCATATATACATACACACACACACACACACACACACACACACACACACACACACACACATATATATACACACATCTTTAATTTCTTCATCTGAAAATTGCTTGTCCATATCCTTTGACCATTTATCAACTGGGGAATGACTTGTATTCTTGTAAATTTGACTTAGTTCTCCATATATTTTAGAAATGGGATTGTGAAAATTCTTTCCTAGTTTCCTACTTTCCTTCTAATCTTGGTTGCATTGGCTTGTTTGTGTAAAAACTTTTCAATTCAATGTAATCAAAATTATCCATTTTGCATTTCATAACGTTCTCTCTCTATAGGCACAACTCTATATTTATATTAGTAGCTGTATAAAATAATTTTTGGTAGTTTGATTGGTATGGCACTGAATAAGTAAATTAACTTAGGTAGAATTGTCATTTTTATTATATTAGCTCAGCCTACCAATGAGCAACTATTGTTTTTCCAATTATTTAGATCTGACTTTATTTGTGTGACAAGTGTTTTGTAATTGTATTAATGAGTTCCTGGGTTTGTTTCAGCAGGTAGATGCCTAAATATTTTATAATATCTACAGTAACTTTAAATGGAATTTCTCTATCTCACGCTGTTGGGCTTTGCTGGTAATATATAGAAATGCCGATCATTTATGTGGGTTTATTTTATAACTTGCAACGTTGCTAAAGTTGTTTATTGTTTCAAGTAGTTTTTCACTTGATTGTCTAGAATTCTCCAAATATATCATCATATCATCTGTAAAGAGTGATAGCTTTGTTTCTTCTTTGCCTAAGGAATTATTTTCTTTAGTGACCTCCTTTTCCATTTGGTCAATTCTGCTTTTTAAGGCATTCCTCTCCTCACTGGCTTTTTGGACCTCTTTTGACTTTTTTAAGGTGTTATTTTCTTCAGTATTTTTTTTGGGGGGGTTTCCTTTAGCAAGCTGTTGACTTCTTTTTCATGATTTTCTTGCATCACTCTCATTTCTTGTCCCAATTTTTCCTCTACTTTTACTTGATTTTCAAAATCCTTTTTGAGTTCTTCCATGGCCTAAGACCAATTCATTTTTTTCTTGGAGGTTTTGGATCTAGGAACTTTGACTTTGTTGTCTTCTTCTGAGTTTATTTATTTATTTATTTTGTGAGGCAGTTAAGGTTAAGTGACTTGCCCAGAGTCACACAGCTAGTAAGTGCTATGTGTCTGAGGCCGGATTTGAACTCAGGTCCTCCTGACTTCAGGGCTGGTGCTCTATCCACTGCACCACCTAGCTGCCCCACTGAGTTTATGTTTTGACCCTCCTTGTCACCAAAGTAAGTTTCTATAGTCTGAGGTTTTTTTTTCTGTTGTTTGTTCGTTTTCCCAGCCAATTAATTTCTTGCCTTTTTAACTCTTTGTTAAGGTAGAGCTCTCCTTCCAGTGTGGAGGGCATAGTGTCCTAAGCTTCAGGGGTTTTGTGTAGCTGTTTTCAGAGATACTTCGAGGGACCTGTAAGTTTTCAGTTCTTCCAACATGGTACGATCTAAGGATGGGTGTTTATTCCTCTCCTGGCCTGTGTTCTGGTCTGTCAGCGACCACAAGCACTCTTTTCTACCCTAGAACTGTGAGGAGGTTTCCCTCTCTACTGCTGCTGCAAGCTCTGCTCTGCCAGTGCTCCTCCAAGTACGGGCAAAGCAACAGAATCCTGCCACAGTCCCAGGAAAGAGACCTTTGTCATCTCCTTCTGATCAGTTGTTTGATTCCCTTACCATCTGTGGGCAGAGAGCTCTGGAAGCAGCTGCCACTGCCACCAACCTGAGACCGTGATGGAGTCAGGGTTGGACTGAGCTCCTTTTTCACGGGTCCGACACACCTGTCCTACTGACCTTCTAAGTTGTGTTTGGTATTTGTGGATTGAGAAGTCTGTGGAAACTGCCACAGCAGCCCGTGATTCAGTCTTCTGAGGCCTGCTCTGGGTTTGCTGGGGTTTGGTCTGTGCTGGCGTATCTTGTGCTAGACTGTGCTCCTCTCTCAGCCTGGCGCAACACACCTTTCTTGTTGACCTTCCAGGTTGTCTTGGGCTGGAAGTTTGTTTCACTCTGTCTTTTTGTGGGTTCTGCTGCTCTAGAATTTGTTTAGAGTCATTTTTATGGGCATTTGGAAGGGTTTGGGGGAGAACTCAAGCAAATCCCTACCATCTTGGCTCCACCCCTTATTGCTGCATTCTTATTACCTGCATTCTGGCATCAGGGAGGAAACATCTTCCATCCACTTCAGTGTTTAGCTGTTATAAAATTCTTACATATAAATCTCCTGCATCTATGAAAAAGTGAATTACAATATTGGCTAGATGTCTATAGCACTAATAGAAAGCACTGGCATCCAAAAAGACCGATGTTAACACAAGATCAAATGTTAATAGATAGATCTATTTCACAGAATCCAAAAAGGAAGAGTTCTTTTAATGGTAACAGGAACAATCTTGTCAGATGATGTGAAACTGGCTTACTTAATATGGGATACTTAATTCATCTTAGTTTTAATTTACCTCAAATAGCAGAGCCTGTTATAGTAGAAATATCATTAGACTTGAAGTCAGAAGGGACCCAGGTTTGAATCCTGTCTGCAGATAATTACCAGCTGTGACCACAGGTGAGTGACTTACCTTCCGAGCCTATTTTCTCATCTCTAAAATGGGCATAATGGCCCTGGTAGCACCTACCTCAAAGTGTTGTTATGAGGGTCAATGAGAAAATATCCACAAGATCTTCAATCCTTAAACCACTACATGTCAGATATTATTATTTCATATAACTGTAGTAAGTGATTTTACAGAAATATATCTTAGTGGTCAGGCTACTATTAACTTTTCTTAATTTTGCTCATTTTACCTATGTCAATAAGGTGCTTTCATTTTGTAATGTTTCCAGCACTGAAAAAGATTAGTATCTTTGTTCCAAATAACTACTACGTAAGACAGTTTTTCTGCTTTTAAAAATGAATAATTTGGGGGCAGCTAGGTGGCGCAGTGGATAGAACACCGGCCCTGAAGTCAGGAGTTCAAATTTGACCTCAGACCAAACACTTGATGCTTATTAGCTGTGTGACCCTGGGCAAGTCACTTAACCCCAATTGCCTAAAAAAAAAAAAGGAAAAAAAAGAATAATTTTACCTAAGGGGTAGAACAATTTTTATTGATTTTTCACAAGTCACAAGAGCAGAGTGAAGAATCTTTAGTTTTTGTTTAGTTATTTTTGGTTCAGTGCTTTCTTGTTTCTTTTAATTGTTCACTGTTCTTGCCTTACATATTTTTTTTTAGAACACCTTCAGTTTAAGAAGGAAAAAATGAGTAATGCATAACACATGGTTTGTTGTTTATATATACTTAAAATTCTGGAATAGATGTATTCCAGCAAATTTTACTGTACTATAATACAAATGTGTGTAATGCAAATCCTATTTTTCACTGACAACATGATTATGAAACTTGGCAATCCATTCTCACCTAAAAAAATGTCTCTAAAAAAGCGGCTAAGTGGAAAACATGGCATGCTGCATATTTTAAGACACTAGAATCACAATGCCAGCTGGTATGTACAGTCTTCATATAATAGCTGAAGTATGTTTATTTTGATAACACTTCTCAGGCTCTAAAATCTCCTCCCTTTGCTCCTCTGGACAATAAGAATTACTTTATATTTGTGGTTCCCTGAACTGAATAGTCTGCAAACTCTTTGACCCTTATTCTTCTGTCTTGGTATTTATAAAGGTCACTTGCAACACTACACTTTTCCAGCAGGTTCTACCACCTAACATATGTATTCTAGTTTGAAATGTAATGAATATTAAAGTTATATGGAATAAAACTTTTTCCTATTGGGGTCAAATTGGAAATTTTATATGTTAGGTTTATTTAAAATGACACTTTCATTTTTAGCTTTCCCATTAATTATGTTTTATGCTATACAAATTTCTACTGTGGAATTCAAGTGGGCTGGGTAGGTGTTTTTCCTTTGGTTTTTCTTAAAAAAGAAAACTTGAAGTTGTGAAAAGCAAACATATCCAAATGCAATTTAAAGGAGGTAATATAAATATTTTAATGAAGTAAAAATACGAGCATGATCGACTTATTTAAATATGGCAGATATCATGTTTACACATTAAAAAAATTCAGTTGTGGCTCCATTCTACATACTATATTAATTGAGTTGAATTAGGGATTGGGGAGGAGAGTAGCCATATTTTTCTTTTCTATTACAGTTTGTTTCACATTACTTAATCCTTTAGCCTTCTCCAGTGTTTGGTGTTTAAAGGTCCCTATAGTTGGCTTTGATTTGTAAAATTTAAAGTAATTCTTTTTTATTTATGGCACTAGATCTTGATCACCTTTTCCAGACATAAAATGCTATTGCTTGATATCAGATGGCCTTGGGAATTTTTATGGAATTTATTCTTTTGAAAGGCAGCATGATATAGTGGTTTAGAGATCTGGCATAGAAATCAGGAAGACCTGACTTCAAGTCCCAGTTAAGGAACTGTGTGACCCAGGGCAATTCATTTAATCTCAGTATTCTAGGCCACAGTTATCAAACTCATGGCCTGCAGGCTCCCAGTGCAGCCAAAATTAGATTAAAACTTAATTTGGAAGTGTTTAATAGAGTAAATAAAAATACAGTATAACATAGGTTATGTTAATGTATTGTTTTCTAAGTCAATATGAGGGCCCAGTCCTTTTGTATTTGAATTTTATACCACTGACCTAGGCAACTCTTGAGACTCTCTAAGTAGCAGAAAAAGTACCAGCCTAAACTGGGAGGAGTTCCCTCACCTAGAAGTTCCCTATACACTGAAATCCAAGGTCCTTATCCCAGTTTATACATCCACTGTATCTCACTCACATTAATTGCTGGCATTTCAATAGTGCTAATTCCTCCAAGTCAGAGGAATTTTCTTTTCTTGAAAGAACCCATTGAAGAAGTATCCTCAAAGACTAAAAACAGTTTACCTTAAAAAAAAAAGTAATAATATTTTAAAGTATTTTTAGTCATTATAAAATAGTTATGCCAAGAAGGTGAGTTGTGTTCATTGGTAATCTTGTCTAGAGCCTTTTGCTTTGGTGATGGAAGGAAGAACAATATTTAAGTTTCTATCCACAGAATCACATATTTCTAAAATGTAGGGGCTAGACTATGCACAATTCCTTAATTTCAGAAAATAGATTGCTACATGCTATGTAAACAGGGCAGATTTGACCCTATTAGCTTGCTAGGCTCCTTCCTTTTAAATACGTAACACATAAATTGAGATAAAGATGGGAAGGACAGGACCGACTGAATTATTTTTTGCCCTAGTCTTGCCTTGGTTTTGAATGATTTTATTCCACTTATTATACATTTTCATTGTCATTCTCTCCCTCTCCCTCCCTCTCTTGCACTTTCTCTCTTCCCCATTCTTTCTCTGAAACACATTTAGAACTACATAGTTGTCTTTTGTAGCTGCAAATGATCCTGGAAACTGACAATCTTTTCTTTGGTTGTAGCTAAGACCAATATAAGATTCATAAGGTATTACACTGCATTAAAAAAATCACAAATATAATTGGCTCTAGAGCTAGGATGGACCCTGGAGGTCAACTGGTTTAACTCTTTCATCTTATGTACAAGGAAACTGAGGCCCAGAGAAGTTTTATTACTGGCCCAAGTGACAAGTATGTGGGTGAGTGGGAATTCTGATTCATAACTGTTAAGTTCAGTAGGAAAGTTCAGTGCTCCTCCAGTCTTCTTAGAAGTTTTGCATAGCTTAACTTTTAATGAGCCATTGGTTAGTCTTCAATATTTCTGGACTTGGACAATAATACAAATTTATGCTTATATCAATAAAACAAACGTTTTTATTTTTATTAATATATTATTTAGAAATAAAATTAAATATTTTTGTCTTCATCACCTTTATAGACAATGTCTACATATGTCTATGACAGACAAATGTCTCAGACATAAAATTTATGTTACAGATGAAATAACTAAGAGGCAAAAAGTTAAAGAATATACCCAAGAAAGACAATCAAATAATTTTAGAACAGTATTACATCTCTGAGTCCCTGTTTATCAGTCTGATCTTACACTAATAACAACAGCGGACATCTTTAACTATACAATTATGAATCTTTTTGCAAAAGTTTAAAAAAAGTTTAAGATTTTGTAATGGAAGTGAAAGAAGTCTTCTTATATGGCCATTCTACTACATCTTTCTTCAAATTTTAAAAGTTTTATGGGTTCTTGACCACTGAGAGTTGTATTAACATATGCCATCAATGAAGTAAAATTCATGTATCTTCAAAGCCATGAAATAGATATAAAATTAAAACAACTTAAATACCCAGTCATTTGCTGATGCAAATACTTACCCTGCCTTCAGTTATTTGAAAACTTAATTTTAATGTAGACAACTCTGCAATTTCAGAGCTACTCATTTGTGGCCCTTTATATTACAACACATTAGAGTATCATGGAAGGATATAAGCTTTGCTAAATTGCTGCTACAAAGAAGACTAGTGCAAATGAAAAGGATGCTAAATGTGGAAATTCAGACTAAAACTGATCATGTTATTAATATAATGACATATCATAGCAGTGTGAGTTAATTTTTCAGCAAAGCATATTGAAATTAACATGAGGATCTATATTATTTGGACTATTTAATATGATATACAATGGATTTTCCCACATTTATAAAGGTTAAGAATGAATTTTCCAACAGCGTCAGTTCTAGCCACTAGTAAAATGTCATAAATTATGAAAATATCATAGAAAATAGAGATGTAATGAATCTCAATATCACTCAGTTCAAATCTTGAACACTATTTAGGAACACCTGCCTTCTAGAAACCTGTGCCTTCAAGTGACTTTTTAATAGAGCCGTAACTAGTATTGACTGTCATCCAGGGCAAGCATCACAAAGCACTTCCAGGGAAGCAGCGTTAAAAATGCCTTCAAAGAAACTTTCAAAGAGATGTTCAGTTGGTGACAAGGAGACCTCTGATGTTCAAATACAAAACCCTATAAGGGGAGGGAGAGAGACATTGGAACATTATCCCATGCCAGAGGAAACCCTCAGGTACCACAAAGCAGCTGTTAAAGAGGATGCCCCTGGGGGAAGGAGAAGGACAGGGCCTGGGGTGAATAAGTTCACGAGAGGAACAACTACTATCTGGTTCCTTCCTGTTAGAACTGTTCTCACCAACTAGGATAAGATCAGTTTTTTCCACTCATTTTATCTGGAATACAGGTATTGCACTACCCTTAAAATTTTGGTGCTCTGGAGAAACACTTCAATCACTCCATACTTTTTAATGCTTTGCTGTTTAATAGTTCTAATTTTAAAGAGAATTTTAAAGAGAATTTTTTGCTTCCATCCTGTATTCCCCAAATAATTATTCTAGTTCTAATAGCAATGATCAAGTGACCATTTCTTACAGAGTTCCAGAAGTTAACTCCAGTAGAGTCAATATGCAAGATGACTTTACAGTGGAGTTTACAATCTACCAATACACATAGTTTGATAATTTTTTTAAGGGGAAGAAGAGTCACCTTAATGATGAAAGCATTACAGATATCTTGCATGTGACTTTCAAAAAGAAGAACCACAAAATATCCTGAAAATTTTCTGTATAAAAGGTACACTTGATGTCCTTCCTTGAGTGAAGGAGAACAGTAGCTGTTTAAGAACTACATCACAATACTACTTTAAAGCTGATTAGAAGTAATGGGAAATGCTCAACTGATCTGAAAACTAGGGATGTCAACTGGTAGCATTTAAATTGTTTTTCAATAAAGGTGGTTGTTTTTTAAGGTAGGGTAAAAGGGAAAAAGTATAATGCAATCAGTAATATCAATTTCATATGTAATATCTTGTTTTTGTTTTTGGGGTTTTTTTTTGCTAGGGAATAGGGTTAAGTGACTTGCCCACAGTCACACAACTAGCGAGTGTTATGCGTCTGAGGCCGGATTTGAACTCAGGTCCTGAATCCAGGGCTGGTGCTCTATCCACTGCGCCACCTACCTGCCCCTATGTCTAATATCAAAATGACAATTCAGTACCACGTCTTCCTTAGATGAGATTGGAACATGGGTCAAGACTAAAACATAAAGGGGGAGGCAGAAATTTTCTCTTTCTCTGTCATTTTTTTTCTCTGCCACATAAGAGCCAAAGTTGATTCTTGATGCAGAATGCCTAGATATTTATTTAACTCTTTTGGCTTGCTAAATTCTATATATCACTGCCTTCAACATCTAAAACCATGAGAAAGAGGACTTTTCCCTTGCAAATTTGTTCCTAATTAAAACACTGGAACGTGCATGCATATATTACATTGGAGTTACTTTGTTACTTTTTGAAACATAACCCTATGACAAGATAGAATTTTAACATAAGGAATAGGACCACAGATTTAGGTCTGGAACTTTTAAAAATTAGGCAAATACTCATGGTACTAACAGTAATAGTTTTCAGGGACAATGGTTCATTATGACTCTTCTCTCAACTAGGAAAATATCTAAATTATGGGTCATAAAACAGGCCATTGAGCAAATGCTTTATCATATTCTGGGGCAAGAAGTCCAACCAGTTTATATGGAATCTTTTCTAGTTTAAGTCCAAAGAATGTCAAGAAAATCATGTTGTTTGTAATGTTTGAATAATATTGTGGCAGCAAATATGCTCTATTGTTGGTACATATCACTTGATCTCCACAAAGAAACTACAAAAAGAAAGTCAGAAAAAGAGCACAAGATTTTAAAACAACATGTGCTTAGACCATTTACTGAATATGAAGGCATGTATCTCACCTCTGGAGTGACATCTCGTGGTGCAAATCCAGTTCCTCCAGTTGTTAAAATCAAATTAAGTTCCTTTTCATCACACCAATCTATCAGTGTTTCCTGAAAGGGAACAGTATTACTGTCACTTATGGCATGAGAGTTTACTTCCCAAAAGCATGCTAGGCCCCAAAGCACGTCATATGCAAGGATGAAACATTGCTTCTTGTGAACAACCAATAAAGGAATTTTGGAGCACTTTCTCCAATGAAGAATAAACATTTACCAAGACAACTATCACATAAAAATGTGATCACAGAAAATAACAATATGTAACTCCTGACAATCAAAATCTATGATTTTCACAGTCACAAATACAAAGTAAATAGGGAATGAGTAATCCTAATCATTTGTGTTAATGATACTACTTCCAAGGTTCTTTCAGGTTAATTTAAAATAGTTTTTCTACCTAAAATAGTGAGTTCACTGCCATTCTCCACAATATCTGGTAGGCAGAAAAGCTTCCAAGCTGTCAATGATTTGTTTTGTTTGGCAGTCTTATATTCAGGAGACAGAAATAGATAGCTTCTTAATGTTTCCCCAATCCTTAAACATCATAGAATCATAGACTCACTGAAATTTAAAGTTCAAAAGGACCACAGACCAAGGCCACATAGATAATGTTAGTGACAGAGTTGGGACCAGAATTCATTTCTTCTGATTCCTAGTAAAATGCTATTTTTACTAGGTTGAGCTCCTGTCTCTAAAAACCAGACTTGTTTCTTATGCTACAACATTAAAATTGAGAGTTGAAAGAGAACTTAGAGGCTAAATAGTTCAAGTGATACACAAGAGGAATCCCTACTATAACAAACCTGACAAATTACCATATGGCCTCTACTTGAATACCTCTAAGGAGGCAAAAGCCTACCAGCTCTCAAAACAGGTCATTCTGGTTTTGGAAAGAACTAATTGTTAGGAATCTGTTACCTGCCCAGATACAGAAGGAACTATCTGAATACGATTATAAAGAACTCCAGAAACAAAGACAGAATTAAGGAAGTGGAGAGAAAACGACTGCTTATCATTGTGCTGTCCCAACACAATACAAAATATAATAATCTCTGTATCAATTAGTTAATTTAGAGCCATACCAAACAATCAAAGGATTATAAGAGCTAGAAAAAATAAAAATAATATTAAAATGGTAGAATGAAAGATCAAATATCTCAAAGGAATATAAAGAAAAGAAAAAATGGGAAGGAATGGGACCTTCTAGTACAGGATTTAAAGTTACACATCAAAATTGTTTGGTACTGGTTCAAAAATAGAACAGTTGATCAGTGGAACAAATTAGATAACTAACATACAGAGGAAACCAACATAGTACCATGTCTGATAAAGTCAAAGATGCTAGCTATTGAGGCAAGTGTTTACCAGTAAACAAAAACTGCTGGGAAAGCTAGAAAGCAATCTGGCAGAAACCAGTTCGAGAATAAGATCTTACACCACATACCAAAACAAGTTCCAACCAGACACAAGGCCTACATATACAAGATCACAACATAAACAGAGTAGGCAGAGGAACAAGGAAAAATGTCTTTTGCATACCACGTGTAAGGGAAGAGTTCATGACTAGACAAGGAATAGAGAGGATCACAGAAGATAAAGTGGACAAAAGGTTTTACACAAACAAAATCAATATAGTTAAAACCAAAAAAGGAAACAGCTAGAGAAAAATTGAATTTTTTTCCTCTGATACAAGTATGATATCCAAGACATATAAGGAAATTATTCAAATATATGAGTTAAAGCCATTCTTCAACAGAAAAATGGTCAAAGGATATGTAAAGAAAATTATGAAAAGAATAAATTTAAACTACTAACACCATATGGAAAAAATGCTCTACATCAGTTGTTGAGTTTCGCCAGAACAGAAAACATTGATATTTACACTCATTCTAAGCCATTAAAATCTAAACAATGAGTCACAGAAGTTTGGATTGGAGCTATTATTGGCTATTCAATGAAATTCAGAGTGATCTGACTTTTAAAATAGATTCAAGTAGCTCCATTTAAATCACAGTGGGCTTTTTAAAAAATTTGTTAATTTCAGATATACTTCAATTTTACATTATTCCATGACTAACTATGGGCTTTTAAAAGCCTGTCTTTCTAGAGTTATATTTAAAGAAATCAAAAATGAAAACCACACAAGACAAAAAGTAAATTGTTCCAGCTAAAAAAAACAAAACAAAACCAAAAGTAAATAAAAAAGGACAAGAAGGGAGGAGGAAATAATGAAGATGACTACCATGATGAAAATGACAAAGATGATGATGATGATGTTGATGATGAGAGGATCTGCCAGCTTCTGCTCAAATTGTCAGGTTGGGTGTCCCCAGAGGGCAGTGACTACTACTCTGAGATAGATGGTAAGGACAGTTAATACAAAATATTCTCCTAAGAACCTCATTAAATCCTTCCCACAAATACAGCCTCCATGGGAAGATTAAGCTTAAATTTAGACCATCATTGTAGTGACACACATGTTTCAGAAATGTGTGACAAGGTTCAACTCACAACCCCTGTTCTGGAAGTCCTTTTCTCTGTGTAGAGACTTTATTTGGAACCCTTGTTGTTGTAACAATTAGAGAAATGAAAATTAAAATTTTCACCTTATACTTATCACCCTATCAAAGACAACAAAAAAAAATGAACATTTGTGGAAGAGCTACAGTATAGTAGACACAATGGTACATTATTGATGTTAGCAGCAACAGGTTCAGGCATTCTGGAAAACAATTTGAAACAATGCCCCAAAAGCTATTAAACTGTAGACCCAATCGTGCTGATGGGGTGCTTGGGTGCTTGTACTCAGACCCCACTTCCAAGATGATATTTCTTCCTAGCCTCCAGGCATTATCCCTGACCATTTCCCTCCAGCCCAAGGATGCTATGTCTGGCAATAACTCATGAGTGGGCCCAGTGAGGCAAACTATCTCTCCCTGTACAAGAACAAACTGATCTCTATAGAATTTCCCTCGTATAAACAGGACTATCTTGTACCATCAGAACTATCAAGTACTAATGCCCACAGTTACTGTATACAATCCAGAGGTCAAGCTATAGATGTCAACTCCTGAAACTATCTTGTCTCAGACACAACAGACCAAAAACATACCCCTTAGGAAACTCTCCCTCCACGTCATTTCCATTAGTGAATGACATAGTTGTGTGTTATCACCTAATTAGTACACTTGCCACTAATCTTATATAAGCTTTAGCATCATTCCTGTTAGGTTGCAAGTTCTCTAAGCAGCTCTGCCCATCATGGAAGAATTCCTTAAGGACCTCTGTCTGCTGTACAGGATAACAATAAATCTTTGCCACCTTGACTTAAAGAATGCTTCAATCTGTGAATTCATTCCAGACGACCCCATCCTATACTCTGGTCCTTAAGGGGTCTCGAAACCTCTCAGACTGCAACAATGACATTACTAGTCCTATACCCCAAGAGACTGAAGAAAGAAAAAGTGTATAATATGTAAGCTAATGTTTACTATTGCCAAAAAGAAAAAAGGTGATTCACTGAAGCATTTTTAGAAAGCAGATTACTGAACGTTCATTTTTTCCCAATTTTATTTTATTTTCAGTTCCAAATTCTCACACTCCCTTACCCCACTGATAACAAGAAAAGCCTAGTACAAATATGTATAGTCATGAAAAACAAAGTTCCCCATTAGCAATGTCTAAAAAAAGGGAAACATATTCTTTGATCTATCACTTCTTTATCTGGAGGTGGAGAACCTATTTTATCATGAGTCCTTTGGAGCTGCAGTTAATGGTTATACTGACTAGAGTTCCTATTATTAAGTCTTTCATGGTTGATTATCCTCATAATTAATGGGGTACTGGTCCTGGGAAACCCTCCCACCGACCCTGCCACTTTCCCTAACTTTCCCACATGGCCAAGTCTCTGGCATTGCCCTGCTTCACTGACCCATCCCAGTAATCCTTGCAACTAGCCTTTCACTGTGGCCCACTCTCAAACCTCCAGTTCTCCCTTACCTCTAACCTAAGCCAGCCCTTCATTGTTTGTCACTTCCTGATCACAACCCCCACACTCCAGCCACCTCCCACCCTTAATTCCATCTAGAGCCCTTCCATGTGCTCCAGGTCCCTGATGTTTTCCTGGGGCACCCAGCTCTTCCTAATCCTTCTCTGTTACCTCCCAGTTACCCAAGCTATTGGCTACTCCTTGACCACTGTATATAAGTGTCCATCTTGCCCCCATTAAATCTCTCAGATTCCTTAAGAGTCTGGCCAGCTTCTAGTGGTGATATAATAAACCTTGCCTCTGCTCAGATTCCTTAAGTCTGGCCCAGTTGTATTCTTATTACAAAGGCAGAGATTCTTAGATCTGGCCAATAGGGTAGATTCTTAAAATCTTGCCCACCCCAGTGTTTAAAAAACCTTGTCTCTGGCTGAAAAGAAGGCTTCAGTCAAGTTCATTTGAGGCAGGACTCATGTCTTTTGCCCTTGAATTTTGGGTTCCCAGGACCCCTAGACCTCAACAATAATATTTTTGTTATTATATAAATTTTTCTTCTGCTTCTGCTCACTATACTCTGAATCAGTTTATACAAATCCTCTCAGATTTTTATGAATTCATCCCCTTCATCATTTCTTATAGAACAATAGTATTTCATCACATTCATACACCATAATTTATTCTGTCATTCTCCAATTGATAGGCATTTCCTTAATTTCCAATTCTTTGCTAAAACAAAAAGAGCTGCTACAGATATTTATGTACATATGGGTCCTTACACTCTTTGATATTTTTGGGGTACACAACTACTAGTGGACCTACTAGTGGTATCATAAGGTTAAAGGGTATATACTGTTTTATAGTTTTTTCTACAAGTTGCTTTCCAGAATGGATGGACCACCTCACAGCTCCATCAAAAGAGTATTAAAGAACGTGTTTTTCCCGTCACCACTCCAGGATTAGAATAAATGGTTGTATCAAAATTAAAAAGCTTTTCAAAATACATTTGATCATATGATCAATATTCCAACTAAACTCTACCCAACTCTGGGGTACTATTTTCCTGAAAGAGTATGGAGAGCAAAAACTTATAGATTTGGAACTAGAAAGAACTGAGAAGTCTAGAAAAATTCCCTCATTTTGTAGATGATGAAACTGAGGCCCACAAAGGTTTACTACGTTATCTAAGGCCATACAATAAGTAAGTGGCACAAGAACCAGGTAACTGTAACTCTACTTCAGAATTCTTTTTGATTTACCACATTGAATGTAATGGTTGTATAGTATGAGTTGCATTTTTTTAAAAGAAAAAAAGTAATAACATATATTAAAATAGGTCTTTGAGGCAATATAATAGAAAGATTAAATGGGACAGTCTGTCAAACATCTATCAGATCCTCACTAAGATTCAGTTTTTACTCTAATGGGCAAAATTCTCCATAAGCTTACTTTCTATCAATATACGTTTGTTTTCTATAGTATGAGTTGCATTTTTTTAAAAGAAAAAAAGTAATAACATATATTAAAATAGGTCTTTGAGGCAATATAATAGAAAGATTAAATGGGACAGTCTGTCAAACATCTATCAGATCCTCACTAAGATTCAGTTTTTACTCTAATGGGCAAAATTCTCCATAAGCTTACTTTCTATCAATATACGTTTGTTTTCTAAGGCAATTATGATGTCATTTTAAATTCTATTTCTCTCAGCTTTAATAGTTCATTGTTATATAAGTTTGGTGGTTTCACTGTCATCAATGGTAAGAACGGATTGCCATGGAAATGCTGACAAATCTATTCCAATCCACATGTAATTGTTGCCCTCATTCCAGTTTTACCGATACATGCTCTTTTTAAAAAATTTGTTTTTATTAATTTATCAACAATCACTTCCATAAACTTTTGACTTTTAAATTTTTCTCCCCCTCCCTCCCCAAGATGGTACACAATCTGATATAGGCTATACACGTGTGTGTGTGTGTGTGTGTGTGTGTGTGTGTGTATACACACATCCCTATTAATTGCATTTTCACAGTAGTGATGTTGTAAGTATGAATTAGAACTAACAGGAAGAACCACCAGAAAGAGGAAACAAAACACAACAGAAGAAAAAAATAGTAAATAGTATGCTTCGATCTGCATTCAAACTCCATAGTTCTTTCTTTGGATGTGGATAGCATTTTCCATCATGAGACTTTTGGAGATGAATTAGATCCTTGTATTACTGAGAGGGGCTAAGTCTATCAAAGTCACTCATCACTCAATGTGGTTGTTACTGTGTACAACATTCTCCTGGTTCTGCTCACTTCACTCAGCATCAGTCCATACAATTCTTTTCAAGTTTTTCTGAAGTCAGCCTGTTCAGTCATTTCTTACAGCACAATAGTATTCCATTACATTCACATATCACATTCACAACTATGATTACTATCTATGTCTTTCTCTCCATCCTTTTCCCCCCGTTTATGCTTTTCTTTCTCCTTTTCCCTCCTCACTAATGTTTTGCTTTTGACCACCTCCTCTCTCAGTCCCACCTCCCTTTTATTAGCCCCCTCCCTTTTCTTTCCCCTTTTCCCCCTACTGCCTGTTAGGTTTCTATGCCTAACTGATTATGTTAGTTGTCCTTTTCAGAATTTCTGCCTTGCTTCTTCACTCTTCGCATAATAAGAATCTATTGTATGTTTCTTTTTGCTTATGGTGTTTGCTTATTTCCCGGCCTTCAAAGAGATTGGGCTCTCCCGCTGGGGAGCAGAGGGCACTGACCCAAGCTTCTTGTGTTGGGAGCCTAGGGCCTGGTGGATGGCTTTGTGCTGGGGCCTCTAAAGTTGGCAGTTGGAAGCTGTAGGATTCTGGCAGCTTAACCTGGTGTTGGGCTGGAATCACCAACACTGGAACTCTAGGGGTAGGATTGGGTAGTGTGGCTCCTGGAGATTTCCTCTCACCCAGGCCTTTCCTTCCTTTTGCTTTCTTCAGCTCCTTTCATATGGATGTTGTAGGGTGTTTATCCACCTGGGGCCCCTTGGAGTGCTGCTTCCCTTAGTTTTGCTGAGGCACTGGGAGAGCCAGTTGCTGTAGAATGCCGAGGCACCTGGTGGTTTCCGAGCTGGTTTCCACCAGTTCCCACGCCCTCAGTGAAGCACTCAGGGGTCCAGGTATTAAGTGTTTGCCTGCTCTACCACCTGGGCTTCAGGATCTCCTCCTGGTATGCTGAGGTGGGGCTTTCTACTAGCTTGCTGGGATGCCTCCTGTTCTGTACTGCTCCCCTTCCTCCAAGGTAAGAGGGGATTTTCCAGTGAATTCCTCAAGCTGCCTGGGCTACTGGACTGCTGCACCTGTGTGGTACATCTGCCCAAAAATAACACTCAGAGATTTTCTAGGTATAAAGTGAAAGATTTATTATGTTCTCATGAGAAGCAGGCGTCTGCTTTGTCCGGCAGTCCGAGCAAAGCGAGGCAAGGCACAAAGGCCAGGACAAAGGTGATGGTAGCCCTAACACAGAGATACCCACCCATCACTGGCTTTGAATTCCCATTGGACAGGAATTTTAGCCTTACAATCTAAAATGAGAAAATCTACCCCAGAAACAAGAAAACACATTATACTACTACCAATCCTAGCTGTTTATCCTTATTTAGTAATTAGCCATTACCTAATGCTGATGTAACGATAAAAATCATGTGATTTCTACAAACCCGAAACTTATGCCTACTCAGGTTAGTGTAACCAACCTCGACTTTGCAACAGTCTAAGAAATTGTTACACTCAGCCCATCTGAGAGATCTCACATTGTTTACATTGTTTCACTCAGTTAAAAACCAGAGTCTTGACAAAAGTTACAAAAAGGAAGAATCTCTTTATTGACTTTCTAGAGAAAGGACACCCCTGTGCTGCCTAAGCTGCCCCCAGAGTTCCCGCGCTCTTTGTTTAAGGCAAGATTATATAGATCCTAATGCAGCAGCCCACTCTAAACCCCTTCCCGTGGGCTTCTTGGCTGAGCCTCAGGTGCACTATCTATTTGTGTAAAAACTAGCCCAGTAACAGAGAACAAAGAGGTGTAGAAATTATGTTAGCATGTTCCCCCTTTCAGGGCCTCACAGTTTCAGCAGCCTTTTACCCAAGGTTATAAAGCTAGCTGGAGGATGAGATAGACAGGATACTCTTATGGCTCAGGAATTTCTGCTAACTAACAGTAGGGGAGGGAGAAGGCTAGGGGAGGGGGTCTTGTATTCTGAGGGGTCTTCACGTAGTGTTGGTACACACGTACCACTCAAAAGCAACAATACCAGAACCATTAACAAGAACTAATGACCCTTTGAGGAGGCTTCACTTCTGAGAGATCACCTCTCACACACCCCATCTTTCTTCTGGTTCAGCTGTTCCAAGTTTTTCCTGGGGTGATATTTTCTGGGCTTTCAGGGGTTAATAAGGAATGGTAAGAGAGACTCACCTCTTACTCCACCATCTTGGCTCCCAGAAACCTATACATGCTTTTGAATGGGATGTCCCAGTGAAGACTTCTCAATGTAATTAAGGTAATGAGTTCAGAAGGTAGTGTGAGAAATGAACTCTCAGAGGTGAAGGCTCCTCAAAGGGTCAAATAATTCTTGATTACTATTTTCAAAATCCTCCCCCACTCAGACCCTGTTTTTAAACACTTAACAGAAAGAATAGGCCCTGCCCCACCCCCAACCTGAGCCATTTGTCCTTGGCTTTGAATTTCACCCTGGAATGTAAGCCCCACCTCCCGGTTAAGGGGATAGGAAGAAACTTTCAAGCTTAGAATGTAAGCCCCATCTTCCAGTTAGAATGTAAGCCCACCCCCAGTTAACGGGGTAAGGGATAGTGGTGAGTGGAGACTTGTTTTCATGGTGGGCGGAGATTTGCTTTTATAAGGTGGCCCCTGTTAGGCAGTCTGTCTCTTCTCTCTCTCTCTCTCTCTCTCTCTCTCTCTCTCTCTCTCTCTCTCTCTCTCTCTCCACCTCTCTCTACACTTGTATCCAAGGAGCAGACAGCCATCTCGGGAGATTGTAATAAAGGTAACCTTTGCTTTCCACTTTGAAAAGTCTCTGAGTTTAATTTGGGTTGGGGTCGCTGTCCCACACACTTTTAAAATAATCTAGTTTAATTTGTGTCTCAAGCCAAGAAATTCGCACTTGTTTTTGTCTCAGTTCCTTTTCATTTTCTTTGTGAGGCAATATTCTTTGTTAATCTTCTACTATCCTTCTTGGTAATGCTTTGTAAGTGAGTTCATATTCTAAATTAGTACTGCTC
This sequence comes from Phascolarctos cinereus, assembly GCF_003287225.1. NCBI lineage: Eukaryota > Metazoa > Chordata > Mammalia > Diprotodontia > Phascolarctidae > Phascolarctos > Phascolarctos cinereus. Next base: position 247,812,486 of record NW_027555736.1, on the reverse strand, counting down.
TAGTCTGTCCAATTTCTCAACTTGGTAAGTATTTGCTAGCTGTAAGCAGTTTATGGGCCCCTTTATATTCATTTTCATTATTACTTTATATCCATTAAACTTCAGTAAGAAACAGTTAAAATTAGATTCAATATCTTTACTTTTATCCATTTCCCAAGTTTTGAATTTAACAAATATTTTCATTTGGTAGTACTGAAGCTTATGTGTTTATGTAATGTTTTCCTTTTTATATTTTTTAATATAGTGTTTTGATTTTTGCTTCATCAGTAATCATACAGTACATAATTAAAACTCCCACATCAGTAGCTAGCCATTTCCTATTTATTAGGATAATCAGTTTCGAAGGGGGCGGAGCCAAGATGGTGGAGTGAAACCAGTGACTTGCTTGAGCTATCCTCCAAACCCCTCCAAATACTCATAAAAAATGGCTCTAAACAAATTCTGAAGCAGCAGAACCCACAAAAAGGCAGAGTGAAACAAATTTCCAGCCCAAGACAACCTGGTTGATTGATCAGAAAGCTGTATCGCACCAGGCTGGGAGCGCAGCGCAGCGTGGGCGCGCAGGCCGCAGCAAATCTGGAGCCAGTCTCAGAGGACTGAATTTCGGGCAGCTGTGGAGGTTTCCAGACTTCTCAATCCACAAATGCCAAAGACAACTTAGAAGGTCAGTGGGAAAAGTCTGTTTCTGTTGCTGCTGAAAGAGGAAGGCGGAGTTTCAGCTCCATTCCCCAAGAGCACTGGGGGGGGGGGACAGGACAGCTGCTTCACAAGTTTCCGGCCCACAGACTGAGGGGGAATCCAGTGGCTGATCAGAGAGGGACTGCAGGGATCTGTTTGCCAGTGCTGAGGCAGGAATCTCTTGCTTTGCCTGTGTTTGGATCTGGGTCAGTTTTGGGCGGGGGTGCTGGGGTGAGGAGGAGCTCCGGCTTGGTGGAGCTTGGAGTGGCTGTGAAGAGGAACCCTTCCCCACAGTTACAGGACAGAAAGGAATACTTGTGGTCACAGGCCAGGAAAGGAGTAAACACCTCGCCCCTTATCATAAACAGCTATACAAACCTTTGAAGCTTGGGACAGTACACTCTCCATGTTGGAAGCAGATTCGTACCTTAACAAAGAGTTTAAAACTCAAGTAATTGGCTGGGATCATGAGCAAGCTGCTCAAAAAGAATCAGACCATAGAATCTTACTTTGGTGACAAAGAAGATCAAAATATACAACCAGAAGAAGACAACAAAGTCAAAGCTCCTACATCCAAAGCCTCCAAGAAAAATATGAATCAGTCCCAGGCCTTGGAACAGCTCAAAAGGGATCTTGAGAAGCAAGTAAGGGAAGTAGAGGAAAAACTGAGAGTGATGTAAGAAAATCACGAAAAACAAGTCATCAGCTTGCTAAAGGAGACCCAAAAAAATACTGAAGAAAATAATACCTTAAAATATAGCCTAACCCAAATGGCAAAAGAGGTCCAAAAAACCAATGAGGAGAAGAATGCCGTAAAAAGAAAAATTGGCCAAATGGAAAAGGAAGTCCAAAAGATTACTGAAGAAAATACTTCCTTAAAAATTAGAATAGAACAATTGGAAGATAGTGACTTTATGAGAAATCACGACACAGTAGAACAAATCCAAAAGAATGAAAAATTAAAAAACAATGTGAAATATCTCATTGGAAAAACAACTGACCTGGAAAATAGATCCAGGAGAGAGAATTTAAAAATTATTGGACTATCTGAAAGCCATGATCAAAAAAAGAGCCTAGACATCATCTTTCAAGAAATTATCAAGGAAAACTGCCCTGATATAGTAGAACCAGAGGGCAAAATAGAAATTGAAAGAATCCACAGATCTCCTCCTGAAAGAGATCCCCAAAGGAAAACTCCTAGGAATATTATAGCCAAATTCCAGAGTTCCCAGGTCAAGGAGAAAATATTACAAGCTGCCAGAAGGAAACAATTCAAGTACTGTGGAAACACAATCAGGATAACACAAGATTTAGCAGCTTCTACATTAAAGGACCGCAGGGCATGGAATATAATATTCTGGAGGGCAAAGGAGATAGGATTACAACCAAGAATCACCTACCCAGCAAAACTGAGTATAATCCTTCAGGGGAAAAAATGGTCATTCAGTGAAATAGAGGACTTTCAAGCATTCTTGATGAAAAGACCAGAGCTGAATAGAAAATTTGACTTTCAAATACAGGACTCAGTGGAACATGAAGAGGTAAACAGGAAAGAGAAATCATAAGAGACTTATTAAGATTGAACTGTTTACATTCCTGCATGGAAAGATGATATTTATAACTCATGAGACCTTTGTCAGTATTAGGGTAGTTGGAGGAAAAAAATTATATGTATGTATGTATAGATAGATAGATAGATAGATAGATAGATAGATAGATAGATAGATAGATAGACAGATAGATAGATAGAGGGCACAGGGTGAGTTGAAGATTAAGGGGTCATATCTGGAGAATAAAATTAAGGGATGAGAGAGGATAATACTCAGAGAAGAAGAAAGGGAGAGGTAGAATGGGGTAAATTATCTCACAAAAAAAAACAGAAAAGAAAAGTCTCTTACAGTGGAGGGGACGGGGAAGGTGAGAGGGAATGAGTGAATCTTATTCTCATAGGATTTGGCTTAAGGAGGGAATAACATACACATTCAATTGGGTATGGAAATCTGTCTTACCCTACAGGAAAATAGGGGGAGAAGGGGACAAGAGAGCAGGGGGATGATAGAGAGGAGGGCAGATTGGGAAAGGGCTAGGGTTATACTTCTGAGGAGGGACAGGGTCAAAAGAAAGAACAGAATAAGTGGGGGGGCAGGATAGGATTAAGGGAAATAGAGTTAGTTTTTCACAACATGTCTACTATGGATGTGTTTTGCATAACTGCACATGTACAACCTATGATGAGTTGCTTGCTTTTTCAATGAGGGTGGGTGGGAGAGGAGAGAAATTTGAAACCTAAAGTTTTAAAAACATATGTTTAAAAAAAATGTTTTCACATGCTAACTGGGAAATAAAAAAAAAAAAAAAAAAAAAACAAGATGGAAAAACCTGCCCTACAGGAAAATAGAAGGGGAAGGGGATAAGAGAAGGGGAGAGAACAGAAGAGAGGACAGACTAGGGGAAGGGATATTCAGAATGCATGCCATCTTGGGGTGAGGACAGGGGGGAGATGGGGTGAAAATTTGGAATTCAAAAACTTGTGGAAGTGAATGTTGAGAACTAAAAATAAATAAATTCATATTAAAACAAACAAACAAATAATGAAAAGGGAAACTAAAAAAAAAAGGTATATGGAAAAGTAGTTGGCATGTAAATAGTGCTAAGAGTGAGGCACAGAAAGAGTAGACAGCCACGTCAAACACAACATGCAACAAAGGAAGTCATATTTCTTATAATCATGGCTTAAAATCTCCAACTGCCCATAAACTATAGAGTTTCAATTTTCACACCTTGTGTAGGTTGCCCAGGTTACTAGTACTGATTTTTTCATTTAAATACATGGCAGGTTTCTGTTTTGGTTTTTTTTTTTGCTACTTTTAAATGTCTTACAAACTAGAATTCTAAAAGGGTTAGTCTCATGATATTCTAATGTTAATTTTAAGAAAAAATAGAAGACTTTATTAGCAATAAGTCTATACTATTTTAAGAATGTAAGTGGCTCAAAATAATGCAAAATCATCATAATTAGGAAGTTGGGTATCATAGGGATAAGTGATTTTTTGTTATGGCTTTGGATTTGTGGTTCTTTTAAATGACCACTTTCAGGAATATTTTATTTTTTATTGATTATTTTTTAAATGTTATTTTTACCTCCAGTTACATGTCAGGAAATTTTAACATTCATTTTTACAAGGTTCAGGAATATTCTCATGACATTTGCACCACTATTAATTTTTCCATTGTGTGATATGATATCCTCATCTATTTCTTTTACTATACTATCAGACTGAAGGGATACAACTTTTCAAAAGCTACCAAGATGAAATGTATTACACACAAGTTGACTTTTCAGAGCAAATAAATTATTTTCAGAACATCCTAAAAAAAAAAAGATAATCAGTTTCTTTTTTTTCTTGTACTTGTACTCACTGATACCACTCTGATGGCAGAAGTGAGGAGGAATTAATAAATCTCTTGATGAGGGTAAAAGAGGAGGGTGTAAAAGCTGGCTTAAAGTTTCACATCAAAAAAACTAAAATCTTGGTAACTGATTCTATCACTTCTTGGCAAATAGAGAAGAAATGTAAGCAATGTCTGATTTTATATTCTCGGGTTCAAAGATCACTGCAGATAGCAACTATAGCCATGAAATTAAAAGGAAAGTAATTGCTCCTTGGAAGGAAAGCTATAGCAAATCTGGAAATCACAGTAAAAAGCAGAGACATCAATATGCCAACAAAGGTCTATATAGTCAAAGCTATGGTTTTTTCTTTTTTAATGGTTATATTGTTATGGTTGTGAGAGTGGAACTATAAGGAAAGCTGAGCACTGAAGAATTGATGCTTTCAAACTGTGGTGCTAGAAAAGACTTTTGAGAGTCCTTTGGACAATAGGAGGATCAAATCAGTACAGAATTTAATTCAGAAATTAATTCAGGCTTTTCACTGGAAGGAAAATTCCTGAAGTTAAAGCTTAAATACTTTGGCCACATAATGAGAAGATGGGACTCAGAAAAGATGCTGATGTTGGGAAAGATTGAAGGCAAAACAAAAAGGAGAAGACAGAGGATGAGATGGATAGATAGTGTCATGCAAAAAATGAACATGAACTTGGACAGACTTTGAGAGATAGTGGAGGACAGCAGGGCCATGGGTCATGACAAGTGTTCAAAACTCTATTCTAGAAAGCATTCATAGTAAATGAATGTTATACTTCTGAGTAGGAAAAAAGCCTTTGTTCTCACTCATTTCCTTTTTTTAAATTAAGTTTTTATTGATATCTTTTAATACCATCATTATTTACCCCAATGTCCCTCTCCCTCCCCCAAGAACCATTCCATATAACAAATAATATTTTTAAAGATAAAAAGAAAAAAAAAAGAAAAATAAGATGAAAAATTAGGCCAACTGAGCAGTAAATAGAAAAATCCCTCAAATAAGTACAATATACAATACTTATGAACATCTTACCTCTGTGAAGTGGTGGGGTGAGAGCATCTACTTATGTTTTTAAAAAAAAAATTTTATTCCCCCCATTACATTTAAAAACAATTTTTAATATTTTTAAAAAATGTTTTGCGTTCCAAATTCTATCTTCCCTCCCTCACCTGTCCCCTTCCCAAAACAGTAAGCACCCTGATATTGGTAATGATGGGGTGCTGATGAGGGACCTCTAAAAGGCCCTGGACTTTCCTATATGGCCCATGTCCTGGATCCCAGGTCCCTAGCATTCACCTGGGGCACAGGCCCTTCCCAGTTAATCCTTTCAACTGTCCTTGCATTATGGCTAAGACCCTGTCCCAATCTCCAATTCTCCATTACCTCAAACCTAGTCCAGCCCTTCACTGTCCCTTTCCTCTGAAATGCCCTTGGCCATTTCCAACCCTCAATTCCATCTAGACCTCTTCTCCAGGTCTCCCCAGGCTCTAGGCCACACTATAAAAAAATCTGTCTCCTCTACCAAATTGTTCAGATTCTTAAAATCTGGCCAATGGCACAAATTCTTAAAATCTTGCCCACCTCAATTGGTGTAACTGAATCTCTGGGTTAAAAGGTATGGATATTTTAGTCACTTTATTTTCATAACTCAAAATTGCACATGTCACAACCCTTCCACCATTGACAAATGTTATCTTTTACAATTTGTAGAGTGTGACTTGAAATCTCTGGGTTGTTTTAGGATGTAATTATCTTTTTATTAAAGATTTGGAGCATTTCCATATGGTTAATACTTTGCAATTCTTTTCAGTAGTGTTTGTTTATATCCTTTGACCACTTATCTATTGTGGAATGGCTATTTCTCATATGTATATATCTTAATTATTTATACAACTTGGATAATTAACCCTTATCTGAAAAATCTGATACAAAGATTTTTTTGTCCATTAGCCCCCCCCTTTTGCATTGTGCAGAAGCTTTTCAGTTCCCTGCAATTAAAGTTATCTATTTTATCTTTTTTAATTGCCTATACTCTATGGTTAAGAATATATCTCCTACCCATAGCTATGAGAAGTGTATGTTCTGCTTATTTTCCAATATTTTTATAGTATGATCTTGAATATTAAGGTCACATCCATTTATCCAATGTATTGTTGAATATGGCATAAGGTGTTAGTCTAAGGCCAATTTCTGCCAGGTTGATTTCCAGTTTTTCTTGCAGTTTCTGTCAAACAGGGAGTTCCTTCCTAAGTAATTTATGTTTTCTGCTTTATCAAACTGGGTTATTGAGTTCCATTGTTTCTGATCCCCTCTTAATTAGTCTGTTCAATGTATGTATAACCATTTTTCAACAATTCCAGATAGTTTTGATGATTACTGCCTTATAATGTGTTTTGGTGTCTAAAAGTTCTCTCTTCATTCCCGTCTCTTTTTATGATTTCCTTTGATAGTCTAGATCAGTTGTATCAAACTCAAGGAAATGGGGCAAGTAAATTTTGTAATTTGTCTCTTACTGGTCTGTCTGTTGCTGTTCTCCTTGTTGTTATCCTTGACTGCTGTATTTGTTTACCCTTCCTGTATTTCTGTTGTCTGGGGTGTCTCAGGAGAAAATAATTTCTTTAGTTGTTTTTTTTTTCCTAAGGATGTTTTAAAATTCATCTTTTTTCATTTATGGTTAGGCTCAGATTTGCAGGCTAGGTAGGTCACCTGGAGCTGCATCTTGAACTATTTTGCTCTTTGAAACAAATTATTCCAACCCCTTTAGTGTTTTCTAATGGTTGCAGAATAATCGTCTGTTATTCAAATTTCCTTTCTTTTATATTCAAAGGTCTTTTTCCTAGTAGAATTTGCTAGTAGAATTAGTTTCTCAATGGAATTGTTAAATTTAAACCACAGGGTGTTGGAGTTTACAGCAGTGGTCTACCCCCCAAAAAACCAAAACAAAACAACTCCAAACAAACAAAACCATGTATGCTTTACATTGGCACTTTGTTCTGTGTTCATAAGTTCTTGGCAGTTTTCTTATATTATTTCCTGCAATATGGTTTTCAGGTTTTTTGACTTGTTTCTTCTGAGAGACCAATAATCCTTAAGTAGTTTCTATATATCCTATCTTCAAGATTAATGTTTTGATTTCATGGAATAATATTTTCTTTTAATGTTATTGCGCTTTGCTTCTCTTTTTTTCCAGATTATCCTTTACTTCCATATATATGCATTCCCAATCAGTTGTCCCTTCTTTTGTTTCTTTGCTAAGAATTGCCCCTGTGGATTCATGTTTTTCTATTCTGTGAACTATTTCTGCTGTGCACACCATAATTGTTGTTCTCACATAATCATTTCTCTTTTAAACTATTCAGGAACAGCATGCTGTGGATGTGAGCTCTGTACAAAATCCATAAGGTCCTCAGCCTCATCAGTACTGAATCATAATCCTTTGTTTTATAGTATTTATTCAAGGATGCCTGAATTCATTTACTAGATCTGGAGGCCATATTTCCTTCTGTGATTAATGTCTTCCTTACTGGTTTATCTGCTTATGTTGAAGGTCTTTGAGTTTTCCTCCCTTAAGTCTTTGGTCTTTTTAGTCTCTTTTTATTCTTATTTTGCCCTATCACTCATTTTCTAGCTCTCTTTCCTTTGATGTGATTTCCCTGGGGACTAGATCTCAAAGTGTCTCAGCCTCCTCCCACACTGATCAATTTATATTTAGTTCACTTTCCTAGATCTCTACCCCAAATGTCTTGGGCAAAAGAGTGGAGGAGGGGGGTGCAAGGCGGGAAGGAGGGACAGAACTGGCTCCAGACAGGGCAGACTTGTTTTCTCAAGCTCAGTGGAGTGCCACATAATCTCCCCCCACCCCCCATGGCCCTGCTCAGTTCCCTCTGTTCCTCAGCTCTCAGCCCCAGCAGTACAAAGCACTGCTTGGGTTGTATGAAATATTCAGGGAGGACTAGCAATTCTGATGTAAGGGCTTGCTGAGCCCTTTTCAGGGCTGTTCATCTACCATTGGGTGGTGTCCACCTCCACCCAACTCTCACCTGTGGCTCTAAGAAGCTGTGGCACATGCAGTGGCCACATCTCAGTAAAACTGCCTTGGCAGATGGGCTAAACCAGGCTGAAGGAAACCGACAGTGAGTTGGGGGGATATCTACCCCGAGCATGTGAAGACTGGTAGAATGGATAGATGAGGATAGATGAGGACAATTTGTTCCAATGGCCGCAAAGGTGGCTGAAGCAGAGGCTGTGGAGTGCTTAGGGCTTGGTCAAACATTGATGATGTCAAGGTCATTCGCTGCATCTCAGGCCATCACTAATCATCTTGAATTTTGTCTTGCCACTGAACTTTGATGACTCAGAAAGAGAGAATGAAGCGGAGGACTTTGTAACTCTCAAATCCTCACTTAAATCCAGTTCATGTGTGATGTAATTGGTGTTCTTCAAAATGAAGGACAAACAACAAAGCACTGCTGTGTCTGTCACAGATGGACCAAATTTCTGCCATTTGGACTTTGGAACTCTACAGCACTGGAAAAGGCAGGAAGGAGATTATATTGTGGTATAGTTCTTTTATAAGCCCAGATATATGTACTGCTTTGTTGTTCTTCTTCCTCCATTGTCCTATAAGAGTTCTGTTGCAGGGGTCAGCTAGGTGGCATAGTGGATAGAGCTCCAGCCTTGGAGTCAGGAGGATCTAAATTCAAATCTGGTCTGGGACACTTACCAGTTGTGTGACCCTGGGCAAGCCCCTTAACCCCACTGCCTAACCCGAAAACAAAAAATAGCAAAGAGTGCTGTTGCAGCACAGAATGCAGCCACTGTGCTGCAGCTTGGAGTTTGGATCTTCATGGCCCTGTGTGGGGTGGGACCCGTGGATCTAGTGGTGGTAATGAATGGCGGAGAGGTGGTGAAGTCCTTGTTAGGGGTTAGAGAATACTGGCTCCCTCTGCTGTTAGTTCATCAAGTTTTCATTTTGTTTGGGCCCGTAGTGTCCTAGACTGTGGAGGCAGTTTAAATTGCTTTCCCTCTGGTGCATAATTCCTACTTCGGAGAGTTTTGAGATGTTATGAGGATCAGAAAAAATGTCAAGTTCTCCATAACTCGTAGGTCACATAACAGGAAGTCCCTCATTCATTTCTTAATATCAATTCACATTTCAGACTTTCACACTGGGGTCAAAGTATATAAGATTAATTTAGTTAGAAGAATCTTGTCAAGTTCCTCACTTAGCTTCCCTTTCCAAAAGATATTAATTCATAATAATAGCTAGATTTATGTAGTTCTTTAAAGTTAAATATTAACTTATTTTATCCTCACAACAATCGGGAGATATATGTACTGCTACTATCTTTATTTTAAAGATGAAGAAACTTAGAGGTTAAGTTGATGGGGTGATGGAACCTGGACCCCTAAAAGCTCCTGCCTGAGGCATCTGGTCCATCCCAGCCTTAGATATTCAAAAATCCTTTTAACTGCCCTTTCACTGTGGCTCTCTGACCCCTTAATTCCTTTCACTGTCTATACCTGGACTACCCCAGGCTACTTACCAATCCTTAATCCCATCTAGACTCTTTCTCTGTTGCCCCTGGGTCACCCCAGGCTATTTACTATTTCTTAATCCCATCCAGATCTTTTCTTATATATAATGTGTGTGTGTGTGTGTGTGTGTGTGTGTGTGTGTGTGTGTGTGTGTGTGTGTGTATATCAGTACTATCCTCATCAAATTTACAGATTTACTACTAGGAATCTTGCTCACCATACTGATGTTATAATAAACCTTGCTACTTTGACTGAAAGAAGGCTTGAGTGGTCGATTTCTTTCACAGCAGACTAGCCCTATACTCTTACATTTTGGGGTTCCCAGCACCCCAAACCACAACAAAGTAACCTGCCCAGGACCCACAGCTGGTACGTGTGTATCAAGCTGGATTTGAACTGAGGTTTTCCTGACTCCGGGGCTTCTCATGAATACTGCAATATACGACAAGAAGAAAGCACTCTGCAGGATGATGTATTTTATTGCTTTTGACCCTATGAGGAAACCAACTCTGCCAACTTCTTTATTTAAGTCTCCAAGAGAAAAAAGGCTGTGAGCCATCCTTCTATTTAATTGCAAATTTCTTAAGCCCTCTGGTTTCACTGGTAGTAAAAATGTCACTGTTAATATGGTTTGGTTTCTCTAGTACTTAGAGAAGCATTTAACAAATGCCTGTTGACTGACATGTTGGGGATAAAGACCTTACGTACAGAACACTAATAGTTAATGTTTCTAGTCAAAAAATTGTGTGATATGTAGTAATTTTTGTATCATTTTTTGCCACGGTCACTGTAGAAATAGATAGGACCCCCTAATATTGAAGGAGATTTGTACTTTTCTTCTCCAAAAGAATCCCACTGTATTGCTTCAACACGATGTGAAGACGAGGATGGATTATAAAGGGCTATGTCAGTAGAATACATGCTTTAACTAAGTACTAGAGAAATCATTTAGCCTAATGTAGAACTAAGTAGTTAATTTTTTAGGTTCCTACTTTTTAAAAGCTGAAATTTGAAATGTAGGTTAAAAAAGGCAGCTAGGCAGCATAGTACATGAAGTGCTGGCCCTGTAGTCAGTAAGACTCATCTTCCTGAATTCCAATTTGGTCTCAGGCACTGACTAGCTGTGTGACCCTGGGCAGGTCACTTACCTTTGTTGTCTCAATCCCTCATCTGTAAAACGAGCTGGAGAAGGAAATGGCAAACCACTCCAGGATCTTTGCCAAGAAATGGGGTTATGAAGAGTTGGACATGACTGAAAAATGACTGAACAAAAACAAGGGTTATAGAAATATAGTATACAATGAGAAGCTCTGGGAGAGAAAGGTATACAAGAAACATAAGATTTCAAAGATGAATTGGTAGAAGGGAAATCCATACATTAAATAATGTTATGTATATTAAAATCATTGTAGTTATCAAAAGTTATGGGGTTTCTTGTTTGTTTTTAAAGCAAAGATGCATCAAGAGTTTTATGTTGTCAATTCTGAGGAAAAGTTTCAGTATTGAGAAGGAAACTGAACCAGATACTGAGATTATAAACAAAGTGCAAGAAAATAAACACAAATACATAAGCATTATAAAAAGATACTCAGATCACTCCTCAATTAAGCAAATTTTAAAATGTGAAAAAGGGGAAATTAGTCATTTCCCAGGCATGAAAAATTAATTAAAGATGACAAGTGTCAAATACATATCAATAGTGAAACTGACTAAAGAGCAGAAGGCAGAAACATGAAAAAATTTAAATACTCTAGACAAAAGTAAATACATCAAAAAGACTTCATCCACCTTAATCCAATAATTAAAAAAAAAAAGTCCCTACTCTGGCCAGGAACTGGGGATACAAAGAGAAACAGTTATCCCCTCAAAAAGCCTACATTCTATAGGAGGAAACAACATATACAAAGAAAAGTTAAAAGAAAATTAATATAATTTGGAACATGGGCATTAACAACTAGGACAATCAGGAAAAGTCTCTTGTAGGTGGCACAGAAGCTGAGCCTTGAAGGTTTCTAAGAGGTAGAAATGAGAAAAGGCAGCATTTTAGGCCTGAGAGACAACCTGTCCAAAGATGGGAGATAGAGTATCATGTATCATGCTGTGAGAGATGAACTCTCAGAGGTGAAGCCTCCTCAAAAGGGCAATAATTTTTGATTATTATTTTCAAAATCCTCCCCAGCTCAGACCCTGTTTTTAAGCAGGTAACAGAACGAATAAGCCCTGCCCCCCAACCTGAGCCGTTTGCCCTTGGCTTCCCGCCTCTTTCCTTGTCTTTGAATTTTGCGCCTGGAATGTAAGCCCCACTTCCCAGTTAAGGGGATAGGAAGAAACTTTCAAGCTTAGAATGTAAGCCCACCCCCAGTTAAGGGAGTAAGGGATAGTGGTGGGTGAAGACTTTGCGTGGTGGGCGGAGATTTGCTTTTATAAGGCGGCCCCTGTTACTCCTTCCTAAACCTTAAGAATATATAACGGTTTCGGGTAAATTTAATAATATTATAGCAGGAATCATTACTGCTATATTTAATTATTTAAACTGGTTCAGGCCACACTTGGAAGAGCTGTGGGCTGTGTGTTTGATACCTCTTGATATCTCTACTCGACTACATGCCCAGTCCCCCTCTACCTACCAAGAAAAAAAGAAAGACTGGATTTAAGACCAGATTTAAAGTTGGTTTGTTTTTTTTTTTTAACATTGATGATTTGATTTTTTTTTCTTGAGATCAGGATTCCTTACTTTGCCCAGACTGGAAGTACAGTGAATATTTAGAGGCCTGATACCACCAAAGATTGTCATGGAAGCACTGACTTGTTTTCTTTCTGACATGGGCCAGTTTGCCCCTCATAGCTGGGGATCTCCTATTGCTTAGAGGTAACCATATTGGTGTTAGAAAGTACTAAGTCTAAGCTTTAGTCCACATAGCTCAGAATTCCTGAGCTCAAGTAATCCACCACACTCAGTTTTGGCAGTAGCAGAGATTATAGGCCTGTACCACCATGACAAGAGATGGGACTTTGAGATAGGGAAAGCATCCACAAAAAGCAGTGTGTTGTAGTAGACAGGAGGGTTCAGGTTTTGTCTCTGACACACACTGGATGTTTGTTCCTCAGCAAGTTACATAACCAATCACTGTGACAGGAAACTCTCTACGACCATAAACTGCAGGTCAGGTGCCAATTTGCTTTGCCTTGATACAGGGATTTTCTTTGTTGAGGGCTCTGTATACCAGTGGTGTTGAACTCAAATAGAACTGGGGGATACTAAACCGTATGAAAGTATCCCTGAGAGCTACATATTAACTTACAGAACCACAAGTTTCTCTCCTTCTCCCTCTCTCTTTTAAAAAAATTAATGCATCAACACATTATCGGAGAGGAACTATATTTAAACTGGTTCAGGCCACACTCGGAAGAGCTATAGGCTGTGTTTGATACCTCTGCTCTACACCAATAAGACAACGTCCAGTCCCCCTCTACCTACCAAAAAAAAAAAAAGACTGGATTTATGACCAGATTTAAATACTTGAATGAAGCATTTGAATCATCAATTTTTGTCTATTTTTGTACTATAAAGAAAGATAGCATCTGCCCAACTGTCCGTTACCACTCCCCAGCATGTTCAGCTTACAGTTTTGTCAAGCTTTTTTGGGGCTTTGCCTCCCCCACTTTCATCTGCCAGTTTATTTCATCAACTTCTTTGATTTGATGTTACATTTAATTTTATACCTTATTCCTTTTTAATGTTCCACTATTAATACATTATTTCCTTTGATTTTTTTCAGCAGGAATTTCAAGACTTGATAATTTACAACTCTTTTATTAATATTGCCTCAAATTATGGACACAAAGGACAGGAACAAAGAGAACATTCCTTAAATTTCTTACTCAACTCACTTTCAGTTGTAAAAATCTCTTTCCTATTTTCTCTTGACTTAGACTTTTGTGGAGGATTTTTAACTACTAGAAAAACTGTTCCCCTACTAAGAAAACACCAAAGATCTTAAGTGGGCAAAAATTATAATGAATTTAAAAAAAAGTTCTTGAGTTCTCTTGGTGCCTTTACTAGATTTCTTGACACAGTGAAACCTCCTAGAACATATTCAAAGAGAACACTATCTGTGTCTAGCTTCTGCTGGTTATACTACAATTATCCAGAAAAGCAAGGTGGATTCTTCTTTTTAGACCATCTTGGCAGCAAGGCTCTGCCCCTTCTCTGGTTCCATAGACTTCTTCCAGAGTCAGTCATCTAAATCAATGGTGTCAAAATTAAATAGAAATGGGGGCCACTAAACCATACGTAAGGATCACATTGGGCCACATTTGACTTAGAAAAGCACACTTTTACTTGTTTCTTATTTTACTAATACACCAATAAATTAAAATCAGATAGGAACTATATTTTAATCTGGTTTAGGCCACATACAGCTCATGGGCTGTATGTTTGATACTTCTGACTTAAATCACAGCACTCTGAGTCAGCCATTTAGAGCAGAAAATCTATCTGACCATGATGTGAGGAATTTCAAGATATAATTTTATACAGCTTAGTCACAGAGTCTAGATTGATACAACTGAACTTACTTAAGTCAAGTTTCTTGTTCCAATATACTTTATTCCTAGATTAGTTAGCTCAATCTGGTGATTTTGGATAGGAGATCCAGATATAATATCTAATTCCAGGTTCAAACCTCCTATGTAGCTACTCATGCTAGTTATTCTATGTATTTCTTACCAATAAACACTTGAACCGCTTTATCCCTGGTAATTCTCAGGTTAAAATACAATTCTAGAAGGGGCTACTCTTCTAATCTCCAATGAATTTGCAATGAATTTCCTTACCCTCTTTCATAGATAGCTTAGAGTTTGAAAAGCCTTTATAGATCATGTAGGCATTTAATAGATTGCCCAGACAGGTTAAGTGACTTGCCCAATATCACACAATACAAGTTTTAAGTGGGTTCTTTCCATTGGTGTGCTGGTGAATGTTTAACAATTGAATCTTTGGGGAAAAAATGTACACACAAAGGCACAATGAAAATTTAACAACCACCTCTCACTAGACGGTCTGCACAGGCTCCAGTATACCCCTTGTTCTTTCTTCCTCCATCTGTTTCCCACTAGAAGTCTTATTTTCATTCATATTTTATAGTTTCAGGGTTCCAAGCCCCTGTTATTCTGGTCCCATTACTCAAACCTTGTTTATTATTATAAAGTCAGCACTAAAAAAATCACTTTTGCATGGAACCATACAAAATGGCTTTGGTGTCCAGTGAAACTGAGGCAAAGCAAGGCAACAAGCACTTATTAAATACTTATGATACACCAGGCAATGTGGAGGCACTGAGCATACAAATACAAGGAAAATGAAAGGCAGTTCCAGTCCTCAAGCTTACATTATAGCGAGGGAAGAATGCATACAAAAGGGAACTGAAAATTGGGATTTAAGGGGAGGTTAGGTGCCCACATGAAGGCATGGTTTTCAAATCTATAAAGTCAGAAATAAAACTTGGAGAGGAATGAAGGTTGGCCAGCCTGAAGTCTTACATAAAATCGAGGTACCTCACCAATGGGATAAAAGGCTAGATTCATAGAAGGATATTCCAGGGTGAGAAAGCTGGAGAAGAGGTTGAATGTTCCAAGGTGATGAGGCCCCCAGTTGCTGAGGGAAGGGGGTTGAGATAGCAGATGCCTGGTGGCAAAGTCCATGAAAGTTAGGAGCAGAACTGGAAAAGGAATGAATGTTGGCCAGTTTGGGACTCTTCACAGAACGGAGGCCCCAGGGGGAACACACCAATAGGAGAACTAAATCTGTGGTTTCACTGGAGATCTTGGTTGGGGAAGCTCCCTGTACTAATGCAGGTCATCACTTATTCTGTAACTTGAAGTCTTTGATGCCTAGAACATTGTTAAGCTAAGTGACTTGCACAGGCAGTATGTGTCAGAGGCTAGTCTTGAATTTAGGTATTCCTGGATCCTAGCCCTCTAACACAATGATGCCTCTAAGAGGTGTTACATAATAAACATATTAATTGGGGAAAAGGATATAACTTAACCTCTTTTTGTCTTAGTTCACAAAGCTTAATATTAGGTCATATGTTAAGGTTATTGTGATAAAGTGAATATATATGAATCTTTCACAGAGCTCTTCAGAAAATAAATAATAGCTGTTAGTTATTCTAAAATGTAATAATAATAATGATGATGATTATATTATATCATATGATAGGCAGGTAATAAAATTGAATTAGAATTTCTACAAATGTCATTACAATATACCTCCTGATATGGAAGAATACTAATCTTTTCCCAAGGTGATCAAATTGGATTCTTTTTCGCTTTATTTTCTGTGTGTGTGTGCGTATGTGTATGTGAGTGCACACGAGTCCTCTTTTCTTCTCCCTCTTTACTATTTCACTTGGTGATCTCATCAGCTACTACATCATCTCTGTGCAGATGATTCTTACATCTATTTTTCTAGCTCTAAGCTCTCTCCTGACCTCCACCCTGGCATGTCTAACCACCTGCCTACTGAATATTTCAAACTGGATGTTCTGTAGATATCTTAAACTCAAAATGTTCAAGATTGAAGTCATTATCTTTCCCCCTGAAAACCTCCCCCCTTCCTAATTTCCTTATTATTGTCAAGCATCTATTTGAAACATTACCACAGCAAGGTTTTATGTCATATAAATTAACATCAGCAATGACCTAAATCCAAATAGTGCACATTTTAAAAAATGTCTTTAAAAGTAATACATACAGTACTTGAAAATTATAGCCGTTAACATTTAAAACAATGGAATTAGATTCAAAATAGTCCAAGGATTAAACACAAATTCTTCTAATCTAAACTTGGTGTCATCCTCAACTCCTCATTCTCAACACAGCCCTCCTTTTCTCCCCCACCCCTCCATATCCAATCTGTTGCCAAGGACTGTTGATTTTAACTTTGTAACATCTCTCATATATGGTACGTTATCTACTCTGATACTACTACCACTTTGGTGCAGGGCCTTATCACTTCATACCTAGACTACTACAATAGCCTATTGGTTGATTTGCTTGTCAAAAGGCTCTTCCCACTCCAGTCCATCTTTTACTCAGCTATCAAAATGATCTGTCTAAAGTGCAGGTCTGACCATGTCATACACAATCTGCACTCCCTGCCCTTCAATAAAGCCACTGGCTCTCTTTTTGACTCTAGGATCAAATATAAAATCTTGTTTGGCATTCAAAGCCACTTATAACCTGTTCTTCTTACCTCCATCTTTCCAATCTTCTCACACCTTACAACACCTCCTCTAATTCCTGTGACATACTCTTTGATCTAGTGACACTGTCTTCCTTGCTATTCCTTGAACTAGACATTCCATCTCTCAACTTCAAGAATTTTTACCAGTTGCCCCCCATGCCAGGAATGCTATTCTTCCTCATCTCTACCTCTTGACTCCCCAGGCTTCCTTCAGAGTGCAGCTAAAATCTCAGCCTTTTCTGATATCTCTTAATTCTCAAGCCTTCCCTCTTCTGATTAATTTCAATTTATTCCATGTGCATCTTGTTTGTACACTGCTGTTTGCATATTGTTTTCCCCATTATATTGTGAACTACTTGAGAACAGAAACTTTTACCTTTCTTTATATCCCCAGTGTTTGGCACAGTGCCTGGCACCTAGTAAATATTTGATAAGAGTTTATTGACTCTGTGTGTGTGTGTCTATAGGTAGCTTGCAGGTAGTTTCAGAGTCAAGATAATCTGGGTTCAAGTCATGCCTCAGACACATACTGACTGTAATTCTAGATAAGTGATTTAATCTCTCAGTGACTCAAGGGAACTCTAAGGTTCTAAGCTGCATATTTTCATTAGCAGAGGGAATTTCCATACTAGGAGCCCCCTATATAGACAAAATCCTAGGGAGAACAAATACACAAATATTTTATTAATTCTCACAACATCCCCAGCCATGGGAAGATTCCCAAAAGTACAGAACTATGTTTGCTAAGTGTTAAATCATCATTTGTCATTCTTACTAAACAACAAAACTGTCAAACCATCTGCTTACAGGGTACAATTTCAGGCTAAGTATATCCTTCTCCTGCTAATAAAGTAGAGGCTTTTTCTTCGAACTAATGCTCTTGTGTTTAATCCTTGGACTATTTTGAATCTAATTCCACTCTTTTAAACGTTAATGGCTATAATTTTCAAGTACCATATGTATTATTTAAGACATTTTGTAAAATGTGCACTATTTGGGTTTAGGTCATTGCTGATGTTAATTTATATGACATAAAACCTTGCTGTGGTACTGTTTCACATAGATGCTTGACAACAGATTACTATTATTTGTGATGATGATAATCCTTTGCACTTGTTAGATGCTTTTAGAGAATTTCTAAGCATTTAACAATTATTACCTTGTTTATGCTGCTGAAAGGGGCTGAAATGAACAGATGTCACTGTGTGTGTTACAGACACACACACACACACACACACACACACCCAAATATGCTAATGTTTTACTATTAGTTATGCCACCCAAATTTCATTTACGTGCTTTTTTTGGCTATTTCCATTTCAGGTCTGCATCCATATCCTCATGCTCTCCTAATGATGGAACCCTAAATTTTAATTGGAGATTTAGAGAATATCAGTCCGCTTAGAAGGCATTATCAACAGCCTCAGTGAGGCAGGATATATAAATATTTGCAACTACTACAAAGATACTTTAAGTAAATTACAATCTTTACCAATATTTACTCTCCTGGTTTTATGGAAACTAGAGTCCATATTCCAATATACAAATATATACACACACACACCCCTTATAGGACTCCAGTAAAATCAGCATTAAGTCAGAATTGTGAACAATATGAAAGGAAGAAAGAAAAAAAGGAAGAAAGGAAGAAAAAACACTCATAAAAATATACATATATAGTCCAGCAAAAGAAATTTCCACACAGGTCATGTCCAAAAATGAATGTCTCATTCTGAATTTTTAAGTCCACTGCATCTCTGGCAGGAGGTGATAGCACGTTTTATTTTCAGTACTCGGTATCACTGCATTGAGCAGAGTACTAAAGTTATTCAAAGTCTTTTTTTTTCTTTATGGAAAAACATGGGTAAAATTCCCATAGAATGAGAAAATTTGGTTAAGATGTAACTGAAGAAGGAAGTGCTTACATCAGTGAAATGAGACTGACAATGCAGTGTAATGGAAAGGGCATTATATTTGGAATCAGAGAATCTGTGTTTAAATTCCAGCTCTGCTATTCACTCTATAACTTTTCAGCAAGTTATTAAACATCTCAGAACTTTAGTTTCCTCAAAAAAAGTCAAGGTATTATACCAGATATTTGAAGTCCTTTGCAGCTCTAACCTATAATCCTCTGTGACAACAAATACACAATAAAGTATTTGGGAAACTGATTCCCCCAACAAAAGGGATACTGAAATGATATCAGTTAATGCTTTAGAAGAAGGAACTGAAAGTAAATGAGACTCTTATAATTTTATTTCTGATTTCAATTAGCTTCTAGTTTTTCCTCAAAAAAAAATTAGCATTGTCAATCTTTGGAACTTCTGCCCCAGAAGGTCTCCTGAAGAGAGGCAGACCACTCAGTTACCATATACCTAGTGTAGCAAAAACCAAAAACTCACAAGGTTCACAAACCAGAGCAATGATCAAGAAATGAATGAGATACCACAGAAGGCAAGTTCTTTCATTTTCCTGGAAAATGTACTTTAGGAATGGCCCAATGATAATATCAGAGCAGTTGAGGAACTCCACTTTTGCTTGATTTTTGTTTCTTAATGAAACTCTAAAACAAGTACCCCAGGAGTTAGAAACTTTAACACAAGTTAAGACCACGGCTTAAAGTCAATCAGCTGTTTAGGAGAGAGTGATGGTTGGCAATATACTTCATCTAATCTTGCATCGAAATGTCAACATTGTGCTAATAATTACCACTGAAATGAATTTGTGTAATTCACAGTATTATAAAACCCTTTCCCCCAAAGAGTAACTCATCATTCACATTCAGTAGTAGCCCTAATATGAATACCAAACCTAGACACTTATATCTTGCTTTGGTCAATACCAAAATGCTCAAAGAATCTGTTATCTGTGAAGCTTTTCTTGATCGCCTGAACAATTAGTGTTCTCCCTCTCAAACTATTTTGTATTTAACTGTTGTTCAGTCCCTTTTAGTGGTGTCCGGCTCTTCGCGACCCCATTTTGAGTTTTCTTCGCAAAGACACTAGAGTGCTTTGCTATTTCCTTTTCTAGGTCATTTTGCAGATGAAGAAACTGCGACAAACAGGGTCAAGTGACTTGCCCAGGGTCATATCACTAGTAAGCATTTAATGGCAGATCTGCACTCAGGTCTTCCTGACTCAGGCCTGGTGCTCTATCTACTGTACCACCTAGCTTCCCACTGTATTTAGCTACTTTGTATTAATTCTCTTTATATTTATTCTCTATACACTTATATATGGACATGTGGTATCATTAGCTCCTTAAAACAAAATGAGTTTCATTATCATTTGTATTTGTATCCCCAGTACCTAACACAGAATTCGGCACACAGTCGATGCTTAATAAATATTTGCTGACTACTTCACTCCAATAATGAAGATCACAGATCATCCATGCCTGCCCATCTTATGTGATTTTTTTTTGTCTACTTCATCCTTGTTGTTCACTATAAAATCACCTTAAAAATCCCTATGAGGGGGTTCACCCACTATGCAGGAGGCATTCCTCACTTTCTCTTAGCAGCCCTGTAGCTGATAGGGAATTTTTCTGGAACTTATTTAAATAAAGTCAGGTTGAACAAAATGTCTCTTCTGACTTCAGACAAAGGTTTTGAAGCATCTACTGGAATCTCCTCATTTGGTTTTATGTGTTGTATAACACCCAAACACAAAAATATTAGGTGGCACCTTTTGTATAAGATCTAACTGCTGAAGTGGCTGCCAGAGAAACATTTCCATTTCACCGAAAAAGTATTGCTCTGACCTAGCTCAGTGAGGCTGAAGCTCCCTGGGGATACCACTGGTTTGTTAGAAACATGAAGTCTCTCTCACTTATCTTTTCTATTGCTTTAATAAAATATTTTTTCTACTTTATCATGGCTTCCACTGACAAATTGTTTCTCATGACCCCCACACTTAGACCCATCATAGTTTATAATCACTAAGATACCAGGAGGAGCAATCAGGTTTAACACCCTCTGATCCCAAAATTATAACAGTCTCATTTACTTTCAGTTCCTTCTTCTAAAGCATTAAATGATATTATTTCAGTATCCTTTTTGTTGGGGGAACCAGTTTCCCAAATACTTTATTGTGTATTTGTTGTCTCACAGGATCATAGCTATTAGAGCTGCAAAGGACTTTAAATATCATCTGGTATAATACCTTGACGTTTTTGAGGAAACTAAAGTTCTGAGATGTTTAATAACCTAACCATGTTGTAACCCATCTTCTTTTCCTTTCACATGTTCCCATCATTTTCCTAATGAAATATTTACTTCTGTTCTTTCAAGTTCCTCACTGATTACTTTTTACAGCCTGTTCATACTACCCACCATCCACTGAATTTTCAATTCTTCAAAGAATGTTGTCTGTAATCATACAACAATAATAGTAGAATAATGGTAGCAAAAGATAGGCCTTTGTTTCCAGGAGGGGGTTGGATTCATTAAAAGAGCTTGATAACTTCCTGAAGGCACCATAGCCCATACTCTTCCTTCTGATTAATTCTGGCTCCAATTTATTGTCCATTTGTATTGTCTAGCCCAGATAAATGTGCTGATGAATATTTTATAAAGTATCCATTCAACTGCATGTCAAGATCTAGGCAACAGACCACTTAGTCTTTCTTATGTGGGTGGTCAACTGAAACTCTTTGGAGTGTTTACTGATCTCTTCCAGAAGACTATGTAGTATTCCAGGTCCTGATATGATCAGGACAACATTATCCTCAAACAAGAGCATCTGAAAGGTCTCTTCATTCACAAGGATTCCTTCTTCAATTCACAATCTGATTTGGATGGTAAACACATACATGTCCTTGTTTCGTGTTCTGCCTGATGTTTATAATTTTTTAATTGAACTTACAATTTCTTTGACGTAAGGAAATTCCAGAGAAGAACTTCCTCTACTAAAGTAAATCAGAAGCTTCTTTCTAAGTCATACTTCCAGAGGGTTACCTGGGAAGCTAAGAAGCTAAATGACTTGCCCAGAGTCACAAAGGCAGCATGTAGCAGAGGTAGAACTTGAATGCATGTCCTTCCTGATAGAGGCCGCCCTCTAACCATTATGGGGAACCTGCGGCCTCAAGGCCATATGTTGCCCTCTATGGCCTCAAGTGCAGCCCTTCGACTGAATCCAAACTTCACAGAACAAATCCCCTTTTGTGAAGTTTGGATTCAGCCAAATGGCTGCACTTGAGGACCTAGAGGGCCACATGAGGCCTTGAGGCCACAGGTTTCCCACCCCTGTCCCATACTATCTCTTTGTTAATCATTACTATTACCCTGGAAAGTAATAAGAAGGAAACAATAGAATTATTATACATAATCCAAAAGGTTGAATTATCCTAGAAAACATATCTAGCCTAGTTATTTGCAGTACCAAACTTTACTAACAGAAAGTTATCTACCTCATTCTTACAAACAAGATTTCTTTCAATCACTCTCAACACATTTCATCATGTGATTTCATCCAACAGCTTGACATATATTACTCATTCCAGATAGGCTGTTTATACCTAGTTTATTCTTTGATTAATAGAGGTTTCTAGAAAGGATTCATATGTATTTTATACTTCTGATTGATTCTGAAATTCAGAGCATTCCCATTTAATAAAGGTTAGCAGGGCAGAGACCATCTAGTTAATGACATCAATTGGGCTTGGAGAGTGTGTGTGTGTGAGAGAGAGAGAGAGACACACACACACACACACACACACACACACACATACACTCTCACAGACAGAGCCAGAGATAGAGAAGACAGACAGAGAGACAGAGAGACAGACAGACAGACACACACACACACACACACACAGATAAAGGTCCCTTTTATACCTGGAAGAAATCTAGACAGTATCATAAAAGGGGTGGTTGTGATGTGACCCAATATTCTAGCCCTTCTCTCTCCTCTTTGTATAATCTGCAAATTTCACAAGCATGCTACCTATGTATGCCTTTCTTCAAGCTAAAAATGCTGAACCGCACAGGTCCAAACAAAGATTCTAGGGCTGCTTCATTAAATATTACCCTCAAAGATAACATTAAACAACTAATAGCTAATTCCTAAGGCCAGATATTCAACTTATTTGAATCTACCTAACTGTAGGTAGATCTTTTTCTTTGTTGGGCAATGAGGGTTAAGTGACTTGCCCAGGGTCACACAGCTAGTAAGTGTTAGGTGTTTGAGGCCGGATTTGAACTCAGGTACTCCTGAATCCAGGGCCCACTGTGCCACCTCGCTACCCCCTACCTAACTGTATTCTCATCTAGCCTGTGTATTCACTTTTTCCCACCAAAAAAAAAAAAATTAAAGACAGATGCTTTAGTAAAATCTTGTTAAATTATACTTATAACATTTACCTGACACATCAGTTTCATAACTCTGACAAAGAAGGAAATAAGAATAGTCTGACATTATCTGTTCGATATTAAGTCATGCTGGCTTTTTGTGACCACTTCTTTTTCTAGATGCACAATCAACATTCTTTTAATAATATAACCTAGAATTTTGCCAGGATTGTAGAATTATCAAATGAAAGCTGGAAGGAATGTTAGAGATCTATTCCATCTCTTTGTATTTATTTCTCTTCTCTTTCTCCCTCTCTCTCTCTCTCTCTATATATATATATACATATGTGTATGTGTGTGTGTGTGTGTGTGTATACACATATTTATATGTATTCTTGCATTTATCTGTGCACATACTGTACTCTCCTTTCCCTCCTCTATTAGAAGGTAATTGCCTTGAAGCCAGAGACTTTGAATTTTGTCTTTTTATCCCCAGCACCTTATCCAATGTCTGCAATATACCAAATATTTAGTAAGTGCTTACTGAGTAACTGATAGATTGATACCACTCACCTGAGCCTAATGACTTTAAATTAACAAATACAATTAGAAACTTCCTATTTTTATTCTTATCCTGATGTTCAATCCTTATAACTTCTAGCGGAAAAAATTGAAAATGCGGCAGCAAGGTGGCGCAGTGGATAGAGCACCAGCCCTGAAGTCAGAAGGACCTGAGTTCATATCCGGCCTCAGACCAAACATGTGACACTTACTAGCTGTGTGACCCTGGGCAAGTCACTTATCCCCAATTGCCTAAAAGTGAAAAAAAATAGAAAAAGACTTAGAGCTGAGTTTCTCTATCTTCTCTCTATCATATTTCATGAAATCAGAATACATATACTATGGCACTTCTCAGATTTGCCAACCTAAAAATTCTGCCAAAAAAGGAAATGAATGTAGCTTGACATGTCTTATTTATAATGATTCAATGTTACTTTACAGTGATAAATTTTCTAAATGATCACAAATATCTCATCGGAAATCTTTCCTAGAAATTTGCCAACGTAAGCATGAAGTTTGTGAGTAGGTAATTTGTAGAACCCACACTTTTAAAAACTTGGATTATTCATCTGTCTCCAGGCTTTAGAAGTTCTTCTGTTGTATGCAGTTTCAAATATGAACAATGGCTCTGAAAATCATGTGAGCAACCTGCAATATGATTTATTTGAATCTAAAGAATTCTTTTTTAAAATGAAACTATGTTAGAATATAATATCCTGGGGTGAAATACAAAAGCAAAATAGGATGAGTACTTTGCCTTTCCTCAGTCATCATCTTCCCTAAGCTATAAGCCTATTTCTTCCCTGATCCTTTCTTTCTGTATTGTCCATTGCTTAAAAGGGTCTTATTTAATCTTAATTTAGTCAATTTGCTGTCTCACCAGCACCACTGATAGATCTCTGAGGGACAGCTACAACTAGCCTCATTCTGCGATGGTAAGGTCAGAACAATCACTACACACACACACACACACACACACACACACACACACACACACACACACACACACAGTTTCATACATTACTAGAGGGACATCTAATGTTAACTCCTCATATTACTGATGAAGAAAGTGAAGAGAAGAGACTTGTCCAGGATCATATAGGTGGTCACTGGCAGAGCTGGAAGTTGAACCCAGGACTCCTGAATCCTCTTCCTGACAGTTTTGCCTCATGAGCATGAGCAGTCACATTCTCAAGTGCCAGAGACTTTCTTCCCTCTTAAGGGAATAAAGTATTGATGAGACACAAGTTTTGGTGCACAAAGAAATTCCTAGCCATCAGAAGTTTATAATGTGCCTTGGTACTTGACATGAAGATATCAAATTTTATACCTGATCTGTAGAAATGTTTCCCCACCCATTATTGTGAATTTTACTTTTTTAATCAACCATTTTTATGCTGTTTGCACTTCCCTGTTAATTTTCATACTAAAGATGGCTTCAATAATTTAGCAAAGTAACTTTATCATCTTTTAAAATATTGTATAATGGGGGCAGAGCCAAGATGCTGGAGTGAAACCAGTGACTTGCTTGAGCTCTCCTACAAACCCCTCCAAATACTCATAAAAAATGGCTCTAAACAAATTCTGAAGCCACAGCAGAACCCATAAAAAGGCAGAGTGAAACAAATTTCCAGCCCAAGACAACCTGGTTGATTGATCAGAAAGGTGTATCATGCCGGGCTGGGAGTGCAGCGCAGCGTGGGCGTGCAGGCCGCAGCAAATCTGGAGCCAGCCTCAGAGGACTGAATTTCGGGCAGCTGTGGAGGTTTCCAGACTCTTCAATCCACCAATGCTAAAGACAACTTAGAAGGTCAGTGGAAAAAGTCTGTTTCTGTCAGTGCTGAGAAAGGAAGGTGGGGTTTCAGCTCTATTCCCCAAGAGCGTGGCCCTGGCGGGGGGCAGCTGCTTCCTGAGCTTCCGGCCCACAGACTGAGGGGGAATTCAGTGGCTGATCAGAGAGGGATTGCAGGGATCTCTTTGCCAGTGCTGAGGCAGGAATCTCCTGCTTTGCCCGTCTTTGGATCTGGGCCACAGTTCTGAGGTGAGGAGGCGCACTGGCTTGGTGGAGCTTGTAATGGCTGTGGAGAGGAACCCTTTCTCACAGTTACAGGACAGAAAGGAATACTTGTGGTCACAGGCCAGGAAAGGAGTAAACACCTCGCCCCTTATCATAAACAGCTATACAAACCTTTGAAGCTTGGGACAGTACACTCTCACATTGGAAGCAGACTCGTACCTTAACAAAGAGTTTAAAACTCAAGTAATTGGCTGGGATCATGAGCAAAGCTGCAAAAAGAGTCAGACTATATTATCTTACTTTGGTGAAAGAAGATCAAAATATACAACCAGAAGAAGACAACAAAGTCAAAGCTCCTACATCCAAAGCCTCCAAGAAAAATATGAATCAGTCCCAGGCCTTGGAAGAGCTCAAAAGGGATTTTGAGAAGCAAGTAAGGGAAGTAGAGGAAAAACTGGGAAGAGAAATGAGAGTGATGCAAGAAAAACAAGTCAACAGCTTGCTAAAGGAGACCCAAAAAAATACTGAAGAAAATAACACCTTAAAAAATAGCCTAACCCAAATGGCAAAAGAGGTCCAAAAAGCCAATGAGGAGAAAAATGCCCTAAAAAGAAAAATTGGCCAAATGGAAAAGGAAGTCCAAGAGATTACTGAAGAAAATACTTCAAAAAATTGAATGAGAGCAATTGGAAGATAGTGACTTTATGAGAAATCAGACACAGTAAACAAATCCAAAAGAATGAAAAATTAGAAAACAATGTGAAATATCTCATTGGAAAAACAACTGACCTGGAAAATAGATCCAGGAGAGAGAATTTAAAAATTATTGGACTATCTGAAAGCCATGATCAAAAAAAGAGCCTAGACATCATCTTTCAAGAAATTATCAAGGAAAACTGCCCTGATATAGTAGAACCAGAGGGCAAAATAGAAATTGAAAGAATCCACAGATCTCCTCCTGAAAGAGATCCCCAAAGGAAAACTCCTAGGAATATTAGCCAAATTCCAGAGTTCCCAGGTCAAGGAGAAAATATTACAAGCTGCCAGAAGGAAACAATTCAAGTACTGTGGAAACACAATCAGGATAACACAAGATTTAGCAGCTTCTACGTTGAAAGACCGCAGGGCATGGAATATAATATTCTGGAGGGCAAAGGAGATAGGATTACAACCAAGAATCACCTACCCAGAAAAACTGAGTATAATCCTTCAGGGGAAAAAATGGTCATTCAGTGAAATAGAGGACTTTCAAGCATTCTTGATGAAAAGACCAGAGCTGAATAGAAAATTTGACTTTCAAATACAGGACTCAAGTGGAACATGAAGAGGTAAACAGGAAAGAGAAATCAGAAAAGACTTATTAAGATTGAGCTGTTTACATTCCTACATGGAAAGAGGATATTTATAACTCATGAGACCTTTGTCAGTATTAGGGTAGTTGGAGGAAAAAAAAATATATATGTATATGTAGATAGATAGAAGATTAAGGTGTCGTATCTGGAGAATAAAATTAAGGGATGAGAGAGGATGATACTCGAGAAGAAGAAAGGGAGAGTAGAATGGGGTAAATTATCTCACAAAAAAAACAGAAAAGTCTCTTACAGTGGGGGGAAACGGGGAAGGTGAGAGGGAATGAGTGAATCTCATTCTCATAGGATTTGGTTTAACATACACATTCAATTTGGTATGGAAATCTGTCTTACCCTACAGGAAAATAGGGGGAGAAGGGGACAAGAGAGCAGGGGGATGATAGAGAGGAGGGAAGATTGGGAAAGGGGGCAATCAGAAGTAAATACTTCTGAGGAGGGACAGGGTCAAAAGAAAGAATAGAATAAATGGGAGGGCAGGATAGGATTAAGGGAAATAGAGTTAGTTTTTTGCAACATGTCTACTCACATGCTACTGGGAAACAGGAAATACAGGAAATGGGGTACAGAAGTCTATCCTGCCCTACAGGAAAATAGAAGGTGAAGGGGATGAGAGAAGGGGAGAGAGATAAAAGAGAGGACAGACTAGGGGAAGGGATATTCAGAATGCATGCCATCTTGGGGTGGGAAGAGGGGGGAGGTGGGGTGAAAACTTGGAACTCAAAAACTTGTGGAAGTGAATGTTGAAAACTAAAAATAAATAAATTTATATTAAAAAATAAAATAAAATAAAAAATAAATAAAATATTTTATAATGCTTCCTACCACCCCCTCAAGAATATCAGTATTACATATATTATTTGTGCAAAGATATGTCCACCCATTATAACATCACTTAGGACAAAAGATATGTGATAATAAAGGGGCAAGACAAATACTTTTCATATATATGAAGACAGATCTAAACAACTGGAGAAATATCAATTATTCATGAGTAGGCTAAGCCAGTATGATAAAAATGACAATAGTCCTTAAATTAATTTATTTAATTTAGTGTCAAATCAATCAAACTACCAAAGAATTATTTTATAGAGCTAACAAAACAATAACAAAATTCATTTGGAGGATAAAAAGGTAAAGACTATCAAGGGAATTAATGAAAAAAAAAGTGAAGGAAGGTGGCTTAGCAAGTACCAAATCTTAGCCTATACTAATCATCCAAAACAGTCTGGTACTGAATAAGAAATAGAGTGGTTGATCAGTAGAATAGATTAGGTATACAATATACACAAGTAAATGACCACAGTAACATAATGTTTGATAAACCCAAAGATCTAACCTATTGGGGCAATAACTCAATATTCAACAAAAACTGCTTGGAAAACTGCAAAAGAGTCTGGTAGGCACAGAACAACATTTTATACCATCCAATAAGATAAGCCAAAATGAGTACATGAAACATAAAGAGTGCTCTCTTAAGCAAATTCGGGGAAAATTCACCTGTCAGATCTATGAATAAGGGAAGAGTCTGTGAGCAAACATGAAAGAGAGAGACTCACTGGAGGCAATATGGATAATTTTGATTACACTAAATAAAAAAAAACCAAATACAGTCAAAATTAGAAGTAAAGCAGGAAACTGGGAAAACATTTTTAGAGCAAGTTTTTCTGATACAGGTCTCATTTCTCAAATATATAGGTAAGTGAGGAAGTTTCTAAAAATAAGAGCCATTCTCAATGGACATGAACAGACAGTTTTCAGAAGAAGAAATCAAAGCTCTGAATACTTACATGAAAGAATGCTCTAAATCACTGATAATTAGAGAAATGCAAATTAAAACAACTCTGAGATACCACCTCACACCTATCTGGTTGGCTAACATGATGGAAAAGGAAAATGACAAATGCTGGAAGCAATGTGAAAAAATAGGTACATTAACGTACTGTTGATGGAGCTGTGAATTAGTATAATCATCCTGGAGAATAATTTAGAATTACGGCCAAAGGGCTATAAAACTGTGCATACCCTTTAACACAGCAGTACCACCACTAAGTCTCTATCCCAAAAAGATCAATGAGAAAAGAAAAGCATTTACATATACAAAAATATTTATAGCCACTCTGATTGTGATGGCAAAGAGTTGGACATTGAATGAATGTCCATCAAATGGAGAATGGCTAAATAGATTGTGGTATATGATTGTGAAAATACTATTGTGCTGCAAGAAATGATGCAAGGATGGCTTCAGAAAAACCTGGGAAGGCTTAAATGAAGTGATGCAAAATGAAGTGAGCAGAACCTGAAGAACATTGTACACAGTAAAAGCAATATTGTAAGGCCAAACAACTATGAAAGAGTTATCTACTTTGATCAATACAATGATCCAGGACAATTCCAAAGACCTCATGATAAAAAATGCTATCCACCTTCAGAGAGAAAACAGATGGACTCTAAGCGAAGGTGGAAGTATATTTTTCACTTTATTTTTCTTGCTTTTTTTTGCATCATGGCTAATGTGAAAATAGATTTTGCATGAGTTCACATGTGTAATGGGTATCCTATTTCTTGCCTTCTCTACTGGCATGTGAGGAGGTAGAGAGAGATTGAAAATTGAAAAAAAAAATAAAGTAATGGCAACTATCTTCACATGAAAACCAGTCCATTACTTAACAGTCACAATGTGTATGAAACCTGTTAGAGTGCAATTATACTTTTCCATTAAAGGCTTATTAAAAATCTAGTTCCTAGGCTTTAAAACTACAGAGGTTTAAAGTATTTTAAAAATACTTTTAAAGTGCAAGTACTTGTAATCTCACAAGGTCCTGTTAAAGTAAGTATCCTTACTATCGTTAGTAGTGTACTACACAGTAAGCAGAGTTTATGTCTGTAAAATGACTTACTTTTGAAACAACCAGAAACCTTCCTGCACAACCAAAAGTCATTATTTTTAGAGCTGTGAAACACTGGGAATTCCCTCACTCTACTCCTCAGCATAGTGGTTGTTCTCACATGTATATACTATCTTTCTGCTTTAAAAAAGACAGGCACACATGCAATCTACACTCTTGAAAAGATTCCTAATATACTCAGAGCATAACATTCACATGATTTAAGAGTGGATATAGTGCTTCTATAATAACATTCCTCTTTTTACTCATTATAAAGGCAGGTTAAACCTAGTTACTTCTCCAGTTTGGGGAGGTGGGCAGGGAATGTCCGGTCACTAAGATTAGGCCCTTTTGCCCAGAGGAGAAGGGGAGACAGACAGCTTGAGGTAGCATGATGGATGGATGGCCTCTAAAAGAAGTCTAGCAGCTGAGATTGTTATAATCTAGCCAACAGCTCAGTAATGTTCAGATTCCTTAAGTCTGGCTAATATGCAGCTATTCTAACAAACCTTATCTTTGACTGAAAGAAGGCTTGGGTTGAATTCTTTCTCAGCAGGACCTGCATGTTGTGA